>NC_136061.1:137987568-138587568 GCF_964261635.1 Lissotriton helveticus
TCATTTCTGAAGAAGGAAAAAACTTGCACAGCCTCATCCTCGGGCTTACCCAGGTTTCCCCCCTTCTGACAAATAAAATATATTTCATGTTAAGCTGCAGTATTTTATGTTCAACCACCTTATGAATACATCTCAGTTCATACTGCAATGCAATTTAATAATGTGAGTTATTAAATTCATTTAAGTTAAAGTACTCCTACAGATCATTGAATTGCATCATTAGAATGGAATCTGTCATGCTCAACACCAATGCTTTCAGAGCTCCCAGTTGCAAAAGTACCGACAGATGCTCATGAAATTACCTAACTAATATCCATTTAGTACAAAACAATTATTGACAGATAAAAATGGGAAATAGATCTGATAAAACCGGATCACATTATAAAGCCCCACTCTGCTTGCACAAAGCAGTACCCTGCTTGTATGGTGTCCTATGCAGATGGCAGGACAAATCTTGTTGGGTGGGTATGAGGTAACCATAGTTGACTGACCCAGATGCCACAATGGGCTTTCAAGCAGTTCTGGTCAAGACATCAGGTATTATTCGGAACCACTATCCATCCTTACCTGTAGCTTTAGGATGTCGCTCATACACCCCTATCATATCCAACCCTCAGGTTCTGATGGGAAGGGGAAGGCTTAGGGGTGAAAGACACAGATTTGGCTACCTCAGGGTGCCAACAGCTGTGCCAATTTGTACAACAGTGAGGAGGATGGGACCTCCATTTGAAGCGGGTGGAGCTCTTTCCTTGAAGGACAAACCCTTCAGCATGTAGAAAGACTATTAAGTAAGAAGGCAAGAACCACCATATTACCCACCAATAGAGTATCAGCACAGGTGGACCCCCAATGCTTACCTTCATTGCTAACAGGTAAGTGGGTTCAGGGCAGAGGAATGAAAGATCCAAGGTAAACAAGGGAGGGGGAGCAGAGGAATGGTTTGGAAGAGACATCTGCAGCAGACCTTAAATCTAACCCTGGGCGTAGTTCGCGGAGCCGCACTCCGCGGAGCTACGCGAAGACGCTCTTGCACTCCGCGACCTACGCGTAGCTCCGCGGACATGCGTAGTTGCTTGCTAGACCCGTTCGCGCGCCGTTTTTTGTCTTCGGGAGTGTTCGGGGCGCTGCCTGCATGCTCGGGATGGCTAGCGCGCTAAGTTACCCAAGAGGTTTGTCCCGCCCGCTTGCGTTCCCTTATTTCCTGTTCCGGGTCACAAGTAACGTGTTCGGGTTGTGCAAGACATGTTCGGGAACTCATCTTCTCGTTCGGCAACTCGATCTTACCAACAAGCATCCTCGCGCGTCCTTATGACGCTATCGCGCATCCAAATGACGTTATCGCGTTCGCACAGTCGCACGGGATTGTGCGGGAGGGTTTACAAACATGGTGGCACACGCGACCGGGAAAAAGCAAACGCAGAACCAAGGTAAGCCATTGCCGCGCACGCGACAATGTTATTCAGCGCGCGAGAACTACGCTACGCACCGGATCGCAGAGTAATCGACAGCTACGCGTTCTCCGCGGAACGCGGAGTTGCCGAAACTCCGCAAGCTCCGCGAACGGAGCGTAGTTCTTCGCCCAGGGTTACTTAAATCATCCCTGACTGTTTTTCTTCTCTCTTCTTCGAAGACTTCAGGATCCCACATCACTCCAAGCAAGTTTGGCATGTCTGATTCAATAAGGGAATTAAACCACGCATTCTCATTCCATTCATCTGTTAGAACTCTTGAGGTTTCCCCAGCTTTCAGCACAAGTTATAGAGACAACTCTCCGGCTGTACAGCTGTCACATATTTTTCATTTTAGCTATTCCCTTTTTGGATTATTCATGATAATGTTTTAGGAATATGTTTTAAATGTAAATGCACAAAATCCTAATGTTGCTAAATTACTTTTTCATTGCAACTTGATATTTCAACTTGCTCGAATACATTCATGTTTTTTTGAAATGTTCATAGAAAGTAATATCTTGATTTCGCATATATTATTTTTGGACAAAAGCCATGTATCAAAGGATGTAAGTAGATGAAAGGTAGGAGGGATTAATTGTTTGAAGATGTTCAACAATGTGCAGACTGAGCTTGTGAGCTGAAACGAAGCATACTTAGATAGAGAGGAGTGTTAATTCATGGATTCGAGCCTGAGGGTAATACAGTAACCGTGAACACCTTTCCTTGTTGAAGGCACCAGAGAAGACACATCAAGTCTTCTGACTCGAGGACAAAGCCACTGAGATGCAGGGACAAAAGCAGCAACTGCTACTTTGCTACTGAACATAGTTTACATTGTTCAGAGAAAGTATTTTTGGGTGAACCGTAGGTGAAACTCGATTAGCCCCATTTTGATGCTAATTTTAGCTTATTTTGGCCTGGGGAAAAAGGGGTTGGGGATATTGATTTCATATAACACCATCATAATGTTACACATTTTTCTAATGATCTGACTTCAGGCAAGATTCTTTACTACTATCTTGTTTGTTTTTAAAAATAGTTACAATTCAAACTGCATGCATTAGAATAGGATTTTTTTAAAATATTAGAAACATATTCCTAACTTTCTAGTGTTCTTGAATGGGTATATTCATTATGAAACTACTGCTGTGAGTTCTAACAGGACAAAACTTTATTTAAAACTTCCCCTCTATCAAGTAATGATTACTGGGTTGCGGGTTGGTAGCAGTCCAACATGTTTTAAGTCTCATGTTGGTATATTGACTAAGTCCTTAGTGCCACAGGGCCATGGCTTGGCCGTGCTCTGGAGAGAAGTCCAGAAAACGTATCAGTGTAAATAAAGAAATTAGATTTAGTTTGGATCCCTGTTTCCCAATGAAGGATGTTCCTTATGAGGAAATGCAGAATCAAACTAGCAACACTAAACTTCATTCTACAGCGAGGACATGTTTTTTTTCATTCTCAAATAAATGCTTTGCTAACTGGCATAGTGTGTTGGTGGTGCCTCGACACATCACAGCATTGCAAGAGGTAAGCTTTAAAAACAAAAACTGTAGTTTCTATGGGAAGGCCCAAATTCACAAAGATAGTTGGAAATTAAAGAGGGGGAGTGGACATTTCCGAATTTTTGATATTGCAAAGGATTTCATTAGTGTGCATGAGTACCTTAAACTATAGTATCTACTGACAAACACTCAAATGCTTTATCTTGTAGCAAATGTATATTTCCATATGTGTAAATAAAAAAACATGGTGGCTGTTAGAAACGGGGATTCCGGGGAGGCTAGGGCATGCGCCAAAGCCAGGCAGAAAACCCCATCTCTAGTCAGGGCAAGGGAGTTACACACTGAAGATAGCCTCTGCTCACCCCGTAGTTTTCTTAGCACAAGCAGTTAGGCTTATCCCAGAAGTAATGTATAAAGCGTTTGCGCTACACACACACACAGCGGCGACACACTAGCCACACTACAAAAGAGACTCCACACAAGGTTATATGAAAATAGTCTTTATATTATGTAAAACACATTAGAGTACAATCACAGATATATATATATACACTGTGCCAACTGGCACCAGGTCACAATTTATAGGGGACTATGTACAAGGCAGCGCCAATCAGGTTGCTGCCCAAACCATCACAAAAGTACGATTAGCAACACAACTGTAAAACAGCCAGTAGCTACTGGTGAACGATAGGCATAAATCACATTTAGATCAGACATAACCTAAGCATCAAAGTATGACATTAGGCATAATCACATGAGCTTCTCATTAGGCATAAACCACCTTAGAACAGGCATATATCATGAGCATAAATCACATCCTGCATAATCTCCTTAGCATGAGTACATTAGGCATAAGGACAGTAGTGTACACATCATACCTCCTGAAATGACCCCGGTCAGTCGTTGCAGCTGCCCATGCTCTCGTGGTGCAACTGAAGATACCAAGGAAAGTAATGGCACCAACTGTGCCTCCAGCGCCTCCTGGGACTCTGAAAGTAGTTTATCACCAAAACGTTGCAGCGGGCCGCAACTGCTGTACCACTGAGTCCAAAAAGGTTGGAACTCTCAGTTCTTTAAGGCCAGCCCCACTCCATAATTTGAATAACAAGATTATCCCCCAACATTGCAGCTGCCGCTAACGGGCGGTACAGCTGTGCCAACTAGTCTGGGCACCCTTGTGCCCTTGCAGCCCTACTCTGAAGATAGTTATGCTAAAAACGTTGCAGTGGTCTGCAACTGCAGCGCCGCTGTGTAGCCCAAGGGACACTGTGTCCCTTTGCCTGGAGCCCCACTCTGGGACTCTAAAAATAGGAATGCCCACAAAAGAAATAAACTCAGGCACCACGGTGTCTTCGGGAGGGCCGCAATGCCCCCAGTACTGTTCCACTCACCAGGGCTGCTGGGGACTCCTCTAACGGCTTCTCCTCACACTGGGGCCATCTGGTAGACCGCTCGGGACTCTGCAGCATGCTGGGCTCTCCCTCACTCACAGGAGCCTTGTCGACCCACCGCACTCTCTCTCCTCGATGTTGGGCAACATACAGGCGGGAGACTTCCGCCTGGATCTCTTCTGCTGGGCCGGTCTTCTTTGTGCGGCATGTGTTGGCTCCCACCAGCTCATGGGAGCCCCCGCTCGGGACTCATCGACTTCCTGGTTCCGGGGCAGGCCAGCCCACAGCCAGGCAGCGCCTGCCTGACTTCCTCCTTTCGGCAGCTCGGACCGCAGCAGTGATTCCTCCTCAAGAGTACAGGGTGGGCATCCGCCATCGCCACGACTCCAGGACAATTGCGGGGTGGGCACCCGACATCAAAAGCACAAAACAACAGGGTGGGCTCCCGCTAAAGGTAAAAAGCAGCGGGATCGGCTCCCGCTAGCAAAATAAGCAGGAATGCGGGATGGGCACCCGCCGAAGTTTTTAAAACGTGGGGTGGGCACCTGCTCTTTTTTTTTATGCAGAGAATGCTCCTGCAGACCTCAGGAGTGCAGGGGGGAATCCCATACACCAGGATTCCCTCAGAGCATGTCGCAGCCTCAACGCTGCAGGATACACGCTCCTTCTTCCTGGCAATTTAAATGTAGCACTCATGAGGCAGGAAAGTCATTGAATCTGGAATAAAGTTGTAGTGCTCACAATGGGCTAGGTCCCACGATGAAGAGGCAAGACAGGGCAAGGTCAGTAGTCCAGGGGATAGCACACTAGGCAGAGCAGAAATTCCTAAGAACAGTCAGGCACAACAAAGAGGCAATCCTTCCAGTGCAGCAGCCTTTACTCCTGCAGAGTCTCTTCCTGGGTCCAGCAGATGCAAAAGTCCTTGGTGCAGCCAGGCAGGCCAGCATGCAGAGACCCCCAGGAGCAGCAACTGGGTCCCGCGGCGGTTCATCCTAGCAGAGTGTCCTCTCTAATTCAGCACAAGCACAATACCCTCATGGGGTCACAGCCCTGGTTCTGCCCTGGTATTAGAAAGGGGCAGAAGCTTCTGGAAGGGTCTTTGGGGAAACCAGTCCCAACTGGTTTTGGGGGAGTGTAGAGCACTTTGTTTACCAGACTTCCCTCCTCCCTTTGTGAGTTGGGGCTTGGTAATCAGACACACCACAGGGGGGGGCGGGGCCAGAATTGTACAGGGCAGGCACAGATCTTTTCAGGGACAGCAGACTTCTCCTCCCACTACTACAATTGCTGATCTCCTACTCAGCCTGACACTGACTCACCCTGCTCTCCCTGGAGCCACCCACACCTCACCAGCCCCGGTCACTTCTAGAACCAGACATGCAATACACATCAGGCAGGCAGGCACACAGCATACAGAAATGCCAACTTCTAAAAGTGGCATTCCTAAAACAGTGAAAATAAATCTATGCACACCATGAATGCTATTTTCACTGCCGCAGGTTGGCTGTTCCATGAGAAAGCAATGAGAAACAATATTACATTTAACAATTTATTTATTTATTTATTTTTTGATATTTGTAAAGCGCATCGTTTACCCGTGGGCGTCTTGGCGCTAATGTTATCTCCAGCTAGGAAACAACTACAAATTTAATTTCTTGGACTTTTTAAAATAGTTACTACAATCCTAATCCACTGGTGCAGTCAGATTTGTCATGAATATTTTGGAAAAGATACTGTTAGAAAGTTACCTCTTCTATGCCAATAGCCACTGAATGCCCATTTGTGTGAACTTAACTGCCACCCAGCAGCTGAATTGCCCCCTTTATGAGGTCTAAACTTGGTTTGAGAGCTGAGACAAAGGCCTTGAGAATAGGGAGATATTCCTTTCCTCTGACAGGATGATCATCTGGGCAGTTCCCAGGAACTTGATTAATTTGAAAGAGACCTACCCTGTCACAGAAAATGTTAGCGGACACCTGAGCAGGACCCATATATTGTTCTCCCCAGTCAGCAAGGTACCAATCCCAGTAGTAGAAGAGCTGCACCCAGAACTGGTTTAAAGTGACCAGAGAGGAGGAATTGTTCATTTCCCTGGCCACACCTCTGGGGTATGCACAGGAGCACTTCACAGGTGAGGAAATATTCTGCCATCTTGTTTTTAACCCCTTCGACGCTCATGACGAGCTGGGCTCGTCATGAGGTAGCCTCCTCGCACGCTCATGACGAGCCCAGCTCGTCATGTAAAGTGCGGTTTTAAAAATCTCAGCACAGGAGCGGAATTTCGCTAGCGCGCATGCGGTTAAGTGGAGAGAGGCACTGTGGGATCGTTTGCCATAGTGGGTAGGGTTGCCCCTGGGAACAGATATCACATTCGTAAATAGGGGCCAGAGTCACCCCCACCCACAGGCAGATGGCAGACATAAATATGGGACCCTCAGTGGCCGTCTCTGAACACTTTCTGGATTTATCGTTGAACAGAAGGGGACTCCAAGGTTCATTTGGCTGACCTCCTGTTCAAGTTACAGGGACACAACAAGCTACATAAATATTTTCTACAACTGCTCAGCTGATTTGCTATAACAGGAGTTGCTCTGGACCCTGCTGCTGGCTTGGGCTGGAGTGAGTCTTGCCACCAAGTACTGTCCCCAAGGTCTTGTACCCTTGACTGGAGTCAAAATGTACTACTCCTAACTTTTCCAGGAACCAGGGACTTAGAAGCATTTGGCTCAAAAAACCTCCAGAGGACCAGAACCAACCTGCCAAGCCAATTCAACAAGGGTGCATTGCCACTGGGGCAAAAGTCAGGTTGCTTCGACTCAGTGGTTTTCCGCAGCAGCAAATTCAATTCAGTGGGACCCACAGAGAAGGTATCTGGCCTTATGTAGCCCTCTTCGGCTAGCGACTGCAGCCTTGCCCAGTTGGAAGAATCTGAGATCCAAAAAAGTGACTATCCCAGCAACATAGAAATGTTGAACAAGCAAAGGTGCCAATAGTATCCAGCCAGTGAGGAACCTTCCTTGGGTGGGAAATTTAAATTTGTCCTGCTTGGAGCCTTCCTTCCAATACTCAATACATCATTTCTTTATTTTATAATCCCTTTACATACATTAATTCAGATTTGTGCATATTCTAGTAACAGTGTCAAGCAGTTAGGGAGTTCAATACAAAACCAAATCCCAGATTCACCATAAAGTTAATTTTACTTCCATCCATGACATACAACAACATTGACTCTACAAATACTTACCAAGTGTTAAGAAAGTGACCACTTTATGCCAAGCTACATTACCAACCCCTACTAGACAGCAAGTAATCTCATCATTAACAGAACACACCCCTCCTTGTTAAGCTCGAGATTCAAAGGGGCAGATTTACATCAAACTAACGCAGCGCTGTGCTGCAAGTCATTATGCTGCGCCGCGCTGCGTTAGTTTACAAGTACAGGGATGCAACATATTTATAGCAATATGTTGCATCTCTGTGCTTCCCCCTGTGCTGGCGCACAAACTGCAGCCATGCACCGACGCAGGCACCCTTGCGCCATGGTGCAAGGATGCTTGTGTCACAGGGATGCAGGAAGAGTTCCCTTCCTGCACATAAACAATCAGAAATGGTGTTTTCCAAATTCTATGTGTGCTGCATTAGCACACATAGAACTTGTAAAACGTCATTTATTTACAGGATTGTTTATGTGCAGGAAGGGACACCTTCCTGTACATAAACAATCATTAGAGGTTATTTCCTGGTTCTATGTGTGCTGCAGAATGCAGCATGCATAGAAAGAAGAAAACAACCAGGAGAAACAAATACATTTCTCCTCATTGTGCCTCCCTACACCTTCCCTGGGGAGGCATAGCATTCAGATGCATTTCCAGATTGACTAGTTCTTTTTAAATCTGTACATGTGTCAGGTTCAATATGTGTTAAATGGGAACACGCACAGCTACACCCATGGAACGCCCCTTTCACGCAAAATGCTGCGTGTAAAGGGGGCAGATTTACAAGAACAGGAATAGCCACGCAGTGTGGCTATTCATGTCCTTGTAAATATGAGGCAGCTGCATGGCTTTTCCTGTCCTTATAAATACGGGGCAGACAAATAAGCTGCCAGTGCGCCACAGAAAGGGACGCACTGGCTGTGCAATGGGCTTGTAAATCTGCCCCAAAATATTTATTTCTCTATCCGAGTTGGACAGGGCGCATTCAAACCAAATGTGACAAAGAAAATTGTCAAGACCACAATGGCCAATTGGACCTATGTATTTGCCATGGACTAATTATTACCAAATCCTGTTTTAGGAGCATATTGAAACCAAATCTCGAAAATGCCTGCCTCAAAGCGGGGCTAACAAGATCATGTATATATCGTTGTGTCATTACATAGATTCATGCAAAAACAACAGGTGATGGACAGAATGCAGAACAATGTCATACATTCACCACAGTACAGAGATCTGGGCCTAAATCCATTGTTTTTTTGCTCACCATGCCATTCCAGTTTGAACCCAGCCATATGCAAATCAGTCTTGACCCTGTGCCCCATGGGAACAGTCCAGCCCGAACTGCCAAGCCAGGTCCTCCCTGGACTGGAAACATTCATCCAAGGACCGGTTTCGGGCTTTCAGCCCTCATCAGCCAGGATAGCTTGATTCCAGTGGCATGGAGAGCACGGGACTCACGTCCGAGCATACCGGTCCCACTCGGGGTGACAAATGCAAAAACAACAGGTGATTGACAGAATGCAGAACAATGTCATACATTCATCCCAGTACAGAGATCTGGGCCTAAATCCATCGTTTTTTTGCTCACCATGCCATTCCAGTTTGAACCCAGACATATGCAAATCAGTCTTGACCCGGTGCCCCATGGGAACAGTCCAGCCCGAACTGCCAAGCCAGGTCCTCCCTGGACTGGAAACAAGCATCCAAGGACTGGTTTCGGGCTTTCAGCCCTCATCAGCCTGGATAGCTTGATTCCAGTGGCATGGAGAGCACGAACTCACGTCTGAGCATACCCATCCCACTCGGGGTGACTAATGCAAAAACAACAGGTGATGGACAGAATGCAGAACAATGTCATACATTCACCCCAGTACAGAGATCTGGGCATAAATCCATCGTTTTTTTGCTCACCATGCCATTCCAGTTTGAACCCAGCCATATGCAAATCAGTCTTGACCCTGTGCCCCATGGGAACAGTCCAGCCCAAACTGCTAAGTCAGGTCCTCCCTGGACATAGATTTATGGCAGTATTGTTGACCCTATTGTAGAAGCTGGTGCAAAGAGGCAGTCAGTTAGGTAGTTCTCTATTCTCATACTAGAGCACAGCAGTGAGAAAAACGTAGGTCTTTACATACTCCAATCTCTTCTCTGATTTCAAAAGAATATTTAAATAAGCAGGTAATAGCACTTAAGGATAAAGTAACATCTCTAGCCAGCAAAAATCCACATGGACTGCTGAACAGTCCCACAAGCTATCAGAGCCCAATACAGACCCTTTAGAGATGCTCCATCATCTTTCATGGCCATTACAATGCTTCCTAGTTACCACCTGCTTACTGCTCAGTTGTTAATCATCCAACTATACATTTCTTTAATTGTAGAACTGGGCAATTGCGGGTATTGTATTGTAATAGTATTATATAGTACTTTCCATACGACTTGAAAAGCCACATCACTATCTGTTTTATCTTTACTTAGTCCCTAGAAGGTTTGTTATGCAATGTTATGTTAAAATGGCTTTTGTAGAGCGCACGGCTACTCAAAAAGAGTGTCCCGGCGCTTTTAATTAACGAAGGCTGCAGTAAACTAACATAACACATTAAAAAAGAGAGAATCACAGATAGAAAGAAAACAACACACACAGGGGGTCTACTGGGAGAATAACCACGTTTTAAGGTCCTTTCTGAAGGCTAATAAACTAGTGGCTCCCCGAAGTGACAGGGGCAGAGAGTTCCACAGTTGGGGCGCCAGTAATCCAAAGGAGCGACCTCCCAGGCGTGCTCGCTTCACTCGTGGAACGGTCGCCAGAAATAAGGATTCTGATCTCAGAGAGCGAGCCGGTTGGTAGAAGGTAAGTCTCCTTTGGAGGTACTTAGCCCCCGTTGCATGGAGGGCCTTGTATGTCAGAGACAGAGCCTTAAAGGCGATTCGCTTCCGGATTGGGAGCCAGTGCAAAGTCCGGAGCAAGCCCGCAGCACTGGCACGTCTGTTCAATCCGTAGATTGCTCGTGCCGCAGCGTTCAACACAACTTGCAGCCGCTGTAACAGGTACTCTGGCAGGCCCAGGTATAGAACGTTAGAATAATCCAACCTGGAGCCTATCAGGGCCTGCACAGTCAGCTTCCTGTGCTCCTCCGATAGTAGGGGAAGAAACCTCCGTAGCATCCTAAGGAGGCCGAAACACATACCCGACACCCCGAGAATCTGGGCCTTCATTGTTAGCCCCGTGTCCATCTTAACACCCAAGTTCTTAGCCAGTTGGGATGAACACGTAGGGGGGGACATATTAATAGGCCACCAGGCCTGCCAATCTGGTTCCATATCGCACCCAAAGAAGAGTACCTCCGACTTATCGGGATTGCACTTGAGGCTGTGTAGATGGAACCATTGAAACACAGCCCCAAGGCAATCCCGGATACTCTCCCCCTCAAAGTCTCCTCCTCTCTTACACGAGAAGAGGAGCTGGGTATCGTCGGCATAAGATACGATCCGGGCCCCAAACGACTCCGCCAATGCCGCCAAAGGGGTCATGAAGATATTGAAGAGGGTCGGGCTCAAGATAGAGCCCTGAGGGACCCCGACTCCCAAAGGCGGCATCACGGCGGAATCTGGAGCGGCCCAGACCGTTTGCCGGCGGCCAGCTAGAAAGGAAGAAAACCAGCTGAACACCGTTCCCCAAAGTCCTATCTCATGGAGTCTTGTGAGAAGACCATCATGGGGAACGGTGTCAAAAGCCGCCGACAAGTCCAACATCACCAGCATGGCTTTGCCCCCTGAATCCAAGATCCCCTTGATTGTTTCGGAGACCTCAAGGAGCGCAGTCTCCGTACTGAGACTCGGGCGAAAGCCTGACTGGGTGGCATGCAGAATCTCATTCGACTCTAGAAAATTGGAGAGCACCGTCTGCACGTGCTTCTCAACAACCTTCGTAAAAGCCGGCAGCAGAGAGATAGGCCGATAGTTAGCAGGGGCCTTAGGGTCCAGGCCAGGCTTCTTAAGCAGCGGGATGACCAATGCCTGCTTCCAAGCCTGCGGAACCACTCCCTGACTCAACGAGAGATTAAGCAACGGATTAGCCAATGGATTAATTACCTCAGCCAGTTTCGCCAGAATCTTAGCAGGGCAAGGGTCCAGGGGCGAGCCAGACTTCAAGTTACTCAAAAGTGCTAAGGAGACGGGCGCCAAGATAGGTGGAAATGCGCCCAATGTGGGGCCCGGCAGCGCCGGGGGCGATCGAATGGCCTCCATGACAGTCCGCTCCTCGGGAATAATCGCCGGGAAAGAAGCCTGTATAAGTTGGATCTTGCTGGTAAAAAACCGGCAAGATCCGCAGCCCACGCATCAGAGGGCCTCTCCTCAGCAGTGTTTATCCGGGGCGATGTAAACTCCCTCACTATAGAGAAGATCTCCTTGCAGGAGTTGGAGGCAGCATCAATCCTCCCTGCCAGGTAGGTTTTCTTACCTAGGCGGATGTCTCGGTGATACTCCTTGACCATGTTCTTAAAAGCCACCTTCGCCTCCACGTCATATTTTAGCCGCCAAGCTCTTTCAGCTACCTTGCACTGCTGCCGCTTAGCCGACAGTGCAACGGTAAACCAAGGGGCGGAGACTCGTTTAGGAGTCAGACGGGGGACTAGTTCCGGGGCCAGGTCGTTAAGCCTATCAGCCAACCACACCTGCAAGGACTCCAAATCCTTCGTCAGATCTCCGGAAAGAGGACAGGGATGATCCAGAGCTGCCTGAGCCAACATCTCAGGGGTCACTCGATGGTACGCCCTATGGGGTTGGCCATGTCGCTGTGGGGCGGCAACAGCCAATTTAGCTGTGCCTTTGATCAAAAATTTAGCCAGCGAATGGTCTGACCATAGAACCGGGATAATCTCTAACACCTCTAAAGGGGATGTCGAGAAAACCTGATCTAGAGTGTGCCCCTTATTATGCGTCGGCTCATGTAAATAGGGAAGCAAACCCAATGCATGTATTGCAAACTTTGGTCTAGACCTCATTAAATGGTGGATTACTGTTCTAATTTGTAGGATCCTAGCTCAGAGTTTACAGTTTTTGAATGGAAATTCACAGTAGGCGCCAAGCATTTAATTTCCTCCACTAAATGTACCTTTCTCATTATCACCTACCTCCAGAGTTAATGAAATTCCTCTTTGAATTCCCCATTGGAGGTGTGAAAATTCAAATGTGTGGTGTTGAGAAATGCAAATTGCAGATAAGAAAACTCCAAACTTTCAAGGGCACTTCAATAAGAAATTCTGGCTTCCTTTTTTGTTTCTCCTTGGCACAGTGAATAGTTTCAAGGACACATTTTTACATTTTCCGCAACAAAAGTGTTGGGGGAGAATACCTTGGCATTGTGCCAAATGATGAAGATATAAGTAGATCTAAAAAAAAAAAATAGGGAATAAGCATACTAGATCAGCTAAAATGAATCAGAATAACTCACCGGCCGCCATTATATTTTCATATTTTAATCTTTATAATAACCATCGTGTTAGAGTAAAAATACGAGCATTAAAAACAAGTCAGCATAAAAAGGTAATTTTTTTTAATCTAAAGGCTTACATTGTCCATGCAAACCACAGGTACAAGTTGCACACTGAGTAATAAGCACAAAATGTTTTAATTGGTGGGGCACAGTTGACTCTTGGTTGCTATCTGCACCCTCCTCCGAAGGGCAGGGGAGTTATGCATCATTTTAATTGGGCGTGGGATGTGTAAATGTGAATTTCTCCCAATTTGCAAGTGTGAAGGCAGACTCAAATAAGATTACCAGTCTCATTTTTATCAGGGTCTAAGTGTTGATTTTACTCTAATCACATACAATGTATCAATATCATGATTGCCCAGTTAAAACGGTTGTTTCAAGGCCTTATAGTTATATTGTATATTATCACTGCATTTATTTACCTACATGTACAATCGTACATAACAGTTATTCAAGTTATTTTTCACTGTACTATTTTTCCTCTTGATGTAACTCCTATATCACAGTACATACTAAAAGACAGACAAACATCTAAAGCGTGGCAGGTTTCATGTTGCTTAACAGTCATTAAGCATGTGTAAGCAAACATTTCCTCTCTTTTAAGTGCTATTTTGTGATGGACATCAGTTCTGAAGTTGGGTAGTGACTCTCCTAAAGAGGTTGGGGGACCACAATGTTGTCTGACTAGCATCTGCCAAGTTTTGTCAGATACCTTGCTATTGCTCATCTCTGAATAAGGCTCGTTTATGACCATTTAATCTCAGTGGAGGGAAGGAGGAGAACCTGCTGATTATACAACCTGGACTTTCCTGGTTAGCCAAGTTCTTTTTTCTAACATCCTCCAGATTCTGGATTAAGGCCTAGATGTAGGTAATTCCCATTTACAGACTCTTAAATACCGAATTTTACCGATTCGGTATTTAAGAGTCTGTAAATGGGAAGGAGGCAGATTTAGGTAATTCCGAATTCAGGAATACCTAATCTGTAGGATTCGGTATTTACCGATTTGGTAAATACCGAATCGGTATTGCCCATTCATTCCTATAGGCCTTGAAGCCCATAGGAATCAATGGGCAATACCGATTCGGTATTTACCGAATCGGTAAATACCGAATCCTGCAAGGGTGCAGGGGGTGTCACTTTGACACCCTCTAGCACCCCAAGTACAGGCTTGTGTGACATGTGGCACACATACATGCCCTAAGGGCATGTCTGTATGTCACATGGCACAGGTGTGCATGCACAGATGTGCATGCACACCTGAATTCGGTATTTTACCACACAATAGGATTGTGTGGTAAAATACCGACTCTTAAGGGCCTGTGGCACTCTTAGGAGTGTCAGCTACATATGGATTTACCGATTCGGTAAATATACAGATTCGGTATTTTACTGAATCAGTATATTTACCGAATCGGTAAAATTACCGATTCTTAAAATAACATGCCCCTACATCTGAAAACCCTAATAACGGTCGGAAACGGCCGAAATCGGCCGTTCCGACCGGTATTAGGGCTCCTACATCTGGCCCTTAGACCAGTGTTAGCCACACCTAGGGATGTGATCTTGGTGTCTCTCTTCAAAGGCATTTATCATTCCTGACCCCCAGGTGGGAAGAGGTGTGGTGCCGTGGCCAGGGCGACTGATGCTGGATGCTGGGGATCACGGTTCGATCCCTGGCTCCGGCGGCAGGGGTCTGCCCAGTACCATGCGACTCTGGGCAATAGCTTGCTTAATCTTCCCAACGGACCCCAGCGCCGAGATACCCCTTCGGGGGTGATTCGTCCGCTATACAAGTACTGGATTTACATTTTTTCAGCTCCAAAAGGCAGTTTGCGGATTATTGATCATATTCAGTTCAAGCCTACAAGTGGTGGAAAAGTGTGTCACTCTGTGGGGTGACAAGACTCTCAGGGGTATATTTACAAGGGCATAGTGACACCAGAGCGTCACTATTTCCTATGCTCCATTGGCGCTGTGCCCTGCTCCATATTTACAAGGCGGCGCTAAGCAACTTCGATTGGCTCTATGCCGCCATGAAGATATGGCCTTCCTTGATGCAGAGTTCTGAGGCAAAGGGGCATGCAATGGGTGTTGCTGTGGGAGTTCCCATGCAATATCCATTGATTTTTTACTTTGCCCCAAATTTAAAAGGATCTGAAAATCTGAGTCAGCCCTAGCAACTAATGCCTTGGGAGGCGTTAGTGTGGTGCAACAAGGATTATTCTAAATTCTGCAGCACGCAAAGAAGGAGCAACATTACTTTAATTATTGTTTTTGGGCAGGAAGGTGCCCCTTCCTGCTCAAACACATGAATCCCTGCAATGCAAGCACCCTTGTTGGTGCAAGGGTATGTGTGTTGGCGGTAGGCAGCTTTTTTAGTGCTTGCAAAGTGGAGAGCTCAGGGGTGCATCAAATTCATGTTACTGCAGCGCATCCCCACATTTTTTAAATGACGCAGTTCTGTTCAGCTAAATTGCTTGCAGTGCTGTGCTACGCCATTTCATTGTAAATATCTCACTTGGTTTGAATTACCATGTGGTCTGATGTCCTGGTTGGTTTCTGTGGTCCTTGAGCAAATTGCAGTCTCAGGCAGCCGCTTGGTCACTATGCACCGCAAACACAATGATCACTCCTCTAATATGGGTTAACTGGTCTATCATTGATGAACCAGTGGACTGTTACATTGCAGATCATGAGTTGTTAATTGGTTGTTTGTTAGTCCTTGTGTCAGAAAGATTTGTGGTATGCTTCCTTTGTATGTGCCATATTTTGAGTGGGTGTTTGCTTCAGGGCTACTCTAGGGCAATCTACCCTCGAAACAAAAATACTAAAATTTAGCCCATGTAAGAAAATAGGACAGTACTGCCAATGTACAGTACCCCCTTTGTAATGATTGAAGGGCAGCAGTGGGGTTTGCCTGAAAATGAAACTGTCCTATACTACTCAGCAGTTTTAATGATGAACAACTCTAGTACCTTATACCCTTTCTATGTGCAGACTGTTGAAGACCCCCCATTGGCCTAGATAATTAGGTCCTACGGGTATGAGTCTGTCTCGCATGCAGACGATACCCAGCTGCTGATCACATTTGGCCCAGATCCAACTGACACAATGATCCGGTTTAAAAACTGTATGACCCACATCGACAGCTGAATGGACCAAAATAAATGACAGTTAAACGACAGCAAAACTGAGATCATTCTGTTCGGCAAGGCCGAAGATAATTGGTCAAGGAGCTGGTGGCCCCAGTCACTCGGCCCCTGTCCATCTCCAAAATAAACCGTCTGCAATTTGCGATGCAGGGCACGGAACGAAATTCGTTTTATTAATGTAATTGTTTACTTACCTACAATCATCCATATTCCGGTGTTTACCACCCCCCATCCTGCCCCTCCCCCGCCCCCACCTGTCTGCCCACGAAACTCCCTCCACGGGCCGCGGCTGCATTTAAAGGTCATGAGTGGATAGAGTGGCATGTAGAGGCACTCAGTTTTGTTTCTGTTTGGGCAGCTGCTTGAGTTGAACACAGTTACTGCTACCTTTGTCTTTGCCTTCTTGTAGAGCCTCTACTGACATGCAGTATGGTTGTAATGTACTAAGAACATAAGAATTGTTTACAGAATTCAGTGACACGTTGACAACACATACCGTTTGGATGTTAAGGATGTTTTATCCGTTTTGGTTGGAGTAGATGACAGATATCTGTGGGGGTGTTTTGACTCTGTGTTGAGGATGAAAATATCGACTAACAAAATGTCACACTCACTACAGTGTCTATCACAGCAACGAAGAGGAAAAAAGTAGCATTAGCTCATGTAGCTTCCATGTACTTCTGCAAAGGGGAATTGTTTGTTCATTTTTGTAAAAACGCCGGAGCTGAACGCAAGTGACAATTCTCCCCAATGGAGAGGGTAGGTTACACACAGGGGACATTTCCTGAGGGAAAATGTTCACTGCTGGCCCAAAGATAGCATAAGATATGCAAGGAAACTCTACATAGCTTTGCATAATATAAGCTTAGTAAACTAACACAGCAACTTAATTTGAATGTTTGCCAATATCTACACGCTTTGGGGAGGGACTAGACCAGCCGGTTAGAGATGTGCAACAAAATATGATTGAGGCCCATCTATTTTTGCTGTAATATGCTCATGATCTGTTTAGTTGTTCATAATGTTTATCAGCATTCTCATACACATGATTTGTAGGCAAACACTGCATCATATAGCTGGAAAATATGTTGTGTCTGCTTTCTGATTTGGGGGTACAAGGGAGGGGCTCCATTGTATCATGACCTGCAGATGTAAGATTCTCTGACATTACTGACTCCTAACTCACACTGTGTGACCATGACTTCCTAGAAGTGGAGTGAGAGGCACCTGCCATTTATTATCAACAAAAAGGGTACAGCCCCTTCTGGGGCTAATTGGATCTACCATGTCACCCCAAGAAAATAAGGGCAAACATGAGAGTATGCAGATGAATTAAATTGAGGAAACAATTTAGGGTGTCTCTGAGTCAGAGGTTTTAAGTGCATTTATAATGATTATTGTCCACTAATGTAATCCAGTATAGCGCATTCCTTTGTGTTTTGTTTCTCAGATTGAGTTTTCACTTGAGATTTCGTGTCAGACTGAGCTGTGATTCTGAGATGAAGGTCTTCTCACATGTTCTCTCCATTGCTGTGTACACTGTTTCATCTTTGAGTTGGGGAAAATGAGCCAAATTTCCTGTGGGGTCTAGCCATTAAGACACAACACTTGACCCCGTGACATACCAGGAAGTGATATTCCAAAGCGTGACATGCCACAGAGTGATGCTTTATTGTTCCGTGGCCCAATTTAAGACCCTGGAACCTAAACAGGCATTGTCCCTGCTAGTGAGAGCCAGGATGCAGCCCAGGCGCGGCCCTCCAATCTCATCTGGCCTTTAAGCATCGTGGGTTTTCCTTATCATCCTCTTCTCCACCCCTCTGGCGTCATCTGGCCTTTCTTTTAACCTGAATGCGTCCTCCATAGGGTAAACTGTCTATTTTCAATAAAGTTAAAAGTGCAGAAGGTCGGGTCAGCAAAACAGGCAATGTGAACGCAACATGTTTCTAAGGATGAGCCAGGTGGTGTGCCCAGCACTCAACACATACAATTCATATAAATAAAGGTTACGAGGCAACTTTGTCCATTCTCCAACAAAGTAATGCAGGAAATGCAGGTGAAAACAAATTGCAATTTAAATATAATATCTGCCAGACATAGAGAGCTCTGCAAAGCAACGCCAAGGCCTACAAGACCTAACATCTCTTCTTCACATGTCCATGTCACAGGTTACAGAAAACCACCAAACAAGAAAGACAAGTTAACCAGGTACTGAAGAGATAAAAAAAACTTTCAGGTATACATTTAAACACATATTTCCACAGGAAGCACTCAACATCCTGAATGATCTCATTGAGTTTGGAGTCTGTAATCTACATGTGTGGATTGCTGCAGAAAATAATTCACTCATCGGTCTATTCCGTCAAGCCCATATTTCTTATGTTGTATTTATACAACCTTCCGAAACCTCAAGACTCAAATACAGTCAAACTGCTCATACTTATACATTTTCCCTTCTACACTATTCTGAATTCATACAAAACCTCAAATTTTCATTCGCCTCCAAAAGCTTGAGTGCTGATCCAGACCACTGGACAGCCACTTACAAGTAGATTTGCATATTGTAATAGGTTTGCACTTCAGGATGTGAAGTTGGTGAACCAATGGTCAGCTGTGAGTGGGAGGAAAGCCACCAATAACGAGTGTGCTTACATGTCTGTAGCTCGCACAATAGCCAAAGCAACATCCCTGGCCAACTGGAAAATCCCAACTAGACAAAGCACAAGAAATGGTGGCAAATGCCAGTCTCACAAAGAGTGTAACATTTAACCTGATTTGGTAAAGCACATACACAAAACATGGTTAAAAAAAGGGAAAATATTAAATGACAAAGCCACATCCTTAGTAAACATTGCATTAAAATAAAACCATTAATCAAGGAATGACACATGGTGATTGGACGTGGGGGAGCAAAAACTAGGACAAGTGTGCACTACACATAACAATAGTTAGTGTGTTTGTACAACATAGAGACACACATTGAGGCACAGTGGCTAGCCCCTTCATGCAAACATTGCATGAAGAGAACATCGTAGGTCTTGACTGAGGAGGAACATGGGGCCAGAACCCAAACCCAGCATGTTTTACATTACTTGAATATTACTTGGCGTACAAAGCCTTAAAAAGTGCTACTGTGATCAAATGCATTGCACATACATCAGTAAGGACTGGGAGGAGAGGGAAGCATCCTCATCATTGACTAGGAAATTGGATATTTTGGACCAAATCAGTAATGATGCTGCTAGGGATCTGGCCAATTGGTGACTCGAGCTGCTGAAAAAGCCATTATTGAGGACGGGACAGCATTTGTTGACTGAATAGGGTTGAATATCAGTGTCCTTCCTATCGGGGGCTCTAATTGCATGCCAGCAAATTGTAGAGTGAAAAATAAGACATGTAGCATGGCTAAGAGGGGAAAATACCAATGTGCAAGTGCACCCACATAGCTACTGCTCTCATCTGCTTCCCAACATTCTTGAAATTACAGAGATATGTAAGAGTCAAGATGTGAGGAAAAAAAAGATTGGCCAAACAGGAAGACCCATTCGCTGGATGGAGTAGTCAAAGGGATGCGTCCTTTGTTTTTAAGGATGAGTGTCAGAGGGCAGAAGATATTGGAGTGTAAATTCCTAAGCCTCTCCAATATTCACCCTTTTCCCAGCTCTCCACCTCAACAGCCATTGTGTACGTCCACCTTATGCCCCAGGAGAACCGCAGGGCTGGGAGTACATAGAGCACCTTTGTGGGACATAATGTGACCTCCTCTGAAGCTCCTTCCCATCTGGCTGACCAAGGCTGGCCATAATCTCAACTGTTTCACCACGAAGGGCCCAATTACGAGTCTGGCGGTTCGAGGACCGCCAGACTCATGGTGGATCCATCCAACACTGCACTGTCAGACTTCCAGGGAACTGCCATTCCCTTGCATTGGAGTGGTGGTCAGTGGCCGCGATATCTTTTGCGGGACGGCCAAGCATAATACGAGTTTCCTCTCCTTCAGGGTATACATGGAGGTTTTTCCTCCATTTAAACCTTATCCTTGGAAGAGAGCAAACAAAGGGGGGCCTACCCTGTGCCTCAACAATAAGTGGATGCACACAGGGGGTCATACCATGTGCCCCCTGTTTGGATGCATATAGGTTCCTGCAAGGCATGGACTTTCGAGTCCATGCCGTGCAGGAACCTTGTAGTGCGGTCCCATTGCGGTGTCTTTTTCAAAGTCACTGCAGCCTTTAACCCCTTGGCTGCGGGGCCGATTCCCCCGCTGTGCTGGGGTGAGGGGGGGTGCGCACAACGCCCCGGTGCTCATGACGAGCTCAGCGCCTCATGAGCCATGTTTCTCGTGTGCTCATGACAAGCTGAGCTCGTCATGACCACGCCCGTTCCTTAGAACGCCCAGCACAGGAGGGGAATTAGCCCCGTACCTGAGCATTCTAACGGTCATGAAGAGCTCAGCTCGTCATGAGCACACGAGAACCGTGGCTCTTGACGAGCTGAGCTCGTCATGAGCGTTGGAGGGGTTAAAAGAGACACTGCCATGGGATCACCACGCCACCCAGCTGCCAGACTACTGAAAAGTTGCAACCTGGCAGGCGGGTGACGGCCACTTTCAGCGGAACGGTGATGCGGGGGTTTGCACCGCCGTGCCACTGCTCCGCCGAAAAGTCGGAAACCCGAGTTTTACTGTCTACTCATTAATCATTGTCCCTTACATGGAACCCATACTTCAAACAATCACCAATTATCAAGCAAACACCCACTTACAAACCGCTATACCGCTTGCTCTCATACCTTTTCTGTTTGTACAGGGGTCTCTGGCAATCTTAGATTTGCAGCCCAGCACCACTTCCCTTCTGCAAAAGCTTTTATCAGGCCTGAGTCGAAATTGGCTTTTTACATACCCCAGTTACTATAGAATAAAATACAATGTCTGATATCAATCCACTATACGCATTTTGAATTTGACGAAGCTTTCTTTATGCATATAATTGTCTAAATAAAAATGGGCTTCCTAGATGCGAATATGAAAATATCCTATCTTTAGATATCATTATCCTACTGAAGTATTGTTGAACACGGTGTCTTGCAGTAAAGCACCTTGACGTTTTTAGGGATGCGTTGAGTTATTATTGGTTCTCTAAAAAAACTGTTTTGCCTGAAAGAAGAAGGAAGTGCATTAGCTGGAATTTTATTGATTTTTTTCTCTATGTACATTCTGTGTGTAATTACTTTAGTGTGCCTTCTTGCTGGCATTAAGATGCACTCAAAAGGAACCGAAGCTGTGAACAAAACACGGATGTATTTTAAATCCTGTGTAAATAGGTTTTTTGTTGCTGTGATAGAACAGTGGTGTTGTAGCTCTTAACTAAAGAGGTGCTGGCAGTAACTGTAGCATGTAACAGACTGGTGGTCCATCCATTTGCAATATGATTGTTAAATGCATACATTCAGGGAACTGGATTGTTTCCCTCCTTATGCCTACTTAATCTTCAAGACCTGTAGTAATGTCCTCAATACAGTCTACACAAGCACCCTTCGATGCCCAGTGAGCAAGGTTAAAGTGCCTAAAGTGCTT
Source organism: Lissotriton helveticus (assembly GCF_964261635.1). Lineage (NCBI taxonomy): Eukaryota > Metazoa > Chordata > Amphibia > Caudata > Salamandridae > Lissotriton > Lissotriton helveticus. The sequence continues at coordinate 138,009,364 of NC_136061.1, forward strand.
TGCCATACATACAACAGGAACGTCTCTACAGGGGCGGACGGGGAACCCAAAGCAGCCCAGTCAATTTACTCGTCCTAGACACCGGGAGGGGGGCTATGAGGGGGCGTTTGGGGGGGGGGCTGGGGTGGGGGGGGTGCAAGTTTGAAGAACTGCTGCTTTTGTTGCTGGGGATCGATATTGCAGCACTGCTGAAAAACCGGACCCCACAAACAAAACCAGCCCCCACCACTGCAAAACCGCCATCCCTCACCCTTCCAGTCTTCGGGGGAAACACCCGATGCCTGCTACGGCCAGGCTAACCCTGCATTTCTTGCTGCTGTCAGGTTGGTTGTGGAACTGCATCCTCACCTGGGCCACATTTATGAGAAATGACGCATCGCTGCGTGAAAGCAGCGATGCGTCACTTCTCAGTGCACACTCCTTGCGACATTCCTGGATGCGTTATATTTAATGTATGACGAAGTTGTGTATGCATAAAGATATGCAGATACATCCCCACTTATGGCACACCAGTTGGACAAAAGATGCCTTTCAATGGTTGATCATTCAAAATGTGGAAATTTATTGAAACAACATATTTTTTCATCAGAAAGTCGATATTTCATTCATATCAATCCAATGTTATTGAGTATTTCCAAAATTAGGAACATTCAAGGTGCATAACTCCGATGCATTTCGGGAGGTGCCCTTTCTCAAGGAGTACTAGGAAGAAGACAGAAACGTGTAAGAATTGGAGGGTGAGGGACGCGATAATGAACTAAATGATTTAAGGTGCCTATCAATGAGTGGGGACATTTGGGCTTTGTTCAAAAGCGGGGGGGCGAGTGAAAGGTGGTGCCAGCTAGTGAGTAAAAAACAGAGTGTGAACTTAGCGATATCAGGGCGTGAGTGGCGGGCATTAAAACGTGAAGGACTTTAAAACGTGAAGGAATGGCAAATAACTTACTTGAGATTCGATGTAACGCGGAGCGTTACTGACAGGTTCTGAAAAGGGTGAAAACGCTAAACGCGAGTGATCCGGATGTGAGAAAATTAACCTGAAGACGTGAAAAAGAAAGCGGACTGGAAGACGGACTAAGATGGAAAGAGGGTTAGAGTCATGGGTCGTGGCGCCATCTTAGAGTGGGGAGAATGTGAAGGAGACGAGTGAAGAAAATAGGATCTGGTAGAGGATGTAGGATTTGGTAGAGGATGTAGGATTTAAGTGATTAAGTGGAACATAGGCAATAAAGAGACAATGTAAAGCAATCTGACATATTACAGGTAACAACTATATTCAAAGCGGTCATTAAGGCCAAAAGGCTTCTGGGTCTGTAGGCGGAACATCCATTCGAGTTCTCTTTTTAATAGGAGTTTGTTGTTGTCAGTTCCTTCTTTTTTCTTGACGATTTCGAGAATGATGAATTGCAATTGGGCGATGGTATGGCGGGCTTCCAGAAAATGTGTGGCTATGTTGGATTTTACATTTTTGAGTCGAATGTTGGATTTATGTTCATTCAAGCGTGTCTTGATTTTTCTTTCTGTTTTACCAACATACAATTTGCCGCAGGGACATTTCAGGGCATATATTAGATTACAAGAGTCACATGTCCCATTGACTTGTAGTTTGATGGCGTTGCCTTTCATGGGGTGGCGGATGATATTGCCTTTTATGACACAGTTACAGTGGCTGCAGTTGAGGCAAGGCTGGGTACCTTTGTAGTTTTGAACTATGCAGGTTGGTTTAGATAATATTTCTTTAATGTTTTTACTTCTTGTGTGCGCAAACAAGGGTAAAGGTTTAAACATGTCACCAAAGTCTGGTTCAACTTGAAGGATGGGCCAGTGTTTAAGAATGATTCTTTTGTAGATGTTACTGGCTGTTGAATACTTTGATACCAAAACCATTCGTTGTTGTTCTTTGATGGGTTGTTTAGTGAGAGCCTCTTGTCGTGATATTTGTGCCACACGAGTTTGTGCCTCAGATAGAACTTGTGTAGGGTATCCTCTGTCCAAGAATCGGTTATACATTTCTTGCATGCGTGTTTTCATGGTGTCTTCATCGGACACTATGCGTTTGACGCGTAGTAATTGGGAGAAAGGCAGGTGCTTTTTTAGAGACTCTTGATGGTAGCTGTGATAATGCAATGTATTGTTCCGGTCGGTACTTTTCTGTGAAGGTCCGTGGTAATACCAGTTGAGGTGATTTTAATGTTAACATCCAAGAATGTTATTTCAGAATTGCTGATCTGCCAGGTTAGCTTGATGCGTTCATCCTTTGAATTAAGGTGGTGGAGAGATCGTTCAAGAGATTCTTTGGAGTCCGTCCAGACGAAAAATAAATCGTCGATGTATCTGACATAAAGTTTTGTATTTTCTTGAAAGTTGATGTCACCATAGATGTGTGTTTTCTCAAAGTTTTCCATATATATATTGGCATATGTGGGGGCAGCACAATTTCCCATCGCCATTCCCGATAGCTGTAGGAACCATTCGCTGTTGACTTGAAAATAGCTGTGGTACAACGTGTACACCATTAATTCCATCAGAAAAGATTGCATGGGATTATCAATGTTGCTGTGTAGTAAAGCTTGCTCAATAGCTTCAATGCCGCCCTCATGCGGGATGGATGTATATAGAGAGCTGACGTCAGCTGTACACAGTATATATTGATTGTTGTCATTAACTTGAATGTTGGCCAGTTTAAGTAAGAATTCAGTTGTGTCCTTAATGTAGCTAGTAGCCTTCGTAACAATGGTTTGCAAATAGCGATCTATGAATTTGCCAGGTGATTCGTGGATCGAACCCTTAGTGGATACTATCGGCCGAAATGGGGGATTTTTGAGATCCTTATGTATTTTAGGGCTCATGTGTATAGTAGGGCTCCTAGGATGTTCAACCAACAAAAAGTTCTTAGTGCGCTCTTGGATAATGTCATTTTGGAAAGCTCGCATGACGATGTCTTTAAGAGTGTTCTGAAACTCTCTGGTGGGGTTGTTTTCAAGTCGCATGTAAAGAGAAGTATCTCGTATATGTTCTTGAAGTCGTTGTGTGTATAGAGAAGTGTCCAGTATGACTAGGGCTCCTCCCTTATCGGCTTTGATACATTTTATGTCTGTTTTTTTAGCTAAGGATTTAAGGGTGTCTCGATCCTTGGTGGTAAGATTCTGATTTCTGGTGCTCCTATTGAAGTTGATTTTGGCCACGTCGTTGTGGACCAGTTTTTCAAATAAATCAATGGATTTATGACTACTGGGAGCCTGGTATGAGCTTGAAGGTCGGAGGCCTTTAAGTTGATCAGGTTTGTCACCTTGGGTTGGAGGCAAGATGTTTTCGAAAAAGTGGCGCAATCTGAGTTTTCTGACGAATTTAAAGGTGCTCACTTCGAGTTCCAGTTGGTTGGTATGTGCTGTTGGAACGAAGGATGTACCTCTTTCAAGTAAATTCATTTGATGTGGAGTGATGGTAGTACTGGAGATGTTGATTACTAAATGTTCTTTTTTGGTTTCGGATCCTTCGTGGACGCTTTGCTCCGTGTGGTAGGGGCGGTTGATTCTTTTTCTTTTGTTTTTGCTCCTCCTGAGTCTTCGGCGTTCTCCGTATCTGACTCTAAAAAATGAACCGCAGAAGTTTGAATGTGTGAGGAGGTGGAAGTACTTGCTTGTTCTTGAGATGATCTTAAAGTGGTGTTTTTGCGAGGTGGACGAGTTGAGGTGTCGCTGCCGGAAGATGATGTATCGGTCTGCATGTTAGTTGGCCGATTACGTCGTCGTTGGGCATAGATATCCGCCCAGGAATAGACTTCGTCGAGCTTGTAGTCAAGCGTGTCCCTGTGGAATTTTCTAATTTTTCGCTCGTTGATTTCTCTCTGATGTTTGTCGAGGGTAATTTTCAAGTCTTCCAATGTGTTAGTTAGTTCTTCTGGGGTCAACATTTCTTTGAGTTCTTTGTCAATGTCTTTGATTTCATGTTCAAGTTCTTTTAAAATACAGGAAAGTTCTTCGACTATTAGGAGAATGAGGTCCAAGCTGCATTTATTTAGTACTCCATCCCATTTGTCTTTAAAAGTTTTTGAATTTTTGCACAGGGAAGGTTTCAACGCGATCCTTAAACCGCGAGGGATTCTGAGTGCCCGGTGGTATTTGAGTAATGTGCTCGCGTGGAGCTTTTGATTGATATGTCTTTTGGAAAGATATAGTAGTTGTCGTATGCATTGCTCTTTGTTGCGAGTAGTGGAGGCTGGGGTGATGTCTTCCTCAATTAAGGCATAGATGCGTTGACGTTCCTCATCGTCATACGCAAGGGTATGTGCTCGAGCTTCAGTGCTTCGGCTGATTTCTTCGTACTGCATTATGGCGCGTGCAAACCACCAGAGGCGGATCAAGAAATAATCGAAAAAGTGGTAGGTGGTGCACAGCAATGGTTAGATAAATTCAAAGTTCAGTTAAACGATGTAGTGGGTGCACTGGTGGGTAGTGTCTCCGACTGAAACACTAGAGAAAATGACGAAGTTGTGTATGCATAAGGATATGCAGATACATCCCCACTTATGGCACACCAGTTGGACAAAAGATGCCTTTCAATGGTTGATCATTCAAAATGTGGAAATTTATTGAAACAACATATTTTTTCATCAGAAAGTCGATATTTCATTCATATCAATCCAATGTTATCGAGTATTTCCAAAATGAGGAACATTCAAGGTGCATAACTCCGATGCATTTCGGGCGGTGCCCTTTCTCAAGGAGTACTAGGAAGAAGACAGAAATGTGTAAGAATTGGAGGGTGAGGGACGCGATAATGAACTAAATGATTTAAGGTGCCTATCAATGAGTGGGGACATTTGGGCTTTGTTCAAAAGCGGGGGGGCGAGTGAAAGGTGGTGCCAGCTAGTGAGTAAAAAACGGAGTGTGAACTTAGCGATATCAGGGCGTGAGTGGCGGGCATTAAAACGTGAAGAACTTTAAAACGTGAAGGAATGGCAAATAACTTATCATAAGATAAGATACATCGACGATTTATTTTTCGTCTGGACAGATTCCAAAGAATCTCTTGAACGATCTCTCCACCACCGGAACAATACATTGCATTATCACAGCTACCATCAAGAGTCTCTAAAAAAGCACCTGCCTTTCTCCCAATTACTACGCGTCAAACGCATAGTGTCCGATGAAGACACCATGAAAACACGCATGCAAGAAATGTATAACCGATTCTTGGACAGAGGATACCCTACACAAGTTCTATCTGAGGCACAAACTCGTGTGGCACAAATATCACGACAAGAGGCTCTCACTAAACAACCCATCAAAGAACAACAACGAATGGTTTTGGTATCAAAGTATTCAACAGCCAGTAACATCTACAAAAGAATCATTCTTAAACACTGGCCAATCCTTCAAGTTGAACCAGACTTTGGTGACATGTTTAAACCTTTACCCTTGTTTGCGCACACAAGAAGTAAAAACATTAAAGAAATATTATCTAAACCAACCTGCATAGTTCAAAACTACAAAGGTACCCAGCCTTGCCTCAACTGCAGCCACTGTAACTGTGTCATAAAAGGCAATATCATCCGCCACCCCATGAAAGGCAACGCCATCAAACTACAAGTCAATGGGACATGTGACTCTTGTAATCTAATATATGCCCTGAAATGTCCCTGCGGCAAATTGTATGTTGGTAAAACAGAAAGAAAAATCAAGACACGCTTGAATGAACATAAATCCAACATTCGACTCAAAAATGTAAAATCCAACATAGCCACACATTTTCTGGAAGCCCGCCATACCATCGCCCAATTGCAATTGCAGGGCCTGCGTCAGTCTTACGCCTGCTGTGAGGCAGGCGCAAGATTTTGACGCAACTGTGTCCTAAGAGTGACGCAGTGAAATCTCATAGATTTCACTGAGTCACTTCTACGACCCTTCCTTGCGTCAATACGCCCCCCTTGCATACATTATACCTGGCGCAGGTATAATGTGGCGCAGGGGTTTACAAAGTGACGCATCTACCTAGATGCGTCACTTTGTAAATATAGTGCAACAAGGCGCATTTTTTACGCCACTGGTGCGTCACAATAAGTGATGCACCGACGGTGTAAAAGTGACGCAAGGCCTCATAAATGAGGCCCCTGAAGTCACCAGGCTTATTTTAAAATGGACCCTTCTCCTCAAGTGACACCACATCATATTGTCTTCTCCAGGCGTCAGTGCACATCCAAAAAATTACACCTGCACACCCCAGCTATTCCACCCTCCTTCACCCTATTGCATCCACTGAAGTTTTACCACTCCACCTTCTATATTCCCTACTGTGTATTGTACTTCCCTTTTGATCTTGTCCACATTTTTTCATTCTTTTATAATTGGTTTCAGTTTAATGATACAAAATAGAAGAAACAGTGGTGAAGAGCGGCAGGTAACTTATCCTGTTACAAGATTTTACTGGAAAAAAATAGCGCTACACATCAGGCCAGCAGACAAGCAGGAAGGAGGTTAGGTGACATGCCAGAAAACGTGGAGTTCCATAGGGCGGAATGAAGGAACTGAGCATGGGACAATATGCGTCCGTGTCCTGGTTGGAGCTGTTTGCTGGAGGAGGGTCTTTGAGGCCCCTGGGGAAAGGAGGGAGAATCAGGAGTTGTGCGAGGAGATATTGTCTGAGAGTTTGCTAGATACCTTTAGGACAGGCAGTAAGAGGCTGTAGGGAAGAATACACTTTGCTTGTCAGATCACAAAAGGTCATGCTGTGAAGCCATGCTTTCACGATGGGATGCATGCTGCTGCCCCAGTGTAGGGCAATCTCGCGTTTAGCCAACAGCAAAGCAATGTCAGCAAATCTCCGAGCAGCTGCCCAGATAGGGGCGACGTTGTCCAATTGGGAATGAATAATGAAGGGTCGACTGACACCGAGATCATCTGAGATCATCTCGGAGAGAACCTGAAATACTTCCAACCAGTATGAGGCCACCGGTGGTCAGGTCCAGGTTAGATGGAGAAAATCTGCATCAGGGCCACAGCACTTAAGTCAGAGAGCGGATCTGGAAGGATCTATGGGGCATATTATCAAGCATGGCATTAACATTATCGCCGCTTTAGCAGCAGAAAACTGCTGCTAAAGAGGCGATAATGGGCTTGATAATACGCCGTAGAGAATTCCCATAGAAGGCCATGTTCACACCTGAACACGGGCTTCTATGGGAATTCACAAGGGTGTATTATCAAGCCCATTATCGCCGCTTCAGCTGCAGTTTTCTTCCGCTAAAGCGGCGATAATGTTAACGCTGTTTCTTGATAATATGCCCCTATGAGAGCCAGCCCGAGAGGGGTAACATAGGCTCTGCGAAGGAAGAGAAAGTTTATCTCTGTGGTTGGGAGAAATCCGTCTAGTCGGAGCACTAAAAACTGCCCAGTCTTTGTTGGGGAGAGAGGGTGTCCCAGGTCCTTCTCCCATCGTTCACGCACCCTCCCGATGTCAGTCAGTTTAAGGGCCGTGCATGCACGATAAAGCTTAGTGATGAGGTAGCAGCCATCTGGGTCTGATATCAGAAGGGTGAGTGGTGTAAAATCTTCGGGCGAGTGGGTAGGATGGAAATCGGGAGCACAGAGCTCCATGTAGTCTGTTAAAAATGAATCTTTCCATAAATGGGGTGGAGGAATGTGTGGTATCAGGATTGCGGGACAGAACATGGCCATTTGGAAACACATCCCCTAGAGTGTGAAGTTCGTACTTATGTAAGGTACGTTGTACACATTTGTTGGTGGTGAGTGAAAGCCTTGGATTTTCGGTTTGAGTGAGTTTGGGCGACTAGATAAGACTGAAGACCAACGTTCCGCCGAGCTTTCCCCATGTGGTGGATAAGATCTGCATGTCATTGGGATCCAATCTAATGCCCAATGTTATGAGTGCATTCAGAGGTGAAGGATTAACCAGGTCACGTTCCGGTTTGGGCTGGGCAGGCGAGCATCTGGATCGCACCAGTGGTATGCAAAATTTGCTTGAGCTACTAGGAAATGCAGCTGAAAGTCCAGGACCGCAAAGCCGCCATGGTTGTAAGGAGTGTGAGAGTGATCCAGGTGACACCTGCCCATCCACCAGCCCAGATCAGCTTCAGAAGAAGGCCTCGAAGGGTAGAAAAAAAAGGCTTTGTTAACGTGTATAGGAATACTAAAGAAGAGTTAAAGGAACCATGGGTGGATTATCATTTTTATGATGGCTATGGGGCTGGCCATCGATAGCGGAAGTTGTTTCCAGCTGTCAGTTTAGGTAGTGAGTCTAGAGATCACCGTAATGTAGCCAGATGACGTTCCCTGCTCCTGTGTTAAATCAACCCTAGATGCTTGGTGGTTTTGGCGGACCTTTGAAAGGAATAAGCGCAGGTAGGTGGCGTGTTGGTGCTGACAAATGAGAATAGTTCAGATTTAGAGCAGTTAATGGCGAGACCGGAGAACTCACCAAAGTGGGTCACTTCTTGGATAATTAGAGATAAGTTAGAGGCAGGGTGTTGGACGATGAGAAGAATATCATCTGTGTACATAGACAAAAGGAGCAATCCAATAGTAAATTTCAGACTGCGATGCATATGACACTTCTGGAGGTGACATGCCAAGGGGTCCATATCTATGATGAATAACAGGGGCGAGAGTGGGCAAATCTGCTCGTTGCCCCAGGAGATGCTGAGAGGTTCAGTGAGGGAGCCATTTATACGGATGTGAGCCGTGGGTTTAGAGTACAATAAAGAGATAAGGGACAGGAATCGTTCAGGAATTCTACGTTTCTGCAGAGTATCCAGGAGGAAATGCAACGCCAGGTAGTCGAAGGCCTTCTCCACGTCGAGTAGGGCGACAATGCCAGGGTATTGTGGGATACGTGATTCAAAACTGAGAAGACAGTATGTAAATTTAAGGCGGTGGAGTGGTGCAGTATAAAACCTGTCTGTACTAGTGACAGTATTGTTTTCAATAATAGGGAAAGGCGGTTATCCAGAGACTTTGGCAAGATTTTATTGTTGAAATTGATAAGGAAGAGAGGTCTGTGCGTAGCACAGTGCTTAGGGTCTTTCCCAGGTTTCAGTAAGAGGTAAATTACAGCCTCACGCATGGAAGGGGGGAGGGCGCCAATAGAGAGGGCCTCAGCACATACTACAATCAAATGGGGGATCAGGGTAGTTGTACATGCCTTGTAAAAGGCCCCTGTCAGGCCATCTGGACCAGGGGCCTTTGAGCTGCCCAGCGAGTCAATCGCTTGTGCTATCTCTTCAGCCGAGAATTGCTCTATTAAGAACCGGGATTGTCGTCAGGGCCAAACCATGGCTATCTCCTCCATATACTTCAGATGTAATGTAGTCTCAGAGGTGAGATGAGATGTGCAAAGTGATGTATAGTAAGAGGTCACTTCGGTGAGGTTGGCCACCGGGGATGTTATAAGGGGCCCTTTGTCAAGTTCCAAAGCCGCAATACATCTGGGGCCTGATGGATGTGCAGGAGGCGGGCACAGCGCCGTCACTAGGGGGGTGCGGGGGGTGCGGACCGCACCGGGTGTCACCCCTATCATGGGGTGACACCAATCAGCCTCACCTCTGCTCTGCTGCTTTATGTGGTGTTGGAGTACGAGTCTACTTTACACTTTATTATAGTGCAAGTGCATGGTGCGCATCTGCCTATAATACAAATTAAAATACTGCAGTCAGTGCAGTTTACGTCGCCACGCACGCACACACCACCTATAGCGGTGATGTGATGAATGATGGTGCGGTGCGCGGCGGCGTACAGTTTATGGGTCCCAGGGTCGTAAATCTTTAGCGCTACCAGTGACGGCCCTGGGACAGCCCCCGCGCGCTTTGTTCCTCTGACGCGTTACGGCGTTTACGCGCCTGCACCACGTCTGTGGAGAGTCTCGGCAAGGCCTGGAGTGCGTGCGCTGCTAGAAAAGTGTCACCTCTGTCAGTGTTTGACATCGCGAGCAGTGCACCGTCGTCTCCCCTTCATCCAGTAATGGGTCCGGAGGCCGAGGTAAGAGAAAGATCATTTATATGACGTTTAGAAAAGTGGCACACAATCGCATGGACTAGATGTCTTCATCTTCTCCTATTTCATGGGAACCCGCCAGAAGCTGTGAGGACCTGTCTCCTTTGACTTGCAAACCGAAAGTACTGCTTTTCGGCTGTAAAGTTCAGGCTGTTTTGCAGGGCCGGAGAAGCGACTGATCCTCCAAATGCGAGGCAGAGAGAGGCTTGTTTTTCTGGGCTCTCAGTCCTGTCGAGCTGAGTGAGTAAGTAAACTCTGTCTCGCTCTCCTGCAGCAGGCCCGGGGTGTTTCCTAGAAGCCAGTGGAGGCAAAAGAGATCGTGCTGCGTGATGTTGGAGGGGGACATGATCAAACTCGAACAAACACGCAGGACAATCTCGCCTATTTTCTCTTGCACTACAATACTAGGAAATGCCCCCGATGCTGCCATTGCATCCGTTTCAGCGACAGAGATGCGCTGAGCCTGCCCTCGCCGTTCCTCCTCCGCCCCCTGGTGAGGGTCTCGAGTGCCGCTTCTGAACACAGCTGTGTTTTTGGTACTACTACCCATGCATGCAGCTAGTTCAATCTAATGTCAAAGCATGTGGGCCCTTGACGTACACGTTTCTGCATGTTTGTGTATCACTCTTGGCAAAAAGAATGGCATCAGCAGTACAGCAAGGGTCATCCATGAGAGCGAGCCCTCTGTCCCAAAACGAGGACCCACTAAGCTCTGTACGCGGCCGCTTTGACCAGTTGTGTTGCTTTGGCCAGGGTGGTTTGGTATAGAATCAGTGCACGGGTTACTTTGAGTGCTGATTATGCTAGTAGGTTAAGTCAATATTCAACAGTGTAAGATTTCCAGAACTGGGTCTGTTTTTGTCGAAACCTGTGTGCTGCAGTTATGCACTTGAGGCATAGCCTTTTAAATCAGTGGACGAAAATGAAGGCCTTGAACTGGAAGGGTGGTAACATTCCACTTGAGGTGTTAGTCTGTATTTTTCTCCGCTGCCCTCGATGTTATGCCTTATGCGCTGAAGTGTACTGTTGGTAATCCTTAGTTAATAGTCACCACCCCGCGAAAACCTGTCCCAAGATGGTTTTGAACGCAGAACGATGCTGTAAACACGTCTGGTCTGGAGAAAAAGACAATTTTATTTTTCTGATTGCGTTTCTTGATTTTTTTTCAGTTGTGTAGTGTGAACAAGGTTCATTGGGGGGTCAGAACGCTTTTCTTAGCATTTTGTTAGCAGATGTAAAATAGTAGCAAAGGCAAATAGAGAAATTGAAGTTATTTCAAGGTAACAATATCGTAAACAAAAGGAACAAAAGATGCTAAAAAATGTAATTGAAGGAGGGACATAGGAGTATTCCCAGAGAAATGGTATAGTACATACATATACATTGTATGTATATTATAAAAAGAATAAATGAAACAAACCTCACTTTTTAAAATAAAGGCTAAAATAACCTATTGCTCCATCTTAAGGAAGGAAGAGATAGCAAATTTCTGATTTCTCATCTTAATAGCTTGATATTGTTGAATGAAGGTAAAAAGAAATTCTTCCATAATGCTCGCGAATACTGCATTTGCTACTACACTAAGCACTTTTCTGCGTGTGGCTATTTACGTTAAAATATTGACTTTTAATTTGTTTTGAGAAAAAATAAAAGCTTGCTACCATCCTTCCTGTTTTAAAATCACACAGAAAACAGTTTTTAAAGTTGACTCGTGAGAACATGGCACATACGTTTCCAGCACCAATTGGAATTCTCAAAAAAATATTGGCAGTTTGTAGGGGATTTTATTTTTTTTACTTTGGAATTAGGTGCAGGCCAGTCTCCGCCTCCTCTATCTACACTTTGTATAGTTAAATGATGTGTTTTTAAATCATATTATTATAAACCCTGGAGATGAATCTACTGTATTTAGATGGATCTAGCGGTAAGGTCTACACTACAAAATAGTAGTCACTTTTTCAGGCTGGTGCTCAAACCTAGAGGATAGTAAGTACTTTCTAATCTAATTCTTAGCAAATACCTTGCCAAATCCTCCTGCAGCTGGTAGGGACGGTTTGTGTCTTATTCACAAGGGCATTGGAAGTCTTTGAAGGGAGACATACTTTAGGATACGTCTGCCACTTCCCAGGATTAAAGATGTGATGGCCATGTTCAAAACCGAGCTACAGGGACAAGAAGGTAGATGAGCACCAGAGAACATGTGAAAAGGAAAGAGAGAGGAATAAGGAAAGAAAAACATGGGAGAAGGGTAACGGGGACACCAATAAATATTGGGAGACAAGAAAGAGAATTTAAGCAGAAAGTAATGTGACAGAATATTTGAAATCTTGGGATACGAGCATTGGCAAAGCCAACAGGCTTGGCTTATGAATGAAAGTGCCTATTGTGTTACTGATGGGTTTAGACAGTTGACATGTCCTCATATATGCACTCTGCCACTCATATTTAAACTCATGCATTCATTCAACCATCCACTGACTCATTATTGCATTCTCCCTCTGTTATAGCCGTGATAAAACACATACACTCCTCAAGATATAAAATATAAATTAAAAAGGATACAAGCAGAAAAAAGAAAACATGCTGCTTTCTAAACCCAGCAGGCATATGCTTACAATAACAAAACTAAATATACCAACAGTTGTCCATCTTGCAAAGGTAATGAACATATCCTATCATTTTTTAAAGGTCTGGCATGGCCACAGACAGAAGAAGGTTGACAGAAAGGCCCTCTGTATCTATAGCTTTTTACATTGATAGATTTTTGTATTCAAATTTTTTTAATTACAAGATATTGGCAGACAGCTAAGCCAGGCAGGTCTTCCGGAGACATACTAACAAGAAATATTACAGTGGAAATTTTCGACCCCTAGGGTTGTCAGGGGGGCAAACAACACCAAAATCATTCCTCTATCAAGATAATCTGTGAGATTTTATCTGACAAAATAGCCATATATAGGCTTTATTACAGAGTATTAACATTGCACCATGAAATTCCTATTGGGTGTAACGTATGCCTTACACAATCAATCTGTCAGACTTACCGCGGGAAGCTAGGGCTGATGGCGAGTCTAACAATGTGTGTGAATTATGAGTGCACAAACCATAGACTGCTTAAAAACAACAAGAAAATGGCGCCTTCTTAAAACCCTGCTGGCATAGTTCCTTCGCCAAAACACATAACATTTCAGAGCCAACTGGATTATTTCTTTTTGGGGAGTGGGGCGGTTGGGGGAGGGTGGGGGCAGAGCAGATTTTTTGTAAGGACGAAAGGCTTCCTATCTTGGATCTCACTGGACGTGCTCCTTGTTGTTTTTGAAGCCCACTGGGGTATTAGTACAGTGCCCCCTCACCAGTCTAAGGGAGACAGGCAGCTAGCTGGTGGCAGCTATGACTAGTGAGTGGAACAGGGGGGCTTATTTACAAGCCCCTGGCGCGTCACTCTTAATATGGAAAAAAGTGGCGGACTGGCGGTGCAAGGGGCTTGTAAATAAAATAAGCCCCAGGGTTTTTACTGGTATCCTTGGTATCTTCAGGAGAGGAGTCAATTGACATCCACTCTGTAAAATATGCTAGACTCTCCCTTAACTAGTCATTTCCCCTTAACTAGCTTCGTTCAGTACCATGAATGTATGCTTTATTTGTAACAAGTGCCTTCTTCTAACTCACGCTGTGTTCTTTTGTGGTGTTAGCTGGTGAGTGCAGAATAAGTTGAAGTTTATCTCCAGGTTGCCTTCTGATTTTGTCTCCCCCACACAGAGTCCCTCTACAGTGCCCTGACTCCCATCTTGGAGAATCCACACTCATCCCTAGCTAGACGTGAGTCCTTCCAGAGGACCCAGTACCTAAACCTGTTTATGCTTGTTACAGACTTGTCTGTAGCTCGGCAGAACTTTGATCAACTGATGGTTGATGTAACTGTTATATCTTCCCTTAAACTCACGTTATGTGGCCTGGCCATCTTTGGTCCTGCAATGACAACCCCATCAAAAACCCATCAAATTATGTATTGGATAGGATGTGTGCATTGTTATGATACGTGAATTTGTAGAGCGTGGCTAATCACCTGATTGAAGTATCACAAGCCCAGGGATGTCTCCGAGTCCTACCTCGACATATATGTGAGGTATTAACGTGAAGGAGATGGGGAAGTAAGAGTTCAAAAGGATTTGTTTGAGTTCTCATTTTTAGAAGCTGCAAGACAGAGTTTAGTCCAGAATGTAGGTGGGATAGAATTCCAGACTCTATGTGCACAGCTTGAGAAGGTCTATATCGAGTTTTAGTTTTTTGAAGACCGCTGTGTCAAGAAGCAAAGTGTCAGAGCTGGTGAGCTGTAGAGAGTCCTCTTCCCCTGCAGTTCCGATTTTTGGATCAGGAACATACTGCCATTATTTACTGCTACAACACAATTACTACCCTGCTGGTGCCTTCCCCTACCAAGAAATGGCAGGGAAGTGGGAAATGCCACCAGTCAGAAACACTCCTTGGTGCTGCACACGATTCCTACAGATAGTTGGAAAAATGCAGGTTGAGGTTTGTGTTTCACATTACCACATGCTTCAGGGAGCTTAGTCAAGAACCTGGATGGCTTGCAGGGCACAGTCAATCAGCAGATTGTAACATGCTCAGTCTTTGGCCAGGCAGGTTGGAAGTGCAGTGCAGCAGAGGTGAGGCCGTATCAGGAGAGACCTCAGTGGTAGTTCTACAGGAGTAGTGCTCTTTAACATACTCTTACATGCCTTTGTTAGCCAGTCCAGAAATGTCCAAATCCCAAATAGTAAACACACTGTCCTTACTGTTTGTGCTAATTGTGTTGAATACTCCCACAGTGTTCCCATTTATTCCACTTTTAGATGTTTTGAGGACAATTCACAAACTCGTGTCATAGTGCCTAAACAAATTCAACAGGAGCACTACTTTATGCACTCCAAATGCATTTGTGAATAGGCCTCCTAACGTCTGCCTTGCTAGTCCTCTTTCTGTGCTAAGTTGGTGTTGGCAAACCTTTGCCCAAGGGATACAATGACTTCTCTCAGAGTGTGCATGTGCCGGTTATATGTCCATGCAAGTGGGCAAGTCGTAGGCATCTTGCATAGGCCTACATGGTCTCTGTTTCGCTCTACTATCTTGAGTAGACACTATGCGGCTGTAAGTCATTACCAAATATGGGACATAAATTTACAAACGTTACTAAGGATTCTGTATGGTCCTGTTATTTGCCATCTGTGTCCACTGGCGGACTCGGAGCGGAGGAGGTCCATGCGGTAAGTCGTGAGGGGGTGACACCATGAGTTACCCGCACCGGGTGACACCAACCCTAGTGACGCCACTGGGCGGGCAAGCTTCCGATCAGGGCGCTCACCCTCACCATATCTCTGTGCCAAAGGGTGCTTACCCAGTAGTGCAAACTCTCGGTCTGCCAAGTCGCGGAACTCCTCCAACAGGACCGAGCACTCATAAAGTGCAAAAGGAGTATGCAAAGGGTCATTCCTCTCATCAATTTGTTTAAGAGCGGTGTCTACTAGGGGCAGGTTATTGAGGATGTCACGGAGCACCCCTGCATGTTTGGAGATGCAGACTTCTCTAACGTAGGCATTTAATGCATCCTAAAGGGTGCAAGTTAGAAATATTCCATAACTGCGCCCGAATCTCAGAGTGAAAAATCGGGTCCAGCAATGCAGTCGATGGGAAGGACCAACATCCCTCCCAGCCACAGCCATAAGGAAGAGCAAGTTACAGTTGGACAGGGCATGGTCTGCTAATGTATGTGGTAGAATATCCTGGAGCTAAAGGCCACCGGCTGCCAAGATGAGACAGTAATACAATCGAGTCCAGGCAGAGTGTGGAGCTGAATGAAAAGTGTAACCCAGAGTAGTGGGATGATGCATGCACCAGACGTTATGTAGAGAGAGTGTATGCACCATGTCCTGACAAGCACGGAAAGTACCCGGTTTTGTGCATGGGATGGTGCTGTAAGAGTCTATAGAGGAGTCCTAAAGTACCCACCCACCAGGGCAATGTCTGCATCTGAGCTGTCTACTAGGGTGGTCACTGATCGATAGATGGTGGGGGCCGTACCCCGTCAAAATGATGTAACGGCCCTGTGCGTCTGCAGTGGTGAATTGGTGTATAAAGGTTTTTAGATTTGTGGATTGGTATGCAGACCCCTCTGAAAAAGGAGCTTAAGTTGGCAAAGAAGCAGTTGGCCACCCATGATGCTGCAAAGACTGGAGATGTCTGGGGGGAAGGTGGGTTTCCTGTACAAATGCGATCTTGGTGCCATTTCGGTTGAGATCTGATAGGGCCAGTTTGTTTTTGTGAGGGTTATTCAAACCCCGGACATTCCAGATAAGGAAAGTCACATCAACAGTTCGCTCAGTGTCACCCATTGAGAAAGGAGTGGAATTGACTTTGTCCGCTCAGCCAGTACTGTCAGGGATAGGAGCATGTTGTACTGTCTCATCACTGGAAAGGTAAGGAAGAAAGTGAGAAGAAAAAGGCCCAGCGGGGAATAGAGAACCAAAGAATAATCTCTTAAGAACAACTCCCTACCCACAGTAGGAGTAGGAGTCGTACTGAATCCCAAGACAACTCACAACAAACAAACTATTTGGAGTCATCCTAGGGGACCGAGCAACGCCGCGGAGCCAGGTACCCATATTGAACAGAAGAGTTTAGGAGAGTTCCATAAGGATCTAGCACTTTTTGCGTAGCCCTAGGAGGGATCATTGTGAGCCAGAGAACAACATGATTGCCAATCAGTCTGGGCACAGGTTCTCAACCAGGATGGAAGAGGTCAGCACTCATTGGAATTTTGTTGTCTTGAGAGGAGCTGTGCAGCACGGGCGGCCCAAGGGTGAGCCACCCGGTCGCAGCTTTTTACAGAATGTGAGGACATCAGCTGTGTTCTCGAAGAGCCGATGTTTGCCTTCACATGCTATCCGGAGTCAGGGGAGGGGGGTAGTGCATGCCAAATTTGATCCAATGCTTTCGGAGCTTGCCTTTTCACTGCAAGAACATGTTTAACATTAAACTTTTAAATGACTTAATTTTGAATACAAAGAGCCCTAACATATGGGCAGTAAAGCCTACTCATGGGTGACTAAAGTATAAATATTTAAAGTGAAGATGTAGTAGGCCTGTTAAAAGGAGGTATTTTAAATAGTCAAATTTGCATTTTAAAACTGCACAGCCAGGGTACAGATGGTAGGCCTACAGTGATATTTACACTGTCATTGTATTTGATGGCAAAATGGGTGCTGCAATTCAATGGTGGAATTTATCTTAAAAGCCCTGGGCACACTCTTATAAAATGCACAAGGCAAATCAAATACATCAATCAGGGATATGGCAATTTCAACATATCGAAAGGGGGAGCACAAGTAGTTTACCATTGGTTAGCCGGGGTAAAGTGCACAGAGCCAGCAAGCAAAAAACAGCAAACATTTGGGGGTACACCACACAAGAGATGGCCATTTCCAACAATCACTAGTTTATTGATTTCCTGCATACAGACATATGCAATGTTGGATGAAAATTGGTGATGCAATTGTGCCAAGGCCACTTCGTTCTGTAGGCAGGAAAACATAGACTGTTTTAACACAGTATTGCTGAGATGGAGCATGTCGAGGGTGCACATATATGAAACTGATAATAAATGTCTTGCAATCTATAACATCAATCAATAACTGAAAAATGTGAGCATATGATGATGCACGCCTCACTTGCTTTGTGATAGGTATAGTAAGGACTATAGTGACTTCTGGGGATGGTATGGCGTGTGATATGGCCTGTTCCAGCTCAGTATATAAAGTTTGACCGGTTAATGGAAATTTTTGAAGGACCTTTAGTGTAGTTTAAAGGTGTAACTTAGACTTGAGCCTTAAGACAACAGAAAATGGATCGATCAAGGCTTGTAATCTTTATACAACTGTCTTGCCGAATGATAATTCAAAATTAATCAAATCCATGGTACTCTATCAAAGTCACCTGACTCCCCAGCTGGGCACAGGTTTAAAAAAAGTCACGTCATTGCTTGGGGCTGTCCTAGTTTGAAAGGCATATGGATCTTTGGTCTGACATTTCTGATGATGCCTACTGATAAGAGCACTGTACACTCCTTGTATTGACCAACTGAATTGTTCTATCACTGTAAGGATGGATAGCCAGAGACTGTATTAGCAAGAAATACATGAAAAGTTGTTTAGCAGTTTGAGTACACGGGCAATGGATTAAAGAAAGTTGACATCTGAGAGTACATTGAAGCGGTGAAACTGATGATGGCTAGGAAGATATTCTTGGTTCTCTCATACTGGGAAATAGTAAAAATCAGGGATCAAAGAAAATTGAAAGTAATGAGAGAGCATGTAGACCAATGCATGTTAAGGGTTACTTCAGAGAATGACTGGCAACAACTGGACATTAAGTAATGAAACTATAGCATCTAGATTTCAACCTGTGAATACTGATAGAGCACACACAGCACTCTAAAATGTAGGGTTGTATTATACCCATGGTTTAAACACAGTTATCTATAGATCTATTGTGTGCAGTGTATTACGTTTATCAAATGCATTTATTCAACATCGTAAATATAGAATCATAATGTATATCTTTAAGTAGGATTTATATGTATTAGAAACATTATCATTTCTCTATTCATAACGTGCAGAATGACATTATATTCATATTAAGGTAACTGTGTGTTGTTTAAGTTGCCTGCACAGTAGGCCCAGAGCTGCAGGTTGTTGATAGTTTCCTACTCTTGGTAGCTAAAAGAAATAATTAAATGAATTGTTTTTGTGAAAATTAACAGTATGCTCTCATCCCATTACAGGTATAAAGTATTCAACATCATTATTTTTAGTTTAGGGGATAACTGGAATGTCTTTGAAGAGTCTGAGAAGCGGGAAGGGAAGATATCTTCTGTGCCTGGCCTATTTACACTCCAAGATCACTGGAAGAAAAGAAGAATTAATTAAAAGAAGCCATGGAAATTCAGCACAACCTTTAGAAGTGAAATGGTTCGTCATGTGATACATTAAGGAGGGGGGGCTGAGTTTGTCCTTTTTGTATTATGCGCAGGGACAGAAAAATCAGACTTCTAGATTTTCAGAGGAGAAGGAACAACTTAACAGTGAGCTCCATAGCCTTAAGCCTTTTGACCCATTTGACGTGAGTACTTCTAAGGTAGTCTACTCGTGCTGACACGTTTGAGAAATGAGATAGAGGAAACAGCCAGAAACATAAGCAATGAGAGTAGGGTAGAGAAAGATAGTTTATGCTTTCCTTCCTAATGGAAAAGGACTTGGATTCCACCTCCATCTTGGCTTTTGTACTAATCTTGGAGTTTATTACCCTGTGTGTTCTATGCCGAATCAATTATACGCATAGATTTGGCTCTGTATTAATTTTTCTGTATCTATATTCACTGATACTCCGTTGTGTGCATATTGAGCAATTTTTTGGCCTTATAATAAAATCCATTAACTAGAATTCGAAGTCTCTGGTCTTTAAAGCATGACTACATTATAAGTATAATCTTGAAGTGTTTATTCCCCTAGACAACTTTCAGCAGGCAAATTAAAGACCATCGGTGCTAAATTTGGAAGGTAAGACAAGTTCTAAATTTGGCACAATCAATACTGATTGGATGATGGTCAAGTTGTGCATCAGGAAAAATATAAATAAGTGTCAGAAAAGAGATGATTCTCAATATATTAGCTATGGCACTTTTGGAACTCTGTAAATATTTGGCAACTACGTTGATAAAATAGAAGTCTCTACTACTATAATGTCAGACTTGGGTACACATTCCAGCTGATTAATCAGTTGTTGGACTGGTGCTACGTTAGCCGTCACAATATCAAACTGTTGATTTGTTTACCGTTGCAAATTGAAGATGGGGCTAAATATGTCTTTCATTGATGGCCATCTTGTTACCTGAAAATAATTTGTTGAAAAACTCCTTGAAATTACTGATCCTTATGCAACCAATCCAAAGATTGTGATTGTATTTTCTATTTGTACATTTTTAAAATGTAACTCAATTTTTGATTAAGGGTCTCTTGAACTCTGGCAGCCCTACTATAAATGGTGCCATAGCAGATGAAATCACTTTGTGCATGCATTTCCCAGCCTAATTCAGGAATTTAAAAGCAGCTATGGTTTCTTCATCCTTTAGCATGTATATTAGGGGCATATCTGCCTATGATCTATGTAGCATCATGAGCAGAAGGAGGGAATGATATGATGGATCCGTGAGTTAGATTCTCAACTTGATGTTAAGGTTATGGATTTCAATCATAGCAAGGCCGATGCAGGATTTAGTTCTTGTAGGATTCTAAATTGAGTATCAATAAAATAGATAATAGTAACAGTGGTTATCTACAGGTCTTAGAAATGAGTTTAGTATGAGGCACTATGAAACATATTATTATTATTATAATTATCATTATTATTATTATTATTAACAATAATACTATTGCGATACCAATACTAATATTAATACAAATGACCGTAATAATAATAATAGTTCCCTTAATATTTTTTGTTACAATAATAATAATCAATGTAAAGGTACCAGGTACTTATTCAATAAGTTATTTAACAACAAAACTAAAACGCACTCTGCAAATTAAATAGGGTGCGGATGCGGGATATTACGGTCTTCTGTGTACCCTACGTTTATTTATTGAATTCATCTAATGAAGTAAACTAGTCCCAACATTAACATATGTTTCCTGGTTCATTGGAAAATTATTTAGGCTGTGTTGTAAATCTAAGGATAAGTCTAATAAGTTTACTATTATCCTGCAGTATATACATTGAATAAACACTCTGGAGTTTCTCTCCCGAGACTCAGGAGTTACACTTCAAGCACTCTGTCTTAACATCTCGCTCTCCATGCTCCTTTTCTCCAAATCCCTTTGATGTATTATCAACCAAAAACTCTACTATGAATTGAATGCACCGAATCACAATTTTAGCATTAATGACTAGTTGTTTACAAGAGTTAGATAATCACCTTTGTCAAATTCAGGGACAGGTGTAACAGAAACATGATGAAGGGTTGCCCAGAGTATGTACATTGAGTATATGCCACAGACAACCTAGAGTGTATTCTTCAAATGCTTCCCATTCTGTTTAAAATTTGCTGTAAATTTTTTTTGATCTTGACAATTTACTCTCACTGGTTCCTTTCTCGAAATTACTTGGTTAAATTATCCTCCGAAAACTACCTCAGTCTACATGTTTCCAAAAGCAACATCACTGCCTTTTTGTAAGTTTTCTTCTAAAAAGCTGAAACTTTCCATTCCTTCCCTCGACTACAAAACTGCTATACAAGTACAGATCCATTCACATGTTGATAGTGGAAATGATTGACTAACAGGCTTTCACAAATGTTCTCTTTCTAAGCACCAAATTGACTACAATTGTTACCAAAGACACACTGCATTCAGTTGCTTGCCTTGGCAAAGGCACTAAGAATCTGACCATACAAACCCATCCTGGAATACCATGATAAGTTATGCCTGAAAGACAGGATCCACTTTAAAATGACTTCCATCATTCACAAAGATTTCAATCTTGGCCTCCCGAGCTATGCTAAGAACACCTCAGAGGGAGCATAGAGACAGAAGCAGTAAATCTAACCTTCTTTTATAAATTATGGAAATGAAAAATCCTACAGAATGAATCAAACCTTCTCTTACCAAACTCCTAGACTCAGGAACTGCTTACCAGTTGAATAAAGATGCAACTTGAACCTACTGTTTAACAAACTTAAAGATACATCATTCACACAGCTCTACTATATCTAACCTGCTCATCCTCTTCCCTTTCGACTCCTCCATCAAAGTTGCAAGGTTACTTCTTGCTACATTGCTCAAGTTTCATGAAATTAAAATATCCATGATATTATGAACAAAATTGCTTGTGTTGTTTCTCCCCTGAATCTGTTGCCACCAAGTAAATTCTTGTTGTATTGCTCTAGTGATATACAAAGAGCTCCACTGCCACATGGATAGGTCATTCTTTCGCCTCCGAGTAACTTCTTGCTGTATTGTTCTAGTGATTTGTAAATAGCTCCACTGCCAGATGGATAGGTCATTCTTTTGGTTCCAAGTTACTTCTCGTTGTAGTGTTCTAGTGATATGCAAAGAGCTCCACTGCCGCATTGATAGGTCATTCTTTAACCTCCAAGTAAATTCTCATTGTATTGTTCTAGTAATATGCAAAGAACTCCACTGCCGCTTGGATAGGCCGGTGCTGTTTAAATCTCCTAAATAAGTAACCACCACTCAATTCCAGCTATATGAAAAACAGAAGTCAGCATGAGCATCAGAAGGTGCCATTTTCCCAAGTATTTTTTGTTTTTAATATATATTTTTATTTACCAAGTTATGCACACTTTACATTACATTATTGAAATTCATTATATATTTCATCATTTCATAGCCTTTACACTTATACAGTAGATATGTACAATTTCATTACAAGGGTATATACATTTTATCAAGTTCTGTCCCTCCTTCCATTTGTTTACTGGCTCCCAAATTCTCACCCCTAGGATCCTTCCTCTCCTGCCCTTCCATGCATAAATATTCTTCTCCAAATTGTATGCAGCCAGCAGATTAGCCAGCCAAGTTTGCATAACTGGAGGGTTTTTATCAAGCCAAGCCCTAGCTATTGTCAATCTATACATTGCCATTGCTACAAACATGAATTCTCTCAGTGCGTCATCCCCATCTGAACCTACCCCAAGAAGGATCCAAGGTGGAGTAAGCGTTATTTGGATGCCTAATGACCTCCCCAAGAAGACCTCTATATCTCTCAGAAGTGTATGCAGTTGGGGACAGGTGGCAAAAATGTGGACACTATCTGCTTCGAGGGAATTACGGTGTAGCAACAGGGTTCACCCAATATAAGTGACTGGGACCTGGGTAGTAACAGTACTGAGAGTAGGGGGTCCCAGTAAGAAAGAAAGCAGTTCATAAACATAAAAATTATTGTGCAACAATAGACAAGGAATGAAACTATACTGTATTTAATCACAATGTATTAAGGTATCAAATATCATGTCATTGTATAAGCATTCATGAAAAATGCAGTGCCCCAGGGTAGCAGGGAAGTGTTGAGGTGAAGGTAGTGTGGATAGGGAATAGTGACAGTAAAAACAACAGCAATTAATGCGTCAAATACAGTACAGACCAACATAGGGTTCAATGCATCACTTAATCTAAGTCATACTTCACAAAACGCAACAATGTGTATCAAAACTGGGGTGAAGTTGACAAAACAAAGACTGTTGACAACAGTCTTTGTTTTGTCTACTTTATGATATTTGATATTTGATACCTTAATACATTGTGATTAAATACAGTGTAGTTTCATTCCTTGTCTATTGTTGCACAATAATTTTTATGTTTATGAACTGCTTTCTTTCTCTCTAGGGAATTACAGCGGGGACAAGAGATACCCGTGGTGCCACCCCACTTTGCAATCCTGGCTGGCGTATAATACAATGAATATAGAGTTTTATAGTGTTGGGACTGCAGAGGAGATGAACACAGAACTGTTCGACCCAATTCCAATGATTCCTGAGACCAATCTGGATCACCACCCAATTTCTCCATCCATTTGTTACAGTATTTTTCCAAATCGTCCGTTTTCCCTTTAGCCAAGCTTGAATAAAAGAATCGGATCGTACAGTCCCCGGCGAGTTTTATTTCCTCAAGAATCTAATTCCTACCAAATCCAGCTGGCCCTCCCTGCTTACTACCTAAGAAACTCCTGATCTTGAGATACTTAAAAAAGCCTCTATTATCAATGCCATACTTGTTTCTGAAATCAGCAAACTGAAACCCCCTCTGAACTAAAAAAAATCCCCAATCTGTGTGATCCCCCTTGCCTCCCACTATGCCATTGTTAGGTCTGCAAATATTGCTGGAGAGAATGACCTGTTTTTAAAGAGCCTAGTATATCTGCTGTATCTCCCCATTCTTGACTTCTTCAAAAAGGCATTCCAGATCTTGACGGCTGCGGCAACCGACTTGAACCTTGTTCTTTTAAAATATCCAAAATCGTGCAGTTTAGAAAGCAGTTTCCTGCTTTTGCCCCTAGAACTACTGAGTACACATCCGTAGAGAAGCTGGTAACCATTCGGTCAAGATTCGCACCTCCAATTAGCCCCTGCATATATTGTAAGGCTGACGCCATATAATAAAGTCTAAAGTCTGTGGCTCCCCATCCACCTCTTTCTCTCGGTAGAGAGATAAGCCTATAAGCCCTACGCATTTTACCCTGCGCCCAGATAAATCTACTCAAAATTGCCTCTTTATTTTTTTTATTTTTTTTATTTTAGCGATTTATAGAGCGCCTGGTGACCCGGAGGCATCCCGCGCTGTAGCATTTGTGGAGACCAAAGGGGAGAGGGGACTTTATTTTGGGAACAGCAGCGTTTTCTAATGCGTTGAACCAGCTAACTTAAAAAAATAAAGGGATAGATCTAAAAAGGTAAAGAAACTTTGGAAAAATCAACATCTTTATTACATTGGTGCAGCCCACTAGTGACAAATGTAGATTATTCATCCTTTCTAAATCTACTTTTACCTGCGAAATTAGTGGAGCCATATTATTTTCTACCACAGCATCCAGATTTGCCGATATCACCACTCCCAGGTATACCGCTGAACCAACAACCCTAATATCACTGCATCTAGAGTATCTATTTTCTACAATCTGCGTTTTCGAGCTATTCAGACTATATCCCGAGAGCTGTCCAAATCTTTGCGCCTCCTGTTCCACCTCCCTAATAGCCCCTGCAGGGTCGGGTGTCAGGATGGCCACGTCATCAGCATAAACCAGTGTTTTTATCAAGCTGCCATTTATAGCAATTGCTGGAATCTCTGTGTTTCTTTCTAATCTGCGCAGGAACGGGTCCAGATAAAGCGCAAATAGCAGAGGAGACGAAGGTCAACCCTGCCTGGTCCCTCTGCTGATCTTAACCACTGCCGAGTGCTCCCTATTTACCCTAGTCTTGGCCGTCGGATCTTTATATAAAGTCTGTATGGCCTTTATAAATCCCTCACCTATGCCGCTCCACCTCATGACAGACCATAGGTAGCCCCAGGAGACCGTATCAAACGCTTTCTCTACGTCTAAAAAGAGTGCTGCCATAGGGTCTCCCAGTGTACCTGCTGCATCAAACATCGTAACTACTTGCCTAACATGCTGTGTCGTACCTTTCCCTGGAATAAACCCGTGTTGGGAGGGGCTTACCAGACCCTCAACAACCCGTGATAATCTTTTGGCCAGCATTTTAGAATAAACTTTTACATCGGCATTCATTAATGTAATCGGGCGATATGAGCCTGGAGCCGTTGGAGGTTTACCTTTTTTTGCTATCACGATGATGTCTGCCCCTCCCCAGGACTCAGGAACCGAATCCCCCTTCTGCGCCAGCAGCATAATATTAAACATCTCTACTAATAGTGCTGTTTGAAAATACTTTAAAAAATTCCACCGGGATCTGGTCCGGACCCGCTGCCTTCCCCGACGGTAGACTACCAAGAGCCGAAACAAATTCCTCCAATTGAAATGTAGCTTCTAGCTCCTCTTTATCATCCATAGAGAGCTCCGGGGGGAGTACATCCCTCAGATACCCTTCTGTCTCTACCGCGCCCCCTGTGTTAGCTGAGGCATAATGATCTGTATAAAATTGTCTTAAAACTTCTCTGACCTGGTCTGCCTCTGTTACAGAGTTGCCCTGCACATCTATAATCTCCTTAATATCAGATGTAGCTACTCTCTGCCTAGTTCGAATGGCTAAGATATGGCCCCCTCTTTCACTTAGTTTGTATGCGTTCTCCTTTTTAACTAGATATTTCTCCGCTGTTTTTTTGGCCATTCCTTCGAGGGCTTCTGCTCTAAGTGCAATAATATTAAGCAGGTCCCGGTCCAGCGGGGAGTTCTGGGTTATAGCTACTGCTAGATCTGCTTCCTCTTTCAAAAGGTTTTGACATAACTCTTAATTTAATTTTTCCTTCTTTTGGGCAGACAATACAAAGCTCATTGTCTGCCCCATGACTCCAGCCTTAAACGAATCCCATACCACCCGGAGGTGCTGTCCCTCTATTTATATCCCAAAAATCCTTAATCCATGTTTCCATGTATGTCCAATATACCTGATCTTGCAATAGCGCTCGTTCAAAAGTCCACTGTATAACTTTCCTTTGGACCTGGCCCAAACTAGCGGGCTGTGATCTGATATAATCCGGGGTTGTCTTTCAATTTTTGAACCGGAAATCAAACTATTTGAAATTGAAAAATAATCCAATCTAACCATCACTTTATGGGGGGCTGAGAAAAAAGTACTACCATCTAGGTGCGGGTGCCACTTCATCCAGGGGTCTTCCAGGGAATTATGAAAGACCAGATCTGACAATGCTCTGTACGTCCTCTTTTTCCTCCCTAGGTATTGTCTCCCAGGTTGCTGAAATGAACTACAGGGGTCATGCAGATTAAGATCTCCGCAACACACAATTGGTTCAGGCCACTGCGCCAGTTCAACATCCAGAAACTGAAAAACATCTGGATCATCCTCTGTTGACCCGTAGATTGTGACCACCGTGATAGTCTCCCCTTTAAAAATTTATTCCACAATTACCCACCTCCCCCATTGATCTTCCTTCTTCCTTTTCACTGTTACATCCTCTTTTCTCCCCAGTACTGCCACCCCTCTAGTTTTGGTCCCTTGTTTGGAGTTAGCTAATACAGTAAAACCCAGTTGCTCCAGAAGGAATATTTTTACACCCTCTATGTGGGTCTCCTGCAGATAAACTAAATCAAGACGCAGCGTTTTAAGAAATGCAGCCACTCTAAGCCTCTTGTTTACTTCATTAAGCCCACACACATTTATCGAGGCAATTCTACATGTAATACCAATACATCACTTGACCTACAAATAAAGCTGTTGGATCATTGAGAAACATCTGCATCTGTTGTTGCCATGTATTATCTTTCATGTACTGTACACCTTGTATTTTATTCCATGCAAAAGTGTGTCGTGACAACCATAAAAATACCATAACTTCGTGTACCTGTTTCACCCCTGTTCCCCCCTGAGCCTCCCCCAAGCCTCCCCCCTAGCTCCCCCCTCTCCCTTGCCCCCCCCCCATTACAGGCAAATAGGTCAAGAGACCTATGTGTGGTCGCCTTGAGTTGTGTGAATCGCATCCCACTCCCACCTTCCACCAACCTATGCTGTGCTACCCCAAGTTCTTGTATCTATAATCAGCAAGAGATCCCATACAGACTTCAAATCCTCCGTAAAGCCCACCCCCTAACCCGCTTTCTGCTTTTTGATCTCTTCCAAAAATTGCTGAGCTTTAATCTCCGAGGAGAACATCCATGTTTTCCCCTTTACAACTACCTTGAGTCTAGCAGGGAAGAGGAGGTACGCCTCTGAGCCCAGGGCCTGAAAGGGTGCAATCATCTGTCTGAGCTTCCACCTCCTCTCTACAGTGACCTGGCAGAAATCAGGTCTAGCGAAGAATGTGGTACCTTCGAATGTGCTCCTGCTGTCTGGTCTTGCCTTGTCTATGATCTCTTGTCTCAGCAGAAAATTCCCGATGTTAACAAAAATTGCCCTAGGCAGGGTCCCCTGACCATCACCCCTTGTGCCTCCAGTGCCTCGACCCTTCTTTAGCACAAATGGGAACCTGTGTGCCCTCTGTACCTCTCTATCCCACTGCCACTGAGATTCTGGAAAGGCCCCCTTTAACAGATTTACCACAAACTGCCTAGTATCCTGCCCTTCTAACCCTTCTGCCACACCCAGCAGTCTAACATTGTTTCGTCTCTGCCTGTTTTCAAAATCTTCCATCTTCCAGCGCATGTCCTCTGCCAATTTCTCCTGCTCTGACTTAAATGACTGCCAGTCCCCAAATTCATCCTCCAGTTTGCCTGTCCGTTCCTCGACCTCCGTTACTCTGACCGTAATTTCATCATACAGTTTGTTCACCTTCCTCAGGGTGTTCTGAATCTTCTTTGAGGCCTGCCTTGCTTTACGGCTTTCTGTTCTTGCCTCGCCTTGCATCTGCTTGAGAGTGCTGAACAAAATCTCAAAAGAGTCTCGGCGAGGTGAGGCCTCCGGTAAAGTACCCCCAGCACTGGTGTCATCCTGATAAACCAGTGAAGTGGCGGAGTAATCCCAGTCTAACTGCTTATTGGGGTGTAGTGGAGACCCAGACGCGCGTCTCCTTGATTTTGAATGCCTTTTCTTCTGCGTAGACTCTTTACCTGAGGTACTAGACCCTGAATTGGACACCTCCTCCTCCTCCTCTGAACTCCCCTCAGATGAAAGTACCGATTCTGAGTCTTCATTCACAGAGTAAAAACACTCCCCCTCTATTGAGCCGCCAACGCCCTTCTCTGGCGCTAACTTGCTTGTGCTTTTTGTGGGGTTATCTTTAGTAGCCAAGCTAACACTGCTGCCCCAGGTGCTGACTGAGTGTCTTGAGGCGTTCATTTCTGCCTCCATCAATAGTAAGGCCCCCAACATATCCGCACTCCCCGGGTCTGTGGATAGGTGCCCCCAGGGTCCCCCACTGGCTCCACCTGCAATACCTTGCATCGGCTCTCCTCTGCCGTGAGTCAGTCCTGCAGCGTGAACCTCCACCGCGTCTGTGCCTGGCTCTAAGCCGAGATCGGGCCGTTGTCTGGCAACCATACTCTCCGTGCTTGCTGCGTCCGTGCTTGCTGCGTCCTCGAGGACGTTCTTTTCCAGATCCAGCTGATCGTCTGTGTCATCGGGCAGCGGAGAGACCTTCGTGGAGAAAACTTCTGTCAGGGTAGGTTGCCGCATTCCTGTATCCTTGTTCTTGCTTTTGCCATCTCCTTTAGCTGTTAGGTTCGAGATCGTGCTCCGCGGCTCCGCAGGGCCTTCAGCAGAGCCTCTAGCGTCTGCACTCGCCTTTCCCCGTGTCTCCGTTTTTTTCCCTTCAATGGAGGGTAATGCCTTGCGAATCGCCCCAGGAGCTCTCCCGGCACCAGTATCCTCCTTTGATGTTACAGCTGCCATTGCTTTAGGCATCGGGGGACCTGGCAGATCTTTTGCCTTCTCCCGTACTTTCTCCTGTCTTGCTGGCCGTGGGGGCATCTTGGGCGCCAGACCCTGCTTTTTTTTTTATTCCGACCCCGCTCATCAGGCTTGCAGTTTTTCTTTTGATCCAGACCCAGGTCTGTCTAAACCAGGGGATTTGCTTCCTGATTTTATTATATTCCTGCAGTCCTCGTAGCCACCAGTGATCAAAGGCCATCAGGGATACACAGCATCCTGCTCCTCGATTAGTCCATTACTAGGCAGGAGAGGGAATAGGTGCGACTGCTCAGCACAGCTCTACAGCGGCCATCTTGCCCCTCCCCATTGGGTCGATTCCCAAGTATTTTGATGAGAATGTCAGAAGGTTTGATACTGATAGGTAATTGTAGGGCTCTTCCCATTAGAACTGATTAATGCCGTGTCTGCCCTGCACTGGAATTGTTATGATGAGTCTATAGGTTCTGGGAATACTTCATAAAGGATATTGCAGTACTCATATTTGTCTCTGGAAATAATTTTTCAAAGATGGTTGTTTTCTAGACAGAAAAGATAAATAGTTCAGGCATTGTACTTATTAACTAATTCTACTTTTTATCATGATCAGTTTTGCTTTCTGATAATTTGTTTTTTAATTGGTTTGGGGATGCACACCAGGGCTATTTGCATAAGAATTAGTTCCTCAGGGATGCCTTTACAGTCCCCAGCACGGTTTTGTAACAAGTAGTGATTAACCAGTTCCTCGGATTACAATTTCTGTAACCTTGTAAGGTGTTCAGTGACTATTTCTTGTGAAAAAGTGTCATTAGCAGGAAATCCTATAAATATATCGTAGCAACACATACTTACTACAGTTCACATAATCAATGCCTTTTTATGCTGCACATGTATGATAATTTTGCTTTCAACCTTACAAGTGCCTTTTCTTCAAAATTACCACTGCCTTGCCTTCAAGACACAAGCTCTCTACATATGATGTAACATAGAGGACTTTGCTACCTTAATTATGCATCCTATGTTACTTGTAACAGCTATGCAACCATAACCTTGTAAGCAATGTAATTAGTAACTGTTATCCTGATGCTATGTAACCCATCACATTGCCTCGGCTTGCTAACTTACTTATGCCTCCTGGGGTATAAGCCATCATCCAAGACTCTTCAGAAATCACTGTCCTGGGCTTTTCTTTCAATCTGACTCCAAGTGTAACCCATCACCTTGCAGTCAGCCTCGAGGCCTCAACACCAGGTGTTTTCTCACCTTCCTCTTTCTTTTTCCCTTCAGGGTTCCAGGTGTGCGTTTATCTGGTGTTGTTTGATGAGGGCTTCCGGAGGGTGCCACCTTTAGAGCCTTTGTGTCTTTTCATTATTTCTTAATGATCAGTGAGGTGTAAGGTCTGCTTCAATAGGTTGTTGCTGCTGATGGTGTTTAGCCAGAGGATTTGGAGAATTTTCCTCAGAGAAGTGCTAATGAAGGTGTGGACTTTGTTGGTGGTGGCTAATGTAGTCCTCCAAGTTTTTGCATGATACAGAAGGACACATTTTACATTGGTGCTGAAAACCCTGGTCTTGGTTAGCAGCATTAAGTCCTTAGAGCTTCAGATCTTCTTTAGCTGAATGAAGGCAACCCTTGCTTTGCCAATTTTTGCCTTGACGTCGGCGTCTGTGCTGCCTCACTTGTCATGAACCTGCCCTGGTAGGTGAAGAGCTCAACCTCTTCCAGTGCATCACCTGCAAGAGTGACTGCAGTTGTGCTCGCTGTGTTAGCATTTAAGATCTTGGTTTTTCCCCTGTGGATGTTATGGCCAGGTTGTGCTGATGTGGCTATGTCGTATCCTGCTCTCATCTCTGTCTAGTCCTTTCTCTGTGTTCTGTACTCTGCTGCTCAGCCAGTGTAAGTGATGTCACAGAATGTTCATTGTGTGTATGTTTGAGTGGAATTGTCAGTTGCTGCATGAGGACTGAGCAGCAGGGGTGCTGCCCCCGGTTGGGCTGATTTTCCTGATACAACTTTCAATACCACTACAACCAACATATCCTCAAATGTCCTGTCCTGACTGAATTAAAGAATAAACCTACCATTTGGATAAAACTACATCTCAGTATACCTCTTTTCCTTGGATTCCACACAGGCAACGAGTGGAAAACGACTCACTAGGGACAAAAGGATTCCACAAGCTACCACTTTATTAATCTTCTCTTGCATGTGCAGATGGGTACGGAAGAGTAGGGCAAGCTAGTCTGCAAAGTTCAAGTCACTGAGCTGCGTCAAAGGTGTCCGTTGGATCTCATTTCTTTTCCTTGCTGTGGATGTCTTCATTATCCATTCTATGGCCAGCAACAAGAGAAAATTACAGAGCAAGCAACTCTGTCCGGTCCTCCTTCCGAAGGCTTCCTTTAGTTGTCCTCCATGGACTATCTTGTAGGTCATTCCCTAGTAAGAGTTCCTGATGATTCTTACAAATTTGTCTGGCACACCATAGTGGCAGGGAAGTTTACAATTGGTCTATCTGTACACGTTGTTGAATGCCTTCTCATAGTCGAGGAAGATGGCATAGAGGGGGAGATCTATTCCATGAGACTGCTCAATGATGATGCTCAGTGTTACCATCTGTTCTGTGCCGAATCTATCTTTGTGGAAGCCAGCTAGCTGGTATCTTAACAGAGCATCAACTTGTTCCTTCATTCTGTTCAGGATAACTCTGTTGAACACTTTGCCTGGGGATGATAGAAGAGTTGTTCCGTTGTAGTTTCCGCAGTTACTCATGCCACCTTTCTTGGGGATCTTGGTCAGATTTGCCTCTTTCCAGTCTGATGGCACCTTTTCCTCTTCCTAGTTCCTTCCATACATGAGGTAGATCATGTCTACTGATGTCTCAATGTCTGCCTTTAGTGCCTTTGTAGGAATGTTGTCAGGTCCTGCTACCTTCCCATTACTCAGATGTTTGATGGCTTGCCATAATTCCTTCTTGGTTGGTCTGCTGCAGTCAATTGGCAAGACCTTGACAAGTGGCTGTATGTCTGGTGGAGATTACGGCATGGGCTGGTTCAGCAGTCCTTCAAAGGGCTCTACTCATATTCGCTGTTGGCCTTTATTACCTATGATTGTCTTCCCATCTTTGTCTTTAACAGGTCTTTCTGGCTTGCTATATCTGCCACAGAGTTTCCTTGTTATGTTGTAGAGTTCTTTCAAGTTCCCATGGCTTGCTGCTTCCTGGGCTTCTGTGGCAAGACCATCTAGGAAATTTCACTTAAGCTTCTCTTTGCTTCCTTGTTGGTTTTGGTGTATTCACCTTGAGCTTTCACTTTTTCTGCTCTTGGTCAACTGGTGTTGACTGCACCTTTTTTTTCCTTTCTCACTTGTATTATGCAGCGAGCCTTGTTGAAGATTCATTCTGTATGCTGGTGTTTTCTTGCGACCCAATACCTCCTGACAGGTTGATCTCACTGTTTCTTGAATTTTCTCCCACTGGTTTTCTACAGGATCTCTGCCGTCCTCTAGTTTTAGCAGGACTTGAAACGTGTTACTAAGGCTGAATGAGTATTTACTCCATCTTCTGTGCATCTTTGAGGATGGTGGTGTTATTATGCTGGCGTTAGTTTGTCGGTTCCATCCATGCATTCTCCAGCTTTAGCCTGGCCATGACAAGGTGATGGTCTGACACCGCGTCAGCTCCTCTCATCACCCTTACATCCTACAGAGAACTTCGGAACTTCTTGGCAATGCAGACATGGTTGATCTGATTCTCCGTTTTATGGTCTGGTGACACCCACTTTGCATTGTGTATTATTTTGTGTGGGAATACACTACCACCTATCACCAGACTGTTCTGGGCACAGAGATCTGCAAGCCTTTTACCATTTTCTTTCATGTCACCAAGACCATGGTTGCCCATGACGTCTTCGTATCCAGTGTTGTCGCTTCCAATTTTGGCACTGAGGTCCCCCATCAGTATGGTGATATCTCTCTCAAGGCATTTCACCGGTCTGTTGTAAAACTGTTCTTTTTCCTCTTCGTTGCTGTCATTTGTAGGTGCATAGCACTGGATAACATTCATGTTGATCCTCTTTTTCTTTTCTTGTGTGGAATGTCGCTGAGATGATTCTGGGACATAGGTTTCCCATGCAATCAGAGCTCTGTTGGCTGCTGTAACTAGCATTAGTGCTACTCCCTGACTATCTGTGGTGTTCTCTTTCTCATGTCCAGAATACAGCAACATTCCTTCAGAAGCCAGTGTTTCTGGACTATGTCCATTTGGTCGCTCTGATGCCAGGCAGGGCAAGGTTGTGTTTTTTTTGCCTCAGCACCCAGCAATAATTGAGTGTGGTGTGCACATTGGAAACAAAATAAAAATGCGCACCAAAAACATATTTTGCGAGTTTGATGAAACGTGAAAAATTGCAGATTTCTACATTTTCTCCTTGCACTTCAAAACTCCAATCCCTCCTTTTAAGAAAAATGTATATAAATATATCTAATATCATAATTCATCACTTTTGACTATTGATTACTAGGTACTAAGAGTTCATCGGGCCTTTTTAGAGTTTCCATTTTGCTTTTTCCTTTGGGTATTCAATCAATTTAATTCAGCTGCAAAACAGATATTTCTGGTGTTCATTGTCCCTTCAAGTCTGCATAAATTGCATTTCAGTTTAAATTATTGTGCCAAAGAACAATGTGTCATTTTTCACAGTACTGATATATATAATAGCGATGTCAAAGTTTTAACCTCAGCTATCAATTCATATAATAAACCCTCTTTTCCCATTCATGTCCACCTTTTAATGAATCAGAAATATAATTACAGTTTCACTGAATATGAACTAATCATCCTTTCATTGTATTTTTAAGAAATTGTATGAGACCTTGGCCCTCATGTCTCAGTCTCGCATCAGTCGCAATCCAATTTGCAGCCAGAAGAAAGGCCCTTACTATGTATGAAAAGGATGGAAAGTTTGAATAGTTAAAAATGCAAAGCATAGCACGAAAATGAGAAAGCGCAAAAACACGAACGCGGCTCGTTTTTGCAATTCGAAAAAAATGCAAATCGATAACAGCTATTCACAATGTCTGTGTCCAAAAGAATTCCACATTTCAAACAGTTACAAAACAGCTAAATTGCATGTGCAGATTTCCATCAACTGGAAGCATGTGATAGGATGGTGGAAAATATAAATAAATGTTCAAGATACAGTCATGCGCAAGATGGTTGTAGAGTCATAGGTGGCATAATAAATGAAGGGAAGCTTATGCTAGCGAAGCAGACTCACAACTGCAAAGCCGACC
Organism: Lissotriton helveticus; assembly: GCF_964261635.1. NCBI lineage: Eukaryota > Metazoa > Chordata > Amphibia > Caudata > Salamandridae > Lissotriton > Lissotriton helveticus. The sequence continues at coordinate 138,043,759 of NC_136061.1, forward strand.
CTACACATGTTCACATAGTTTGCTCTCTACATATTCTAGCAGCAGAAACCTATGTAGGCACTGATGTAATAGCTAGAGTCTGGTGGCTTAGGGCCATATGTATCATACTTCCGTTTTGCGAATTCCAAATAGCAAATTTTAAGGAATCGCTATTTGGAATTCGCAAAACGGTGTGTATGTACAAAATCGCTTTTTAATAGCGATTCCTTACCATTCATAATTTGCGATTAGCAAATTGCTAATCGCAAATTACCCATTCATTTCTATGGGCCAGGAGGCCCATAGGAATGAAGGGGCAATTTGCGATTAGCAATTTGCTAATCGCAAATTAGGAATTGTCTCAAGGGTGCAGGGGTGTCTCAAGAACACCCTGCTGCACCCCTGAAAAAGACATTTGGGGGCATATGGCGCACATACATGCCCTAAGGGCATGTATGGGCGTCATATGGCACCTTTGGTTTTTGGGAAAAAAGCTTTTTGAAAAGAATTCGCAACTTACCACCAACTAGAAGTTGGTGGTAATTTGCGAATCCTTAATGGCATTTTTTGAATATTTTTTGTTTGATACATTGCATTTAAGGATTCGCAAAATTTGCGATTCCATAAGTGCAATCGCAAAATAAGGAATAGCAAATTTTGCTATTCCTTATTTTGCATCAAACATGTTTGATACATACCATTTATCAAATTAGCATTCGCAAAGGCCGAAATTCGCAGAATTTCGGCCTTTGCGAATGCTAATTAGCTTGATACATATGGCCCTAAGTGGACTGATGCAGCCACTGCAGTGGCCTGTTTTCAACCTCATGGTCACAGGTTCAAATCCTGACGTGTCCACATCTCATCCTTACTGTGGTCAATAAAATGAGTACTATTGAGTTTGGTAACAATAAACATCTGTTATTCAGTGCCACGATATCCATTTGGGGGTGAATGTGTGCTTTACAAGTCCACGTTATGTTAAAGACATATAGCAGAGTGGCCGTCCAAGGGTTTTTAAAAGCTATAAGGATGCAATGTTGACCACGACCTCTAGACATATCAATTTTCAAAGCAGCCCAGGTGATTTACAGACAGCAAAGGTTCCATTTGATCAAATTGCATATTTTCCTAATGTTAAAAGATGTTTAGATGGCACAATCATACTAATATCCCAGAACTCCAGAGTATATAGGAATAGGAAAGTTCAGCAGTCACTAACAATCCAGGTAATGTGCAATGTTGAGTAGATAATTACAGACATTGTTGCCCTAATCCTTACAGTACTCTTCACAAGAGAGACGTGGAGATGGTTATTTTCTACATGAGTCGCACATTTCACGGTGGCATGTCATTGCTACAACAACCTCAAACATATGTCAAGTGACAGTGCAAATGGCATTAGGCCATGGATACTCACACCATATATACATGCACAGGAAAAAAGGAGAGTCCCTACAATACAGCACCTACTTAGATCAGATAAGTCATTGAAAGAACCTTCGGTACATTAATTTCGGCGTTTACACTAAAGTGATGGTGACTCGCAGTACAACCCAGATAGCTGTTGTAAAGTAATTGCAGCTTGTGCAATGCTACACAAGATTGCCATGTAGAGGGGCTTCCCACTGGAACCTGTGGAAGATGAATCGAAGGAGGATGTGGGCCACTTCATCATCATGCAGCTGGACAAAATAACGTATGTTTTGCAGAGGGCAGAGCACATCGAGATGAACCTTCAACCAATTATTTTCGAAGTAAAAAAAAAAAATGTTTACAACACAAATACACGTTTGTGCGTGAAACTTACAATCCGAATCGCATTTATTTTTCAGCATTTGAACTATAAACATGCTTGAAATACAGAGGATGCCATTTCATTAAAATAAAATGTGAAATAAGTGTTAGTAAATAAACAAGGCAAATACAATATAAAGGAAATGTATATTTATCATTTTTCATAGACATATCTCTGTTTGGCCAGGTCAAGACCTCCAGTCTAACATCCCCTTGCATTTCACATACCTGTTCCAGCTGTGGTGCCCTCTTGCACTAATACACTACATACCATTGACTATTTCTCACTCTTAGTAAATAGTAGGGCAGCCCTAATTCCTGCAATACTGTTTTTTGATTCTTCTAAAACACTAGTGACTTAGACCAAACCTCCTGCTAGATCTCTTTTTGCCAAGTCAACACCACCTGTAGGTTGAATAAGCATCTATACGAGGTCTCTGCACACGTATGTATATGTTGTATTCAGAAATCTGAGGCACACCAGTGGGAGTAGCTGGAAATGGAGCATTCGCAAACCTGAATAGGATGGGATTAAATATGTATGGAGAGGTTTAGAGAGGGATAAGGAGGGGCTTAAGGAAGGACATGCAAATACCAATGCCTACCCACAAAATAGTATGCTAATGCTATTTCAAAACACTTTCAAAGTTACTAGAACCAAAAGAGACAAATAAATGTACTCTACTCTAGCCTTGGAGTAAGTGCAGCATCACACATGGCTACTCACAGTTACTGCAACACACTCCCCTAGAAAACATGCTTCATCATTGGACCTATGTGCCTTGTCGGGCTGGTGCTGCAATGCCCAATAGGCCCCTTAAAGGGGCTCTTGGCTAAGGATCTTTTTTCAAAACCAGCCTCAAAGTCCAATTTTGCAGGTTTCATATGCGTGAAAGGTAGATTAACCAAAGAGGTAGGTCAATGAACATAAAAATTAACTAAAGGAACCCCCTAAATACTTTATTTAACCCTTGGAGGCCTTTGTTGAGATTATAAACGTGGGAGATCTTGGGGAATTAATGTCCAATAAGATCTAATCTGGGTCAACATGTTTCTTGACTAGTGTTGTCCCTAAGTGGATCAATGGCAATTTATCAGGACCAATGGACTAGAGCCAAATGTACATTTAGGGCTCTACCCAATTCTGGATATACTAAGAATGCCTCTGAGGTGGACCCACACCTGGTGCCACACTGCAAAAGAGACAGAAAATCTAAAGTTTCCTTTATTCATGAGGAAACACATATGATGCTGTATAGAACCCAAAACTTAAGGTGATCCTGGTCCAACTGGTGCTCACAAGGAGAGGACCTCAGAGTGCAGCACCCATACCCAAAGAGAGTCCCCTTGTTTTGCCTACCCGTTTCTGTGGATTCGAAATGGACCATGACCCCCTTAAAAGAAAAGAGTGTGAAAATAACAAGGGTCTCATAAATTCCAGGACAAATCCTGAAAAGCACTGGATTTTGAAGTTTGGGGTTATCATGCTGGATTTCAGCTTTTCCCAGATCAGTAGCTTTCAAAATTAAGAAGAAACACGTCTTTGATGTAAAACAGATTAGAATACTTAGGAACAAAGTAGGGTTAAGTCGCTTTGCATGTTAAATCTTTTAAAGCTAGGCATCAAATGTGTGTTCCCTAATTCAAAACACCATCGAAGACCTGTAAGTCAGGCAAAAAGCTGAGTAAGTGTATTTGTGTTGGCACACAAGATGTCCCACTCCATGTTATAGGCAATTGTTCTTAACATAAAAAATAAAAGATTGTATGAGTACTCCCATATTGTTAGGAAATTAGGGCAGCTGTCAGGCAGAAGCAAAACACGAATGTAACTTTCACTCCACATTTTATTGATGCTGAAGGCACGGTTCTTTATGTTTAATCAATTTTCATGTATTGTGCAATGTTGACATTCAATATAAGCAGACCTTCCATATGTCATAACAGGTTTAATGATAGTTACAGCAGTTTGCTAATGTCATATAATCCATCAGACTGGTAGTTTGATAAAATATTCAATTTAATACACAACCACTGACTCATAAATGAAGCATCTGAAAGTGTCTTTGACAGAGCTAAGGCAAACCTCTGGTGATGCTTGGCCCAAGCTGACCTCTACTAGCCTTTTCCCATTTACTCCTCAGCCACCACCTCTCTCTGCTGCTCTAAGCGACAAGTCTAGTCGTACCATGAAGACTCTCCACTACAGTCCTCTTCTAAATATATCTCTTCTCTTGCCTAAATAATTTTCTACTTCTTTGTTCTAAATATATCTCTTGATTTGACCTTTGGCGTCACTCCTACCACAGATTTAGGGGCTCATTATGACTTCGGTGACCCGACAGCTGGACCGCTGAAGTTGCATCCACCACAAGATCGCAATGCCGGCGGTCTTGAGACCACTGCATTTTGACTGGACTGCCGGGCTGGCAGTGTGCCGTCCAGGGTCTTGGCAGTCTGCATGCTTCCGCTCACTTAGTGAGCCTGATGAAAATGTAGCAGCCCAGCAGTACCTGCACCGCTGTGTGTGCGCCACTGGCAAACACCATCGGCATGCCATATAGTGCACGCACGACAGTGCAGGCTAGGGGGGCACAATACGAGCCTCAGTAATATAACACAATGGGCAACTACTCCTGGGGTCCCTGTTTCTAGCCGGGGCCGACAGTGGGAGTATCTGCAGGGCAGTGACGTGGGGAGGGGGAGGGGCAGGGTGGGGGGTAGTAATGTATGGATTACAGAGTTTTACAGGTAAGTAAACATTTAAATAAATAAAACGAATTTCGTTGCGTGCACTGCATTGTATTTGGTGATGCAGTGCACTCAACGAAATTCGTTTTATTTATTTAAATGTTTACTTACCTGTAAAACTCCGTAATCCATACATTACAACCCCCACCCTGCCCTTCCCCCTCCCCATGTCACCGCCCTGCAGGTACTCCCACTGCCGGACGCGGCTGCCTGTTTCCCTGCCATTAAAAGTGTTGCGGAAAGGCAAGTTGGAGTATGGACGGTGGGGGGAACAGCCTTTATGACGCGGCTGTTACACCGCATGCCGTTACAACGTGGTTTTTTCAACGCAAGTCGTTACCACGACTTGCGCTGGCGGGCGCTGCAGGACAAGGAATTTTTTAATTTACTATCCAACACCTTCCCTACTGTACGTAGGCTGGTGTTAGAATAGTAAATTAAAAAATTCCTAAGTCCGCACCCCTCCAACGCAAGTCGTGGTAACGACTTGCGTTGAAAAAAACGCGTTGTAACGGCACGTGGTGTAAAAGCACGCGTTGTAAAGCCGTACAACCGGACGGTGGTTCTGGGCTCGGCACCACCTCCATTCCTCCCCACTCTGAACACTGTCAGCACTGCAGGATCCAGGACCCTGGCAGTGTTGTTGTGGGCTGGTGGTTGTCCGATCGCCTGACTCATAATCAGGCGGTTGGACCGCCTCCACGGGTTCTGCAGTCTTGAGACTGGCAAACTCATAATAAGCCCCTCATTTGAATCTGTAACAGTGCATTGTAAACTTCAAAACAATATATGTGTCTAAAATAATTGCATACATTTCTGACTCAGCGATGTTTAAATTACTCAGATGCTAACAATGCGAAACCTCTTATAGTCAGGATTTGAGGAATTGAAATTGCACTGGGAAATTGAGCCAAGTTGCAATGATTTTTTTTCTCCAGATCTTTATATATTTTGCTAAATATATGTGAAAAAATTTGACATTTTTATATATGATTAGACTTCCCTGCGAAAATCGGGACTTGGTGATGTTTTTAATACTGTATACCAGTGGTTCTTAGCTTGTGGTTTGGAGACCCCTGGAGGTCAGCAAAGCCTACTCAGGTTGTCTGCAACTGCTTACGAAATTATGTCAAATTAATAGAATAATAAAGTGTAAATAAATAGAGAAGCAAAATGTACAGATGAAAATTTGAAAACGTTTTTAAATGCGAAGGAATATGTTACTTGAAGCTAAATATTAAGGCAATATACTCGACTGATTCATGGGTACAGTGCAAGAAAGTGTATCAAGTAGAATATAACATGGAGGGTGAGTGGCCTCAATTATGCTCCACCTTCAGCAGCGGCCCATGTAGGTAAAAGCCGTGGGGGGGAGGGGTGGGAGCAGTTGGGGGGAGCATTTTGACAGACAATGAAAAGGGAAAATTAAACATTTATTTCATTTTCCCACAAGGACGTCTGTCAAATTCCCACCCCCCAACCCGGTCCCACTGCTCTTACCTACACGGGCCGATGCTGCCAACCATTCCTTCAAATTTTGATCTGTTTATATTTTTGAGGAATTAAGTTAAATATTTAATCTTTTGCATATTTGTTTCACATATGCTTGTTTCTGTTTTTTTATGTATTGTTTTGTAATGCATAGGCCTGGTTCCCTTGCTTTCAGGAATTACTCAGTGGGGGTCCCCAGACTCAAAGACTTAAATAATGACTAAGTGGGGGTCCCCGAGTTCCAGTAATTATTAAGAGGGGGTCCACTGCTGTATACCACCAGTTTCATTATTTTGTGTTGTGCATGAGTTTAATTTGCAATCCTGTCCCTCTATTGTGCCAAGCCACCTGTGAGAAAAATCCACATGGGATATGCGCTCAATGTTTTGGGAATAGGCGATGAGGGAGTTGACAGAAATTGGAGCTGTGTCCTAAGAGCCGAGCAACAGCGTTGATGGGCTGTCAGGTCTGAGGGAAATGTGTGTCAGACCAGACACTGGAGTGTGAGGTGCAGACAGCAGGACTTACCAATGTTCCTCTACATCATAATTCTGTCCAGAGGTTGATGAGCTGATGTTGACGGGTGTGCCACTTGAAGCCATCTCTATGTATGAATAGCTGTGTGGGTCTCTGCTTACCCCAGCCTGGTAGTTGCCTTGAACTGAATGCTGAGGGCCCTGTAGTGGAGGTTGCGTTTAAGGTAAACGAGCCTTGCGGGACCTATGGGTGACCACCATGAATGAATGAAATTATACTTATAAAGCGCAGCTGCTGCTTCATGAGAGCATCCTGGTGCTGAAATTTAACAAGGAAAGAAAGAGTTACTAAGGTTCACAGAACAAGAACGCTTTCAGCTGGCTGTAAATACGCTTTCACTAGATATATTGCGAAGATACAATGGAAGAGAATTCCAAAAAGTGGGGGCAAGTAAGGAAAAGGATCTGCCTCTGGATTTAGATCTACGCACTTTTGGGGCAACAAGCACATTTAATTTGCAGAGTGAAGTATCCTTTTTAAACTCTTTTGAAGATAGGCAGACTGTTAGTGAATGAAAGAGATTTACATTTAATTCTGGATTTAATTGGTAGCCAGTGAATAGATTTTAGGCCAGAACTGATGGATTGTATTTTGGGAGTATTTTGTTCTGATTCTTTTTATTAACAAGTTAAATTCGACATTTACTGTTGACATTAAGTACAAAAATATTCAATGTGACAAATATCGTTTGTATTTTGGGAGTACTAAGTGCAAGACGAGCAGCAATGTTCTGTCCCCATTGAAGCCATATGAGTAAATAATGAGAAATACCCAGAAAAAGTACATTGGCATAGTCCAATCTGGAGGTAATCAGGGCATGAATCATCTCCTTCTTATAGCTAAAGGAAGGTAGTTTAGGAACTTCTTTTTCAAAGATTTCAATAAGTCAAAGCATGCAGCAACCATGGCCCTTACTTGTGGTTTGAAGGACACAGTTGAATCTATCAGAACCCATGGCAGCGAGTGCCTGGAGTTACAGAACCAAAGGAGACTGTTAACCAGTGGAAGTGACGTAAATGCATGGAAAAACTGAAGTATCGTCAGTGGTGGCCATTTTGGAGTCAGGCAGAGGTTTGGTGAGAGCTGCAGATGCCCACAGCTGTAAGGATTTTGAAGTCACACCTAGAGGAGAAATACGACACCTAATATTGGATGAAATATCTGCCTTTATTTTCTTTATTGCAACCAATGTCTTGAGACCCAAAATCAGTAGTCATCGCGGGGAAAGTTTCTTTTAGAGAAAGCAGGGCTTTAAGTGGATCGAATTCACCGGTGCTGAGCACCCACAGTTTTTTAAAGGGAGACTCGAAATGGATCTCTATTGGGCTTTGTTTTGTGCCCTGGCACAGGCGGTCCATTTTTTTCCGTACTGCAGTGACAGCAGGCACATTGATGTGCGTACGCTCACACTGCTCACTTCTTACTAGTGGAGACGTTACTGCATGATGTCATGCAAGGTGAGCATTGTAGGGGAAGGCAAATCCTTTCAAGAGACTTTTTCTCTCTAGATTTCTCTTCTCTTTTTGAAACACAGGAGCAGCAACATTGCCATGGTGTCACCAGGGTTTTAAGTGGAAGTTTTTTCAATATTATATACAGGCCATAGTTGCTGTTTATTTATCTTATGCAACTAACAACCATTGACAAAGCCAATAGTCCTGACTTCTTGTAGGTATGATGTTACTTCTTGTATCATATATCTGGATGCAATGACAGAAACAGCAAAATACAAGTCGGGCGGCACACTATGCTAAGCACAGATTTTTTGTTTACGTGTTTTTAAGCAACACCCGTAATTACATTAGCCATGCCCCTTTGAGAGACCCACCAATTTTTTCATCCCACTTAAAGCCCTGGAGAAAGGTCTGCAGACCATCATTCCCACATATACGAAAGAAAATGCTTCAAAAATCAGGGAGAACTGCATTGGAGATAAATGAAAACTAGATACGCTGAATGTGGCTCTCCTCAAATTTCGGCCCAGAATAAACATGGCGGACGTTACTGTTTGGCAGTAGGAGGATAATGTTTTAGAGATGGCATCAGCAGTGGAGATTAAAGAACTGAATAATCTGCTGATGGAAGAAAATAGGGTATTGCCTTTGTTCACTGCATGCTTAGCACATCATGAAGGAACAGCCAAATTTTACACAGTAGGATTTCCAACCGTTGCTCTGGGGCGGGGTCTTACAGATTTGTTTTAGAAAACTGGATGGAGAAACAAGGGCATCTGATGGGATACAGTATAGTACCACTGTTTTCAACTGAAAAGAGTGAACATTCAAGGGAAGAAGAGTTGCGCCAACGATTGTATGGAGACACTTTGGTGTTCTCTTCAGAAGATACACCTTAGTGCCAGTAAAAAGTGGAGACAATTTATGTGTGGCCTCAAATTTAGATTTTTCGAGCATTTCAGGGGGGAGAGAAGAGGCGTCGAAGCCAATGGAAATTACATTTATGTTTTTTTTTGTGAAGACAGGGATAGTTTAACAATATCTGTTTTGGGAAGCTAACCAGGTCTGACAGGGAGCGAGCAGGCATGTAAATTGTTTTTGCAGGGTCCAAGTCAACAACTTCACGAGGGCCCCTATTAAATGAGGATCGTTTACTAACTAAAAAAAGTGCCCTGTATGTTAAGAATAAACAAGATACAGATCTTCCTGCAAGAGGGTGGTTCCAATAGAGGGATAATTAAAATATGTAATGGGCGGGGTTTCCTATCAGTGTAGCTTAGAGAGGATCTTTAGAAGTGTAGACAAGTTATAACTCAAATGTATACTTAATGAAAGAGAAGAAAGTAAGTCTGCCAGACTTACTTTCTTCTCTTTCATTAAGTCGGAACAATACTGTGAATTCAAATGTCTTAGTTGAAGTGCTGTGAATATATAGCACATTAATTGATGTGGTTCGAAACTGTGATTGTGAACTGTCATACCTAATTATATAAAATCTGGTGACTCAGAGGATATATGCTTCCACTCCAGTGATATGTCGTTTTGTCCTCCAGGGTCAGTTCAAGCACTGGCAATGCCAATAGGTCTGGCGTTAAAAGAATGTTGTATGTTAACGTGAAGCACTACGAGTATTTTTTTTAAACCTTTTTATTTGTGGGTATCACAGGCAGATTTAAACAGAATACTCAGAATTTTGTTGTACATAACTTCCAGTGTCGACAGAAATATTACAAAAAGTCGTTTACCAAAACTTGTAAATAATAAACAATACTCAGACGGGCAAATAAATACAATACAGGAAGGATTTACACAAATAAATACAATCTTATCTAAATTATAGTAAGACACAGCTTCAAATCAAGTTAGTTAGTTTCGGATGTATAAAACATGCCTCCCCATATTCTCTTTACTTTAATCATTGCTTTCACTCCTCTTTTTCTGGCTAAAGATAGCTCCATATGATGTATCTCTTTAACCAAACACCACCATTCATTCGCATTAGGTGCTTGATCAGCTATCCAAGCTCTAGCCAGGACTAGCCTTGCACATGCCAGCACAATAAAAATTAAATCTTGAAAAGGTGTAGGATTGGGCTGTATACCTAACAGAATCATTTCAGATGTTAAAGGTGCATCAATTAACAATTTCAATCTCAGTATCTTTCCTATACTGTCCCAGAACGAAACTAGCGCAGGACAAAGAACCAACATGTGTTCTAGATCAGCAGCCTGTAGGTGGCATTTTGGGCATTTGGTTCGATCATTAAAGACATTATTCGGGGACCATTTGCTTATTTGTAGAGGAGTGTGATAAAGTTGGCATATTGTTTTATAAGCTTGCAGTTTTAAACTTGAAGAGTGGACTAGCGTATCAGTTTTCTTTAAAGAGTATGATATTTCATTCGAGGTGATACCTACGTGAAGCACTACGAGTAAATAGCATGGGAATAAATAAGTATTTGTCATAATGTCCTTTAATAAGAGAATGACATCACAAGTTATATGTAATATGCTTTGAAATATGGAAATGCCCACCATGACCAGCTTGTGCAGCAGCTTCAGCCTCTGACAGGAGACACCACACACTTTGAGCCGATCACCTGCTATGACCATTGATGTTGAGAGTACCCATGTGCTGCCACTCCTGCTATCTTCTTTCTTCCTACTTCTTGCTGCAGAGGTCACACACTCTACTCACTCTCATGTCCTGGTCTCTCACTGGAGAAGCCACGCAGCCTGACCCGAGACCACACATGCTTCTCATCTTCCTGCACGACCTCACACTGGAGAGGTTGCACCTGCTGTCCATTTTCCATACCCCTATGGCAGCCTCTCACTGGACGGGCCATCCATACCACCACTGCACATGCCACTCTGTCAGGAGAGGCCACCCACTTACTACAAGGCACAACATTTCACCACTGTGGTAGAGAGTGGGAATATTACAACCTTGAGGCTCAATGCCCTTATTAGACAACCCTGGGCCCTGGTCAAGACTTCTATTTGGAGAGCATAAATAACAGATTTTTTTTCGTTCCAATAATTAATGTGGATAGTGGGTTTGGCTTACAATTCAGTAGTAACCCACCAAGGTTAAGCTGCACAGACTGTCTTTAGAACCCCTTTGCAGAAGTTGTTTGTCAATATGGAAAGCCTAGTTTTAGATGCACGTGAAGAAAACTTCTATGTTGAAATAATATTTACACCCTGGGATCTGCAGTATACCAGGAGGCATTGAGAAAGTGAAGACAGTTTGATCCTGGGACATTCAGGAACAGATGGGTCTGTCCACAGCTCTTCTGCAGTGCCCAGAGATGCTCTCAGGTGCAGCTGTAGCCAATCTGCCCTTTGTACACAAAGGCGACTTCTTTTCTTTAAAGATCTGCAGCCGGTGCTTAATTTGAGCCAGTGGTTTCTGGTGCTCGGCACCTGCACTTGATGTCAACACGGGAGCTTTACAGTCTCCCACAAGGGGGCGCTGTCTGGCTAATTTAGACATTGCCACAACAACAGTTAATTATGTATTCAATATTCATTAAAAAATTACTCTTACGTGCCGTCCAAGTCATTCTTCTAGCTTTGAGGGCCTGAAATAGTCCCGTACCATCACACGTGTAAGAAAGAGAGTGATGGTTAGTACTTGTGTCGATTCTGGCAGGGCAATGTGTGGTCCAAGCTGCCGTGGTCTCCTTATGAGAACCCTGGCGCTTGTTTTTTTATTTTTTTTTATACAAATTAAGCCACTGCACATTCCTCATTCAAAGATGTCTAGAGAAAACGGCACGGCTGCCTCGGATCACATCTTGAAAACGTATTTCACAGATGAAGCCGCTTTTTTTCATGCCTAAGTAGGTCACTCCTGGTTTGGCAATGAGCTCCTCGCTAACGTCGGCCTGCTTCTGCCTCCTGTGCTATTGCTACAGCTGGTGCGTCTGCTGTGATTTAATTAATTCTATGTAACATATATTCTGGGAGAGTTTACCTAGTTCAGCTGTTATGTAAGGTATTTTTTGTGTGCAAAATAATGTGATAAAAAGAAAGCGGGAGACTGAGTTGAAAGCAATGCTTGGTTAATGGTGTAACGTCTCTTTGGTAAGAAACTTTGAACGTTGTCCCCCGTTCCAAGCTGCACAACTCGGAATCTGGGGGCACAACGTTTGCCAGACATTTCCTGCTGAATATAGGTGCATAAAAAACACTTGCTCAAGGCGAAATCTGGGCACTACTTGTGCACTAATCCAGATTTGGGGGTAAACCCTGCATCCCAAATTGTATTACTAAAGCCCAAGTGGGGTTAGCAGATAGTCTCTCCATTTCAAACGTGAAAGGTAGGCTAATCTTTGAGATCAAAAGATCTCCTTCCATTTTGTTACTTCAGAAGTAGGAAAGCAGTGCAAAATCACTGTGTTCCATTTCTTATCACAAAAGAAAGAAAACAGAAGCTTAAAATCAGTTTGCTCTTATTTTTAAGTGATTCTAGGGGGCTAGCAGCAGTAGAGGTGCTGTATCCCCACACACTTCCGAGTCTCACTAGCTCTTGGGTCTTTGGGTTCAAGATGTGCATTGCTGCAGGGTTAGCAGTAAACTGGCGAGTAAGGAGGCCGGCATTACCACAGTACAGAGTGCTGTGAAACAGAGCTGGACTGGGATCTCAAACTAGCCCTGGCAATTACCAGCCGTGGCCGGCAGTAGGAGTACCTACAGGGCGGTGACGTGGGGAGGGGGAGGGACAGGGTGGGGGGTAGTAATGTATGGATTACGGAGTTTTACAGAGAAGTAAACATTTAAATAAATGAAACAAATTTCGTTGCGCGCACTGCACCCCATTTAGTGATGCAGTGCACTCAACGAAATTCGTTTTATTTATTTAAATGTTTACTTACCTGTAAAACTCCATAATCCATACATTACTACCCCCCACCCTGCCCCTCCCCCTCCCCACGTCACTGCCCTGCTGGTACTCCCACTGCCGGCCGCGGCTGGCAATTACGTTCGACCGGCCCTCGGCATCACACGTAATTGCCAGGGCTGGAACACTGCTGCTGCGCTTTTGTTACAAGGGGACGATTTTGCAACAAAAACGTCCCCATCAGTACAAAACCGGCCACCCACCCTTCCAGCAAACCGGGGAAACGCCCGGTGCCTGCTACGGCCAGTCCGGCCCTACTGTGAAAGCGCCAGGCACAAACAGCAGCTACCACCAGTATTGATCTGTGCAATCGGCAGTCAGGAAATCTGCGCACTTGAGTCGGAATCTCACTCGAGTGTGGAGACTCCCCTACAACTGTGGGGTCCCTGCCATAGTAATAATAATAACTCACATTTGTAAAGCACAAACATATCACCCCCTAAAGGGTTTCAATGCACTGGGGACTGTCGTGGAGATTAAGTGAGCTATTTCCCAGAGTCACATGATGCTGAGTTTAGCGTCCGCGGGTGATCGAACCGTGAGGCCTGCGCTCTGGATTCAGCCGCTCCACCCGCTGCACTACACCTCTGCCCACCATAAGTGTGAAGGCCCTTTGTAAATCAGACCCTGTACTGTAGCAGTGCTGCTTCAGACAATTATATACCTCCTAAATCCACGAAACACTATGACTCCAGCTTTATATATAGCCACTCCCACTACTTATACCATGCCTTTGACACTAACAGTGCTATTCCAGACAATTACATAGCCCCTCAGCCACAGTAACATTTGCAGTATAGCGCTGGCCATCTATATAGAGCTTAAACAGTAAGACACACTGGCTTTGCTAATGCATGGTTTATATTGGTAATTCTGGCTCAGTTTTAGGAGGTTGCTGGAGTTACATTTTTCTGGGTTCTTAAGAAGAAACAGTATCTCAGAATGCTAAATTGGTTAAATACATTATATTAAGTGTTTCAGCTAGATGCACTTTAAGAATATAAGAAAATAAAGATGACATAACAGCTTTAAAAATTGATGTAAATTGTGTTTAGAAATCATGTTGCACAATGTCATAATCACCCGTGATAAAAGAATCTAAATATTTATAAGTACTATCTATCGTCCAATATTTTTTGCATTGAATTAAACTTAAATATGTATGTACACACATCTGCCACCAGTCACAAGGGCCTCGGGGTGTCTAGACCAACTCCTTCTCAGCACTAGGATACCCCCTGGGTGACAGTGCACTACAAATCTGAATAACATATATCTATTTATTTATTTACACATTTTTGTGGGGGAACCTAATCGTCTTCGGGCTGTCCAGCTGCTGGGAGTGCAGTGGCTAACTGAGACTACCTGCTGAGTGTAGCGCCATGTCTTGAGTTTAGGTAGGGTGACCAGAATTTTAAAGCCAAAAAGTGGGACATTTCACAAAAATAGAAGGACTACAATCTTACTTCAAGCGATGAGAGCGCTCCCCAGCAGAGAATTACAGACCAGGCAGTAAGAACATACATAAAAAGCAATTTTTAAGCCCAGTAGCGTGCCTGTTAATTAAATTGCTTTCTTGAAATAACTGCTAACTGTCCCTGCTTTGTAAAACATAAAAAACAACTCCCACCGTTTTCAGTCGATCCCCTCCAAAAACGGGGACATGAGCTAAATTTCTTGAAATTTGCTGGGACAACAGGCTAAAAACAGGGACAGTCCTGGCAAAACGGGGACGCCTGGTCACCCTAGTTTAGGGAGAGTGAGTGTCAAGATGTGCTATGGAGGTTCACAAGGAAGAGTCCCCTTTCTTTCCATCTAAATAGGAAAAGAATCTGCCCGCTTTCCCTAACCTTCTGATTTTAGGGAGAGGCAGAAGCCTGGTATGTGACTACCACCAAATAAATGCATTCTTGACTTGCTAGTTGGTTCTTGGGGTCCTGAGTCAGGTTTGCTATGTTTGTGTTGGTTTTCTCATGGTTTCTTACGGCTTTGATTTCACCAAGAGGTTTTAACTTCTTTATTTTTTAGATCAGGACCTTAAATACATATAGTGACTATTTTAACATGTAGTAAATAGACACCCATAGTAGTAATACTTGAATGGGTGCAAATCTCTGGCCAGATTTACTGACACGTGATGCAACACAGCACAGCAAGCAAAGTTACTGCACTGCATGATGGTTTCTGTTGATGAAAGGTCATGGTGCATAGTGAGATAAAGGAAAAGGAGGTATGGTCAGGCCAATTCATCTATAGCATAGTGGCAGGTGATGCTCAGTGTCAATTAGAGTAGGTGGTATGACATGCTGCTGCATTTGGTGTGCACTAGTACTGTGATGGAGTGCTTCATGCTAGCGTTTTAGGCATGAGGACATTTGTATTGCCACGTGACAAAAAACCTGCATCACTTTTGAGCAAGTGGCGATATTTCAGTCTGTAGAAGTGTTACAAATTAGGTTAGAGTCACCAACAAATTATATACTTGATAATTGTGAGGCTCAGGCAAAACTTGAAATTATGCTGGTGTAATTCACGTACTTTTGGGAATTTTGCATTACGCTTCTTACATGAAGATCCCAAAAGTATGCCACATTGCATAACTACATGCCATTTATGGTAAAGGTAAACACTAGAGCTCTAGAATAATACAAATGACAGCTGTTACACATGCCACTTGTGGTTTTTGTGCTATGTTTGCCACATAAAGCATCCTCGTTTTGAAAAATGATGTGAGGACATATTTGACACTAAAATATAGCACTAAATAATAAATGCTCATTTCATGTTTTCCATAATTTTCCCAAAACTTTAGAGAATTAATCGAAAGCAAAATTTTGAATTTCCTGCAGCCCTTCTTATTTGTAAGATGATTTTCTACTATTTGCCCTCAAAGCAATGCATTGAGGATATTTTTTCACTTGATTTTCTGTGCCCAGAGCTGAGGTATCTCACCTGCTGGGATATTTGGAAGAGTGTTACTTGCTTGCAAAGCTTGCTAGAAGCAGTACTGATATGAGAATCTGCAAATGTCCTGGAATCAGAGGCAGTACTGACCATCGAACATCTGCATAAAGGGGACTTGATTTTGCAGATTCGGCTCTGAGGAGCACACATGTTGTTTGGAATAATTCCCTTTACCTTGTGAAAGCCTCTTACTCACAGTAACACAGTCATGCCAGCTCCCTCGTCAATGCATGATTGGGAGAGTGGACACAGAGGTCCAGGCAGTGTGTTTTCTCAGTCCGCAAGCATATGGCTTTGACATTGTCTAATAAGATAATACAATGTGATTTGACAGACAGGGCCCACAGGCAACTTTCACTTGGAACATTAAAGTTCTTCAAGTTGTATGTTTGACAATTTCGAACCAGAGCTGCAATAAAGGGCGAGCCTGCTTCATTTGGAGCTGTGAGCTACACTTGTCCAGAATGTAATCTACTTAAACAAACATCTTCTATTTGTCCAGCCCACTGGCTTGTCACTTGCCCTGAAAGCCCTGATAATCAAAAGCTTCAAGCTGCGTTAACATGACCGCACCAACTGTACAAGCTTTAGACAGGCCATGCCACATTTTCTATGTCCATATTTCTGCAATAATTTTGAATCCACACACAGCCCGCTTGTTTTGAATGTTTTATTTACATTTTTTTGTTTACTTCCTACTTTGTAGATCTTCAGTGTCTTTATTATTCTTTATTTGTATTGTCACACATGACATTCCATACCTAATTTCTGGTAACTGGCCAACTGCTCTGGCTTAGTTGCAAAAGTAAAGACAGATACTTTGGGAAATTTGCTAACCTTTACAAATTGGACTATAGACCTTATTTAGAGTTTCGGGGAGGTGGTCCCCCGTCAAAAAACGAGTTGTCACAGTTTCTACAGTGAACTTTTGTTCGAATGAATTCTTCTGGGATACAAGAAATAATGTATCCCCTAAAAACACAGAATGTACATTTCGTAAGACATGTGGGTGCCCTGCAAACTATTTTATGAATTTAGAATATAATTGTGAATACGTTCTGACAACTGACAAACAAATTGCTAAAGCTCTTAAATTGAAGCAATCATTTTTGACAGTATCTTAATAATACCCTTCTGACTCTTGATTTGTTAAATGTTTTTCTTCAGCTTTCAGTTATTGTAATGCGCGGTGTTTGTTGATTGCTTCACTTTTCAAGCTTCTGTGTCAGTAAACTAAGAATATAAAGTCCCATGTGCATCCCAGAGTCTTGGTTGTAACTCTTATTATTTTTATTGTTATTATTAATAATGATAATAATAGAAAATAAATAATCTTCAGTTTCTGGCTATAAAGTTTGTTCCCAGTTGTTCTCACTCTTAGATGTCTAAGAGTGAGAAAAACTGGGAAGATGGATAGTTCCAGAAAACCGAATATGTTGACCCTGATATATTTGATGGCCCGCCCAAAATATTAGCAAAATATTAGAAAGGTCGTGCTGTTCCTCAGTTACAAGAATATGTAGCTTGAGATTTTCATTGCTGCTTAGTTAGTGTTGTTCTGGGTGGGGAAATAACTAACAGTTAATGTAAGGAATTTGCCTCTTCTGCGTGGTCTCCTCTGACGTGTTGCCATTTTATATGATACTATTTTTTGCTGCCATTATGATTCTGTACCAGAAGGTAAGTCCTCTATCACTAAAACAGTACTTTCATATTGACATTTATTTAACTTTCCAGTAATGCTGTGGTGAACTTATACAGAAACTGAACAGGTGGCATGAAAGATAAAAGTTATTTGTCGGCTGCAGTTTGTATTTTCATCTCCTGTATATATTACCTGACTGTATAGCTGCAGAGAGCATTGCAGTGTCACATGACACCTGGCAGTGCTTGGCCTTAAATGAAAACCTACTTTTATATATGGGATAAGTCACTTCTAAAGCATGCCTGGTTAGCACACAGTGTTGGGCGTTTTATTTATAAAAGAAGAACATATTACCCAGTAGGGAAAACATGTAACCATAGTGACAGGTGCACAAATATGTTTGGCATTGTGTAAATGAAGTTACATTTTCCATAATCAGTCATAGTTACAACTAAGACCCTCCTTTTGTGTATTTTGACCTGGAAAAATGACAGAATTTTCACTAAATATTTTTTTCATATAATATTAAAATTCTAGCTTTCTGGCGAAAGTAGTTTTTGGATAGGTTCAGTGGAAAGTACCTTTATAAAAGTGAACATTGTCATGCTTTAGAACAAACTGGTTTAGAACCTGTTTCCCGATAGCCTTGCTCTAAAGACTGAATTCACATCCTAGGCTGGCGGATATTGACTCTTCCAGGAGGACAATGGGCTTACCCCTGGGAGCAGGAAAGCAGGAAGTTGGCAGTGGTGTTACCAGAGCCCATTAAGCAGGGATTACCTATCGGAAAGAGGTGTCAATGCAAAGGGCAGCTTTCACAACTGTTCTATTGGAGAAACATCCTTTACAACGCAACTTTTACCACGCAGTGCTATTACAACGCAGGTTTTACAACGAAAACCATTACAACACATTGCGCTGGGGGGCGCTCTAGGATAGGGAATATATTTAATTTACTATCCAACACCCTCCCTAGTGTCCACGGGGACTGGAGTTGGAATAGTAAATTAAACTATACACTATCCAGAACCCTAAAGCGCTATGCGTTGTAATGTTATGCATTGTAAAAACTGCGTTGTAACAGCATGCGTGGTAAAAGCATGCGTTGAAACGTCATACATCCGTTCTACTGACATGAGGAGCCCAAATGAGAATCTCAGAAACTGAAACTATTCACACAGGGAGTCTCCTAGTTGTTCTGCCTGTGCTCACAGGAGTAGGCAATCCAACTCTAGCACTGGCAAAGAGGAGAAACTTTCATCACCATATGTAAGTGACTAGAAGGTCGGACTATGAACTGAATGCATGAACGTCCTCTTCTAGACTGCCTGAAGAAAAGGCGACTCCTTCTAGTAGTCACCATGTCATCCAGCAAAGAGTACCATTTGTGAAAGGTGCCAAGTGAGGGAGAGTCCCAAATAGGAGTACAAAATCCACAAGGAGGTAAAAAGCTCTGTGGTAATCTTAATACTGTTGATTGAAGATGAAAAGTAGAAATGATGTGAATGGCAAGCACTAAACTCCTAGTGAAGGAACAGGGAGGAGAAAATAGGCAGGCCATTCCAGTGAAAGAATCTAATAGAAGTTCCAGCTGCAAGGTTCTTGGATGAAAACAGAAGCAAGTGGATGAAGAACACAATGAAAAATATGGTAGGGGGGGTGTGGGGTGCACATGGGGGGTACCTATGGTACCCTCCTGCATTTGCGTGCACAAAGCAGCAGGCACCGCGCGGTGCCTTCCGCTTTGTGCACACAAATGCAATGCATGCATTTTTAACATTGCGGCGGGTGCAGCTTGAAGCTGCACCCACTGCAATGTTAAAGATAGAGGATGTGACCGCCACCCTGGCGGTCAAATCCTAATCTGCACGGAGGGAACGCCGCAGCCCATGCGGACGTTCCCTCCTCCTCTGGGGTCGCGGACGGACTCAAGTCCGTCCGCAATCCTAATCGACCCCTTCTTGTCTAAGCAGAACTGAAACAACATGAAAAAGACCTTTCCTCATTTCGGATTGGAATCGTCAGTCAACTTCTTATAGACTAATAACCTTCTTAGAAAGAACCCGTCATAAGGTGAGCAAGTCCTTGTTCTGAAAATCATGTCATTCAGCTTAGGAGAGGATAGGAAGCTTAAGTTTGATATCTTTCTACTGCAAGTGCATTCTGCGGAAATGCTGCTGTCATTTGAATCAGGAACTCCAAACAGCTCACCTACATCCCTCCAGGCAGAGATGACTGTGTGGTATTGGCAGTGTGGGGGCTCAGCCACGTGACAGGTTCAACTTCTCAGACCGCGCCGCCTTATAATGTGATCAATGCATAGGGCCTTTTTTATGCTATCAATCCTCTTCTCGGAAGGGCTAATGCCACTGGCTAGTGCAAAGAATAGGATTGCCACCAAACTACCATGGGGTTTACCGGACGGACTTTGTTTAGGAAACAATAGCATGCAAATTAAACTCAATATGTTCATAGGATCATTGCGTTTGGAACTGCTAGATAACTATTCATTGCACTGAAAAACTCTTGGTGCATTATGCTCAGTTAAACACATGCTATAAAACAGAAACTCTCATATGGATTTTTATGGTTTATATACTTGATTAAAGACTAGAGACAGACTTGTGAGAAGTGCAGATGCCTCTATTTTATTAGAGTACCTCCTTACCACAAACTCCATCTCCAACTGCTGCTGAGATGTAAACGTAAGAAAGTTGACTTGAAGAAGACCCAACTGACCGCTGTGAACTGGTGTTGAAAATTAGTACGTTTTGGTGAACATTATCTGCGCCATCTTGCCTCTTCCCCTGATGCCACACTTTTGTCGTGCGCGCCCGCCATTTTTAAGATGCCCCGAGCAGAACGAACCCATTTGCATGCCGCTGGCCCCTGACATAGCCCTTCGCCTTCACTAAGACCACCCCCTGCTTGCACCTGCCTTGAGTCATAAACCCCTCTTCGGCGCTGCTCTGCCCCAGGCCCTCATCCTGTTCCCAGCGCGACACCTCCCTGCTTCCCTTTCATGATCTCCGGCCCTTAGATGCAAACCCCTTTTTCCCCGTGTGCCCGTTTTGTCTTCCCCGTTCCCAGGCCGACACCCAGCTCTGCCGATACCATTCCTTGCCCCCCCCCGTACAATAGAAAGTTTCCCCCATCAAAGGATCCCCGGGTTGATCAAAGCCCCCACTCCATGAGATCCGATCCAACCCCCCACATTCCGTGAATCGGCGGAATATCCAGCTGCGTGATACTCATCACCTGTTGTGACTAGGGTGGGGACTTCAACTGTAAATGTGTGTGGGAACGGGCCCAAGGGGGAGTTCCGGGAATGTCTTTTCCATACATCAAAGCTTTAACATGAATGTGTAATCTACAATAAAGTCATAAAACAGTGTATAAGAGGCCAGGCCTCAGAAATGTATCCAGAGCACCTCAGAACGATACCTTCTGTCCGTTTCATTGTGTTCTCCTCCGGAGAGAATAAAAACCTTGTTTCCTGCTTTCCAGTCTCCAGCGCCTGCCTCTTCATTGATTAAATAACTAGAGGGTCACAGAGGCAATACCGCCGGGCAAATATCGATTGTCCCCGACCCGACTCAGGTTTTAACAATTGGCGTCCCAAGCGTGGGGCCCATCAGCGACTCGTGGATCCAGTGGGAGAGGTCCCGACGACAGAGTGAACGACTGCAACGATCGGGAGAGCTCTTGCCCAATAGACCCTCGTCTGGCAGCCGATCATCCGAACTTCACTAGTTCCGAACAGACCTCTCTCGAGTGATCTACGGTCCTGACTGGGGACCATCAGGAGTGCCGTGAGAAATACGAGAAAAAGAGGACGATCGGGCGCTGGATTCGGAAGACAAGAAACTGTCCGCATGGTCCGGGTAAGGTCGTGTAATCACGACAAGTTGCGAAATGATTGCTTGATTGTTTGATTATTTAAAAATACTAGTATTGCTCTTTATTTATTTGGAGATTCACTGTCTACAAACGGAGAAACAACGGGCTCTCTCTCTTTGCAACCAGTGGAGGATAGGTAGGGCAGCAGCCGTGCTTATTTTTTTCTCCCCCACTCAATAATTACTTGAAACTGAACTGTTGTTCGCAAAACTATTGTTTCCTGGAGATTCCCTGTCTGCAAACAGGGAAGAGACCACCCTTTTTGCAGATAGTGAAAAGGGTAGGTAACGCAGATCTTTGCGGACCTACTCATTCTCCCCATTGTTATTTATTGGTCTTTTTTTGTTATTTTTGATCCATGAGGTATTCACTGCCTGCAAACAACGTCGAATAGAAATATTCTGTCCAGTCTTTGCACCTAGTGATAAGATAGGCAGTGCTGACTTTTTAGTCCCTCGTTACGAGCCGTCATGTCTGTCTTCTCCCCACTGATTAATAGCCTGTTTAGCCCGGACCGTGTATTAGAGGTGGACCATATAGCTCCACTAGAAGGCACCCCTAATAAGGACATGTTCATAAACTATGGATTAGTCACCATAGCCTATAATAAATTGTGGCACAGGTATACCGAAGAGAGTCAAGACAAACAGTGGCCACTGGCAGGATCCTTTGACCTTGATAAAATAGAAACGTTAGAAATAGCCCTTCGAAATAATAAGACAACGCCAATTATGCTCGACAGTCTCGGTATGTGGCGCAGAGAGGCTATGCAACGACAGAGAAAAGACGAGGACAAACCAAACAGAGAAATATACCGACAGGACAACCCCAGGACACCGCTACCCACAACTTATCCCCCGACACTATGCAAAAGACGACCAGACTTAGGGCCAGACCAATGCGCTTTTTGTAGGTATGTCGGACACTGGAAAGCCCAATGCCCGACTCTACTGAGCGTGTGTAAAGGCAAAGGGCCGACAGGAACGACAGACCGGCAGTACGAGAAAAAGCGCGAGACAAAGAAGAACCCGACTTACATAGACAGACTAGACAGAACCACCACGTTTGATTATGCCCGATGGCACAGATTTCGCCAGGACAATTTCAGCGGCATGCTCAAGTTCTCCTAGGTCGGGCAACGTCAAGACGGGAACCCAGCCTCGTTTCAAATTCACAGACGGAAAGAGATAATTATGACCAATAACTGTTTTATATTCGTCTTGAGTCTTTGTATGTCGTACTTGTACTGTCCCCCGTCTGAGTTTGTGTGTATGTAATGTACAAATCCGCGTCATCCCTCTACACGTGTTCCCGTGTTACTCAACCTCTGTTAGCAGAAACTTAGCATAAAAGCAACCTGGAAAGAAAGAAATGGTAAAACAAAATCCGTAGACCATTAATGAACTTGAACTTTTAATTTAGCACAACAAACAAGGAATAATAACGGTAAACTGTAGAAAATGAAAGTCAAACAGAACATTCGCCCCCCCCATTCTGGAACCTTCCAAAGTAGGGCAGGGTTACGGCTACGCCCAACCAACGGCAACCCATATAAGGCGGGCCCGGCCGCCAACTCTTGGTCAGGAAATCTTAACGTATGGGGGAGCCGGAGGAGAGGCAGGAGCCAGCAGCCCGGGCAGTTGTAGGTAGTCCCGCCACATGTCTCCTCGGCCAGCCGCAACGGGCCTGGATAGACTTAAGTAGTCCCGCCACATGTCCAGAGAAGAACGAGGCACCTCTTCCTTTTCCCTTCCGTAACAGCCGCAGCAGCTCTGGACGGCGGGATGTCCTGCACGTACCTCCACAACAATTTGTCCAAGTTGGGCTGGGAGGGAGAGGCGACGCGGACGAGCCTCTCCCACCTCCACCGATAGGAGGTCTCCCAGCCCCCGGCCCGACGCCGAACACCCCCAGTCAGGCGATGGTGCCAATACTTCCACAGCACCGAACACACCATGGTGGCACCCCAGTACTTGCGCAGCACCGAACGTGCAATGGTGGCCATATTTTCGGAACACCGAACCTGCAATGACTGCACTGATACTCGTGCCGCGCCGAATGCGCGCCACAGGTGGCCATACTCCCACAGCACTGAGCACAGGACCTGGGGAACACCGGATGTGGAGAGACCTTCATGCGGGGCGATGAAAAGGAGCGGCATGGAGTGCACCGGGAGAAGGAGACGATGCGGACGAGTCTCCCTCGCCCCCCCCCCCCGGGTGGGGGCATCACAGCTGCACCCCAGCTGAACGTCCCGCTTTCACACAACAGGGACCTCTTCCTTTCACTCCGAAGGATCTCTCCCACTCTTGCAAACTCGACGAGAGTGGCCCCTGTAGGGCCTCAAAATGGCGTCTGGGTCCGCTGGAAGGCGGGCCCCGGCCACTAGAGTAACTTTGACCAGCAATATAACTCGAACATTTGCCCCCTGGAGCACGAGCCCCCATCTCCGACAGCATCTCCGCAGCCTTAAAGATCCTACAAAGGTCCCCGGCGGAACCTTCGGCCTTTGCAGGCTTCCGGTAAGGGACGGCTGCCTTGATCGCCAACGAAACAAACATGACATTGCCACTCCTTCTGTTAGCATGAATTCTAGAACTGCCGAAAAGGACTCTGGTCCAAACTGCCAGTAATGGGAAACATTTCCCCCTGATGCTGCTTCCGGACTGAGCCGGCCCCGCCCAAAATGGCGCTGGTGTCAATCAGAACTTACGAACACCTCGTGGTGTTCCTTCGCACTAATATAAACTTGATGTTCTGAGATTTTATATGATCCTTTGTACACTTGGCTAGAAAAGACAAGGAGAACTCACTCGACGAACAGTATGAAAGGATCCCCGTTACAAATGTTGATTACAAATGTACAATGTATTATATTTTTATAACTGATGTAAACCTCATTTACGACGCACACGTACGGTATGCATATAGGAAATCTGATTACAACTATTATGATTATGCTCCTAAATTATGAAAATAAATGCCCCCGAACCCCCAGCCAATTAATAGACGTTTTAGTTTCTTGCAAATGAATGAGTAAAACTTTCCGATGTTTTTTATTGCTGCAAAACGACACCCCCCACTGTACGCACTTTAGCCATTGCCACGACCGGCCAAATACGACCGCCCCCTCATAATCCACATGCTGAAATGATTTTGCAAAATAAAGTTTTTGAAACTATGGACGGGTATTGCATGCTTTATTTTAAAAATGTGGGATCGGTGGGAAGGTTCTTTTCTGTGCACCCTACTCTGCTCTCTCTTTAAGGTTAAAAGAAGATGGTTGCCCAGCCCTGGAGGACGGATCGGATCGACAACACGGCACTCCGCCTTCAAAGTACGCGACTGACCCATGAACTCTCGCGTAGAGGAAGACCTTGACTTCCAAGGATGGGTAAAACGAACGGTGTAAATGAGGGAATGTAAAAGGAGGGTGAAATGAAATAATGTAAATGTTATAAAGTACAACGTTCCAAAGTATCAGGGAACGGAGCTGACCCAAGAACCGAAGAACCTTAGAACGCCACAGCGTTGAAAGAGGTTTAAGGATCCCGATAGTGAGATACATCCTTTGACTAGATACCTCGCACTAAGCACCTCTGGTTTCCTTTTTACGTTTCTCCGCACACGACCTATATGGACACACTACCCCCCTCGACTCCAGAAACCATATCCCCGGGGACCCTGCCCCGAGGAGGAAAGACGAGTAAGAGGTAAGTAAAGGACTTATGAATCCATGTATTTGAATATGCACGAATGCTGTCTCCCCCACCCCCTTTTTTCCTCCCTCTGCAGGTTACATCAGAGATTACAGCCGAGGTGTGGCGAAGATCTGAAGCCTTGCCATGTCTAATACACGAAGCGGACTAGCGCCGCAAGGTGGTGTCTAAGCACGCCTGCAAACTACTCACGTATCGAATAAACCCGAAAAATTAGCACAACCTGATAAAAAGTGATCACCCTTAAACCAGACCGGACGAATGAACCCATGTCACGTATGATGCGAAACTATGAGGGAATGTGTGTGTGTGACTGAGGCGTTGACCCAACTGGTCGAAGGACCGAGAATGCGAGAAAGTGCGACAAAATGGTACCTCCTTTCTTCTTTCCTTTTTCTCAAGGCACGTCCCCTCTACCCTGTCTAATGCTCAAACTGCATGATTACAAGATTCTAACGCAGACCCGTGAATGCCCTTTACTGTGTAATGCACTAAATAGCCTTTCTTGAATACACCGCCACCCTCTCTGTTGCACGTGTACTATTTAGCCTGCCGTTGCGCTCTCTCTCTCTCTCTCTCTCTCTCTCTCTCTCTCTCCCTCTCTCTCTCTCTCTCTCTCTCTCTCTCTCTCTCTCTCTCTCTCTCTCTCTCTCCCTCTATTTTTGCACTCCCACTCTTCCGAGTGATTAGCCCCGAAATTGGCAGACTGCCACCCCTAGCACACCACCTAATTGGCTTCAAATACCGTCAGTATTTGCACAAAAACTTGTCTTTAATACAATCGCCCTGAGGCCGCGTCATTACCTCTCCTTTTCCGCTAGAAGTCAATGAACCGAGGTTGGGCCGTAAGGGAAAGGACAGGTAAGACGACAGAGGTTCCCTAATCTGACCCGAAATAAGGGAACTACATGTCAACGGCTCCTATGGTATAAAACAAGGACCTCAGAATACGCGACCCTCCCCTCCCCGAATTGTCGCAATACCCAAACCGGAAAAATGATCACCCCTGTTACCTCCCCTGTATCAGCCGCCCAAAAACTGGAATTATGAAACTACCCCTCATTTCCGGTTGTGAGAGATGGGTCGATTTATGCCCATACCACAAGTTTCCTATGTCCCTGGTTGTTTCCCATAAAACCCCTGTCCTTCCTAATTAAGTAATCGGGCTATAAAGGGTTACGTAGGATCCAGAATGATGTTTTACAAGGTTAACAGACTAGTCCAAGGTAAAGAAATCATCGAAATGAACCCCGTAGTAGTTGAAAACCAGGTAGCCATGTTCGTCTCTCAGCAAAATACCTGTGTAGTACCATGTTGACGACTCACAGTACCCTTTGTAAATGTAAAACTCTAGAGAACGGCATACCTTTGCCAGGTTCGTCTCACGAAGGTGGGTCACCATCAGATGAACTGTCGTGACTGTAATAAATAATTGTAAAGGAAAGTCATAGTAAATCCAACAGGCCCGTCACCGGTCATTCATATGCCAGTTGTGAACACTAATATAACGGGCATTTTCATTCTTTGCCTGGAGCTGGGAGAGAAATAGACTTTTTGATTATCTTCATCTGCAACTTCTCTAAAGACTGTCTTTTCAAACTTGTTTAAGGGTACTGCTGTTGGAGGAGAGAAGGACCGGATGTGGGAGCACGAGGCCTGACTGCAGACTAAGGAACACCTGCGACATTAGCCAAGGCGAGACCACGACAGAAAAGAGCTGCAGGACGAGGCACTGTTTTCGACAACATGAGAAGAAAGGGTCGACCTGATGCCCCTGCTCGATGTCCAGTGTTGGTCGACAAGTCCCCGCTCTCTGAATTCAGTCACACGCCCGCCTATTTGAAGTCTCTCGTTTCCCTAGTTTGTTCCTAATTTGGCCTTGCTCCATCCCCCTTTTCCTCTGACCTACCCTATGGACTGTTTTGTACGCTCTTCTTCCATCTGAACTTTCTGACAATCACCTCAAAGGACACAGGGTGATAAGGACCTTTCCGACCAGAAACGCGAGGAAAGGGTCGTGCCCTGCAACGCAGAACTTAGAACAGAGCTGGACTTGTAGCTCCACCGCCGGTGCTCAACAGCGCCAACGAAAGGCAACAAAGAATGATGAGAACTCGTTAAACTTCGAACATTTGACATCCCCAATCGCCGTTTCTGCTAGACCTCATTTCTCTCCCAGCCGCCATTGTATTGATCATGCTCCAACCCGAACCTGAGATATATGTAATAACCTGCCAGTATGAAATATGCTTGCTGCTCTCGCTACAGAATCGTTTTTGTATTGCATTCCTATGACTTTCCTGCTAAACAAATTGATCAAAGTTTATCAAATAGGCCCACCTCCTAAAAACTAGAAATGTTAAAATGTATTGTTTACAACTCTTTTCCTCTAGGGTTCCTACCGTTTCCTTTCTCATGCCCACCACAATAGAACCGAGTAGAAAATGAACCAGCAAGATGTCTTGAATATGTTAAAGGGAGGACTGTTGAAAATTAGTACGTTTTGGTGAACATTATCTGCGCCATCTTGCCTCTTCCCCTGATGCCACACTTTTGTCGTGCGCGCCCGCCATTTTTAAGATGCCCCGAGCAGAACGAACCCATTTGCATGCCGCTGGCCCCTGACATAGCCCTTCGCCTTCACTAAGACCACCCCCTGCTTGCACCTGCCTTGAGTCATAAACCCCTCTTCGGCGCTGCTCTGCCCCAGGCCCTCATCCTGTTCCCAGCGCGACACCTCCCTGCTTCCCTTTCATGATCTCCGGCCCTTAGATGCAAACCCCTTTTTCCCCGTGTGCCCGTTTTGTCTTCCCCGTTCCCAGGCCGACACCCAGCTCTGCCGATACCATTCCTTGCCCCCCCCCGTACAATAGAAAGTTTCCCCCATCAAAGGATCCCCGGGTTGATCAAAGCCCCCACTCCATGAGATCCGATCCAACCCCCCACATTCCGTGAATCGGCGGAATATCCAGCTGCGTGATACTCATCACCTGTTGTGACTAGGGTGGGGACTTCAACTGTAAATGTGTGTGGGAACGGGCCCAAGGGGGAGTTCCGGGAATGTCTTTTCCATACATCAAAGCTTTAACATGAATGTGTAATCTACAATAAAGTCATAAAACAGTGTATAAGAGGCCAGGCCTCAGAAATGTATCCAGAGCACCTCAGAACGATACCTTCTGTCCGTTTCGTTGTGTTCTCCTCCGGAGAGAATAAAAACCTTGTTTCCTGCTTTCCAGTCTCCAGCGCCTGCCTCTTCATTGATTAAATAACTAGAGGGTCACAGAGGCAATACCGCCGGGCAAATATCGATTGTCCCCGACCCGACTCAGGTTTTAACACTGGAACTAGAAGAAATGCTGAATGAGGAGTGATCTGTGCTTTCAAGTTTGCCTAGATGATCTGAGGGTTGTAGGAGTGACCAAGAGGAACTTTTTTACCAGTAGAAACTTATTAGGACTTGGTCATTTTCTCCATCTCTGTAAAAAGGACAAAGTGCTGAAACTTTTCTACAAAGGAAGAAGATTGTCTAACCTACTTAGAGATTCCCACATGCCTGACGAGTGGTTCTATGCTGTGAGGAGATCTATCAGTGCAGCAGCTCCTCTCACAGCACTTCATGTTTGCAAAGCAGGCTAAAAGTATAATCTCTGCACACTTTTTCGTTGAGAAAAACAAACTCCAAAAACAGGTGTGTTTCCTAAAAAATAAAAAACAAATTCTCCCTCCTGCACATTGGAGCCATGTTATATTCTCTCTGTTCTTGTCATACACAGCATGGCTGATACGGACATTAGAAATCAGTGATGTTTCAGCAAGGTTGGTCACCAGTATGACCCTATGGTGGACGGACCACTGGTCAGTGGCTAAAGTAAGCAGAATATCTGACAATAGCTCAGTGATTCCTCCAGCTGTACAAACAGTGTGGACCTATGAGTTCGGTGGGGCCCCTCAATCCTGCTTTGATCTGGTCTAAGCTTTGGTACCAAAACAGTAGGCCTCAACAGGAGCTCACGAGGCAACATCACTTTATTTGAGTCTGCAGTAGCACTTACAAGAAAATTTCGATCACTAGTTAATTTCATGCCTGTCTTTGATCTTGTGCAGCCCTCCGCTGCCTTTTGGCTGTGTTTCCATTCTCACAATTGGCTCTATGTAACACTTCATGTCCCAACAATAATCTGTCTGATCCTTGCATTTGCAAAACGTTTCCAGGGATTATTCAATATACTCCATCCTGTGCTTAATTTGTAAGGGAATGAGGACCCGGTTCCCTATGCTCTTTTCACAACTGGCCCTACTAAATGTCAGCGCAACAAATACCTGCGTAGTCTTGAATCCACCTCATTCTTCTTTAATCCACTACCAGGCACTCCCTACCTCTTTATCTAACTCTTTTTCCTGCTTTCTCCATTCAACACTGTTTTTCTGCTTCTCCTCCTACTTACCCCTTTGTGTGTTTTTCCCTCTTTTACTCACTGGAAATGTCTGAAGAGGGAAAATAAGTATTAGTCCCCAAACCTGAGCACAGGAGGCCCCCACTGACGAGCACTGGTTCAAACTAAGCACTGACTGCATCTAGCGTGTTCAGCCAAAGAGTTTGACACTGCATAGTAGTACAACTCTGCAATGGCATTTGCACTCTTAAACTGTGAGCTAAAGCCCTAAGAAAGAATTAAACAAGAATAAGGGGCATATTTATCAAATATTCATGCAACGCAGCAAGCCACCTTGCTGCACTGTGTGAAATGGAGAGGGCAGGAAGGCACTCTATCTACCAATGTATGGCTCCTGCTCTCTGCCTGCACTGCCGCACAAACTGCTGCTTAGTGCCAACACAGACACCCTTGAACCATGGTCCAAGGGTGCCTGCGTGGTAGAGAGGAATGTTTTTGTGCAGAAAGGGACGCCTTTCTGTCCCTTTATGCACAAAAACTATACTCCTTGTTTTCTCCTCTTTCTATGTATGCTGCAGAATGCAGCACACAAAGAAAGACAAAAAAAAGGAGAAATAGGCATATTTCTCCTCATTGCACCTCCCCAGGGGAAGCATAACATGTTGACGCATTCCCAGATCTACCGCTTATGGCAAATCTGAGCATCCACCAAAATCCATGCATGGATGCGTGGGAACACCCACACTTCACGCATGGAATGCCTCCGTGTGGCAGAGTAACGGAAGGCAGAGACTTGTGCTGCCTTGCTTTACTCCACATTTACCAAACCCCGCAGGGACACGCAAGGTGGCCTTGAGTGTCTTGGTAAATGTCATAATAGGTTTAGTGTTACCCTGTTCCAACTTGATTGGTGCACGTGTGACAAAAACCTTGAAAAATATGGCCCTAAGGGCCAGATGTAGGAAGGCAAATACCGGTCGGTAACGGCCGATTTCGGCCGTTACCGACCGGTATTTGGAGTTTGGGATGTAGGGGCATGTTAAAATACAGATTCGGTAATTTTACTGAATCAGTAAAATACCGAATCAGTATAATTACCGAATCTGTATTTTGACATGTAGGTAGCACTGTAATCAGTGCTACAGGGGTTTAAGAATTCTTAATTTACCACCAACTAGAAGTTGGTGGTAAATCATGAAAACCCTTTAAAAAGCATTTCTATTGATTTTTAAACAATGCCATGTTGCAGACATACATGCCCTAAGGGCATGTATGTCTGCAACATGTTCACCCATGCACAATTGAGGGGTGCAACAGGGTGTCAAAGTGACACTCTGCCACCCTTCAATGTTTCCCCCAATTACCGAATCGGTATTTACCGATTCGGTAATTGCCATTCATTCCTATGGGCCTGCAGGCCCATAGGAATGAATGGCAATTACCGAATCGGTAAATACCGATTCGGTAATTACTGAATCATACCGATTCGGTAATTAAATTGGTAAAATGACCTACATCCCGTTTGCCAGTTCTTAAATATCGAATCGATATGATTCGGTATTTAAGAATCGGTAATCTGGGATTACCTACATCTGGCCCTAAATGTGTTCTTTTAACCCTTTGCAAACTGAGATGGACACACTGTTCCTAAGCCACATAATATACTTCGATCAAAAGCATATGAATATACCACTTGCATGGAACATACGCATCAAATACACCTCCCTCCTCAAGACTTTTGGAGGTATGTGATCAATACGTAGGATTGGCCTTTTCTGATGCTAATTATGCCAAATGTCACATTTTATCAAACAACATTATAATTTTCAGAAAACCTACAGTGGGTGGCATTTTTAGATTTCATATGTTTTGTGTTTTTATAAAGCTTTTGTGCTCACAGACTCCAGGCAGGGAGATTCTCCAGTGGTGATTAAATGTACATCTCCTCACGAGTATGTCACAGCTAAAGAACATCATGAGTACTGACATGATAATAAGTTCTACATTTCTGACAGTTGCCATGGGAGTAGTACGGGATGGATAGAAAATGAAATAAGGATAATTAAGGCAAGTTGAGAACATGAAATTGTCCCTTTCATCTTGACACATGAAATCTAAATGTGCTATCGGTCTTCATTTTTTTTTCTATTGTCACAGAATAAGAGAAACGATTTTTACGAAAATATAGTTCAGGTTTAAATTGTACCCAAATCAATTAAGTGATAAGAGTTGAAGTTTTTGAAGTGATCTTTCACGTAATAAGTATATGAATTATTTCTTATTTTTTGCATGGTTCCCCCATTTTTGAATATTTTTGCTGTCATTTTTTAATCTGGGTACTGATAGACTGACATTCATGGTCTCATCTACAAGAAAATTACACAGCGCGGCACAGCAAGCCATTTAGGAGTGCTGTTCTCGGTTATTTTCAAAGCACCAGGATGGGTCGTATTAACAACATCACATCCACACATGCATCCATGTGCTTTCCCCTGTGCTGGTGCACAATTGGCCGCCATGCGCCAGTGCAGGCACCCTTGTGTCATTTTGCAAGGGTGACTGTGCCTGTGCTGTGGGGATGATTGTTTTTGTGCAGGAAGGAACACCTTCCTGCACAAAAACAACAATTAATGACATTTTCCTCTTTCTATGCATGCTGCAGAATGCAGTCCACATACAAAGAGGAAAAAACTAGGAGAAATGTAAGTATTTCTTCTCATAGAGCCATTGCCATGCCACCCTGTGGTGGCGTAGGATTCAGACGAATTCCTAGTTTTAAAACTTTTGTAAATTTGAGAATGCGTCAAGTTACATGGATGTTGCGTGGGAACACCCACAGCAACACCCATGAAATGCCCCTTTCATGCAGAGTAATGCGTGAAAGGGGCCCATATTTACAAGGACATACAGTCACGTTGGGTGATTTTACATGGCCTTGTAAATATGAGCAAGCCCATTATGCAGCCAAAAAAAAGATGCACCAGCGGTCCATTGGACTTATAAATAAGCCCCTCAGTATTCCAGTGTGAGTGTGCTTTGACTCTTGAATCATGGTGAAAGTTCAGCTATACTCAATTGACTAACTTAACTTTTAAGTAAGGCCCAAATAATGGCGCAGGATACACGTGAGCAGCATAAAAGCTAAATGTTGCTTGTGGGTTCAAGCATACATTTACACCACCACACGAGGGGCTGTAAAAACATGGCTCCAGGAATATCATTGTAGCCTACCTGCTTGTTTTCTGCAATACTGCTGCCGAAGAAGTATGAAGCGATTTTCTAGGGCCATTCACTAAATCCGAGTTCACAGGAACATTGCCAGAGAAAGAAAATGATCTGGGTCCTCTGAGAAGCTTATTTACTTTTAGTCACCGCAACCCTTCCGCCGCTACTAATCTCTGAGCATTAGCTAACCTACGAGCTGCTGCTGAGGTAGTAGGGGAAGGTAAAGGAGTGAGAATGTTTCCTTCTATTGCGAATTCACCAGGAGCTGCAGAGGGACAGAAAGCTCACAAAAGGCAGGGGCGGCTCTAGGCTCATGGCGGCCCTGGGCAGGGAGCGTAGGTAATGGGCCCCGGAAGAGGGGGTCCGGGCGGGGCAGAGCACGGAGGCCAGTGAAGAAGGGGGGGCAGGGTGTTTGGAAGTGGAACAGAGCCGGAGGCTGCCAAATCCCTGCCAGGGGCCACCACGCAAATATGTATCCATCCTCAGAGGATTATTATATTAAGGATATATATTGGTGTGGTGGCCCCTGGGGTTTGGTGGCCCTGTGCAGGTGCACAGCTTGCACATGCCTAAGGCCACCCCTGCAAATGGAAGCCTTACTCGGAACAATGGGAACACCAGTGGGTGTAGCACAGATCTTCCTGCTTACTCTTAGTGTCTCCACAACTGTATTAGAGTGAAAGGAGCAAAACAACAGTAGTGGGGTCCTCCTTAGTGTCGCCCACGTTACAGTAGAAGATAAAAGAGAGCTGGCAGGGGTGAGGGAGGAGCTACACTGCTGTCCAGCTGAAGGGCATCAAAACCTGCTAGTAAAATACCAGGTTTCTCCTGCAGTATTAGGATCAGGAGCGCAAACACTATACTAAGATAAGAGGGGGCAAGGATGGTGTAATAAGGAGTCTAGGAAACACTGAAAGAGCATCAAATGTGCATAATGGGTGTATTCAGTTTTTTGAGTTTAGACTAGCATATTAGGCTAAAGTGCTTATGGCCATTTTTGTGCATTTGACGGTGAGTTTGAAACTGTGCTCTGACTCTCCCTATCACAATATATTTTGCAGAGCACATTACAGTAAGTGCTAATCTCCTTCAAGTCGCAAGATTTCTGAATTCAGTTTCCAGAAGTCTCTTGCTGCAAAGATTCAACATAGCTCCACACAGCTCCTTCCATACTTTATTTTTAGGGCATCTCTCCTGAACAAAGGTCCATCGACAGCAATTTTTTCGCTCATTAATATCTATCCATCAGTCTATTGATTATAACTGATCCCTAACACCCGAGGATTATGGACCGGCAGCCATCTCTAAATTTGACAGACAGCATTGTACTCACCGCCCTGAAAGACTCTACTCCATTCGCCAAAGTGTAAATTAGGCCTTAACGTTTTAGTGCTAGAAAAAGAAAATACATGCACTGGATGATAGATAGAGCACCATTTAATATCCTAAACTTTACATTTTTGAAGATCTACTCGTAGTAAAAATGCCTATTTCCTGTTAATGAGTACCTAACAGCTCTGGTTGAAGAATACTCCTATGTTGCACTATCCACTTCATGAGATATATTGTATGGCAATTGAATTCAAAATTATTAATAATTCATAATTCATGATCTATGACTTACATAACAAACTAGGGAGGATTTGTCAGATGAATCAAAGCAGCTGCATATATAATAATAATAATAATAATAATAATAATAATAATAATAATAATAATAATAATAATAATAATAATAATAATAACTCCATTTATATAGCGCCTGGTTACACTAGGAACAGTGTATCCCCGCGCTTTAAAACCAATTACCAGCACAACGCCCCAAAATAAGAAAGACACAAGGGGAAGTAGTTCAGGGGAGTTTCAAGGTTTGGGAAAGAGGTAGGTTTTCAGATTGCGCCTAAAGCTACTTTCAGATGGCTCCATCCGGAGCTCACTGGGGAGGTCATTCCACTGTTTGCTAGCCAAGTATCTGAATGACCGACCACCCATCCGTGCCCGCTGAATTCTGGGCACCTGACAGAACATACGGCCCTGAGAGCGGTTTGGGTGGTATTTGATAAGTAGCTTTTGAAGATAGACGGGACCTCTTTCATAAGCAATGCGATGGGTCAAACACATGCTCTTAAAAATGATGCGCTCCCGTATAGGGAGCCAATGGAGTTGAACTAAAGCTTGTTTCCCTGAGGATCTTCTAGAGATGTTAAGCGCCAGTCTTGCTGCCGCGTTTTGGACACATTGGAGCCTATGCAGTCCTTTCCTGCTCAGACCTAAATACAGGGCATTGCTATAGTCAAGATGGGGCGTCACCAAAGTGTGGATTAACGTTTTCCTGCTATTCGCAGGAAGCGAATCCAGGGTCTTACGTAGGACCTTGAGGATCCCATAGCATTTCCCTGCTATCTCTCTAGTGTGGTGTTCGAAGGATAGAGTCTCGTCCAGTCTGACCCCCAAGTTTTTAACCTGTTCTAATGGTTTGGGGATACTGCCAAGATACTGAATGGATGTATGACGTTATAACGCATACTTTTACTCCGCAGACCATTACAACGCGACTTTTACTCCGCATACCGTTACAACGCATAGCGCCTTGGGGCGCTGGATAGTGGTAAGTATAATTTACTATTCTAACTCCAGTCCCCGTGGACCCTAGGGAAGGTGTTGGATAGTAAATTATACTTATTCCCTATCCTAGAGCGCCCCCCAG
The DNA here is from genome assembly GCF_964261635.1 of Lissotriton helveticus. Taxonomy (NCBI): domain Eukaryota; kingdom Metazoa; phylum Chordata; class Amphibia; order Caudata; family Salamandridae; genus Lissotriton; species Lissotriton helveticus. The sequence goes on from NC_136061.1 coordinate 138,079,233, forward strand.
CGCAATGCGTTGTAATGGTATGCGGAGTAATGGTCGCGTTGTAATGGGTCTGCGGAGTAAAAGATCCATTGTAACGGGTGTATACCTACTGAATAGATTCGTGTATTTTCATTGTCATCTGTAAGGCGGGCAAAATTACTTCTAATAAATATATTGTTAAAAGATTAAATTTTGTCTCCAAGAAAGTTTTCACAAATGGAAAAAATATTTTGACTTGCGTAATTTTCGTGCATGTTAGCAAACTTCCATAAAAGTAACCTACATTTCACTAGAACCTTAGATTCTGCAGATGTCACCTTTCCTACAAGCAATCAGTTTCAAGTTACATTCGCTGAAATTTCTCGGCACTCTCAGAGATTGACAAATGGGCCCCCCATTCCCTGAGTCCCCCAAGGAATAGCAGAGGCAAGGGTGTATTTTTTACAGCTGCATGCACGGGGTTATTGCTAGGCCTACACACAGTTTCTCAGTGACTGCTGATTTCTTCCCCATCACTGCTGCTGCTCTTTCTCATCATTATTCGTCCATGAAAACCATCCCCTGGACGCCTGACACGGATGTCATGAGGGATGCACGCACCAGACATACTGTATGAAATATTCATTTAAGGACCATACCTGCACAGTCTTCCGTGAATAGCCAATGCCTCTGGGGAGCAGTTTATGAAAAAACTCAGCCCTTCTCTCTTATTTTATCAAAATACCAATGATCTTGTTCTGTAAGCACCGGTTCACAAAGACCAACTTTCCCTTTTATTAAACACAACGCTACGATTAACTAAAATGTAAATGGAAAAAAAAGCATTTTACGTTTTTAACGTCCGAAATACAATTTTGATACAAGCTGCTAGAGGCCATTTTTCCCAAGATCCCAGCTGACCAGTTTCAACCGGACCTGCCCTGGACACTGACTGGCCTGGACTCGTTCATAAAGGTGAATTAAAATATTATTTTTGATTCTAAGTACATCTGTATGTTTACATATAGAGGCTTTTTAAAGAAATGCGTCGTATGACTTAAAAAAACAGTATCTATGTTCAAATCATGCCCTTCCTGCACAGCTTTATTATTGCAACTTTTGTTGGGCATTTTAAAATCCCTCTTTATCATAAATCCAAAAGCAATAATGACCGCTAAAACGAAATGAATTGCGCTTCAACCAGAACATGAGGACTTTTTATGAAGTTTAGGGATAATTTGCGAGTAAAAGACGAGGGGCCTCATTTATGAGGCCTTGCGTCAGTTTTGCGCTTCCGATTCGTCACTTTTTGTGACGCATCGGCGGTGTAAAACATGCCTCCTGTTGTGCACTATTTACAAAGTGACACATCTAAGCAGATGCGTCACTTTGTAAACCCCTGCGCTACCTTATACCTGCGTCAGGTATAATGTATGTAGAGGGGGCGTTCCCCGGCAAAAAGCCTCGTAATAGTGACGCAGTGAAATCTATGAGATTTCACTGCGTCACTTTTAGGAATCTGTTGCGTCAAAATCTTGCGCCTGCCTCACAGCAGACGTAAGACTGACGCAAGTCCTTTCACATTGGGCTTTCCCCATGTGAAAGGACGCATTGCTGGAGTTGCATCACTTTTGTGACACCCCCCAGCAATGCGTGACTTTTGCACTTACAGATACGTCAGAAATACTGACGTATCTGTAACTCCTTGCGACATGATGCGTCATACTGTAAATATGACACATCAATCATGTCGCAAGGAGTGCGCATTGAGAAGTGACGCATCGCTGCTTTCACGCAGCGATGCGTCATTTCTCATAAATGAGGCCCGAGGAGTTTATTTCTGAAACATTGCAAGTTATATACTTGTATATATGTGTATATGGGCTCAAAGCACCTACAGGAAACGCCACAAGAGGCAGAGGGACACGTAGGTACATTGTGTAGGGCTGCACAGATAGACTAATCAGGCACTTTTGGCAGATCTCAAACCCACAAGGAGGTGGCCTGGCTACGAAAGTGAAAGAAGGGATGCAGCCAACGGCGGACGGGATCCTGTTCCTTCAGTGGTGACGGTCACCCGGCGGGGTCAAAGGCGTGCGAGGCTAAAAATACCAAAATATGTTTTTCGACCTTTCACCTTGAGGTATGTTCTTGGGTAAAAACACACAGTTTAAATGTAAAATAAATGCAAGTTAAGTTAATCAGTGGGAAATGAATGAAATGAAATGAATGAAATGAAAATTGCACTTGTATAGCGCATAGCTACCCGGAGGCCTCGCAGCGCACTGTGGTACTTTATAAAACCTCTATCAGTTAGTGCAAGGCAGAGGTCTGTGTCTGTAACCAGAGAGTCACAGAATTGAATCCTGGTAGGAGCAGTAGGAAATAGTAAGGAGTAAAACAGGCCCCTGTGGACCCCTTCAAGAAGCACACACATCACAGTCCAGCTGGTAACTCCTTTCCAATACCACTCAAAAAGAATAAATCTCTGTCATCAGGAATTGTCAAGTGATGCCATTAATTAAAGCTGATACTGGCTTTGGAGATCCCTTTACATTTGCAGCTGGGTCCGTTGCACAAATGTACATTTCTTCCAGGCAAGCAGGCACCCTGAGCAGGAAGGATGGTTTACCTGTCTGTTCGCCTTTTGTTTCTCAACACAGGAAACTCCCTGCCTCACACTGCATCTGAAGCATTTCAGCTCTCTGAATTAACCACCCGGGACGGTTATCTTTTCCCAGAAAGTAAGGGAACTGTTTTCCTTAAATTGAAAAATGATGGACACTTTGTGCCCCTCCGACCCCGCCCACTTCGATCACTGCTTGTATGTGAATTTCTGCTTTTTAAATATTGGGTGCTTCAATGACCTATCCAAAAAACATTTGATTGCAGCATTAGCATCTCATAAAGTAGCATTGGTAAAGCGTTGAGTTCTACACAGTACCCTCTTTCGAAGCAGCACTCCAAGGTTTCAGTGTGTGTTTAACAACCTTTTATTGTAAAGGAGACACACCACCATCAGCTTGGCAGGTCTTCAACTCAGCCACAACATTCCTATCTCCATTTTAGCATTCCCTATGACCTCACAGGCTTACATGCCCACTCCTGCAGTAAGGAGGAAAAAACACAGCACATGCTGGCAAATATGGATGATAGCTGAAAGCAGTGTGTGGATGCTTTCATCCATGTAGTCATTCATCCATCAGTTCATGCACTAAGCCATTTATTCTTTTACTAATACACCTATCCGTCCACCCATTGACTCGTTCTTCTATTCAACCTCTCACTCATCCACAATACAAAACACACACGCAAATCCCAATCAATGAAGAAGCACTTTCAGTTACCAAGTTATAAGCAAGATGTACTGGCTTGATCGTGGAGCAGCATAATTTTGACTCCACCCTTCTTCATTTGGACTATGCCATATATCCATGCATGTAGTGCCGTATATTTCTGTGCTTTATTATCATTAATGTACAGTGGTGCATTTCACAGAAATACTAAAGGTACATTTGCTGTGTAATCCTGACATTTACACGAGTCTGCATACAAATGTTTTCATTAAAATTGTGCCAAATTGCAGTTTACATATATATCGTCATTCGTGTAGTTTGAGTAACTCCTATAAACTCACGTATTCATTTCAATAGTATCCTGCATTTATTTTAGCTGTAAATGTATTCATACCCATACATTTTAATGTGGATTGACCTGTTTAGTTATTTATCTTGACCAAAGACCTTAAGCATTTGGATTCTAATGTTTAAACTTGAAACGTGAAAGTTTTGTTTGCTTTGCAATTTCTCTCCCCTGTAGGTAAAGTTTCACAGCTTCATTGGTTAGTGAAAGTCACATTGTGTATAAGACATAGTGAGACTCGGGAAAGGAGCTTTTGGTAAGGACGAGAGACATTAACATACAAAGCGAGGACACCTATTCATGTGATATCTGGAGACTAGAGAAATACAAGGGCGTCCTGATGTTCAGACCATGAGATGGGAGTATCGAATAAAGTGCAAATTTTACTGTCAAAAGGTGGAAAAGTACTGGGACACATGATGCGAGTTTCTCTAATGTTCTCTGGAAATTTAATTGATGGTCACTTCAGTTAGATCAGTTGTAGACTTAGAGGAGTATAGACATCTTTGCTATATTTCTGTTTTGTGGCTGTATGATATGCAATACACTTCATTTTAGAGAACCTCTACAGACGTCCTACAATGCTGACACCATCCTGCTTTTCTGGATCTAATTAGGACTTCTCCAATTAATGCTACTTAGTTCAGGCTTAGTTTACATAATTTAGATTTACTCATGCATAGGCAAGAGGACCGAAAATCATATACTGATCACCATATCTTGGTCCCTATTTTCTGCGTTGCTATTCCTAAATTCCTTGTATGCTTTGTGCTGTTGAGATTACATTTTATTAGACAATTTGGTCTGCCAGTAGTGATTCTGCATTTTTTTAACATATTCTTGAGACTTGTATACATCAGTTTTGCTTGAATTTGTAATACACCTACATTTAATCCAATTTATTGACCTTAGGTCATCTCTGTGTAGCCAAATGGGCTCCACTGTAAATTGAACTTTTGAATCATATTAACTTCTCATTATTTATCAGGCATCTAACAAGGTCCATTGCAGGGAAATGTGGATATTCGGCTCAGTGTTTTGGCAACTGCATGTGAGTTTAGTGAGAGCTTCTGCAAGTGTGAGACTTATCTGTGAGGAGTGTGTATGCTTGTGATTGTGTGTCACTGCTGGTCCGAGGTGTTTATGAGAGTTGTTAGTAATGTGAGATTGTCAAGCAAGCATTAAGGAGTGTGTTGTAAAAATATTCTGTCAGTTCTGGCCTTGCATCTCTATGATGCTTAGTCTCTATCTACTTCATGTGTTCTAGATTTAGCATGTTATTTATATACATTCTTTGTTCTCTTGTTGGGCAGTTGGAAGACTGGTCAGCAGGCGTTGGGATATGATTTGCTGTACTCCCGATTAAATCTATTATTTAATTACTCTATTCTGGAGTCTAGACATTTTATCTACAACAATTTTGGCGACGAGGGTGGGGACGTAAACCACCTTCCTATTTAAATGATTATGTTTGTAATTAATGTTATGTTTTGTTTTGTTTTCTTGTGCAAGGAGAGGAGATGTGTTGTAAACATATTCTGTCAGTTCTGGCCTTGCATCTCTATGATGCTTAGTCTCTATCTACTTCATGTGTTTTAGATTTAGCATGTTAATTATATACATTCTATGTTCTCTTGTTGGGCAGTTGGAAGACTGGTCAGCAGGCGTTGGGATATGATTTGCTGTACTCCCTATTAAATCCATTATTTGATTACTCTATTCTGGAGTCTGGACATTTTATCTACAACAGAGTGCACATATCTCTGGTTTCCCTTATTGGAATGTTGTAATGTTTGCTGTCATTTACTCAGTAAATTGGTCTCTACTTTTATAAATTGGGTTGGGATTGTTAATGTGTTATATTCTAAACGTTCTAACTGATTTGATACTTTTAAATGATTTACACATTTTCATAAGTTAAGCCTGTCTGCTCTGTGCCATAACTGCCAGGTGCTCAGCTCAGGTTTAAATGACTGAAACCTTTACTGGACCGACAAGGAGAGTGTCATTATTACTAGATAATAATATCTAAAGCATCCACCACCAACTGCTCTAGTAGTTCCTCAACTCAATTCACTATTTTCTGCATATTGGCACTTCTAAGTGTCCAGGCTAGTGCCCGCTCTCAGCAAATTCTCTGAAAGATTAGTAAAAACTCTCTTTGATATAACTGGGGATTTGGGTTTGTCGCTGGATCTATCTAGCTCAGTATCCAAGTTGAAGTCTCTCCCGCAGAGTACAGCATGTGCTGCAATCTGTCTGCAGTGGTTTAGGATTTTGTCAAAGAAATCTGAAGTTTCTAAGTTGGTGTCAAATACATTCATGAGAATTGTGAGAACGTTACTCTACCATTTGGATGTGCAGGGGTACATTCAAACTTGAATCTAAGTTCCTGAGGACTAGTATAGCTACTACACTGAAGTACAGACTATCAGAAGCAACATATATGTTCACCACCCATTTCTTGGCAAAGTACTGTACCACGAGAATTTCTTGCAGCAGTGCTATGCCAATCTTGAGCATCTCTAAATAAGTTAGTAATAAGCAAGTTTCTTGTGATTATTTAAGCTGCTAACATACAAGGATAGTAATCCTAAATGCTTCCCCTGTTGAGAGATTTATCTCAGGTAACTCATAGACCAAGTAGGGGCATCACATTGTAGCAGGACTTTCGCATCCTTCCTATCTAGCTCCACACAACCTTAGCAGTGAACCAATAATTTTAAACATCCCTTCCTCACCCTTCAGGACAAACTACTCAGAGTGTTAATCACACCAGGGCGTGCATATGCACCTGTTTCATCTAAACAAAGTAATGCAACATACCTGTTTATCTCAGGATTCAACTTTGATGAGCTCCAATCGTGACAGGGGTACGAGTAGGGAATGATTAACTATGATTCTTTGGGTGTGGTTATGTAAGAAAGAGGCAAACCAATTTAATACCGGGCCAGAGAGACTATGTTGAAGAAGATCAATCAAGTTGTCATGTTGGATGGTGTCAAATGCTTAGGACAGGTTAAGAAGGATCAGAAGCCAAGGGACATTTTGATCAAGGCAACTCAGGGCATCATCCACAATGTGAATTAGTGAAGTTTCAGTACTGTACCCTTCTCTGAAACCAAATTGTTAGAGATAAAGGAGTTAAAATTTCCCTATGTGGTTGCAGAGATGAGTGTGGACACATTTCTCAAGCAGTTTAGTTAGAGTCATAATGCTGGTGATAGGCCGGAAGTTGTTAGGTTAAGATAAATCAGTGTTGGGCTTCTCAGGGATGGGAGTGACTTGCCCAGTCTTGAGGCAATCCGGGATACTCCCCTGCAGGAGAGATTCATGAATTATCCGGCTCAAAGAAGGGGAATGGCCAAATTGAGATCTTTAAAAAAGTTAGCAGGTAGTGGATCACTGAAATGGTTGGAAGGTTTTAAGGATGCCACAGCGTGGAGCAGCTCCGTGACATCTGGCAGGGGAAAGGAATTCCAAGAAGCCTCATTTTTGGGAGAATATCCAACGGGTAAAGACACTACTGATGGTACTTCAGGTTTAACTAATGATGCGGGGTAGTTCCGCGGGTGCAAGATGGGAGTGCCAGGTTGCAGCTCGAGTTCACCTTATCCTGTTTTTTTCTGAAAAGTGCACTGAGAAGTCCTCCCCACTAGGGAGCGAGGTCATTGGAGTCGAGGTAGGGTTGGAAGAGTGGGTAGCTTGTGCTTAATGAGTTCAAAGAGATTCTTGGGTCATGTTCTAGCATTGTCCACCTGAGCTCTGAGCTCTGAAATGGTTAGTTTTAGCAATGCGGATGTGTTTGTTGTACGTACTTCTCATCTTCCTTAGCTGAAAGAGGCTAGTGGTGGAGGGCACATTACTCCAAAGCCTCTCTGAGAGACTAAGTTAGCGACACTCATCATTTAAGGCACCATTAAAGGAAGGTTTGGATTTTTTGACTGGAATCCTTTTGAGTTGCTTCGGTGCAATAGTGTCGAAAATATTAGCCACAGTGCTAATGTAGTGATTAGAGAGATCCTCCAGGTTAGTCATGTTAGGAGGAGGCTGGAGCCCATTCTTGGTGATGGAAGTTAGAACATTGATGTTGATGTCTTTCAGATGGCGAGTCGGTTGTTTAGCTCTAAGAGGTTGGCCCTGCCTACACCAAACCTTTTCACGGATGTGGAATGAATTTGATGATGATCCCACCAGTCACAAGGTAAAATGTCACCCAGATATTGTCTTTAGCTAAGATAAGGTCGAGGGTGGCGCCCTTGTTGTGGGTAGGTCCCTTACGTAACTGTGAGAAGTTGAGATCAGACAGGAAAGCCTTAAAGGAGCAGATCAAAGGATCACTTGTGTCATTCCAATGGAGGTTAAAGTCTCCAAGTAAGATATGGTAGAGTTGGTTTACACTAGTTAATGACCTCCATGATTTTCTCTACGAAGAGCAGATTGTCACCCGGTGGATGGTAGATCATATGAAGCACACAGACAATCTTGCCCTTATTCCATATTTCAGTGACCAGTTGCTCACATGAAGACCGCAAAGCAATTGGTGATTGCTTTATAGTGAGGCTGGAGTGATGAATGCAGGCAATGTCCCCTCCCGATTACTGTTGCACTGCTTTTATGGGAATAGTAAATCTGATCCTAATAAGTTAAAGATTTTCACTACGGTTTCGCAGGTTGTAGAGCGAATAGTACATTTGATTTGTTTCATGTATGTGTGTTTTGTATTTTTGTGTCCTTGTAGTTATAATAGGTTTTTAAAAATGTGTTTGCTATTGTGCATTAATATTTATCTTAGTTTGTATTAAGTTAATGTTAGAATTATAATACTTTTTCTCTATTTTCCAAGTTCAATACATTTGTATTGCTTGGCTGCTCTTTATAAAAACATGATATATATGTAAATAATATAGCTGACATTTTTATATATATTTCTTATAAGTTTCATACTTACGTTTGCAATCTTTTGTCTATTGCAAGAAAGTCCTCCGTTTTGCCTTGCCTACCCCCATTTTTGACTGATATTGGTGGTAACTGACTATGACTGTGCTCTGGGCTCTGCTAACCAGGCAGAGGGCCAGTGCCCTCACTAAAGTACAAGTAGGTATAAGTACAATTGGCAATGACAGACCCCTGCAAGTCCCTAGTATTTAATAAGGCAATGGGGGATTCAAACTATGTATAACTCTCTAGTAGGTAATAATGCCGGGAAGGTTTGAGTCCCAGTAGATTTCCTGCATAGAAATGTGCACTGCTATGTTGCCTGCTCTCATTTTTAAAGGCGGCCCTGCTTTACAGACTGTCTTTAAAAGCAAACTATATGCAGATTGAATGTTAAAATTAAAGGTACTTCCCAAGTGATAACCTACCTTATTTGTACATATAAGTCACCCCGAAGTCCTCCCTAGGTGCCTCAGGGGTGGGGTGCCATATACCTATAAGCAGGGACATTTCAAAGATATTTTATATATCCTGGTGAGTGAAAAACTGCCAATTTTGATTTCCCCATTGTATCAGCATGTTAACCCCATAGGCTAACAAGGGAATACATTAATAAAGTGCAACTATTGATAGGAGTGAGCTAAAATATAATTTCAAAGACTTGAAAGATTGGTAATGACAAAACCAACAACTTGCCACTGTTAAAGTTATCATTACTAGTACATACAAGAAGTTATGGAACTTTCTTTTCTGTGAGCAAAATAAATCTTTCCAGCACCCTCTCCTGATTGGTCAGCCTTTACTGGTTTAGCCAAACTGCTTTGATGAGGTGATGAGTGGCCTGCATGGGACAGAGGTTATCTGATGGGCAGCTGCATAGAACAGGTCAGGAACTGGGCCGGGTAAATCAAACTGGGCTTCAAAGAGAGCAGACCAGTAAGGAATGCCAGCCAGGCCTATACCTTCTTCCTGTACCACCCCCCGGCCCATTTATATGGCAGGCCCAGGAATTGAATTTTCAGGGGTTCTGGAGGTGGAGTTGTTGGAAATGAGCATGTGTCTGAGCCTGCCCTAAGCCCGCCTCTGATGCCGGCGCTTAGCCGCCTTTCCGCCTGCTCTCTATGCTGGCACTGACCCGGCCTGCCACCCACCGGGGTTGCCGAATTGAAGTCCACTATCTGCTGCCGGTGGCCAGCCTGCCTTCCGCCTGCAGCTGACGCTGTCTAACACCGGAGTTGAATGCGGTGGTTGAGCCCTCCCCAATGAAAAGCTGGCTCACCTGCTTGTCTGTCTTAGCTGACTGCCTGCCTCTCCTAACTAACGGTGAGCACAGCTGATGCCGGATACCATCAAACGGTGAGTGCCTTGCCATCTGCTTTATTTTTACTCAGGTAGACTTAACCACTTAACCACCGACTTAACCATCTGTGAAACGCTACTTTATATTCACCCTAGTCTGAAACTGTTTGCGATGGCCATCCTAATCCATTTTTGTACTGATGCATTCATAGTGAGGTTTAATTGAAGATGTCCTCGCTTTCCCAATTCATAGCGAGTGAAAGGGGACTGGTCCTCACCTGCCCCATACAAAGTAAATAGAAGAGGACTGCTCCGTTGATTCCACAGCAACAGACAGGGGACTATGCAGAACCCACCTATAACAACAGAGAGAGGACTAAGCAAGAAGCCTTCTACAACAACAGAGAGAGAACTTCTACAGTGGTCATCTGGGCATGGGCTTTTATTCTTAAGCTTCTTCAACCTACTGCTCTGGAAACCCACTTGCACCACTCTTAGCTAGTATAAACGGACTGACCTTACCTGCCCTGCATTTTGCTTTTCGCTATTCATCCAAGGCAGGCCATCTTGACGCGGTACCTTGATTGTAGCAAACCTTGTTTGTAGGGCACACCTGTGGACTCATATCGCCTCACAAACCGACCACGAGGGCTGCAAATGTTTTACTTTCCCCAGCATGGCTGAGCCTGGCCTGACCTCCACGGGAGCCAATTATTACACCGTTATCTACCATCCTAATCTCTCCAAATCTGCCTCCAAAACCCTTACACACTCCTACCTGAAAAGTCATCCTGAAACGCTGATATCTGACCATCGCCTCTGCGTAAACCAGGGCACTGTCAGCAACTACCTCATCTTCCATTCCAGGAAATCGTTCCTCTGGCGCAACGCCTTCGCGAGCCTCCTCAAAGTCTAAGAAACAAGGGACAAACTTCATGGAAAAAAACGAACAATCACTCCTTCTGCAAATCTGCGTGCAGACCTTACCATCACCTTATACAACAGCGGCACTATCCTGATTCAAGGGCCTCCCAAAAACGGACCTCTACACCCTCCTTAACAAACATGTTGACAACCCATCTCAGTCCACTCCCCCGCCGCTACACCTCACTCCCACTCCACCAAGTATACCTTGCTTCTCACCAGCCACTCCTGCCAGTGACCTCGCCTTTGGGCGAACCAGCCCAGTCACCCTGTCACCCACGAATGCCATCCACTGCGCCCCCCTACCACCACACCTTGACCTCCCAGGAATCCCCGCTCCATCGAACTCTGAAACTCCCCCTAGGGCCCACCTCTCATGTCAATCCAGCCCCACCATCACGCTTCCAGCACACACCAGTAGTTTCCCTAAACCCTTAACCGCCTGCTACTGGCCTACTGTAACCCCCGCTAGGGTTCACAACACGGATATGGACACTCCTAATATGGCCCAGAACTCTGGTCGAGTTAGCCCCTCCACTAGGTTGCAATTTCAATCAGACGAAATCGCTCCCACCCTCTTGGCCCACTGCCCACAAGACCTCCCCTCACATAGGGAGACGGGTCGACCTAGCCCCCCTCACTCAATCCCAATAGCTCACCTGCTACCAGCCTTCAGCCCGCCGGAACCCACCTCTTGGCTACCTGAACATACCATCAGAACTGCTCCCTGGCAACTGGCCCCCGGCCTACCAGAACATACCTCTCTTAGAGATATTGATATTCTCCACTGTAGATCTTCCAAGTTAACACGGAGCATCCACAAATCGATTCTAGACTTCAAGCACCTCCTTCACATCACAGAACTCTCCTTCTCTAAACTATGGCTCTCACAGAATGCAACTCACATCCGCCCACTAAGCCCCTCCTTTGCACTCTATCACTATCCCAGAGACACTTGCGCCAATGCAAGCAACCCTGCCACCTCTCTGAGGAGGAAATTCTTGCTCTCCTTCACACCCACAAACCCTCCCCTGGCACAATTAATCCCTCAGAACTCACGGAGAAAGAAGTGACTGACCTCCTCAGTAGCTACGACTCTGCCTTGACAACCCCATGCCCCTTAGACCTGAAGGGAGAACACCCTATCTGCACGGTTGCAACCAACCCTTACAGATCTACTACCCGCCGCATCAGAGGGGTGGTCAATAGCAACCTAGCTAAAGTACCCACCTCTCCTTCTACTTTCGACACCCACTCCTACCCCTCCCAAGCCAGCCTCCTAATAAACTGCCGGTCAGCTGTAAAGCATGCATCTGATGTCGCCAACCTCATCCTTAGTCATAAATCAGACCTAGTGATCTTGACTGAATCTTGGTTTAAGGATTCCTCAACGCTCTACCTTGACCTCTTAGTCCCGCCCATCTATAGCCTGGTAAGGATGGACAGGCATCCAAAGAAAAAAGGGGGTAGCATTGCCTGTATCTACCACTCCAACCTCCTTGTTACGGAACTGCCGGTGGACCCCACGGACTCCTGCGAATACCTCGCACTCGCCATCTCCAACAACAACTCACAGCTGTGCAAACTTCACATCTTTTACCACCCTCCCTGGCAAGAGTGACACCTTTACGGACCGCCTCATGGAAATCATCACAGCTAAGGTGTCCCCAAATTCTAACAACATTTTTCTCAGTGTCTTTAACTTGCATTGGAACGATCCCAAGGACCCTCAGGTCAATGCCAACAGAGACCTTTTGGCCGATCAAGCCTTTACCCAAGTCTGCTCCCTCCCTACTCATTCAAAAGGTGCTACCCTTGACTGGATCATTGCTAAGGAATCAGCGGTCAAACTTATCCCCATTGATCCTTGTGATTGGACTGATCACCACGCCATCACTTTCCTCCTGCCCAGCACCCACAAATCATCGACACCCCAACCCGTGATTCTCAAACGATGGGTTAGGGACACCAAGAACCTAGACCACGAGAAACTGGCAGCGCGTTGTGAGTCTGACCCCCCCCCACAGTGCACATCGATCACCAACCTACCGAACCATTACTCCTCCACTATATCCGACATTCTTGATGACCTGGCACCGCTAAAACTGAAAAGAACCCATATCAAAGACAGAAATCCCTGGTTCAGCGTAGCCCTCAACAAGGAGAGGCGATCCCTTCAACAGTCTGAACGAATCTGGAAACAACATCCATCTGCAGCACATCTAAAACTCCTTTGACAGGCCAGAAATGCCTACAATAGGAAAATCCTCAACACTAAAAAGCAATTCTTTAGAACTGAACTTGAGAACGCCAAAAATCGACCTCGCAAGCTGTTCGACTTGGTCAAACACCAATCCAACAAACTAGCGAAAACTGCCAAAGAAACACCTAAACCCTTAGTATCAAGCGTGGAACTCTCTTCCTTCTTCTGTGACAAAATCTTTGCCCAAGCAAAGGAACTTAAATCCGCAACCCACCACCAAAATCAAAATTAGCCAGGTCCACCTCTTCTCTGTGCGTTGTCCTCCCAAACCTCACCCAAAAACCTATCGCACTGGTCCAAATTTAAAATCTATGACTATCACTTTATCTCGAGAATTCTTATGTCCTTAAAACCGAACAATCACTTTCGTCATCCTCTCCCCTCTAACTGCCTAGCTGCCGCCTCCAAGGCTATCATCCCTTCCTGGACTTCAATAATCAACGCCTCCCTGCTAGATGACTTCAATCAGATTTCAGACCTGGACCTAGCATGGAAACCACCCTCCTTCACATTGTGGATGACGCCCCCCAAGCCCAAGGCCTTGGCAAAACCTGTCTCCTAATCCTTCTAGACCTTTCCTCCGCCTTTGATATGGTTAACCATGAAATTCTCCTAGAACACCTCAAACTCAGGATGGGGTTGGATGGCACCATCCTTGAATGGTTTAGATCCTTCCTTCAAAACCGCTCACAGAGAGTCCTCATCAACGGTGATCTATCCACCCCCTCTCTGGTTTCTGTTGGAGTCCCCAAAGGATAAACCCTCTGCTCTACCCTCTTCAACCTTTACCTTGAACCTCTCACCAAAGTGCTTCGTGCCACCAACATCTCCTACCTTATGTTCGCCGACGATGCACAGGTCTACATAAAATTCTCTTCCCCTGAGGACATTTTCTCCCTAAACGAGGCCCTGAAGCTGACAGTCCATTGGCTCACCGCCAACCAGATTAAACTCAACGCAAACAAAACCGAATTCCTTCTGATCCCCCCACCCAAACCCAATCCAGACATCCAGGAATGGATCAAGACCTTCACTGCACTAAACTGCCCCCCCTACCATTGTTGACTCGGCATAATCCCTGGGAATAACCCTTGATGGCAGCCTGAATATGCATGGCCATATAAACTTGATGGCCAAAACGGCTAGATTCCACCTGAGCTACCAAAGAAACCTAAAACCCTTCCTCGATGTTTCCGACCTTAAAACGGCAACCCAGGTCCAAGTCATTTCCAGACTTGAATATGGATGCTCTACTATTGCAGGGCTACCCAAGAACTTTCTGGTCCCATTGAAAAAAATAATAATTTGACCACAACTCTCCCCACCTCAAAGCTCTGAACTGGCTTACCCTGGAGGTTAGAATACAATTTAAACTGGCCTGCATTACTCACAAAGCTCAGTACTCGAATTCACCTACATTTCTCGCACAAAAACCTGTGATATACGGACGTGCCAGAAACCCCCGATCTGCCAAAAATCTGCTGCTGCAGCCAACACTCTTCCGGAAGAAAAAGACCTACAATCGAGCCTTCTCTGGGGCCGTTCCAAGAATCTGGAACTATCTCCAACCCTCCATCAGAAGACTTCTGTCCTTGGCACACTTTAAGAAGGAGACCAAAACTTTCTTAATGGGAAAATACCTCATCTAATGAATACTTTACAATCACCTCATAAACTTGTTCCACCCTCCACCTCGGCATTATCCACGGCCTCCACGGATGATACATTTTTCTGCACTCCTGGCATCCCCCCAAGAGCTGAGACTGCGTGCCTTCTTCTATATTATAACTACCTGCTTTAATTTTTATTCCACATGTAGCTTGGTCCTTAGATGGCGTGTACCTCCTGTATAAGGTAGCCTTCTTGAATTTTTGTATCTACCTGCTTTATTTTCTCCCACATGTAGCTTGGACTTTAGACTGCGTGCTCCTCCTGTATCATGTATCCCATCCCTATCTCTTCCAATCTGACCCCTCCAATCCTTATGTTTTGTATTCCTCCCCCTAAATCCTATAAAGCGCTATGATACCCTCACGGGTCTGGTTTGCGCTCTATAAAACTATAAAATAAACAAATAAATAAAATGAGCCACACCAGTAGGTTGGATTAGCCAGGTCCTATCCCAAAGGAGAGATATCCTCCATCATGAATTTTAAAGTGCAGTGCTTTGTGGAACAAAAATATGCTACACTTGGAGGAAGATATCATACATTTGGGTGTCACCCTGCACCTAATTGGACAGTGATGGCCCCAGCTTGTCACCCACATCATTGAATAAATAAGTGAAAGCTGCATAGCAGAGGAGATTTGCTACCTGAAACTACATCTAGAAGTAGGACTGCCCTGCTGGAACCCTGCTCTGCATCCTAAAGGATTGCAATCTGAAGGACTGCTCCTGCAGCACAATTGGATCTCTAGCCTTGGGGACTTTGCCATGCTTCAAAAGGGATTAAGGAGTGGACTCCCAGGTTAACGGAAGTTGATTGCACCATCTCCTTAAGTAGTCCCCAGCCTGGAGTGTGTCCAGTGGACTTTTAAGGATTTGACCAGGTGCATTGTGGGAATTTCAGTCCAAATTTTCAAGGACCATAACAGAATTTCTAGACCCTTGGATGTATGTTTTGGACACTTTGAGCCCTCAAGAGGAACTTCAGGTAGAAGCTCTAGAGGTTTGGAGCAGCTTTTGAAAAAAGCTCCATAAAAGGACCGACTCAACGTCGAGAGTCAAGCCGGCTCCTTCAACCGCGACCTGGCCTTTATTTAAGGTACATCCTGATGTAAGCTCCAGAGCTCCAGAGCTCCAGCATTTTGAACGGGACCGCACAGAAAAGCAATCTGATGACATTGTATCGAAATTGGCCTGCAGGAGGGTACTGCACTACTTCAGTAGAAAATCCCCGAGACCAGTTTCTAAGTTCCAAGGTAACATTTTGACCAGGGCCTCCCACTTAGTGTATCTGACCAGGACTCCATCGCTGTCATCCTCAAATGTTGACTTTTCTCTGGTGAAGAATAACCAGATGTCCCAGGTTCGCGCTATAGGTTATTTAGCACTAGAACGTGTTAATTCCTTGAAAGTTAATATCTCTGGTTCCCTACATTGGAGTTTTGTCGCTTTGGTGTCATTTAAATGATAAAAATATTTCCTATTTTTAAAAATTAGTGTGGGATAATTTTATTGCGTGTTGTATCTTACTTATTTAATCTATTGGTGTTTTTAACCTGTCTCCTAAATTAAGCCTGCATGCTTGTTGCCAGCTACCAATGGTTGCACAAAGGAATAATTTATTGAGACATTGTCTGGCACTGATATTGCCTTCATGGCTTTATTGCTCGTGGTAGGTGCCTACTTACCGCTACTAATAGTCCACCTTCCAACATTTATCAAATATCAATTAACATATTATTAATAATTTAACAGTCTAGACATTTGAGCGAAATGTGGCTTTATTTTAAGCATATTTTAGTGTTAAGTTACAGCTCCTTAATTCGTGCTCCTTCTTGAGCTCCAAACATTTTATATTTTTTACACTTTAGTTTATATTTAATTGCAAAGAAATATTACTGCTTCAGACAAATGACTTTCTAATATATATTGTATCATACATCTGTTTTCTATTTAAACATGCTGAACTCAGTTTAACTTTAACGTGGCAGCTTATTCTAGGATGAGTAGAACCGACAAGTCAACGCCGTATCCTCATCATGTTTTCACACCCTTCGCATGCTTCGCAAGATCTTCCGATGGATCCCGACCGAAACCAGGAAGACGGTCACCCAGGCCCTCGTCACCAGCCGACTGGACTACGGAAACACCCTCTACGCCGGAACCACAGCCAAGCTACAGAAAAGACTCCAACGCATCCAGAACGCCTCCGCCCGACTCATTCTGGACATCCCCCGACGCAGCCACACCTCCGGCCACCTGAGGGACCTGCACTGGCTCCCCGTTGACATGAGGATCACGTTCAGGCTCCTCACCCACGCACACAAATCTCTCCACGACCTGGGCTCCAAGTACCTCAACGACCGCCTGACCTACACATCCACCCGCCAGCTACGGTCTACCAGCCTCGCCCTCGCAACCGTACCGCGCATCCGAAGAGCCACCGCCGGAGGCAGATCCTTCTCCTACCTGGCGGCCAAGACATGGAACTCCCTCCCCATCCACCTCCGGCTGACCCAGGACCACCTCGCCTTCAGGAGACAACTCAAGACCTGGCTGTTCGAGCAGTAGCGGACCCCTTCCCCCAAGCGCCTTGAGACCCTTCCGGGTGAGTAGCGCGCTATACACATGCTGTGATTGATTGATTGATTGATTTCACCCATCTGTGTCTAAAGCTTCAGTTCAAAGTGGAGGCATTTACATTTTCTGTCTATTCCCTTACACTAACCACCTACATTACACACGCCCTGGGATTTAAAATCGAATCATTAAAATATGTAGAGGTTCACGGAGATCTGGGAATGTCTGCACTCTGTTTGTATTGTTTTATCTGCAATATCTGCAGGGGTTATGGTGGTGTGAATATCAAGGTATGCCTGAATTTTCTGTTTCTGTTACAGGTACATGTAGGGCTCTGCCCATTTCGCATCAGGGAAACCAAGTAAAATCTGTGGAGGTACTTTAACTATAAACCCTTATTTACTGGCTAGATACCTCGTGAGCTGGCTTGATTAATATTACCTAAATACAGATGTGTGCCTTTCACTGATCTTTGTGTTATTATGTAGATAACAACGAGTATTGATAGGGCTCTGCCAATGAATCTTCAGTGTGACTCACGTGTGAGTCAGTGAGGCTAATGCTTACTTGATGGACTCTAATGTGGAGCACCCTGCAGGCACAAAAAGTGTAAATAAATAAATATTAACACTGGATCCTTAAGATCTGATTTTGAGAAAAAATGTTGCACCCTTTTGAATTAGTTGATCAAGAAATGCCTTTACTGTTTATGCGATTCGGATTCAATTAAAACTTTTTTTATAAAGGGTGGGTCGAAAAACCCCTTTGCAGAGTTATGGAACGAAAGATCTTCATTTGGCATCTCCAGTGCCGTTCCCTCGTACAACCACTCATTTTGGGCTTGGTATATTTTCTAAGTTTTTCGGGAAATCCTACAGTTTTTAGCAAGTCCATATTCAAATTGGCTCCTCGATGCCAGAAGGCTCAGCCATCGACGGCTTTGGCATCCCAAGCTCCAAGTCTTGTGTTCTGTAATCACATGTATAAAGAGCGCTGCTCTGCTTCCCGAGGAACTTCACAAACAACATACATGAAAACAGAAAACCTCATTTGATGATATGTTATGGCCATCATAGAAAAAAACTGTGCTGTCTATTTTTTTGGTGCTTTTGAACTTAAAACTACATAAATTCATACCTCAAATTAATTCAATATGATTTTGAGAATTGCTGCCTGATTTCATTTATTACATCTTTTTTTTATTTATTATGTTGCATTGGTAATGTAATTGGTTTGTTTCTTGACTTGTTGATTTAGTTTTACTTAAATTCTGAACACACCTGTCTCTGTGGAGATGCCTTGTGCTTGTGCCTTAGCTACTAAGTCCCTAATTACATGTCTGGCAGTACGAGGATTGCCAGACTCATGGGGAGCGGTGGTGGTGGTCCAGCCACCTCCGCACTGGCTGTCCGACTGCCACATTACGAGTTGGGCTGTCCAACCACCCTGGGACTGCAGCTGCCATCAGTGAACTGCTGTTCCCTGGAGGTGACGTGGCAATCAGGAGGACGCAATATGCTTGGTGGGACCACGGCAATACCGCCAAACATATTACGAGTTTCCTCTCCTCCAGGGTTTACATGGAGTTTCTTAATCCATATGAACCCTGGACTAGGGGAAACAAAGAGGGCCCTACAGAGCCCACTGTGCCTCCTACGCTTGTGGATGCACACAGAGGGAATAACACGTATCCCCCAGTGTGCATGCACATAGGTTCCCGCATGGCATGGACATTCAAGTCCATGCTGTGCAGGAATTTTGTGAGGCGTTCCCATTGCAGAACCATTTTCAAAAGCACTGGCGCCTTTGAATGAGGCACCGTCCTGGGACCATCACGTCACCGCATGCCAGACTACTTAAAAGTTGTAATCTGGTTTCTGGGCGGTGGTGACCTACAGCGGAACTGTGGTACAGCAGTTTGCACTGCTGCACCACTGCTCCGCCAAAAGTCATTACCAGCCTAAATTGTTCCAGTTTTTTAAAGCATCAAAGCCATATTAGTTTCACACCACCAGTAAATAGAGCGGTAAAATTAATATCTCCCTCACTTCCAAAAACCAATTTAAATATTACCTTTCTGTAAACCATGGTTATAGTACTTTTAATGTGCATCGTACACCAGAGGCTTCTTGGCACTGAGTGTCTGCCAAAAAACAGCATGCTGATTAGAAATTACTAATTGAACAAATACATTTTAAGAGATTTTCTGAAGAGGGTTAGAAAGGTTTGACTTTGGAAATTTAGAGGGGGAGGATTGCAAGTTCTGGCAGCCACAATGGAGAAAAAATGAAGAAAGCTCTGGCCCCCCTAGTTTCTGTAAAAGTTAAGAGGAATTTTTGGTCTGAACATAGTAGCCTAATTGGACTGAACCAGATAAATTGTCGAGCAATGAACTTTGGAATGTTTGGGTAGAAATCCCTATCAGCAAATATCCATTGTGTTATCAATTATCTTGTTTTGGACAGGTGTCAGAAACCAGGTTACTGGTTGAATGGGGGTGAAATCCTACTCAAGCAAGAACCACAATCTCTGTCAGGGTCAACACAACTAAACAAGCTCTGGGTAAATGTTGTACCACTTTACTAGAGACTTACAGATAAATTAAATATGCCAATTGTGTGTAAGCCAATGTTACGATATGTAAAGGATCGAGCACATGCACTTTAGCACTGGTTAGTAGTGGCAAAGTGCACAGAGTCCTAAGGACAGCACGAACAAAATCAGAAAAAAATTAAGAAATAAGTTAAAATGTCTGAGAGAAGACTACCCTGAGGTTGTCCGATCTAACAATAGGCAACCCATGTACCTTCTGTAAAGTCAATATAATTGGCTCATATTTACTTACACCACATAAAAGGCACATGGTTGCCCTTTGCAGCAGTTGGAGGTGAGAGAGATGTTTCTTAGGGGCAAAAAAAAAACCATAGCATTCCTTATTCTATTCTAGACTGGATCGGAATATTGACCACAGAAATTTAAAGACCCTTCTAAAGGAAAGAAAAGATGTTTTCAATTGAAAGAAACATTGGTCAGCAATCCTCTGATCAGTATGGATGCCTAAATTGCATACACTAGCAGACACGTGTGGCATAACTAAAGGCCAAAGAAGGTCATCTTCAGTCATTTTTGGGGATATCAGAAGCAGCTCCATTTTGGTGGAAATGAGTTTCAGGTAGCTTACTAACATTCACCACCGAGTAACAGACTATTTATCAACCAATGTGGAGTCTTTCCTACTACTTGGACTCAAGTGAGGTGATAATCTAAAAATTGTGTATTGTCAGATACATGAAACATATACAAAAAATCGGTGGATATGCTTCTCGAACTGCACATCAATAAGTCAGTTCACCATATGGTCAGCATTCAATTAATATCGTATCAATTTTTGTTGTGTCCCCCATGGTTCTGAAATACCCACCCACCTTGGGTATTAATCCACTAGACCTACAATGTAGTCTAGATACAACTATCTGCCATACGCACCAAAGCACACCAAAGCAATGTTAATATAATCCTCAATGAGTAATGTGGAGAAGAAGGCACAGTCAATCAATACAGTTTCAAGGATAATGTCCCAATAAGCAATCCACAGCGGTTGCAGTGCCCAGTCATTCACTTGTATTCCAAAAAGGATAACAAACGTCAGCCGACGCGAGTTTCGTCCTCATGGACTTTCTCAAGGCTTGTCTCAACAGTATTTTCGCAGTTTTATATATAGAGCGGTACATGTGAACAAAAGGAACTTATTCAGTCTTTCAGTCCTTTATTTTCAATTTTAAATGATGTTTCACAAAAAAGCAGCCAACGTGTTTCGTTCAATTGGCACATAGCAAAGAGAACTTCTTCAGGGCCTGGTTAAATCACAAAAACCGACTTAATAGTCCTCTGCGTTGGTCAATTCACATGCCGGGCTCAATAATTCGCCCAAAGTCTATCTTCAGACCAGCGTCAAGTCAAATCGAAATGTAACAGTAGTTTTATAAAAGGTCAAAAGGATAAATGCCTTCAATCCCCAGTTGGGTGATCTCCGCTGTAACCCCTTCGCAGCGGGGGTAATTACCGGCTGTGCTGGGGGCGGGGGGTGTGCACAGCGCCCCGGTGCTGCAGCAACGTGGTGCTGTGCTCATGACGAGCTAAGCTCGTCATGACCGCGCCCGTTTTTCTGAACTTTCAGTACAGCGGGGGAATTAACCCCGCGTGCGAGCGTTGCGCGGCTCATGCGAGCTCAGCTCGTCATGAGCACACAAGCACCGTGCCTCATGACGAGCTGAGCTCATAGTAATCGCTATCTGTAATGGATTTCCAAAAGTATCTCCAATAGTAAATTGGATAGAAAATTCAGTTCTTTCATGGATGCCAGGACCATGATACGTCTGCGCCGCATGGTTGTATTCGAGAATCTGCGTCTCGATGTAAGAAATACTTCTCGCCTCACATACATGAAACATTGTGTCCCATTAGATGCAATAGGTATTCCAGAGACTGCATATATTTGTTAAACAGTATGAGAGACATATGTTATCCATGCGGGTTGCCACAGTTAAGTGTTCTAGGTTAGGAGGAGAGTGAAGGTAGAGGTAATATGTTTGAAGGCCACAGAGAAAGGTTTTTTACTAAGACATTACCATTGCATTGATACCAGTTATATAAAACCAGTAACAAAAATGTTATGGTCTAAAGAATCAAAGGCTTCAGAGACGTCCAGGAAGACGCAAGCACCCATAACTCTCAAATTCATCAATCTTTGCAAATCATCTAGAACTGAGAGTATCACTTGTTCTGTAAAACCAAGTCTGACGGGAGTTCATAAAAATATTATGTTCGACATAGTTTTGTAATTGCAAGAAAACTAGATTTTCTAGCAATTTTGAACAATAAGGCAGCAGATATAGTAGTCAAAAAGCATTGCAGTCTGCAAGACCCAATGATGGTTTCTTTGGCACTAGTTTTACCACTGCTTCATTCCATAATGTTGGTATTAATACTGTTAGATGGGAGCAGTTAAATATTGACAAGATTTTTTCATTCATAAACAGTGTTGATTTTTGCATATGTTTAGAAAGAGATATATGACACTGTGGGATGACTTGTTTAAGTAACCTAAAAAAAAAAAGAGACTTGGAAATTGGTAGAAACATAAAAAGTAGTCCAAGATGTTTCTGCAGACGAGTCGGAGATGTGGCGAGCGGAAGGTAAGTGGTTTTATTTATCTTTCATTTTATTTTCCATATTGAGTCATCTGTCGACTTTATGCCGCCCCCTCGCCCCCTCGCCCCCTACTCCGCCGCGCCACTCTTACCTGAACCAGCCGCGCCTGTCAGGGGCAATATCAGAGCTACTGGGATGTGTGACGGGGCCGAGAGCAGGGGATTGGAGGAGAAAGGCATGGCTTAATGCGGATAAATCTGAGACACAATACACTGAGATTAGGTTGGGGGCCACAGTGCAAACTCTGATTGAATCTTGGCAGCAGATGGTTGTTTGAAAGGAGCTGTTCCAGGCTGTCTGTTGCATATTAGTCCAGTCTGGTGGAGGACGAGGAGGCTGGGCACTGTGCACGCTCTTCAAGGTCGAGTCCAGGTTTTGGTCTGTGGGCGAGTGGATGGCGAGGGATTCCTTGGTGGATTCGTGTGTGGCACTATTTGAAGCATGCACTAAGGACCCAGTACCTGGTCATTGGACGAGTGGCTAAGAAGAATGGCCAGAGCTTTCAACGACTTTCAACAAATTCCTGACTTTTAACAAATAGCTGTGGAAGTGACTTGGATAAAGCTTCACGTGTCAGATTGAGGATAAAAACGAAAACAAATTCTCCGAGGGTTGCGTTTCTTTCAGTTCTTTCTTGGAAACAGAGGATTTTCCGTGAATAAGCACTGGCGTCCGTGCAAGCATTCCTGGGAGTTACTCGACAGACTAGAATGTCGGAAAACAGAAGAAAAGTAATATCTCCGGCATGTGCACGACACAGGATACAATCAGAGAGTGCTTCGCCGTCCAATGTGAAGTCCGGACAGCAATTTAAAGGGGGAGGTGGGCCAGGCCCCTTAGCTTGCTTAGGTGTGGATGGTTTGCAGTCTTATAAAAGAACGTGGACGGTGCAGGGAAGAGACTGATGTATCGTAGCGAGTTAAGCTATGATGAAAGCATGCACACGATCCCATTCTACCCTATCCGGTTCTGCCCGGAGGCGCAGCTAGGAGGCCATGGACCCACTGCAAGCAAGGAAACTGCCCCCGTCACATGGTTCCGTAGCAACAAAAAAAACAGTCACTCATTGTCGTTGTGCGGGTCCTTTACACCCACGGGCCTCGGTGCAACTGCACCTGCTACACTACTGTTAGCTGCCTGCACTTCGTTGTTCTGCCTTTGTAACTGTACCTGCATAATTTAATAATAGGACGGCAGCGGCCCTGATTTCCTCTTTTCCTCTTGATAAAAATCCAAACGTTGGGTGACTGAAGAGACTTGTTAATTGAAGCTATTTTCACACCCAACTGTGAGAAATGAAATTGCTTTTCTCATAAATTCTGTTTTATGTTTGGGTCGGCCGGGAACTGTTCATCCAACACCTGCCTCAGTGTTGTACACCTCTTATCCGGTGTTTTTTTTTTTTTTGCAAATCCATAATCACGTTGCAAGACATCTTTATCATCATTTCTCAAGCACTTCTTTATGTCACAGCACGCGCTGTGCCAGGCATTGTTGAGCTCGAGACACGCAGGCTGTTCGCGGCTCGTCCTCGCGCGCCGGGGCGGGGCTCGGATTCACTCAGGGGCGCCGCTGCCCTCGGGGCTGCAAGATGCTATCGCGGCACGAGCGAACCTATCACGGAGGGAAACACGAATGTTAATCACAAGCTCCGCAAATGTCACTGTCGTGTTTTCTCATCGTTTAATAAAGAAATGCCAAGAAGAGCCTTAGGGATGAGCAATGTGCATCTTTGACGATATCCGGCGATGCAAACTGGGGCGAACCTTGAAATATTATCTTTAAAAGGATTGCCATTAATGTTATGAGATATGATTCACTGCAAACGTTCACGCATATAAAACGTGATATTTTCACGCAGCTTATATCAGCGCCAAAATATCAAGTCAGCGCTTACTCCTGTGTACTCTGTATCTCTTCCATGCTCTTATATTTAAATTACTCACTCCTGCGCTCTCTCTCTCTGTTGTCTCTTTTTTCATCTATCCTGTCTTCCTCTTCACTAGGGGGTATATTATCAAGGGGGTTTATCTCCGCTTTTTTGGCTTTAAAAGCCAAGAAAGCGGAGATAAAATTATCTCCCTATTACCAAGCTGTCGCTAACACCAGTTAGCGACAGCTAATAGGAGCTAGCGACCATCTTGGGCCCCGCTTTGCATGTCAGTGATATTTATCACTAATGACATGCAAAGTGGGCGTGCCAAGATGTTAGCGACTGGAAACAGTCGCTAACATCGCTATCTCCTATTACCAACTTTTGGAGATATTCGCGCTAAGCGCGAATATCTCCAAAAGCTAACACCTGCCCTGAGCTGTTCTTCACCATGTTATCCAATGGGAGGTGGATAACATGGCTAAGAGCATTTGCTCGATAATGCATGAATATCGCTGACTTTTCAGCGATATTCATGCATTGCGGCCGTTTTTTATCGCATTTGCGATAAACCTTGCTAATAGCAAGGTTTATCTGCGATAAAAATCGCCGATGTGCGGCGATAATTTTTGTCTCTAAACAAGTTAGAGACAAAAATTGTCGCTAGTTGTTGGTAATATGCCCCTAGATTTCCTATTTCTGTTCCACTTTCATTTTCATGGACTGCCATTGTCTCCTGTGCCACAAAATTACTATTACCCCCTATTTTTCCATTCCTCCTATACATAATGTTCTGTTTTGTTCCTGAAACACACATACACCAAGCCTTCTTGGTGCTAAGGGATATTTAACTGTATAAGATACTTTCTTTACTCACCCCCTCTAAACATTACTAAAAAGCCAGATTTTCAGAGTGTGCTCACTTCTGCCCTCAATTCCTAATTTCACAGTGGAAACTCAGGGTTTCGATTATAATCTTCAGTAACTCCACACCTACAGAGTTACTGGTACACCTGGTACTATTAACATGGGTGGGGTGGTGAGGGTCAAAGCTACCAGTTATATATTTGAGCACTAGTATTGAGAAGCCTGCCACCCTATAAGATTTTACTTTATCGATTTAAGACCAGGGATGGAAAACATCACCTCATTTTAGAAGGCTAAACTAAGGGTTATTCGATATATAACCCTGTGGCATGTATAACCCTGTGTGCCAAATTCATGGCTTTCACCACACTTATTTTATGAATGGATGCCAGAGGAATTTACCAAGCAGGGCAAATATATTGTCATCGTTTCAGGCCCACAATGAGGTTGGTTTCTGCATTTTGAACCGACTGTAGTTTTCTTTTCGATCTCTCTCAGACGAAGCCAAGTACATGTTATTTCTATAATCTAACTGTGACTGAACTCAGTCCTTTGCGACAACAGTATGGAATGCAGGTCAAGACAAGATTCTTTCAAACATTTACAGCCACATGCATCATTGTAGGAATTTGCGTTTCCTAAATTGCGAAAATTAATGAATCGCAAATTCCTATGCATCAAGAAATCGCAAAAGTTTTTGCGAGTTCTTAATTTTCCTTATTTGCGATTCCTTAATTGTGATTCGCTTTACATTGATTCCTATGGGCCTAGAGGCCCATAGGAATCAATGGGAAGGCATTCTCATTTTGCGAATTCGCAATTAAGGAATCGCAAAATGAGAATGCAATTTCAAGGGTACAGGGGGGGTCCAAAGGACCCCCCCTGCACCCCTGAAATGTCACGTACGTACATTTTACTCACACACATGTCCCAAGGGCATGTGTGTGTGTGTAAAATATAAGTTTAAAAAATGCACTTTTGTGCATTTTTGAAACTTTTCGCAAATTACCACGAAGGTAATTTTCCCCTAAAAAAATCAAGCATAGCATTTAAGAAATCGCAAAATTTGCGATTTCTTAAATGCTATCGCAATTGACGAAATCGCAAAATATTGCGAATTCTTAAATTGCGAAACATGAAAAAAAATGATGCATCCCAAAAAGGGTTTTTGCATTCGCAAACGGCCGAATTTTGCGATTCGCACCGTTTGCGAATACAAATAAGCTTGATGCATGTGGCTGTTAGAGATAAAAAAAAAGTGCTGGTAACATTAATTACCTGGACATCAAAGGATAATGTATGAAAATATTAACACCATTTTGTACAGATTTAGATGTAGTTCTGTTTTTAGGTCGAGCAGACCTAAAAAGCATGCGAAGCATGCTTTGTCTGCGAAGACAACTATTGCTGGCGTGTCTGGGGGAATGTGAGACAGCGATCGCCCACACGCCTCGCTGTTTCAGATTCCTCCTCGAGGGCGCGCACGTCGCCGTGCACATCCCCTGCCTGTGATTCTCACCTAAACACGCAGTCAGGCACACACGCAGGCAGGCACACACACAGACGCAGGCACATACAAGCGCACGCACACACAGCCACACACGCACATGCACCCCCCCTCCCCCCCCACAGCCACGCACGCACCCCCACCACTCACGGGCGCGCACACACACAGATACAACCCCCCCTCCCACTCACCGTGCTCTTTCTGCCTCGTCCGTGTCCCTCTCTCCCTCGGCAGCCATTGGGTGTGTCTCGGCGTGGGAGCTCCACAGCGCTGGTGGTCACTCGGGACGGGACCCGGGACTTCAGCTGCCTTAGCGCCGGGGCTCCCTCTCCAGCAAAAAGCGCCCTCAGTCGCAGCCCAGTCCTGAGAGCTGCTTTCGGTAACTCTGTCTGAGGTTCATCCGCCCGGCACGTAGGTCTTCAAATAAACGGGACAAATCCCCCCTCTGTACTAATTTTTTTTTTCTGTGGCCAAGAGGGTGCAGAGCAGTGCAGTCTGATGTCTACTGTCAGAAAAAAAGCAACCACGCTATCTGTTTCTGATGCAGGTACGCCACCTGCTGGTCGAAAAGCCAATATTACATTAAATCCACGTACACTGTACGGTTTAAGTACGTGGTATTTTTGTACATAGATTTTCCGTTTGTTCTGTTGACAGACACCCGTAGACCCGTTAAGAACTTTTGGTTTCCATTTTCAGGACTGATAAAAATATGTTGGGTGTCCGAACTTTTTCTATATTTCTTTTCAAAGGAATGAGAAGATATCCGTGCATCTCCCAACCTCTGATGAGTCTGGCATTACCCAAGAACTTTGCTTTTCTTTTTTTTGCAGTTTTATATAGCACGAATTGCTTATTGGAGCACTTTAAAAGAGCACCAGTTACACTACCCAAGAGGCAAATCCATTTGGTTTCATTTGTTAGGCACGGTGAGATTAAGTGACTTGCCCAGAATCACAGCATGTTGAACCAGGTGGGCGGGGTCATGCCGGTGCTCAGCAGCATTTGCAATGCAATTGGTCTCGCATTATTAAAGTTTGTGCTATTGGCATTGCTAAATAATGCAACACTGTTAGAACCGGGAGTCTCTGGTTGGCAAAGGTAAGTACCTTGGCCCAAGTAGGGACCCCTAGCTCCGGTCAGGGCGACGGAATAACCCTCTGAGATAACCCCTGCTCACCCTCTAGGTAGCATGGCGCGAGCAGTCTAGGCTAAACTCGGAGACAATGTGGATAACATTTGCACTTAACACAACAGCAATTCCCAATCCACCACAAACTGAGACCACACAGGTAAGTATATATAAAATATAACTTTATCTAGTTTCAGCATGTAAATGAAGCAGTTGCATGATAATCACTTCTTTAGAACAGATAGCATTTCTAGTTTAAAGGTTGCACGTTAGACACTTCATTTAGAACAAGGTTGCACTTAATTCTTAGTAGGTCTTGTAAATAGGCAGTTCTTAGCATAAAAATAAGAATAGTCTCTAGTCTCTTAAATCAGCACTCAAAAATATGGCCACTGATTTATATGCAATTCGCTCTCAAAACGAGCCAATGATCATGCCAAGGTTTTATAACATCAACAGGACTCGGCCCCTAGCGCCAGGGACCCTTCGCGCCTCTAGCGCGTCTCACCGCAATGCTGTTGGGAGGGGGGATTCCCCTCCAGGCGCACCTCGCAGCGAGCGCTCACTAGCGCTCCAGCCCGGCCGGTCTCAGGACGCTCCACCGCCCGCTCTCGGTTCTCCAGGGAGCAGCGGGGAGCAGAGACGGCAGGCCGGGGGCTGGAGCACTCTTTCAGGTCCCTCGGCGAGGTCGGGTCAGTCTTCCCCGGTCCCGGCGGGGATTACTCAGGCAGACGAGGTCCTTGACGACGGGAGCCAATCCGGTCGCGGCCCTTCAGCCGAGCCTCCCGTGACGACACCACCACGCAGGGGGAATCAGCCAATCCGGTCGCGGCGCTTCTGCCGAGCCTCCCGTGACGTCACCGCCTGCTCTGGGGAAATCGACCAATCCGGTCGCGGCGTTTCTCCCTCAGCCTACGGCGGCAGCCAACCACAGCGCGGCCCCTTCGTGGCTGCGAGCAGACCTTCGGGGGTGATTTCAGGGCCCGGGCCCGCGGCGATACTGAGGCGGGTCAAGCGTGTTTAGCCCTCACCACGCTGGAGCGCTTCAGAACCCTCTGGGCCCCACCAGCACGTGTCGATGAACACGTCGATCTTGAGATGCAGCAGTTAGTAGACAGCGCGGCGCTCTCAAGCAGAACAGAGAGCAGCCAGCGCGCTACACGGGGCAATCAGCAGGGCTTAGTCCAGCAGTCCCCGAGTTTCCCTGCACACAGCAGCTTCACGATCTCCTTGCCACACAGCAGCTTCAGGGGGGCACCGCAGAGTCTTGTTTCCTTGGGCAACCTTTATGTTCCTGGGTTGCAGACAGGGGGCCAGCTCTTCTCAGGCCCTTGGAGATTCAAGATTGTAGACACAGCACACAGCAGAGTCTTGGCAGTTTCAAGTAGGCAGGGTCACAGCACACAGCAAAGTCCCTTTCTTCTCCTTAGCTTCCAGGTGGACAGCAGAACAAGTCAGCCTTTAGAGCACACAGCAAGGCAGTCTTTCTTCAGTTCTCTAGCTGTCCTCCTTCCAGCGAGGGTTCCTTCTTGCTTGCAGAATTTCAGAATCTAATTCTCTGCAGACAGGGGTCCTTTCCTTATACCCCCCAATGTCTTTGAAGTTCTTGGTGCATGGAGGCCCTGGGTCCAGTCTAAACCAGTTCTGGGGTTTGCGGAGCACTGAGGTGTCTCTGGCTTTCTTCTTCCTGTCAGCTTCAGGGCCAGTGGGGTCAGTTGACCACCAGGAGAGAGCTAATGTGGGGGAGGTAGGCAGGCACAGCCCAGCACTTATCTGGCATTCCTTCCTCCCTCCTCCCAGGCAGGCAGATGCGCCCTTTCATCCCCCGGGATGGCTCCGACCCTCTCCTCTGGGGCTCTGCAGCCCCTCCCTGTCACATCCAGACCAGGCAGACATTCCACAAACCCAGGCACACAGAAAGGTTTAGACAAGAGAATAGCCTCTTTCTAAAAGTGCTATTCTCCAACACAGGATTTAAAAACACCCTTCACTAAAAGATGTGTCATTAAATTCTGAGTCCAGGGATATCTTTCACTTATGTCCCATCTTGTTCCTATGGGGAGATAGGCTGGTATCACATGGGCCCAGCCCCCCTCCATGTTACTCTATGGAGCAAGATAGCCTTACAGCAGTGAGCACACAAAATGGCTGCAGCCCACTACCAGAGCATAGTACCTGCACTAGCACATGCTCTACCTTATCCATACACTGCACCCTGCCCAGGGGGGTACCTTGAGCCTTCCATAGGGGTGACTGATGTGCACAGACAGGGAAGGATTAGGCCTAGCCAGTGGGGACACTGGCCAGGCTGACATGGCAGTCACTGACTGCACACAGGCCCTGCGCTGGCAGGCCTGAGTCACCTTTTAAAAGCTACTCATGTGGGTGGCGCAATCTGCGCTGCAGGCCCACTAGTAGCATTTGTCATCACCAGCCCTGGCACACACAGTGCCCTCTACTAGGGACTTCGTGGTGATACAAATATGCCAATTAGGTATACTCAATCAATATCACAATTTACAGAAGGAGCACTTACACTCTGACACTGATCAGCAGTGGCAGAGTGTCCCAAAACATCTAAATCAGCAAAAACGAAATCCAGCACAGCATCAACACACATGAGTCAGAGGCAAAATATGGGGGAAGAATCACGCCAAAAGGTGTCAGGTCTAACACGTGTCCCCTCCAGCTGAAAGTGGGGAGAACGACCCAACCTCTTGGGAGTCCTCATCACTAAGGCGGAAGAATCTGGACAGACCGTCAGCATTGGCGTGTTCCGTACCAGGGCGGTGCTCCACCGTAAAATCCATCCCCTGTAGGGAAATGGACCACCTCAACAATTTTGGATTCTCACCCCTCATCTGCATTAACCATCTGAGGGGCCTGTGGTCGGTCTGAACACGGAAGTGAGTCCCAAACAGGTAGGGCCTCAGCTTCTTCAGAGCCCAGACCACAGCGAAAGCTTCTCTTTCAATGGCACTCCATTTTTGTTCCCTGGGGATCAGCCTCCGGCTAATGAAAGCCACAGGTTGGTCTCCTCCCTCGTCATTGATCTGTGAGAGCACTGCTCCCACGCCTTGCTCTGAAGCGTCAGTTTGCACAATGAACTCACTGGAAAAGTCAGGTGCCTTAAGCACCGGTGCTGTGCACATGGCAGTTTTGAGGGTGTCAAAAGCAGTTTGACAGGCCTCAGTCCAATTCACTTTCCTGGGCTGATTCCTAGATGTCAGCTCTGTCAAAGGGGCCACAATGGTGCCATAGCCTTTGACAAACCGTCTGTAATACCCGGTGAGACCTAGAAAGGCTCTCACCTCAGTCTGGGTCTTGGGGGGTTCCCAAGCCAGAATGGTATCAATTTTTGCCTGTAGGGGCGCCACCTTGCCGCTCCCCACCTGGTGTCCCAAGTACACCACAGATCCCTGCCCTATCTGGCATTTACTGGCCTTGATAGTGAGGCCTGCCTTCTGCAGAGCCTTCAACACTTCAGTGAGGTGTTGCAGGTGTTCCTCCCAAGTGGAGCTGAACACCGCAATGTCATCCAGGTAGGCTGCGCTGAATTGCTCCAGCCCTGCCAGTACCTGGTTGACTAATCTCTGAAATGTGGCGGGGGCATTTTTCAACCCAAAGGGCATGACACGAAACTGGAAGTGTCCTTCTGGCGTTGAAAATGCTGACCTCTCCTTTGCCCCGTCAGTTAAGGCAATCTGCCAGTACCCTGAAGTCAAATCAAAAGTACTCAGGTACTGGGCAGCTCCCAACCGATCCACCAGCTCATCAGCTCTGGGGATGGGGTGCGCGTCAGTCTTCGTGACCGCATTGAGCCCACGGTAGTCCACGCAGAACCGAAGTTCTGGGGGGCCACCGGGGGTAGCAGCTTTCTTAGGCACTAAGACCACTGGGCTAGCCCAGGGGCTGCTGGAGGGCTCAATAACCCCAAGCGCCAACATCTTGGAAACTTCTTCCTTGATGCTAGCTCTGACCTTGTCAGCCACCCTGTAAAACTTCTGTTTCACAGGCATGCTGTCTCCAGTGTCCACGTCGTGGACGCACCATTTGGTGACACCTGGGGTCAGGGAGAACAGTGGGGCGAACTGACCCAACACTTGGCGACAGTCCTCCCGCTGTTTTGGGGTCAGGGTGGGGGAGAGGACCACACCATCCACTGACCCATCTTGCTCCTTGACTGCCAGGAGGTCAGGGAGAGGATCACTATCCTCCTCCCCTCCAACATCTGTAGCCATGAGCATAGTCACTTCAGTTCTTTCAAAGTGGGGTTTGAGGCGGTTCACATGTAGCACTCTCAGGGGCTGCCTGGGAGTCTTCAGGTTAACCAAATAGGTAACCTCGCTCTTGCGCTCCACCACCTCATATGGGCCAGACCACTTGTCACGGAGCGCACAAGGCTCCACTGGCGCCATCACCCACACCTTCTGACCAGGTTGGAACTCAACCAGAGAAGTGTTCTGGTCATACCACCTCTTCATTTCCTCCTGGCTAGCCTCCAGGTTCTCTTGAGCGAGCTTCCTGAAGCGCTTGGTCTGGTTGCGAATGGCCAGCACATAGCTGAACACATCCTGAGGGGTTTTCCCACGGGATTTCTCCCACCCCTCCTTCACCAGAGCCAGAGGCCCTCTGACAGGGTGGCCATACAGCAACTCAAAGGGACTGAACCCTAATGATTTCTGAGGCACCTCCCTGTAGGCAAACAACAGGCATGGCAACAAGACATCCCATTTCCGCCTCATGGGCTCTTCCAGGCCCATAATCATGCCCTTCAATGTGCGGTTGAATCTCTCAACCAAACCATTTCCTTGAGGGTGGTAAGGAGTGGTGAATTTGTAGGTCACCCCACACTCACTCCACAGGGACTTCATATACTTAGAAATGAAGTTTGTCCCGCGGTCCGAAACGACCTCCTTCGGAAATCCCACCCGGGAAAAGATCCCCATCAGGGCACGGCCCACCACTGGGGCGGTGACTGTCCTGAGCGGAAGGGCTTCCGGGTACCGAGTGGCATGGTCCACCAAGACCAGGATAAACCTGTTGCCTAGGGCTGTCTTGGGATCCAGGGGCCCCACGATGTCAATGCCCACCCGCTCAAAAGGGGTGCTCACCACGGGAAAGGGTTGGAGGGGTGCCACGCGCTTCCCTCCACTCTTGCCACTGGCCTGACAAGTCTGACAAGACTTACAAAAGGCAGAGACGTGCGTCTTCATCTGGGGCCAGTAGAAATGGGTGACAAGCCTGTGATAGGTCTTGTCTTGCCCCAGATGTCCTGCGAGAGGCACGTCATGAGCCAGACCCAGTAGGAAGTTCCTGAAGCGCTCCGGTACCACCAGCACACGGGCTGCGCCGGGCTCAGCGAACTTAGGCTCACTATAAAGTAAGTCATCCTCCCAATAGATCAAATGCTCCTTGGACCCCAGGCCTGCGGCCTGGTCAGCAGCCTGCTGCCGCACACCAATGAGAGAAGGGCACTCCTTCTGAGCCTGGCAGAATTCCTCCCTGGAGGGACCACCCTCTTGCTGCCACTGGGACAGCTCAGGCAATTCCCCTAGTTCGGCCACCTGCTCCCCTGTAGGTTCCAGGGCATCCCCCTCTGGGTCTGCCTCCTCCTGGACCGTGGGAACAGTGGGGGCTGGTTTCCCGCGCCCTCTACCCCTTCCTCTCTTGGCAGGTCCCTGGGCCATTTTTCCAGGCTCCAGCTCTGTTAGACCGCCCTCTCTTGCTGTCATTGCACGGGTGGACACACAGATCCACGCAGGCAAACCCAACATCTCCAAGTGAGTCCTGTGCTCCACCTCTTTCCAGGGGGAGCTCTCCAGGTCATTACCTAATAGACAATCTACAGGCAAGGCATCACTTACTACAATCTCCAAAATACCGGAGACTCCTCCCCATTCAAATGGAACTTTCGCCAGCCTGCAGTAGCGCACTGAACTGTCAGCTGCCACCACAGGCCGGAGTACCTGGGGAACAATTTGCTCTTCAGACACCCACTGACACCTAACAGATGTCACGCTGGCCCCTGTGTCTCTCAGAGCCTCCACCACCTGTCCATTGATGGTCACCTTCTGCCCGTATTTCTTAGTGTTTTGGGGCAGCAAGGTTTCCTGGGCCATCTCTCGGTCTCCTAGAGAGACAAGGGTCATCAATGCTAACCCCTCCTCCCCACTAGAAATCAAATCCCCTCCCAAAGCTACACTGGCTATCGCCGGAGCTGGAGCTGGAGCACCAGTGGGTGCAGATTTCTTCTTTGGACAGTTTGGAGCAATGTGCCCCACCTCCCTACATGCATAGCAAGTGAGGGTCTTCTTGTCCTGCGGGCCCTTATGGGGCCAGGACTTCTTAGACTTGGGGGGTTGAGACACCTTCTCTCGGGAACTACTTTGGGGCCCTTTAGAAGACTCCTTTTGATTACCCGTGTCCCCCCCACTCTTCTGCTGGGGACCCTGTCCACCTTTGGCTGGGGTACTTACCACCCCCTTGTGGACCCTGGTGCTAGTCCACCGGTCCGCCTCTTTAGCAAGCTCACTGGGATCAGTTAACTTACTGTCTAAAAGATGCTGGCGCAGCTCTGGGACACACAAACTACTTAAGTGCTCCCTACTAATCAAGTGACACAACCCCACATAATCAGTAACTTTGCTGCCCTTCATCCAACCTTCCAGTGCACGCGTGTACATACTCACACACTCCACCCAAGTACTTGAATCAAGCTTCTTGAAGTTCCTAAACTTCAGGCGGTACTGTTCAGCAGTGAGCCCATACCTGAGGCACAAAGCCTCCTTCATGGCGGAGTAGGACAAAGCATCCTTTGCTTCTAAGGGTGCCAAAACATCCCTCCCAGAGGCCTCAAAATGCTTCCACAATCCTGCTCCCCAATTCTTCTCAGGCACCTCATTCATCTTTAAGGCAAGTTCATACGCTCTGAACCACGCATAAATATCCTCACCCCTCTGATAATTCTGTACCAGATCCTTTGGTATGTATACCTTACCCGCCTGTACTGGTTGTGCGCTGCCACCATTAGAACTGGACCCCCTCTCTTTATATTTGAAATCCAATTCCTTCATGCTCCTCTCATGAGCCAATTGGAGCTTCTTTTCCTCCAAAGCGAGAGCATGCCTCCTCTCCTGTGCCGCCCTCTCCTGCGCCTCTTTCTCAACTTCTAGGCGCAGTCTCTTCTCGTCGGCTTCCGCTTTGAGCTTCAAAAGCTCAATCTCATGGGCCCTAGCTCTCTGATTCTCCTCCAACTCCTCTGGAGAAATAATCCTACTGGAGTGGGTGCTGCCGGCCCTAGACGCTGGCTTCGCCACTGGCAATTCACTGGGCAAAAACCCAATCTCCTGTGCGCCACCCTCTTCAATAGTAGCTTCTGGGACACCATGTTTGGCCTCCCACCAGGCCCTCAGAGCTGTCCGTAGCTCTTCCTTATTTGCGCCGCCCCTTACTGGGCATTCAAGCTGTCTGCAGAATTTTCTCAGTTGCTCCTTGTTATAGGTGAGCAACTCCTGGCTTTCAAATTCCACTTCCCCTTCTGCATGTATGCTTTGCGCGGTCTGAGACATGTTACCTCCTACCCCTTTTCAACTAAAAAGGTTTCACCAAAAAGAAAAAATCCTGCGCAACCTGTTCCGCTACTAGACTAGTGATGTACAAGAAATCACTGCAGGTCAAGTGCAATCATTAGTTCAAAATCCCACCGCGAGCCACCAATGTTAGAACCGGGAGTCTCTGGTTGGCAAAGGTAAGTACCTTGGCCCAAGTAGGGACCCCTAGCTCCGGTCAGGGCGACGGAATAACCCTCTGAGATAACCCCTGCTCACCCTCTAGGTAGCATGGCGCGAGCAGTCT
The DNA here is from genome assembly GCF_964261635.1 of Lissotriton helveticus. Lineage (NCBI taxonomy): Eukaryota > Metazoa > Chordata > Amphibia > Caudata > Salamandridae > Lissotriton > Lissotriton helveticus. Next base: position 138,114,950 of record NC_136061.1, read on the forward strand.
AGGCTAAACTCGGACACAATGTGGATAACATTTGCACTTAACACAACAGCAATTCCCAATCCACCACAAACTGAGACCACACAGGTAAGTATATATAAAATATAACTTTATCTAGTTTCAGCATGTAAATGAAGCAGTTGCATGATAATCACTTCTTTAGAACAGATAGCATTTCTAGTTTAAAGGTTGCACGTTAGACACTTCATTTAGAACAAGGTTGCACTTAATTCTTAGTAGGTCTTGTAAATAGGCAGTTCTTAGCATAAAAATAAGAATAGTCTCTAGTCTCTTAAATCAGCACTCAAAAATATGGCCACTGATTTATATGCAATTCGCTCTCAAAACGAGCCAATGATCATGCCAAGGTTTTATAACATCAACAGGACTCGGCCCCTAGCGCCAGGGACCCTTCGCGCCTCTAGCGCGTCTCACCGCAATGCTGTTGGGAGGGGGGATTCCCCTCCAGGCGCACCTCGCAGCGAGCGCTCACTAGCGCTCCAGCCCGGCCGGTCTCAGGACGCTCCACCGCCCGCTCTCGGTTCTCCAGGGAGCAGCGGGGAGCAGAGACGGCAGGCCGGGGGCTGGAGCACTCTTTCAGGTCCCTCGGCGAGGTCGGGTCAGTCTTCCCCGGTCCCGGCGGGGATTACTCAGGCAGACGAGGTCCTTGACGACGGGAGCCAATCCGGTCGCGGCCCTTCAGCCGAGCCTCCCGTGACGACACCACCACGCAGGGGGAATCAGCCAATCCGGTCGCGGCGCTTCTGCCGAGCCTCCCGTGACGTCACCGCCTGCTCTGGGGAAATCGACCAATCCGGTCGCGGCGTTTCTCCCTCAGCCTACGGCGGCAGCCAACCACAGCGCGGCCCCTTCGTGGCTGCGAGCAGACCTTCGGGGGTGATTTCAGGGCCCGGGCCCACGGCGATACTGAGGCGGGTCAAGCGTGTTTAGCCCTCACCACGCTGGAGCGCTTCAGAACCCTCTGGGCCCCACCAGCACGTGTCGATGAACACGTCGATCTTGAGATGCAGCAGTTAGTAGACAGCGCGGCGCTCTCAAGCAGAACAGAGAGCAGCCAGCGCGCTACACGGGGCAATCAGCAGGGCTTAGTCCAGCAGTCCCCGAGTTTCCCTGCACACAGCAGCTTCACGATCTCCTTGCCACACAGCAGCTTCAGGGGGGCACCGCAGAGTCTTGTTTCCTTGGGCAACCTTTATGTTCCTGGGTTGCAGACAGGGGGCCAGCTCTTCTCAGGCCCTTGGAGATTCAAGATTGTAGACACAGCACACAGCAGAGTCTTGGCAGTTTCAAGTAGGCAGGGTCACAGCACACAGCAAAGTCCCTTTCTTCTCCTTAGCTTCCAGGTGGACAGCAGAACAAGTCAGCCTTTAGAGCACACAGCAAGGCAGTCTTTCTTCAGTTCTCTAGCTGTCCTCCTTCCAGCGAGGGTTCCTTCTTGCTTGCAGAATTTCAGAATCTAATTCTCTGCAGACAGGGGTCCTTTCCTTATACCCCCCAATGTCTTTGAAGTTCTTGGTGCATGGAGGCCCTGGGTCCAGTCTAAACCAGTTCTGGGGGTTGCGGAGCACTGAGGTGTCTCTGGCTTTCTTCTTCCTGTCAGCTTCAGGGCCAGTGGGGTCAGTTGACCACCAGGAGAGAGCTAATGTGGGGGAGGTAGGCAGGCACAGCCCAGCACTTATCTGGCATTCCTTCCTCCCTCCTCCCAGGCAGGCAGATGCGCCCTTTCATCCCCCGGGATGGCTCCGACCCTCTCCTCTGGGGCTCTGCAGCCCCTCCCTGTCACATCCAGACCAGGCAGACATTCCACAAACCCAGGCACACAGAAAGGTTTAGACAAGAGAATAGCCTCTTTCTAAAAGTGCTATTCTCCAACACAGGATTTAAAAACACCCTTCACTAAAAGATGTGTCATTAAATTCTGAGTCCAGGGATATCTTTCACTTATGTCCCATCTTGTTCCTATGGGGAGATAGGCTGGTATCACATGGGCCCAGCCCCCCTCCATGTTACTCTATGGAGCAAGATAGCCTTACAGCAGTGAGCACACAAAATGGCTGCAGCCCACTACCAGAGCATAGTACCTGCACTAGCACATGCTCTACCTTATCCATACACTGCACCCTGCCCAGGGGGGTACCTTGAGCCTTCCATAGGGGTGACTGATGTGCACAGACAGGGAAGGATTAGGCCTAGCCAGTGGGGACACTGGCCAGGCTGACATGGCAGTCACTGACTGCACACAGGCCCTGCGCTGGCAGGCCTGAGTCACCTTTTAAAAGCTACTCATGTGGGTGGCGCAATCTGCGCTGCAGGCCCACTAGTAGCATTTGTCATCACCAGCCCTGGCACACACAGTGCCCTCTACTAGGGACTTCGTGGTGATACAAATATGCCAATTAGGTATACTCAATCAATATCACAATTTACAGAAGGAGCACTTACACTCTGACACTGATCAGCAGTGGCAGAGTGTCCCAAAACATCTAAATCAGCAAAAACGAAATCCAGCACAGCATCAACACACATGAGTCAGAGGCAAAATATGGGGGAAGAATCACGCCAAAAGGTGTCAGGTCTAACAAACACCAATAGCTTAAACTTTAATAATGCGAGACCTATTGCATTGCAAATGCTTGTTTACATTGGCGTTGGCCAAATAGTGATGCATCCTGGTGGATATGCCAGGATAGTCAAGAGAATTTGGTGAGATTTTATTTTCCAATGTCAAAAATCACCATGCACCACAGACTCATTGTAAAGAGGTAGTACCAGCATTGGACTTTGGTGTGCTATTGCTGACTTTATCCAAAGATATACTATTGGGCATAAACACAAAACTGGTGTAATCTTGAAATATGAAATGAAGCATCTGCTGAGTACAGTAGTCAGGCCAGAAGCTGAGTCTAAAGATTAAGTAGGAGTGGGGGAAAATGTGTGCCCTGAGGAACACCGATTCACCTACTGTGAATGTGTGCAAAACAGCGAGTATGAACTCAAGAGCATGTCTAGATCAGACTTTAACCCTTACCATGCCCTTGTCTACAGCTGCTTCCATTCCTCTCTGTAGGAAAGTCTATTATTGTTTGGGGTGGATAGTCACCCTCCTTAAGGAATAATAACCCTTGTGAGAGTGAACACCAAAAGTCACTACATTTGCCTCAGCTCAACCCCCTGGTAGCTGTGGCACAGAGCAGACAAGATTAATCAAGGGTAACGTGAAAGTATTTTTGCAGTACCAAAACAGTAATAAAGACAAAACACCAACCAATACAATTCTCACTCCAATTTACAAAAATAGATTAACATTAATTAAATAAAATGATACAAAAATGACAAAAATCCAATAAGGGGAACAGGATATATAGGTTTTAAAATTATAAGTGAAACTAGAACCAAGAAACACAAAGTTTCAAAGTTTTAATGATGTTCTGTGTTCGAAGTAGACAGGCCCCAGGTGCACCTTGAGGCTGACTACAATGGATCCCCAGGGTGGATAAACCAAGTTGGACGGCACAATAAAGAATTTTATCTGAGTACATAGACTCCAAATGGAGTGAACGTTTTACAGTAGGGCAAGGTAGCAAGCTGTATCTGCCAAAGTCCCTTTGAAATCAGATAGGTGTGGAGCGAGGTCCTGTTGAAGCCATTGATTTTGACGGGTAAGGTTCCAGGTAGAACAAATGTGGAATTCCCACTTACCAAGATCCAATCATCATCCAGATTCTTGTTGGACCTTCAGCCAGTCTCACTGGAAACTAGGGCCCAATTTATATTGAGGCTGGTGATCCGTTTTTCCGCTAGGGCGATGGAGTAAATTACTACATCGCCCTGACAGAGATGCCAACCACCTAATTTAGAAATGATCACTAATCTGCCTGTCATTTGTAAACATTTGCAGGAACTGCTGTCATACAGTTCCTGTCAATATTTTTTGCAGTTTGGTGCAGGGCTTCGTCAACATCACAGAAGCCTGCACCAAACTATTTTCTTATTTCTTTTCAAAAACAAAATCCTGAAGCTAGATTAACTTTTTCAACACAAAAAAGAAAATGCTCTACTCGCCATGGGAATACTCTCTCATCAGGAGGGGAGCATTTAGCAGTTTTCACTGCCCCTTACCACTAATATTTTTCTGGTAGAAATGGGCTGTGAAAACTGACCTTTAATTACACCCTTCTAAATCAGCTGGGTGGAATTCGAGATCTGCCTAAGAGGGCCCTACCTCTGTAGGGCATCGGAGGGGTTTAATCATGGCAGAGAGGGAGTTCCCTATAAGTCAGTATGTGAATTAGGCCCTTAGTTTCTGAAATTGGAGTCCTTTTCTTTCAGCGGGGTACGCCAGCAGACTGTATCAAATGAGGGCACCACTGGGTCAGATACCTTCTTGCCGAGGGCTAGCTGAAATGGATTTTCTGCTGCAGAGAAACTCCAAGTGGGACAAACATACTTTTTCGTCCCAGCAAAGTCATGCCTTCGCCAAAACGCCTATGGTGGTTGGCCCCATTACTCCAGCACCTAGAAGTCAGAATTTATCTAGCTCCCAAAACTTTGCAGGGGTAAGTCAACTCTTAGGACTTTAGCACTTAATCCAACAAAAGCATTGTACAGGGTCAAGTGCAGGTCCAATTGTGTCTGTCTAACTGGGTTTCCAAGAAAGAGTGTAATTCATCTTGTTATGTCATTGTAACCACACAGGAGGTGAGCCCACTCATCCTTGGAATTCACTTCTACGTCCTGGGTACAAGAGGAAGCAGATGGAGTCTTTGATGCCTTCTCTTAGGTTACACCAAGCAGGGTCAAGTCCTCCTCTTATTTTCAGCATGTCCAGAAAGTGTTCTGAGGCTGGCTCCTTGAAGTGCAACATTTACGGGGTGCACTATCTAGTGCATAATGGTGACTCCTGACTCCTCCCATTCAATGAGGTAAAAGCTCCCAGGGAGTACCCCTACCCAATTTTTCAGCAGTTTTTGCTTACCCACAGGGCACTCAACTCCTAAAATCCTAGATGAGGAAAACCGGCATCCCTCCTGGAGCCTAGCCTTTGTTGCCACCGAGAGACATGGCCAGATAAGTGAGCAGCCCACTCCCCCATGTTCACTAGGATTTGGGGGCAGCTTCCCACCCACTTTTTTTTAATCAGCCTGGTTACTCTGAGCCTGAGGATTAAATGATTTCCTTCCTCCAGGTCTTGATTTACATAGGCCAGGGATCACCTTTGCCCCTTTCAAGTTAATGTAGCACCTGGGCCAATCAGAACAGCCCATCCTGCAAGGGGGAGAAAAACAGCACCACACGCCAGGCCTATCCTCTCTGCTGTGGAATCCATTTTCTAACCTCAATGTCAGGGTAGCACTGACAGAAAAGCTGCCCCAGTCTACTGCTAATTAGCCTAACAGGGGCTCAGGCATAAAAAGTATAACTTTCTGAAAGTAACTGTTCCATAAATTTAATAGAAATGTAACGCAAAGGAATTGGAATTTTGGTAAATATGAAAAGTAGATTTTAAGTGGCTATTCTAGTTGGTTCCTGTCAAGAGTTACAGATTAAAGTTTATAATTTGTTCTTTGGCATTTTCCATGATCTAGCTACAGCGCTGCCCGTTTACATAACTTTTGGGGGCTAGTCACTAGATGAATTTTGCACATGTTCTACTTTAAAATATCAGGCACCCTACCTTGAAGGTAAGAATGTGTACTTAGGAGTGGCTTATTAATAATTCAAAACAAGGGTTCCCAAGTGTTAAAAATGGTTACTTTCACAGGTTGACAGCAGGTTTTTAGAAATCTACAGTCAGGCTAAACAAGGTAGGCCTGAAGCCATGTTTTACAGGCCAACCATGTAGATGGCACAATAGGTATTGCAGTCCCCAGTTGACATTTAACTTCCACGTCCTTGGTTAATTTTCTAAATCTTACACCAAGGACTTTTAGGCAATTGAAGTATGTCAATCAGGGGTTAACCAATTTAACCATGTGTTGGGACAGAAAATTATCTTTCATGGTGATAGACATGCACCCTTGCACTGGATCCCTAATGCTGAATTTGCTTGTCAGAGACAAACTCGGATCATGCGTGTGCACAATGATATAGGCCGGCCTCAAGGATTGTGGTCATGTTGTACCGTAAGGGTTACGCAAAGTGCTACTCTCACAGTGGTGAAAGACTGTTGCCTTTGTCAGGGGTTAGGCAGCATGAGCGTGGTGGGCAGCATGAGGGTGGTCTTGGCAGAACACCATGTAGTTATCAATAGAAGTGACCAGGTCCTTTGTAGGTCTTGCCTACGCAACGTATGGGCTGCATAGGAAAAAGACCTTTTGTAATCGGTTCGCTTTTTGCCCTAAATATGTGCACGCGTTGCATTTCTTTCAATGGCAACGCGTGCTCGTTTAGCGATTCCATTGCGGGAGCTAGCTTTGGCACCATGTTTTAGCAATTATCAGTCCTGGTACTGGTTGCTCCCGCAAGTGAAACCCTTTCCCTTGTCTTGTTGTTTTTCGCTGAGGCTTACAACAAAGGTAAAGTCTCCTCTTATGTCGAGCTAAGAAGTGGGACTATTGGCTGCAGCTTTTATTTGTTTGTTTTGCAAACTACCACCCATGTACACATACAGTGAGAATATCAGAACTACAAGCACCAAGGTGAAAATACCTACACAACTGTATTAACTACAGACAGCCGTCAATATGTGTAACCGATCAAGGTTCCCAACATAGTGAAAAGAACACCAAATGTAGGCAGGGAATAAAACGCCTGGGGTTATACAATGTCAACACCTCTTGAAATGCAAAGTCAAATAAATGTTCCTACATCTTAAATACTGGGATTTGTGAAACATCCCTGGGCAAAATGACTTAATCAAGACAAATAAATGCGCGCCAAGGCTGTTTGATGTTCCCACTGAGAGACGTGTTTCAATAAATTGAATTTACATATTCACCAATGGATTGTTAGAAATGTGTGACGGGTGCCGTGGTTACTATGAAAATCAGGACGGTTCCTAAACCAGGCAAGGGAAGGGGTTTCTCGGCTGCTCCATTGAAAGCTGAACGCGCCCCTTTCATCCCTGTGTAATTCCCTGTCCCGGATTCCCCTCGCCTGATGGCTCGTCCCCTACAAACTCCCTGGACCTGCGCCCACTTCTGGTCACCTGGCGACCCAGAAGTGGCCCCCAACACATCGGTGTAGCCCCCTTCAAACTTGTTCATGCATTAAAAGTCCCTCCATGACAGGGGCTGTCTTTTCATCAACAGATTTCCATAAAAGCCTAAGAGTAGGCGTGTTCTTCTGCCTGATTTCTTTTTTAATGTTATTGGCGTTTAAATCGTGCACAATCTGCTATTGATGTGACAGCCACTGTGCCTTCTGAAAAGATAAACTATTGCTCACTTTTAATGAAGGCCCCTTATAAATTCATATAAGATACAACAGTGTAGACTGAACATCACACTCAGCTAAAACGTTCACACAATGCGCTCTAGTGGGGAAGCTGAGATTTAAGCATGCCTCCTTTCACACACCCAGTGAAGTGGAAGGAAAACTTCCAGGTTTGCTTCTGGTGATGTGCTGGTGTTTGTGTGCAGCGTGCCGAGGGCACCCCTCGTCTGCAGCGATGTTTATGTGTGTAAATGTTTGCTTTTGATCACAATGCTCTTGCCACTTGTTATGTGTATCATTTCAGCACAACCACGCATATGCCGTGATTAGCACACGGATGGTTGTCTGCATACCGACAGACGTGTGCCGTGGGCTGTGCTGTAATACACCCTTCACTCACCTCTGCATCGTAAATTGTGCTCAGTTTTCCACAAAATAGCATTTTTAGCTCAAGAGTGATAGATGACGTCATTGGCTCTCCACTAGAAAAGAATATGGCGCCTCCCTATGTTTTGCTGCCATGCAATGCCACGATGTAGGTTTCCGCACCGTGCTGCAGATTTCTTCACGGAAAATACACTTTTTGACAATCTTATTAACAAGCATTGGCATAGCCAATAGGTCTCGCCTTTGGGACCTTATAAGTGTTTAGTTATACAGCACAATATCCTTGGTGCAACAACATCAACTGTTGCATGGCTAAACACTTATAAGGTCCCAAAGGCGAGACCTATTGGCTTTGCCAATGCTTGTTACTAGTGTCACTGGAGTGAGGCCTATAGGCTCACTCATTTAATATTCCATTGTTGTATGCTTAACTCACCCTTGACCTACATCGGCTTGGTGTGTAGTGCTGAACAGTGCATATGTGATATCTATGTGCTGGGAGTATGTGTGCTGGTGAATGGTAAAACAGAGGAATAATGCAGTTCTGTGCAGTGAGTGTATATTGTCTGCATGTACTGCGTATATGTGTGCCTTTGAATGGTTTAACCCCTTGGGCGCGGCTGCGATTCTGCGCCTGTGCGGCAGAATCGCGAGTGCGCGGGTTTATGACGGGCCCCAGCCGTCATCAGCACACGAGCCCCGTGATGCATGACGGCTGGGGGCCGTCATCAGCAACGAAGGGGTTAAAGTATGGTGTATTGCTGTGCAGTGTGTGTATGCTAAATACATCTGATTGGTGTATGTATCCCTGACAAGGATACAATACATGGAAGACTCGCCATTCCATTTTGGGAGACCAAGGGCTGGATGGAAAAACATGAAGATAGGAGGTAGAGGAATCCCCCCAGACAGATCTGTGTATTGCTGCATTCCTATAAGCTGGGTGGGACATGTTTGTAGCTATACAGAAACTCCAGTACACTTCAAAGGGTGTTCTTTGATTGAGAGAGAGGTAACAAGGAAGGGATCTGGGTACATCTCAGAAAGGAGATTTGGCTGAGAAAAACAATCACAGAGAGTAGGGCTGAGGCCCTGGGGTGACCTTTTGATACACATATCACTATGGCTGATATCAAGGTGTGAACCTCTAGTCACTACCATGGCCTCTGTTGTGGGGCTATTAGATTTGGAGGCGCTATTGCTGTGACAACCTGCTTTCTGGAAGTAGATAGAGCAGAAGTGTGTGCACCTCAAAAGGAAACAGACACCCAACATAAACCTCAAAAACTCAGACTCTAAATCACATTTGATGTCTGGAAATGGACTTTAAGAAGCAGAGTTTAAGACCCCTAAAGTTATCAACTATCAAGCATCTAGTCGGACTCTGTAAGACTTTTCTGCCTGGTACCAGGACTGGTAGTATCCTAGCTGGGTAAGGGGATATCACCCAGAGAATCCAAGATTCCCTGCCTTGCAGCCTGGAGCACCTGCCTACTAGCAAAGACCAGTGTGCCCTATGAGGAACAGAAGAGCATTGGCGGGAGAAAGGTCCAAGAGGATAATCCTGGCAAGTGGGTTCCCTCAGAAAGGTGTGAGGAAATGGCTGATGCACAGATCATATCCTTGCCCTTGTGCAGGGGTAGTCGGTGGCACCCCTGTATGTCAGAGGATGACCGCCGTGAAGTGAGCCATGATCATTACTGCACCAAACTGGTCATCATCCATGTGAAGTGTTAAGTTGGCGATTCCATATGCCATTTGAAGGCAACGTGATGAGTGCTGCCATGCCGAGCAGTGAAGAGCCCAGTGTGCAGTGTTAAGTCGGAAATCTCAAGGCCATTGTGCCGAGCCGACATGGCCTATGGTTGGTGTTAAGTTGGTGACCTTGTATGTCAGGGAGCCCACCGTAAAGACTGCTGGTGTGCTGATCAGTCTGGAGCCCATGTTCAGTGGAGGGGGATGGTGACCCCATATGCTAGGGCGGCCAAGCAAGAAAGGTGGGCAGGTCTGGATTGTCATTAGAGGAGAGAGTCTGTCTTGGTAAACCTAGCGTGCCTGAACCGTGATTGAAGGCCAGCACCAGTAACTTCTACATTGCAGGTGGTAAGAACTAAAGAACTTACCCGGCTTGATGAACCAGCAAGAACCCCACAGCCACTGACACTGCAGAACCCCTTGTGGGGAAAATCTAAGACAGCCAAGCACAGACTGCCTTGGCTGCATGAGAAAGACTTACCAAAGACAGCTATTGCAGATCTAGAGCCACAGAGGTGGTGCGGTCAAAGACTCCAGTCTCAGATCCCGTTGGAGCGGTTAAGACTGATTTCATATCCAGACGGCCCGGAGGAGCTTGCTTACCATATAGTGTTGCAGCAGTAGAACACTTTTGACTTTAATAGAGTCAGTTTGCGACTCTTCAGACCAGGGTTTTAGTGGGGCATAACCTGAATGTCACCCATAGTAAATGGAGAAGTACTACTACTGGCGTCTAAGGAAGTGGGCGCTCAGGAACACACCTATGTAACACTAGAGTCCTGACATCAGGGGCCTGTGAGTATTATTTGGGAATGTCATAATTTACTTTGTGGTTATATATAAATACTCCTTTTTTCATAACAAGTATTTGATTGGCTAATCATTGATTGTTGCTGCTGTTTGTCTTTTGAGTTGAGGAATTGCATTCATACCCCTGTGCCTACCTCCCCCATGAGAAACCTTGGACCACTCAATCCATCCTTAAACTGACATGCAAGTGCTGAAGGGGTACTTGGCTCAGTTTCTAAGGGTCCATAGTAGGTCACGCCCTGGGACATCAAGAGTAAAAGACTTTAACTCCCACGGTTGGGCCCATTAACCTCTGCTTGCCCTGTGGCCCTCTGAACGAGGTTCTGACACCGTGTTTAAAGGGGGAGCACATGCACTGTACTTCTGAGTTCTAAGGTAAAAAAACAGATAGGTCAACAATTAGATGGAGATCACAACCAAGATGGTAATTTCCTACATTCTCCAAGAGGCGGTCATGATTGCTGGTTTTCAGGGCAGAAGATAGAGTAAGTAAAGTCAGCCCCACTACAGCACCCCAATCGACCTCCATTAAGAGATCATCCAGCACCGAAAAAAAATATTTTCCTGCCCACCCAAAATCCAGGCTGACAACGCTACAGCAGCTTATTGCACTCCACACAGTGCAGCTCGTATAACCTTTTTAAACAGATAGGCTACATAGCAAACAACGCTAGAATGGTGTTAAGATATTTAAATCTTTGTATAAGAGAGTTATTCAGTAAAGGCTGTCCAAGGGATGTACCAAGACAGTTTTCCAAACATCAGGGACAAACACAGATGAAAGGGAATATAAAGAGAAGGTTGGTCATCACAAATACTTAACAAAGCAGTTTAAATTTCTACCAGCACCGGGATCCAGGGAGGAACCTGAGTGGTGCATGGCCATCTTTTGGGGATGTATTATTATTACACATTTCAATTGCACAAATAGTGCACTGCACTTCACAACTATTTCAATTTTAGGCTACAGGAAATAAAATGATTTGCAAAGTATCACATGATCTTCAGGTAAGCCAGGTGTCAGGTTTAGAACCAAGGCCTAGAGGTTCCAAGCTTAGCAGCTCAGTTAGTAGAACACATTTCCTTCTATCCATTTATCTTATCTTCCTTTCTTTTTTACCCTATATTGCACCTCTCAACTATTCTATTCTCTGTCTCTCTTTCTTACCTATACAGTACCTGTACCCTTCACCTTGCCTCTGTATCATGTTGTGTTTATGGGCTAGGGTCGAAACGGCAAAGTTTCCATGAGTACGTCTAGAAAAGTAAGCCAGAGGTCATGAAGCTTTGTGTTGGAATAAAATAAGGATGCACAGTTTGTAAATAGGGGCCCAATAAGGGGAAGCAGGGCATGTAGAATGTTGTAGACATTCCATGGTCATATAGCAAAGTTTTTTTTGTTCCGATATTACGCAAAGTAGTGGAATGCAGTTTAGTAGATTCTGTGCAGTCTTGAGCAGGTGAAAGAAGCCGAGTATTTGGGTTTTTGATAGTATGCTTATTGAAAGAGAAATCAGACAGGGCTGGGTGAGAAAATGATCTGTCAGCAGGTGGATTGGATAAATTCATGCATTAGCACACCATAGGTGCTAAAAAAGTCTACATTCCCAATCGTCATTGGCAGAATCTGAGTTGGTGGAATTTTACCAAAACAAAATAATTTTTTAAAGGAAGAACTTTCTAGTACATTGGAATGTTTTTAATTGCTGCCCTATGATTAGGGCTGATTTGTTCTCACGTGGGTCTGTCTGAAAGTAGGCGCATGCCCACCCAATTCAAACATATCTGCGTATTCATATTCCATTTAAAGATGGCTTAGCATTTAGGGGTACATGGTTCTACGATGGAGATCACTAACATATTTATTGGTTTGTAGCGGAAGAGGATTCTCCAAGGGAAAAAGTGATTTTCGGTATTCTACAGAGCTATGGGCCAGATGTAGGTAAATGTCATTTACCGATTCTAAAATACCGAATTTTACCGATTCTGTATTTTAGAATCGGTAAATGATATGTAGCTAATGATTCAGTAAACTTTATAGAATCAGTAAAATTCGGTAAATACCGATTCGGTATTTACCAATTCGGTATTCCCCATTCATTCCTATGGGCCTGAAGGCCCTTAGGAATGAATGAGAATTTTCAATTCGGTAAATACCAAATCGGTAATAAGGGGTAGACTTACAAGGATGGCAGGGTGTCACAGTGACACCCTGTTGCACCCCAGTATAGTGCATAGGTGCACATGTGGCAGACATACATGCCCTAAGGGCATGTATGTCTGCCACATGGTACAGTTGATAAAAGCACAAAATTGCTTTTTTTAAGGTTTTCGATATTTACCACCAACTATTAGTTGGTGGTAAATACCAAATCCTTAATACACATGAGCACTCTTAGATGTGCTTCTACCGATTCAGGAAATACCGAATTGGTAAATACCGAATCGGTAACATCCGATTCGGTATTTACCTATTCGTATTTACCAAATCGGTATTTTTTGGGCTCCTACATTCCAAATTCCCAATACCGGTCGGTAACGGCCGAAATTCGGTAATTTCGGCCGTTACCGACTGATATTGGGCGAACTACATATGGCCCATGTGTACATGCAGATTTGCATCAATATTATGCATGGACAAGCTTCTAAATATTTGAAAATCTCCATGCATAGCTTATGTGTACTGAGGAAATGTAGGACTGTGAAGCCCATGAAAGTTAAAAATACTCTCCCAATAGGAGTAGTCCTACTTGATAAGAATTCTGATTTTTCAATCTAGCATTTTGGCTGTGGCCAGAATTTACTCTGGGTCTATTTTCATGCTACCTGTTTAATTACTGCCACTCCTCAGTTTCTTACCTTCTGTTTCTATAGCCCTTTCTATGTACATTTATTTCTAACTTAGGACTTGGCCCTCTCTATAGGGTCACCCCCAAACTTTTTACCTTCACTGCTCCTGTTTTGCTGAGTTTGTTTTTTGTTGGTCTTAAGACTCTGCATTTTACTGCTAACCAGTGCTAAAGCTCTTGTACTCTCTCCTTTAAGCATGATGTAATTGCTTGAACCCCGTTGGCACATTTAATTTACTTGTAACGCTCTAGTAAAGTGAAACTACAGGTGCCCTGGACCTTCAAATTAAATTCTATAAATGACCCTGCCGCACGTATTATACCACCCGCTTGATTAGCCCTTTAAGTCCTGGCCCAGGCCTGCCATTGCAGCCTGTGTGTGCAGTTTTACACTTCTATTGCAACCTGTTAAAATAAAACATTTGCCAGGATGAAACCATTTTTCTGATACATATGTCACCCCAGGGTAGGCCCTAAACAGCCCTTATGCAAGGTGTATTGTAGTTAAGAAGTTGGACATGCACTTTTGAGTTTTAAATGTCCTGGTATCGGCAAACTCCTAAACTAATTTTTCACAATTGCAAGTCCTACCTCTCCAATATGATAACATTGGTTTAGTTTATTACATTTAATAAGTCATAAAGTTTGATCGGGAACAGGTAGGAAAGTCATGTTTGGTGTCTGAGGAATTGTAATTTAAAATCCTCTTTAATGGCAAAGTCAGATTTTAAGTTATAATTCTGAAAAAATGCCACTTTTAGAAAGTTTGCATTTTCTTATCCTAACCATGTGATATCTGCAGACTGTTTCCAGGGCTATATGACTAGGTGTATTTGGGAGTTTGCCTTTGTGTAAACCTCCCACACAGTATCGTAATAGTGGGGGTCTAGTTGTTGGCAGGATGGGCTGTCTCTGGCAGGATGGGGGGAGGTGGATTTGTCACCTTCCACACTTGCACTTCAAAGGCACTGGCCAGCTGAAATACAAAGGACATCACAGTAGCACATTGTGCCCCCAGACAAACTGGGACCAGGGCAGGGAGCCAGGAAATTCCAGACACGCCTGTAAGGGGAAAACGCAAGAAGCTTCAATCACTTCAAAAGGGGCACTAGGTATATAAATAGAATTCTCAGACCCACTTTTCAGTACACTACTGGGCCTGTGGATACTACAGAAGAAGGATGCCCTGCTGCCTCAAACCTGCCCGCCTGTCTGCGAAGAAAGACTGGACATGCACCCTTCATCCTAGGCTAAAGTGACTCCAAGGTTCCGCCGACTGAACTGTTCTTAGTAACAGAGACACAACAAGCTCCAGAGGTCTGCCTGCAACTGCCCAGCTGAACTACTGCACTGGACCTGTCTGGTTTTGTGGTTCACCCTGAGAAGGACTGTGGCTGTTGCTTGAGTAAGGTTTCACCCTCCCCCCCAAACAACAACCACATTTCTCACATGTTATATTAGTTCATTCCCTTATCACTCAAGCACTCATTTGTAACTTTAAAGCTCCCGTGAGCAGTGGGCTGACGAGCCTGGGATCCCGCACCTACGCGCCTGAGTGGTACTATACCTGGCAGATATTGGCAGCCATCGGCAACCCCAGTACACGGCCTATCCCTGCTGACGAGGGGTGATACCCCGAAACACGTGTCCAGGGATGGCGAAAACAGCGAAGATAGCAGAAGATCGAAAGATGATGCATCGCGAACACTTTACTACACTGACCAGAGTCCTTAGGGGCGACACCGCCGGTGTGTGAGTAGTGTGCGACCCCACCCCCATTTGTAACTTTAAAGCTCCCGTGAGCAGTGGGCTGACGAGCCGGGGATCCCACACCTACGCGCCTGAGTGGTACTATACCTGGCAGATATTGGCAGCCATCGGCAACCCCAGTACACGGCCTATCCCTGCTGACGAGGGGTGATACCCCGAAACACGTGTCCAGGGATGGCGAAGACAGCGAAGATAGCAGAAGATCGAAAGATGATGCATCGCGAACACTTTACTACACTGACCAGAGTCCTTAGGGGCGACACCGCTGGTGTGTGAGTAGTGTGCGACCCCACCCCCATTTGTAACTTTAAAGCTCCCGTGAGCAGTGGGCTGACGAGCCTGGGATCCCGCACCTACGCGCCTGAGTGGTACTATACCTGGCAGATATTGGCAGCCATCGGCAACCCCAGTACACGGCCTATCCCTGCTGACGAGGGGTGATACCCCGAAACACGTGTCCAGGGATGGCGAAGACAGCGAAGATAGCAGAAGATCGAAAGATGATGCATCGCGAACACTTTACTACACTGACCAGAGTCCTTAGGGGCGACACCGCCGGTGTGTGAGTAGTGTGCGACCCCAGCCCCATTTGTAACTTTAAAGCTCCCGTGAGAAGTGGGCTGATGAGCCTGGGATCCCGCACCTACGCGCCTGAGTGGTACTATACCTGGCGGATATTGGCAGCCATCGGCAACCCCAGTACACGGCCTATCCCTGCTGACGAGGGGTGATACCCCAAAACACGTGTCCAGGGATGGCGAAGACAGCGAAGATAGCAGAAGATCGAAAGATGATGTATCGCGAACACTTTACTACACTGACCAGAGTCCTTAGGGGCGACACCGCCGGTGTGTGAGTAGTGTGCGACCCCACCCCCATTTGTAACTTTAAAGCTCCCGTGAGCAGTGGGCTGACAAGCCTGGGATCCCGCACCTACGTGCCTGAGTGGTACTATACCTGGCAGATATTGGCAGCCATCGGCAACCCCAGTACGCGGCCTGTCCCTGCTGACGAGGGGTGATACCCCGAAACACGTGTCCAGGGATGGCGAAGACATCGAAGATAGCAGAAGATCGAAAGATGATGCATCGCGAACACTTTACTACACTGACCAGAGTCATTAGGGGCGACACCGCTGGTGTGTGAGTAGTGTGCGACCCCACCCCCATTTGTAACTTTAAAGCTCCCGTGAGCAGTGGGCTGACGAGCCTGGGATCCCGCACCTACGCGCCTGAGTGGTACTATACCTGGCAGATATTGGCAGCCATCGGCAACCCCAGTACGCGGCCTGTCCCTGCTGACGAGGGGTGATACCCCGAAACACGTGTCCAGGGATGGCGAAGACATCGAAGATAGCAGAAGATCGAAAGATGATGCATCGCGAACACTTTACTACACTGACCAGAGTCCTTAGGGGCGACACCGCCGGTGTGTGAGTAGTGTGCGACCCCAGCCCCATTTGTAACTTTAAAGCTCCCGTGAGAAGTGGGCTGATGAGCCTGGGATCCCGCACCTACACGCCTGAGTGGTACTATACCTGGCGGATATTGGCAGCCATCGGCAACCCCAGTACACGGCCTATCCCTGCTGACGAGAGGTGATACCCCAAAACACGTGTCCAGGGATGGCGAAGACAGCGAAGATAGCAGAAGATCGAAAGATGATGCATCGCGAACACTTTACTACACTGACCAGAGTCCTTAGGGGCGACACCGCCGGTGTGTGAGTAGTGTGCGACCCCACCCCCATTTGTAACTTTAAAGCTCCCATGAGCAGTGGGCTGACAAGCCTGGGATCCCGCACCTACGCGCCTGAGTGGTACTATACCTGGCAGATATTGGCAGCCATCGGCAACCCCAGTATGCGGCCTGTCCCTGCTGACGAGGGGTGATACCCCGAAACACGTGTCCAGGGATGGCGAAGACATCGAAGATAGCAGAAGATCAAAAGATGATGCATCGCGAACACTTTACTACACTAACCAGAGTCTTTAGGGGCGACACCGCCCGTGTGTGAGTAGTGTGCGACCCCACCCCCATTTGTAACTTTAAAGCTCCCGTGAGCAGTGGGCTGATGAGCCTGGGATCCCGCACCTATGCGCCTGAGTGGTACTATACCTGGTAGATATTGGCAGCCATCGGCAACCCCAGTACACGGCCTATCCCTGCTGACGAGGGGTGATACCCCGAAACACGTGTCCAGGGATGGCGAAGACAGCGAAGATAGCAGAAGATCGAAAGATGATGCATCGCGAACACTTTACTACACTGACCAGAGTCCTTAGGGGCGACACCGCCGGTGTGTGAGTAGTGTGCGACCCCACCCCCATTTGTAACTTTAAAGCTCCCGTGAGCAGTGGGCTGACGAGCCTGGGATCCCGCACCTATGCGCCTGAGTGGTACTATACCTGGCAGATATTGGCAGCCATCGGCAACCCCAGTACACGGCCTATCCCTACTGACGAGGGGTGATACCCCGAAACACGTGTCCAGGGATGGCGAAGACAGCGAAGATAGCAGAAGGTCGAAAGATGATGCATCGCGAACACTTTACTACACTGACCAGAGTCCTTAGGGGCGACACCGCCGGTGTGTGAGTAGTGTGCGACCCCACCCCCATTTGTAACTTTAAAGCTCCTGTGAGCAGAGGGCTGACGAGCCTGGGATCCCACACCTACGCGCGTGAGTGGTACTATACCTGGCGGATATTGGCAGCCATCGGCAACCCCAGTACACGGCCTATCCCTGCTGACGAGGGGTGATACCCCGAAACACGTGTCCAGGGATGGCGAAGACAGCGAAGATAGCAGAAGGTCGAAAGATGATGCATCGCGAACACTTTACTACACTGACCAGAGTCCTTAGGGGCGACACCGCCGGTGTGTGAGTAGTGTGCGACCCCACCCCCATTTGTAACTTTAAAGCTCCCGTGAGCAGTGGGCTGACGAGCCTGGGATCCCGCACCTACGCGCCTGAGTGGTACTATACCTGGCAGATATTGGCAGCCATCGGCAACCCCAGTACACGGCCTATCCCTGCTGACGAGGGGTGATACCCCGAAACACGTGTCCAGGGATGGCGAAGACAGCGAAGATAGCAGAAGATCGAAAGATGATGCATCGCGAACACTTTACTACACTGACCAGAGTCCTTAGGGGCAAAACCGCCGGTGTGTGAGTAGTGTGCGACCCCAGCCCCATTTGTAACTTTAAAGCTCCCGTGAGAAGTGGGCTGATGAGCCTGGGATCCCGCACCTACGCGCCTGAGTGGTACTATACCTGGCGGATATTGGCAGCCATCGGCAACCCCAGTACACGGCCTATCCCTGCTGACGAGGGGTGATACCCCAAAACACGTGTCCAGGGATGGCGAAGACAGCGAAGATAGCAGAAGATCGAAAGATGATGCATCGCGAACACTTTACTACACTGACCAGAGTCCTTAGGGGCGACACCGCCGGTGTGTGAGTAGTGTGCGACCCCACCCCCATTTGTAACTTTAAAGCTCCCATGAGCAGTGGGCTGACAAGCCTGGGATCCCGCACCTACGCGCCTGAGTGGTACTATACCTGGCAGATATTGGCAGCCATCGGCAACCCCAGTATGCAGCCTGTCCCTGCTGACGAGGGGTGATACCCCGAAACACGTGTCCAGGGATGGCGAAGACATCGAAGATAGCAGAAGATCGAAAGATGATGCATCACGAACACTTTACTACACTGACCAGAGTCTTTAGGGGCGACACCGCCCGTGTGTGAGTAGTGTGCGACCCCACCCCCATTTGTAACTTTAAAGCTCCCGTGAGCAGTGGGCTGATGAGCCTGGGATCCCGCACCTATGCGCCTGAGTGGTACTATACCTGGTAGATATTGGCAGCCATCGGCAACCCCAGTACACGGCCTATCCCTGCTGACGAGGGGTGATACCCCGAAACACGTGTCCAGGGATGGCAAAGACAGCGAAGATAGCAGAAGATCGAAAGATGATGCATCGCGAACACTTTACTACACTGACCAGAGTCCTTAGGGGCGACACCGCCGGTGTGTGAGTAGTGTGCGACCCCACCCCCATTTGTAACTTTAAAGCTCCCGTGAGCAGTGGGCTGACGAGCCTGGGATCCCGCACCTATGCGCCTGAGTGGTACTATACCTGGCAGATATTGGCAGCCATCGGCAACCCCAGTACACGGCCTATCCCTACTGACGAGGGGTGATACTCCGAAACACGTGTCCAGGGATGGCGAAGACAGCGAAGATAGCAGAAGATCGAAAGATGATGCATCGCGAACACTTTACTACACTGACCAGAGTCCTTAGGGGCGACACTGCCGGTGTGTGAGTAGTGTGCGACCCCACCCCCATTTGTAACTTTAAAGCTCCCGTGAGCAGAGGGCTGACGAGCCTGGGATCCCACACCTACGCGCGTGAGTGGTACTATACCTGGCGGATATTGGCAGCCATCGGCAACCCCAGTACACGGCCTATCCCTGCTGACGAGGGGTGATACCCCGAAACACGTGTCCAGGGATGGCGAAGACAGCGAAGATAGCAGAAGATCGAAAGATAATGCATCGCGAACACTTTACTACACTGACCAGAGTCCTTAGGGGCGACACCGCCGGTGTGTGAGTAGTGTGCGACCCCACGCCCCCATTTGTAACTTTAAAGCTCCCGTGAGCAGTGGGCTGACGAGCCTGGGATCCTGCACCTACGCGCCTGAGTGGTACTATACCTGGCAGATATTGGCAGCCATCGGCAACCGAAGTACACGGCCTATCCCTGCTGACGAGGGGTGATACCCCGAAACACGTGTCCAGGGATGGCGAAGACAGCAAAGATAGCAGAAGATCGAAAGATGATGCATCGCGAACACTTTACTACACTGACCAGAGTCCTTAGGGGCGACACCGCCGGTGTGTGAGTAGTGTGCGACCCCACCCCCATTTGTAACTTTAAAGCTCCCGTGAGCAGTGGGCTGACGAGCCTGGGATCCCGCACCTACGCGCCTGAGTGGTACTATACCTGGCAGATATTGGCAGCCATCGGCAACCCCAGTACACGGCCTATCCCTGCTGACGAGGGGTGATACCCCGAAACACGTGTCCAAGGATGGCGAAGACAGCGAAGATAGCAGAAGATCGAAAGATGATGCATCGCGAACACTTTACTACACTGACCAGAGTCCTTAGGGGCGACACCGCCAGTATGTGAGTAGTGTGCGACCCCACCCCCATTTGTAACTTTAAAGCTCCCGTGAGCAGTGGGCTGACGAGCCTGGGATCCCGCACCTACGCGCCTGAGTGGTACTATACCTGGCAGATATTGTCAGCCATCGGCAACCCCAGTACACGGCCTATCCCTGCTGACGAGGTGTGATACCCCGAAACACGTGTCCAGGGATGGCGAAGACAGCGAAGATAGCAGAAGATTGAAAGATGATGCATCGCGAACACTTTACTACACAGACCAGAGTCCTTAGGGGCGACACCGCCGGTGTGTGAGTAGTGTGCGACCCCACCCCCATTTGTAATCCTAGGCTAAAGTGACTCCAAGGTTCCGCCGACTGAACTGTTCTTAGTAACAGGGACACAACAAGCTCCAGAGGTCTGCCTGCAACTGCCCAGCTGAACTCCTGCACTGGACCTGTCTGGTTTTGTGGTTCACCCTGAGAAGGACTGTGGCTGTTGCTTGAGTAAGGTTTCACCCTCCCCCCCAAACAACAACCACATTTCTCACATGTTATATTAGTTCATTCCCTTATCACTCAAGCACAAACTGTATCCTATTATGTCAATGCATTTACACAACATAAAGACAAGGGATTAAGAGAATTATGTATGAGGGGTGATGTAGCTTTGTCTCCTAAATTCGTGATGGGATGAGGGCCAAGTTACGTCCGACCTAACAGAACAGTAGAAGACTATGGGCACTTGTGGGTTAATGGGCAAGCAATAGATGGAGGATTCTGTCCTTATAGAAATCCCCTTTGTAATGCTGAAGAGGTGGACGGTCCATTACCTCTCTCTGGCTAATATGGCATCATTAGCAGAAAAGGCACTGAGCCCCGCCCTCTCCCAATTTAGATCCTCTTGATTGTGGTGTTCAAAAGCCTCCTGATCAGGAACTCTAAAGTGAAAACCTACTTGCAAAGTTATGTTGCGAAAGGCACTGCTTCCCACTTTCACCGGGTCACCCTGTGAACCAACGCAGTTCCTGCTGAGTGATGTTCACAGCCACCTGAATGGTTTTATAGATATGTACACAGTCGCTCAGTCTGTCACCACAGTGGGGTCAGTAGACCTCAGTGCCAACTACAAGCTGAAGAGTCAATGACCGTGGAACAGAAGCGAGGAGATGCTAGACTAATTGGCCCGATGGCAATGTTGACTCTTTCCTTCGGTGCTGGGTGTTGGAATCTGTTTCTCAGCTGGTGCTCACTGCCCTTTGGAGTACCCCAGTTAGGAACATGGGCCGACAAATGTCTAGTCAAACCTGTAAAGCCAGTCCTCTTAAATACACATGTTGAGTGCTAAGAAGCAATGCTGAAGCGCTGTATGGCAAACATCTGATGATGATACCAAATGCTTCATTGGATGTCTCTCTAAGTCGATGTGTGATTGCTAAGAGGCCCGTTAGACAAGTGGTGTTTCCAGTAAATAGGAACCTGCGATTAAAGAATGTTTCACAGATTCAGAAAACCAGGCCTCGCTCAACGAATGACTATTTAATTTTCCTCCAGTTTTAAAGGTCAGGCTTAGAATAGGAATTGAAGAATAAATATTACTTAATGTTAAACTCCGCAGCTGTATTTTGTGCACTTGTTCCTGTGTGACATTTTGTACCCTGACTATAGGAAAAAAATCCAATCCAAAACAATTATTCAGGGTTTCAGACCGACTTCCCCAGTTAAAACACGGGATGCTGCTTCAGACCTGTGCTTGGCTGTTGCACATGTTTGTAGCCGCCTTGGAGTTGCTGGTCGCCCTGTGGCACGAGGATGTGCTGTAGAATTTTCCGTGATTGCTGGAGATTCTTGGAACCGCGCGGAAATCGCAATTGACCCAGTTCCACAGAAAGAGCCTACTATTATTAGAAAGAAAGAACGGGCTGCAGGACCCATGGGAGACGACGGCCAAATATAGCACGCCCGCACGGAAAGGAGCGAAAGTTAGTGAGATTAAGTGATTGGAAATTTAATAATCAAATCAACAGATAGGAACAACAGAAATGCGTCACTGGCCCAGAGGAGGAACACTTAAGGGCTCATTAAGAGTTGATTGGAGTGGTATCCTGCAGAGCAGACCACCCGCCTGATTACAGGTTTTTTCGGTGCTGGAAAGCACCTGGTAGCAGCCAGATGTATGTCAATGAACATTTGCCTTCCACTGAAAGTGGACAGAAAAAGATGCGCAGAAGCAGGCCAGGTATCAGGGAAAGCATGCCGATTGGACCATGTAAATTCAGATCCCACATTATTGGCTGGATTCTGTGCCCGTGCGCAGGAAACGAGGAGGATCTGATCAGATTTTAGATTTGACAGCTGTTTTTGCCGCTGGCACCACGACACGAAGGGGAGTATGGGGGGACAGCGCCCTAGTACCACACAGCTGGCGAGCGCAGCCAGCAGCGCGCCCTTGGTGCCGCCCCCCCCGGACAACAGCCAATGGGGAGGGCTCATTGTGGACGGGGGAGGGCGCTTCACATGTATATCCTTGGCCAGCAGCGTGGCTCGGCCTTCTCTCCCGCGCCGTGGCTGCTCTGCAGTGCAGTGGATGATCGCATGTGTAAATAAACTTGGAATACAGTGCCAAAATATGAATAAAAACAGGTAATACAAATGGTGTCTTTCCTTGCAGCTGATTGTCGCGTGTGGGTGATGGGCCATTCCTACGTCACAAGGTTGGAGCAGTGGGCGAGGCTCAAGAGATGGGATCTGAACTTAGCGAGGACGCAAATTCTATGGCTGGGTTTCCCGGGAATGAGATGGGGCCAGCTGAAGGGCAGACTGCAGAAATATATAGCAGAACGGGGCGGTCCTCCCAGCATCCTGATTATCCATCTAGGGGGAAATGACCTGGTAAAGGTGGGGAGGAAAGCCTTATTGGAGGCCATGCAGAAAGATGTAACGGCAATTACTAACGAATTGGGAACCACGGAAATTATTTGGTCTGAGATTGTGCCCCGCAGGGCCTGGAGGGGAGCACGATCGGGAGTGGCGATAGAGCAGGGCCGGAAGAGGGTTAACAGGTCAATGCAGAAATTCCTGGAAAAAAGGGGATTGGGTTGCATTAGGCATGCGCTGATACAGGACAGGGCTGAGGGGTATTACGAAAGCGATGGAGTACATTTGTCTGGGTGGGGAATGGATGTTTTCCTACTGGACTTACTTGAAGCCCTGTCGGCGGCAGGGTGTCGGTAGCTGGGTAGGTGGGGGGGCTCTGTCATCGACGGGGGCCTCCTTCAGAGCTGTGGCGGATTACAGGGCGATCTGGAAGCAGATGGACAGTAGGGGTACCTCTGCGGCAGAAGGATACAGTCTAAATACCTCTGCCTGGCACAGTAGGGTGCCCGAGCCAAGAACCTGGAGCCGAGGGGGTTCCAGGAAACAGCGTCGGCGCCCCGTTAGTCCTTCGGGCGGTCGGGGGGCCTGAACCGACCGGGGGTGTGCCTCATCTCCTTGGGCATGCGGGTCAGCGAGAGGCTGCCGCTTTGGATCGCCTGTAAGATGACCCACCTACCAGTACCTGTGTTGTACGAAATAAACCTGCACCACTGCTTTCCCACAAATATGTCTCATGGTTTCTTTGGTATGTAAGTTATGCATGCAGGGCGAAGTAAGCCTGATGGTGTGGGCACTATGCCGCTGGCACCACGACACGAAGGGGAGTATGGGGGGACAGCGCCCTAGTACCACACAGCTGGCGAGCGCAGCCAGCAGCGCGCCCTTGGTGCCGCCCCCCCCGGACAACAGCCAATGGGGAGGGCTCATTGTGGACGGGGGAGGGCGCTTCACATGTATATCCTTGGCCAGCAGCGTGGCTCGGCCTTCTCTCCCGCGCCGTGGCTGCTCTGCGCTGTAACCCACCCTGAACCCTGACCCAGCTGCAGAGCGGTTGGCACTGTTTGGATATTTTAATGATCATGTTTTATGTTGCAGGCGGAGTCACAGGGCGATCTGGAAGCAGATGGACAGTAGGGGTACCTCTGCGGCAGAAGGATACAGTCTAAATACCTCTGCCTGGCACAGTAGGGTGCCCGAGCCAAGAACCTGGAGCCGAGGGGGTTCCAGGAAACAGCGTCGGCGCCCCGTTAGTCCTTCGGGCGGTCGGGGGGCCTGAACCGACCGGGGGTGTGCCTCATCTTCCGCCCTGACAGGGGGGGCGGGAGTCTAACAAAATAGAGTGAATGTACTGCACCGTCTGAGCATCGACTCGCCGTGCAAGATGGCTCCTTGGGCATGCGGGTCAGCGAGAGGCTGCCGCTTTGGATCGCCTGTAAGATGACCCACCTACCAGTACCTGTGTTGTACGAAATAAACCTGCACCACTGCTTTCCCACAAATATGTCTCATGGTTTCTTTGGTATGTAAGTTATGCATGCAGGGCGAAGTAAGCCTGATGGTGTGGGCACTATGAGCCGGATCCCGGCTAGACACAGGGGAATATGTTGAATTTGTCCCGATGTAATCTGCTGACACTGGAACACATTCAGAAACACCCTCACATTGTTTACTTTTCTTTCGAGCTGCAACCTGCAGGCAGTCGGGAGGATTTCTAATTTTCACTCCCAGCAGGGCCCAAAACAAAGGCGTTCTTTTGCTCAAGTACCTTCCTGGTTGGGAGCTTTCTGGCGCTTAACACCTTATTGCCAGTGCAATGGAGGGAAACAAGACACGCAGCTTTTTGCCCTACACAAGCACTTGAAAACTGTGATTTCGAGAAAGGTATTTGGCTTTATTCACCCCCTCAATGTAAGAGATATGGGCAGAAGAAAGATTAAAGCCATTCCATCGGAACATTTTTCTTGGTGATGGTAGCAGAATGCAAGAATTAGGAACGAGTTGACGGAAGAGCACTATCAACATTAACTGTAAAGTTGAAAGAGTTATATGTGGCTCTTTGCTAAATCAGTTATAAAATTCAATAAAAATACACAAAATGCTCCAAAACACAAATCCTACCTCCCCCCTAAATGGTACTTTTGCTGCAAAAGATCTTGTCAGCAGTACATAAAAAAGTAGCAACAAGAGCGTACCAATTTGTAGTAGGGGGATTTACACACAGACTTCAGGAGACGATGGTGATGATCCAAAATAAGCTTTATTGGTGTAACCAATAAGTAGATATAGTAAAAGGAGGAGCTCATAAGAAGAGCAACGTATAAGATAAGAAGCCAGTGATAACCTAACTCCATGACATCCATCAGATTCTAAAGTAGAATCAAATAATTAAAGGAGAAGCAACTTAACATTAAATACTACAGCTATAGAAATAAAGTAGACTTCTGATCATACATATACGCATAGAAGGAGCCAGACCGTGTTTCTAATTTTTTGTATTCTAAGAAAAAATCCAGAAATTGATCTTCTCCTTTCTGGGGCACAAATTAGCATTTCTGTGCCCCAAGAAGGAGCCTGGTGCTTATTCTATTTTGTATTAGCCTGAAACAAAACACAAAGAAAGTCAGAGACATCCCTGGAGCACAGATATTGGTGATTGTGCTTCATCAGGGAGCCGGATGCTCTTTGGATCTTTTTATAATCCAAGGAAAAATCCTAACAGCGTCAAGTTCCTTCCGGGGGCTCAACGTACCTACCACACCCAACCTAACATTGTGTCATCTTATCTACCACAACTAACCTATCATACCAACCTACCACACCAACCAGCCATACTCAACCTGCTTTAGCTAACCTAACATACCTAGCATGCCTATCATACCATAATTCCCATCCCTACAATGTCTATCTCCTGTAAAAAAAATGTAACCTATCACATCGACCTACCATGGTTATGAAAGCTAACTACAAACATGCTACCCTACAACACCTACCTATGACAACTAATCTATCTAATTTACCATGCCTACCTATTATACCTACATTCCATACCTACCTACAATGTCCACAATATATGACCTACATAACTTCCGTTCCTCACCTAACTACCATACACACCCTGCCTACATACATAACATACCTCGGTGATGAATATTTCTTAGTTACATATCCGGAAGCTGCTCTGAGGTGGTGGTTTTGTAAAAAGGGGCAAGTTATGTTTTTGAGATCAGCAGCCTTCCATGGAAAGCACTTGTACCTAGTAACAACCTAAGGTTCTTCAGCCTGTATCTGGAAAGTACCGTTTTGTGGGGCATGAACATGTGAATGGATTGCTTATTTAACAGAATTGGCAAAGTCAATAGGTCTCGTGTTAGCTGCCACTAACTTTTTGGCTTTGTTAAGGCTTGTTTTGTTTTGTCATGGGATGTACAAATCTTTTTTGTTGGGGAAGCTGAAAGGCCATTTTTTGTCTGAAAAGATAAATATAAAACTGCCGCTAACGGCAAAAAATATAGGTTTGGCTTCAAAAAGCATGCATGGTCATTGTCACCCCTGGCACTGATTGTGTTCTCTGTGAATAGGAAGAAGACAGTCACTCTCAGTGGGCTGACCCACTCCCCCATGTTGTATGCAGTAATCAGCAAAATGTGAATGTGAAATAACAGACCAATGGGATGAAGTGGGATAGTTGAAAGCCGATACAAGTACATTTATGAAAATCAAAAGGTCTTGGCAAGTGACAGACCCCCAAAAAAATGGAGACGTATTCACCCTGCAAAGAAATGTAAAATAGCCAATCGAGGATATGATATTTCATTCTGTGACACGCCATCCAACATCTTTTTTTTAGCTTATGAAGAGTGATAAAAGACTGCATTGCAAAAAATGTTTTTCTGCATGATTGATTTAGTTTGAATATTGATATTTATGTGGCTTGATACTAAGAAAACAGTGTTGATGACAATCAACGTCTACATGAGCCCCCTCGCAACCATCGCACGCCAGCACAACCTCAACATCATCTCCTACGCCGACGACACCCAGCTGATCCTCTCCCTCACCAACGACCCCGCCACCGCCAGAGCCAACCTGCACGAAGGGATGACAGACGTAGCCAAATGGATGTCGAACAGCCGCCTGAAACTGAACTCGGACAAGACGGAAGTCCTCATCCTGGGATCATCAACCTCCGCCTGGGACGACTCCTGGTGGCCCCCCGCCCTGGGCAGCGCACCCAAACCCACAGACCACGCACGCAACCTGGGCTTCATCCTGGACTCCTCCCTCTCCATGACCAGACAAGTCAACGCCGTCTCCTTGTCGTGCTTCAACATCCTGCGCATGCTGCGTAAGATCTTCCGATGGATCCCCACAGAGACCAGGAAGACGGTCACCCAGGCCCTCGTCACCAGCCGTCTGGACTACGGCAACTCCCTCTACGCGGGAACCACCGCCAAACTCCAGAAGAGACTCCAGCGGATCCAGAACACCTCAGCACGACTCATCCTGGACATCCCCCGCCGCAGCCACATCTCCGGACACCTGAGAGACCTGCACTGGCTCCCGGTCAACAAGAGAATCACCTTCCGGCTCCTCACCCACGCACACAAAGCCCTACACAACCAAGGCCCAGGATACCTCAACAGCCGCCTCAACTTCTACACTCCCAAACGCCAGCTTCGATCGACCAGCCACGCCCTCGCCGCCGTCCCCCGCATCCGAAGAGCCACCACAGGAGGAAGGTCCTTCTCCTACCTGGCCGCCAAGACTTGGAACTCCCTTCCGTCCCACCTCCGCCGGACCCACGACCACCTCGCCTTCAGGAAGCAGCTCAAGACCTGGCTGTTCGAGCAGTAGCGGACCCCCTCCCCCCAGCGCCTTGAGACCCTCCGGGTGAGTAGTGCGCTATATAAATGCTTTGATTGATTGATTGAATATATTATCATTTTCAATGCAGTGTATTTTTGTAAACAATTCTTCTGATAGCAAGGTAAATGGAAGTATTCACAAGATTCTTTGGGGCAGATTTATGTTAACTGGCGCATCCCCAGGGATGCACCAGTTAATGTGCGCCACAGTGCACCACTGCTCCGCCACCCATGGTGCGCCGCATTTACAATGCGGCGCACCATGGTGCAAGGCAGTGAAGTTGCGTGACGCATCTCTCGGCGTACGGGCGGCGCATTGCAGGAGTCATGTCGCAAGTGCGACATGACTCCTGCAATGCACAGGGGCCACCTCTTCAATGCATGGTGCGTCACCCTTACGCCTGCTTCAAGCAGGCGTAAGGAATTGACGTAGAAAGTGACTGACTGAAATCTCATAGATTTCACTCAGCCACTTTTAGGAGGCGTTCCTGCGCAGGAACGCCCCCCCCCCTGCGCAGGAACGCCTCCTTATAGCGCAGGGCTTTCCAACGTGACGCATCTCCTAGATGCGTCACGTTGTAAATAGGGCGCATTGTTTGCGCCGCCGTTGCGTCACATTAAGTGACACAATTGCGGCGCAAAGAGGCGCAAGGGCCTCATAAATCTGCCCCTTTATTTATAGTTTATGTTCCTGCACATTCATTTGCAGCACGATTAACAAAGCCAAGATTAAAAACTTTGGAATCTTCTCCTATAAACTTTTTCCTGTGTTTAAAGAATAATTAAACTTTAATGTGCTTCACAAAGATCCCCAAAGTCGGATGAAAATCTACCATCAACAGCTATGGTTTACCAGGAGAATACAGACTTTGCATAATGTTCGCGTGTGGAAAACCCGATTTAGTAACGGGTTCATTAATTTCACTTTTTATGGTCTGGCTTGACAGCACAGCTGTCACCAGACAAGTATGTGAGAATCATACGGAGAGGGCATTTGGCTCCGGACATATGCTGTGAGTCAGGAGTACATGTTATGATTGAGTAGAAAGTGTGTGCTTCCACAAAAAAGGTGCTTGCCCTCCACATAGCTGTGATCATTTTGTTTATTTATCAAGGTGCCTGAGTCTGAACTTTCAGGAGCACACACATGATATTGTAATGCTATTAAAGTGTCTTAGATAACTAGGTAATTTATGGAATTTTTATCGGACATAAGCGCAGATGGGAGGAAGGCAATTATTAACCTATTGCTAAAGCCTGAAAGCACATACTTTGCTAAATGGAAGTTCACAGATTACTGTACTAGGCAAGGGTTTTGGTCATCTACCAGGACAAAATGTGGAGATAGAAGAGATGCACTACAGTAATCCTTATCAGGCTGCATTTGAATTAATTTGTACTTTTATGACTATATACCGGATGGGTGCCTTGTGGAAAGCTTAGACTCAGTACAAGGGGCCTACATTGGTTAGGCTGACAATCCAATAATTAACGCTATAGACCTGATTGTTTATCATGAAAAGTTACAAGGAAGGCAGTTGTCCTGAAATATTAATTGTGAAAAGCATATGTTGTAGTCAGTGGGCATTTTAGAGTGGGAATCCCATATATTAATTTAAATGGCAAGGGTTTTGTTTAGGGGTGGGCGGGCAGCTCTGCTCCACCGGCAGAGTTTGTGGAGTTTTGCCAATCTTGGCTCTGACTGGAGCACGGAGTTCGCAAAACTCTGCCAACCACCAGCGGAGCAGAGTTTATTGGTGCGCTTGCCCATGAGAGTAGGAAAATGGTGGCCAACTGAACAAATTTTAAGGAAGTGAGCGCATAAGTAGTGAAGTGCAACATGGGCGGGTGGTTAACGAGAGCTCATTGGTGACAAGATCCAACAGTGAGCAATCCGTATTAGAGGCAGGGACAGGGAAGAGAATAGGATGAAAACAAGGTGGGTGCTTGGTTGGGCACTGTATGGGAGTTTTGCCTGTGTGCTGTGTGGGTGCCCGTACACCAGCAGTTGATTGCATCTGAAGCCGTAGCATCCACCGTCACTGTATACCTGCTTCAAACAAGCTGACGGCATGCTGCAGAATGTGGAGTACAGGAACCTTACAACCACGATGGTGGCCAAGGCACAAGAGGAGCAGGAGCAGCTTAATGAAGAGGACAACAATGAAGAGGATGGGTGTGAGAGCCAGGCCAGGAGGCCCAAGAAGACTGACGAAGATGGCAAGCAGCCAGTCTACATGGTGCCCGATGGCAACGAGCAGTGAAACCACCAGGTGAGTGAGTGCCCGGGGGGAAGACTGTGCCATGTAAGTTTAGTAAAAACCCTGGCTGGAGGTTGAACAAAAAAAGGCTGCTGCGGCCGGTTTTGTGGGTAGTACTGCTAAGGGGAGATCGTACTCGTAAGGAGTAAGAGTAAATGGAATGGAAATGTTCTGCTTTGATGAGTGATTTTGCGGAGGAGTATATTTTACCCAATATTGGGTCTGTTATTTTTTTAGGATTATCTTTGGGAAGTGTTGACCTGGAGATCGTTAGTTGGCATTCTTAATTGGTAGCAAAATATGGCAAACATGGGTCAAATCGATTTTTCATTACGCACATCCAAATCCTTTCAGCTCTGTCTGGATATTGTAGGGGTGACCGTGCAATACACAGCCAGCTCGTGGAACTCAGCAAGATTGGTGGAGTTTTTATGTAGCTTCACAGAATCCTGCGGAGTGAAACTCTTTGAGCTCTGCCCAGGCTGTGTTTTGGTTTTGGCTATGCCCTCTGCTGAACCATGAAGCTAGAAGGTTTGCACTTTGAGAATCCTTGTTGAGCTTGTTAGGACTAGGCCTGGGCGTAAAATTCTGCTCTACTTGCGTAATTTGTCAAATTCGGCAACTTCTCCTTCCGCAGTGAACGCAGAGTTACTGATAAACTCTGAACTCCTCAATGGAGCAGATATTTTTCATTTGGCACTCTTGTCACGTCATTTTGTGTGTGGGGAGAATCCGACCAGGCTTGATGAGCAGTCACGAGCAGCAGGGCAAGCCTCAGCAGCCAAGGGGACTTTATCCCCCATGCCAGGAGGCCCCTCTGCAAAGAAATTGAGAAAGGGGGCAGGGTTTTTGATGATGTCTCAGCAATCCCACTGTGGGAGACTTACTTGTTGCATAAAATAGGGGTTCTTGACCCCCAACGATCCTCAGCAGCCAAGGGAACTTTATTTCCCAACCAGTAGTGCACCATGAGACCACTTTGCAGAGTGGTTGAGAAAGGGGGCAGGGCTTCTGAGGACGTATCAGAAATCCTACTGTGGGAGACTCACTTGTCACATAAAATAGGGGTTCTTGGCTCCCAGCAACCCTCAGCAGCCAAGGGGGCTTTATCTCCTAAACACTAGAGTGCAAGCGGGCCTCTTTGCAGAGTGATTGAGAAAGGGGACAGAGCTTCCGATGACATCTCAGAAATCCCGCTTTGGGGGACTAACTTGTGGCAACAATAGGGGTTCTTTGTCTCCAACGACCCTCAGCAGCCAAGGGCACTTCATCCCCCTGCCAGTGGTGCGCAAGGAGGCCACTTTGCAGAGTGGTTAAGAAAGTGGCCAGGACCTCCTATGATATCTCAGCAATCCCACTGTGGTGGACTTACTTGTGCCAACAATTGGGGTTCTTGTCCCCCACCGACCCTCAGCAGCCAAGGGGACTTCATCCCCCAACCAGCAGTGCATCAGGAGGCCCCTTTGCAAGTTGGTACGTGGCAAGGGACTATGACGATGTCCGCTATCAGGAGACTCTGCAAAATGTGGCGGAGGTTTTCGGAAACTCCACGAGCTCTGCTCAGATACCATTTTGCTTTGCCAACTGTAATTTTGTATACATTTCCAAGGTTATGACTGTTGCCTCACGGTTACCTTGTGAGAAGGCTTATGCTCAGTATAATAGGCTATAGTTGGTTATGGTGATGAGCCATGATTATATATAAGCTTATTTGGTGTACAAAGAAATGCTTTGCCAAATGCCACATTTCTGTTGTACTTATTTTAAACATTATTACAAAGGCAGTATACCTGGATTATTTATTGGGAAAAGCATATGGTAAAGTCAGTAGGCCTCTAACAGTGGGTTGTAGGTCATAAAAAGGCAATTTGCTACATGTAACCTTATATATTAGCAAAAGAGGCAAGGGTTATGGTGTTGGTCATCCACTCCTACAAACCAATAGAGCACAATTTCACTGTGATGATTCTTTTTATGACCCATTAAGAGGGTTTGCATATTGTTTTGCCTAGCGTAAATGTGTAGAAATGTGTAATTTATAAAAATGTATGCCTTATAGTTACCAGCTTCTGTGCACTACTGTAGGCCCATGTTCTATAAAGGGCCAATACAGGGTAGAGGCCTTACGAGTTCACTAGAAAAAGTTATGTCACATTTCCTTGGTGTGATCTGTTTAAAATGAAAAGTTATAACAAAGCAAGTAGGCCATACTTACTTATTGTGAAAATAATGTAACAGGGGATAGATGATTTGCACTATGGTAAGTCCTATTAGGGTCTATTAGTATGGCTTTTGTATTGTTTTGACAACTGTATGTTCCTCATGTTTTTAATTTTATTAAATTATACTTGATGGTGCCTTGTCGGAAGGATTTAAACCAACAGAGTAGGTCTGACTCGCTCTTCGCTCTCGAGCCGAGTGGTCGCTCCCCAGTGTCTTTGACGACACCTGGTATCGTTGTGCAGCGCCTCGCTGTTATTGCCTGCAATCTGCCTTGCTTGCCGCGTTTTGCTCTGTAGACATTTTACATTGCCGCTTTTGCTCTGTTTTCATTATTAATTGCCAGTGTAACTTTGTCTGTGTTTGCGCGTTATCCCCCAGCGCTCCGCTGCCATTTTGTTTGTTGTTGTGGTCCGAGTAAACCCGCCCCGCCTCCCAGCTGAGCCGCCCTCCCACAGACTACTTCCAGCGCTCCATTCCCTCTAAGCGCTGTGACTCGCTCTTCGCTCTCGAGCCGAGTGGTCGCTCCCCAGTGGCTTTGACGACACCTGGTATCGTTGTGCAGCGCCTCGCTGTTATTGCCTGCAATCTGCCTTGCTTGCCGCGTTTTGCTCTGTAGACATTTTACATTGCCGCTTTTGCTCTGTTTTCATTATTAATTGCAAGTGTAACTTTGTCTGTGTTTGCGCGTTATCCCCCAGCGCTCCGCTGCCATTTTGTTTGTTGTTGTGGTCCGAGTAAACCCGCCCCGCCTCCCAGCTGAGCCGCCCTCCCACAGACTACTTCCAGCGCTCCATTCCCTCTAAGCGCTGTGACTCGCTCTTCGCTCTCGAGCCGAGTGGTCGCTCCCCAGTGTCTTTGACGACACCTGGTATCGTTGTGCAGCGCCTCGCTGTTATTGCCTGCAATCTGCCTTGCTTGCCGCGTTTTGCTCTGTAGACATTTTACATTGCCGCTTTTGCTCTGTTTTCATTATTAATTGCCAGTGTAACTTTGTCTGTGTTTGCGCGTTATCCCCCAGCGCTCCGCTGCCATTTTGTTTGTTGTTGTGGTCCGAGTAAACCCGCCCCGCCTCCCAGCTGAGCCGCCCTCCCACAGATTACTTCCAGCGCTCCATTCCCTCTAAGCGCTGTGACTCGCTCTTCGCTCTCGAGCCGAGTGGTCGCTCCCCAGTGTCTTTGACGACACCTGGTATCGTTGTGCAGCGCCTCGCTGTTATTGCCTGCAATCTGCCTTGCTTGCCGCGTTTTGCTCTGTAGACATTTTACATTGCCACTTTTGCTCTGTTTTCATTATTAATTGCCAGTGTAACTTTGTCTGTGTTTGCGCGTTATCCCCCAGCGCTCCGCTGCCATTTTGTTTGTTGTTGTGGTCCGAGTAAACCCGCCCCGCCTCCCAGCTGAGCCGCCCTCCCACAGATTACTTCAGCGCTCCATTCCCTCTAAGCGCTGTGACTCGCTCTTCGCTCTCGAGCCGAGTGGTCGCTCCCCAGTGTCTTTGACGACACCTGGTATCGTTGTGCAGCGCCTCGCTGTTATTGCCTGCAATCTGCCTTGCTTGCCGCGTTTTGCTCTGTAGACATTTTACATTGCCGCTTTTGCTCTGTTTTCATTATTAATTGCCAGTGTAACTTTGTCTGTGTTTGCGCGTTATCCCCCAGCGCTCCGCTGCCATTTTGTTTGTTGTTGTGGTCCGAGTAAACCCGCCCCGCCTCCCAGCTGAGCCGCCCTCCCCCCTCCACTTTCCATATATGAAAGCCGGTCCCGCGCGCAGCGTTTACGCGCAGCAATCACGCCCAATCCGCGCCGAAGGTGCGCCAAAGGTAAGCCCGTCTACGCCCGTCCGCGCCTGGCCCGCGCCCAGCGCCAGACCCCCTGGCCCTCGCATTGCCCAGCCCTCCCGCATTACCTACGATGCCACCACCCTCCTAGCCCTTAACCCCGGCCGCTACCCCAACTGCGTCCAAGCCGCTCCTGGACACACCCATGGACCTTTCTCATGCTACTCCTGCAAATTCATCGGCACCGTTAACAACTCCGCTACGATCACACCACAGATTCCCGACCCCAACCACCTACAATGCATCTTGCTCAACACCCGATCGGTCCACAGGCACGCCATCGACCTATGGAATCTACTAGACACCATCTCTCCGGACGTCGCCTTCCTAACAGAAACATGGATGAACGCCTCCTCCGCCCCAGACATCACCATTGCCATCCCAGAAAATTATAAGATCATACGCAAGGACCGTACCGGCCACACAGGAGGAGGAATCGCTATCGTCCATAAGAAATCCATCCACATCTCAACCAGCTCTGACGTCAATCTCGCCAACTCCGAACACCTTCACTTCCAGATCCACACCGACCCCAATACCACACTCAGAGGCACCCTCCTTTACAGGCCACCAGGTCCCCGCGCACAATTTAGTGAGGACATCTCGGACTTCATCACTCCACACGCGCTCCCCTCCAAAGATTACATCCTTCTGGGAGACCTCAATTTTCACCTTGAAAATAACAACGACCGCAACTCCACCACCCTTTTGGACAACCTCGCCAACCTCGGACTTAAACAACTGGTCACTTCCCCCACCCACATCGCAGGTCACACTCTCAACCCTATCTTCACCTCCAGCAACCATGTCTCCTTTAGCCACACTACGGCTCTCCTCTGGACTGACCACAGCTGCGTTCACTTTACCTACAACAAGCCCAAACCCAACACCCACCCCCAACCAACTCTGCAAAGAAACTGGAACAAAATCACCATCGACCAGATCTCCTCATCGCTTCTTCTAAACCCTCCAGCCCACTCCTCAAACCCCGACCAAGCCGCCACCAACCTCACCCTATGGTTATCCAACAGCGCCGACATCCTAGCACCACTGAAAAAACGACAAAGCAAACTTGGCAGCAAGAAGGCCTCATGGTTCAACGATGATCTTAAGAAATCCAAGAAACTCTGCCGCTCCCTTGAGAAGGCCTGGAAAAAAGACCCAACCACCAACACCAAGGACGCCCTCAAAAACGCCACCCGCATACACCACCCACTGATCCGAAAGGCCAAGAAAACCGCCTTCAAGGACCGACTAGATAACAACGCCCACAACAGCAAGGAACTTTTCAACATCGTCAAGGAATTTACCAATCCCTCGGCCAACTCTAACGACATCACCCCCTCTCAAGCCCTCTGCGACTCCCTAGCTTCATTCTTCCACAACAAAATTGCAGACATCCACAACAGCTTCGATGACCAACCCGGGGACCAACCCACCCAACCATCTGCTGGACCTTCACCCCCCTCGAACATCCTTAATGACTGGAACCCAATCTCCACTGAGGACACCATCCGCCTGATGAACACCATCCACTCAGGATCCCCCACAGACCCATGCCCTCACCACATCTTCAACAAAGCAGACTCCATCATAGCACCGCACCTCCGTGACGTCATCAACTGCTCCTTCAACTCCGCCACCTTCCCGGAAAGCTGGAAACACGCTGAACTCAGCGCCCTTCTGAAAAAACCCACAGCGGACCCCACCGAACTCAAAAATTACCGCCCCATCTCGCTCCTTCCATTCCCGGCCAAAGTCATCGAGAAAGCTGTCAACAACCAGCTCGCCGCCTTCCTCGAAGCCAACAAATCCCTCGACTCCTCACAGTCCGGCTTCCGAGCTAAACACAGCACTGAGACCGCCCTCATCGCAGCAACAGACGACATTCGAACTCTACTGGACAATGGAGACACAGTCGCCCTCATCCTCCTCGACCTCTCCGCAGCCTTCGACACAGTCTGCCATAGCACCCTTCTACAGCGCCTCAGAAACATCGGAATCCAAGGAAAAGCACTAGAATGGATCACCTCGTTCCTCACCGGAAGAACCCAGAGAGTCCGCCTTCCACCATTCAAGTCAGAGGCCACTGAAGTCATCTGCGGCGTACCACAAGGATCTTCACTCAGCCCCACCCTTTTCAACGTATACATGAGCCCCCTCGCGGCCATCGCCCGCCAACACAACCTTAACATCATCTCCTACGCGGATGACACTCAACTGATCCTATCACTCACCAATGACCCTAGCACCGCAAAAACTAACCTACACGAAGGTATGAAAGAAGTAGCCGAATGGATGAGACACAGCCGTCTGAAACTGAACTCAGATAAAACAGAAGTCCTCATCTTAGGTACCTCCCCCTCCGCATGGGACGACTCTTGGTGGCCAGAAGCCCTTGGAAAAGCACCCATCCCGACAGACCACGCACGGAACCTGGGCGTCATCCTGGATTCCTCACTTTCAATGAACAGACAAGTCAACGCCGTCTCCTCATCCTGCTTCAACATTCTTCGCATGCTCAAAAAAACATTTCGTTGGATCCCCACCGAAACTAG
Source organism: Lissotriton helveticus (assembly GCF_964261635.1). Classification (NCBI taxonomy): domain Eukaryota; kingdom Metazoa; phylum Chordata; class Amphibia; order Caudata; family Salamandridae; genus Lissotriton; species Lissotriton helveticus. The sequence continues at coordinate 138,151,716 of NC_136061.1, forward strand.
GAAAACGGTCACCCACGCTCTGGTCACGAGCCGACTGGACTATGGAAACACCCTCTACGCCGGTACTACCGCTAAACTCCAGAAAAAACTCCAACGAATCCAGAACGCTTCAGCCAGGCTCATATTAGACATCCCGCGCAACGAACACATCTCTGGTCACCTGAAAAACCTCCACTGGCTCCCCGTCAATAAGAGGATCACTTTCCGGCTCCTAACCCACGCACACAAAGCACTCTACGAAATCGGACCAGAATGCCTCAACGCAAGACTGTCCTTCTACACCCCCTCACGCCAGCTACGATCATCCAACCAAGCCCTGGCCACTGTACCTCGCATCAACAAAACCACCATGGGAGGTAGATCCTTTTCCTACCTGGCAGCTAAAACTTGGAACTCACTTCCCACTCACCTTCGCCTTACTCAGAACCACCTAGCATTCAGAAAGCAACTTAAAACGTGGATATTTGACCAGTAATTCCCCTCCCCTCTTCAAGCGCCTTGAGACCCTCTGGGTATGTAGCGCGCTATATAAATTTCCTGACTTGACTTGACTTGAGTCACTTATGGTGATATGCCTATGATAAAGGTTATAGGCTTGATTATTTCTAATGAAATGGTACAATAAAGGCAGTAGGTCTGACATATTGATTGTTAAAGTCAATAGGCATTTAAGGGTAAATTGTTAATACTCAGTATTAAAGCATACAGTTAGGTATTTTGGTACGTGGAATCTCACAGATTACCATAGTAGGCAAACATTTTGGTGCTGGTTACCCCTTCTGACAAACAGTGAGTATAGACGATGTGCACTGTCAGAATCATTGTTAGGCCCTCTTCTAAGAGATAGTATTTTGCTTTGACAGCAGTAATTTGGTAAACTAAATAATTTCCTGACTATATGCCTGATGGTTGCCTTTTGAAAAACAAATCCTGTGATTATAACAGGAGGCCTTAGTTGGCTATGGTGATAAGCCACTGATAACAGCTACAGGCCAGATTGGTTCACTAGGACAAATATTTCTGTTGCTATCAGTCTGGTCTGTTTATTATGAAAAACTATGATAAAAACATTAGGCTTGACATATTGATTGTGAAAAGTGCATGTTGAAATCAACAGACATTTAAGAGTAGATAGTTATTTCTCTGTATAAAAGCCTACCGATAGGTATTTTGTAACACAAAATGTAAGATTACCTTTATAGGGAATGATTTCATTGTTGGATACTGCTTCTGACAAACCCTAGGGAGAGACGATTTGCACTGTAAGGATTCTTGCTAGAATCTCTTAGGTGTTTGCAGGGATCTTGTTATAAAAAATCATTATAAAAAAACATACATCAAGTGTCATTTACATTTTACTTACACCCATGACATCGAACTGCATGGGGTAATGGCTTGAGTCAGCATACGTTGTCAACTCCTTTGCCCTATGAATAGTGGCATTTTCTGTTCATGGGTGTACATCTACCTGAAAATGAATCTACTTCATTATCAGGGCTGGTTGCCAGTCTTTTACTTTTGAATTGTCTCCATTAATAGTTCACCTTTTATTTCTTTGATTCACCCTTATTTTATTTGAAGGTTTCTTAAAAGGATAGTGCATCTCTCCAGCTGGTGCCAACAGGTTGCTTGCTAGCACTCATTTCATCCACAGAGATCCGCATTCCATGGTGTCACCAAACTCGCTGGAAGTATGAGTGTGGGGTATGCTGCAGCCCCCCCAATAACCATGCTGGAGTTACAAAGGTGAATGACTAATAAAGATACCTTTACATTTTGTTTTGATCTTGTCACATTAGCTGTAGGCTCAAAGATATAGAATAAATATCAGGCTGAGTTTTCTGTCAAATTGCTGCTTATACTTTTAACATAGTTGCCCTCTTGACAAAGCTTACTTCGAAGAAGCAACTCAGAAATATGATTTGGACAGAAGAATGTCAAAAAACATTTGACTCCCTGAAGCAAGCCATGTGCGCAGCCCTTATACTCAGGGCCACTGACTTCCCAGGAGTTTATGGTGGAGAGAGATGCCTCAGCGCATAGTATAGGGCCATTACTTTCAAAGCTCAATGAAGAGGGCCTGGATCAACCTTAACCGTCATCTCCGGGAGGATACGCCCCATAGAACAAAGGTGAAGTGCAATAGAACAAGAATCTTTTGCTGTGGTCAGAGCACTGAAGAAGCTGTAGCCATACCTGTCTAGCACTGACATCCTGATTCAGACAGACTACAGGCCCCTCAGGTGGCTCATGCAAATGAGAAGTGGAAATCCAAAATTGTTGAGGTGGTCCAATTCCCTTCAGGGTATGAACTTCCGGGTAGAACACAGAACAGGAGTAGACCACACCAATGCTGACGGTCTGTCCAGATTCTTCCACCTTAGTGATGAGAACTCCCGAGAGGTATGTAGCTCTCCCCATTTTCAGCTAGTGGCACATGTGTTAGAACTGTCATCCTTAGTGTGGTCTTCCCCCCAACATTTTGCCTTAGCCTCCCATTTTGTTTCTATACCTCTTTGTTGGCACTAGAACGCTGCACACTTTACCACTGCTAACCAGTACTAAAGTGCACATGCTTCTCCTCTAAACTTGGTAACAATGGTATGTACACAATTTACATATTTAGCTTAATTGTTAGTCCCTTGTAAAGTGGTTAACCATATATCCAGGACCTGTAAGATAAATGCTACTAGTGGGCCTGCAGCACTTATTGTGACACCCACTTGTAGCCTTTTCCAACCTGTCTCAGGCCTGCCATTGATTGTGGGCCCTGAGTGCAGTTTACTGGCACTCCAACTTGGGATTTAAAACCACTTGCCAAGCCCCCAACTCCCTTTTTAGTGCACCTCACTCACCCCTAAGGTAGGCCTTATGTGACACTAAGGTCAGGGTGCTGTGCAACTAAAGGTCAGGACATGTACATGTTCTGGCAGTGACAAACAGCTAAATTCGTCACCCACTGCTATGAGGCCTACTCCTCTCTTGGTCAAGCATTGGGAATTCCCTTTTACATCTTTAAATGGTAATCCCTGATCAGAGAGGGGTAGCTTTATTATGTTTGGTATGGTTGGAAGAGTAATAATAAATGCTCTTTAATGGTAAAGTTGGATTTATTACTACTATTTTAGATATGTGTTATACCAAAACTAGGGGTAGGGCTATTTAAGTCAGTAAGGCTGAGCCACATTAAATTTGCACGAACACACATTGACGAAACTAAGCATGGGCGGATTTTGCGGATCCACGATTCGCGGATTTGCGTATTTACGGATCGTGGATCCGCAAAATCCGCGGATTTTGCGGATTTGCGGATCGGGGGATTTGGGGCGGGGCTTCCATGCGAGTGCACATGCCTCTTGTGTGTATAAAAGGTCAGAGACCGATCAGAGCAGCAGATGAAGATACAGAAGCTCCTGGCCACAGGAACAGCACGAGGATTGCGCTCGTGAAAGTCAAAGATGCAAAGGCCTCTGTCTAGCATCACAGCTGATTTTCGATGGTATATTTGGGAAGAAGGCACATCTGCCCAGCCTTGACAACGCTCACGATTGTTTTTGGGCTGATGAATGAGTCACTGAATTTAAGCTTCAACTAGGGCACATGCTTAATTGATATCTGTAAGTGCCTCCGGTTGAGGTTTAATTTTTGTGCCAGGACCATCGTGCCACAATGAAACCTGCCCTTCATATTTATTCAAGAAGACGCCACACCTTCCTGGCCTAATGTAACTATTTTACGATGGCGCCGGCAAGCTGCCAGCGCCATCCTAAAATAGTTACTAAATTAGCTTCAACAGGAAGCTCTAATAGATAAAATAAAGCAGGTGCTCGAGCACCTGCTTTATTTTATCTATTAGAGCTTCCTGTTGAAGCTAACTTAGTAACTATTTTAGGATGGCGCTGGCAGCTTGCCGGCGCCATCGTAAAATAGTTACAACAGGCCAGCAAGGCTTGAACTTTTGCACCCGGAATCCGCCGCTCGCGGATTTGCGAATTCGCGGTAAATTCGCGGGAGTTCGCGGATCGCTAATTTACCGAAAATTCGCAAAATCCGCGAGCATAACGGATTTTCCGCCCATGCTTAGACGAAACTGACTGATCCTTTTCCCAACCTCAATTTTTTTTGTGAACACTATACTCAATAAAAGTGAGGACAATTAATTTTTCTTAAATCATGAAAATACTTTTGTTTTTAGTCACACACAGAAGTCCAATGCAAAACAAATCATGAATTTCTCCCCTCCCACATACATACATTAATACACAACAATGAATTCAAATAACAAATTACAAAAACACAACCTTACGAATATACAAAAATAAACAAAATAAACAACAATAAATCAGTTCGGATTTTTCAATGTCCAAAACAAGAGCAGAAAATGAGTATCATATACATGACACTATAATGAATTCATGAGCTCTTTATCCATCGGATTTTTCAATGTCTAAAACAAGAGCAGAAAATGCGTATCACATACATGACACTATATTGAATTCATGAGGTCTTTTTCCATGGACGGTTCACCCCACTTGCTTTGACAGTCAGGGTATTCCTACCCTGGCCCCTTATGTATTTTTTTCGTTTTTTCCTGAGACTCAGCTGAGTCCAAGTCACAAGATGGCTGCCACCAATTCCTAGTTGCAGTGCTGGCAGCCAATCAGATCTCATGATGAGATCTGTTGGATCCATGGAGGGTCCGTGTCCCTAGATATTTATAAATCTTTTTTCTTTATTAACTCCAAAACAACGAATCAATTTCCACCAACTTATAAAAAAAGGATCTTTTGGATCAAGAGCTAGGTTTCTGCCAATTTGGTGTAATTCTGGTAAGCGGTTCGGGAGGTAGTCGCGTCTAAAATCCTTATGGGAAATTGCATGAGGAAAACATACTTTGGGACCCCCTATTTTTCTAGGCCCTCACTTGAGGAACCACCCCAAAATTTTCCAGACAGCAGCTGAAGTGACTGTCATACTAGTTTTGAAAATTTTGTGAAGATTCATCATATGGCGCCAAAGTTATTAGGAAAACAAAAAACCCTTTTCCTATTGAAACAAGGTCCTAATTAGAGAGAGCGAGAGAGAGTGAGAGAGAGAAAGAGTGAGAGACGTGCACTTCATTGAATGTAATTAATTTACAATGTGTTTAACACTTACTGTTTCCTCTGGTAAATCGGACAACAGTTCTAAGGGTTTTGAGACAAACGGGTGGTAAAACACATTACTCAAAAATGCCCATTTTACTTCAGGAAAGCTGCCCAGTGGGCTGTAGTCATTTCAAAAATTCCAATGGGAAATTGCATGGGGAAAATGCATTTTGAGACCCCCACTTGTTCTCGTCACCCGCTTGATGAATCACCCCGAAACTTTCCTAGCAGCAGCTGAAGTGACTGTCATATTGGTTTTGAAAGTTTCATGAAGATTCATCATAATGCGCTAGAGTTATTAGCAAAACAAATAAATGCTTTTTCTATGGAAACCCAGTCCTAACTAGTGAGTAAGAGAAAGCGAGAGACGTGCGTTCCTGTGAATGGTATTAATTTATGATGTGTTTATCACTTTCTGTTTCCTCTAGTACACTGGACAACAGTTCTACGGGTTTTGAGACAAACGGATGGTAAAAACACTTTACTCACAAATACCCATTTTACTTCAGTAAAGCTGCCCTGTGAAACATTGCAGTCTTGCGATGGCTTAGAGTAATAGCCTATAAGTGAAATCTTCTGCCTCAGCGGTTTGGGCTGTAGTGGTTTCCAAAATCCCTATGGGAAATTGCATGGAGAAAATGCATTTTGATACTCCCTCTTTTTCTTGGCCCCCTCTTGATGAATCACCCCAAACCTTTCCTAACAGCAGCTGAAGTGACTGTCATACTAATTTTAAAGTTTCATGAAGATTCAGCATTTGCCGCTATAGTTATTAGCAAAACAAAAATCGTTTTCTATGGAAACTAGGTCCTGACTATAACTACTTTCTGGCTACTGCCAGTAGATAATATACAATATATATAATATATATGTGTATAGATATATATATCTATCTATCTATCTATCTATATAGATAGATAGATAGATAGATATATATATATCTATCTATCTATCTATCTATATATATAGATAGATATATATATATATGTATATATATATATCTATCTATATATATAGATATATATATAGATAGATATATACATTTATATATAGATATATATCTATAGATATATAGATTATCTACATATACATATTATCTATATAATATATATATATATATTAAATTCCAGCAGGTTTGAGCATCTGAAATTTAATGAAAAGCTGCATTGTTCGCCCAACTGGTAATTACCAGGTGTGAAGACCACCACACAACTTGCAATTGAGATAATTTAATGGGCCGCTTGTAATCAGGCCCTCAGGGCCTGATTACGAGTTTGGCAGTGCAACCCTTGGGTCACCCACCGCCGCACCGCCAAACCCGTGGTTAGGCCGCCTCCCAGATTAAGAGCTAAACTTGCGTCTGGAGGGCTTGTTTTGGCGTTCTTACACCGGTGCCTTTAAAAACAGGCACCGCAATGGGAACGCCAAAAACAGTTCCTGCATGGCATGGACTGTAAGGTCCATGCTGTGCACAAACTGGTGTTCATGCACACAGGGGGACACCCCTGTGTGCATACAGAGGGCGTGAGCCACCAGGGGACCCTGTAGGGCCCCCTTTGTTTCCTCACAGCCATGGTTTACATGGAGTAAGAACCTCAATGTAAACCCTGGCGGAGAGGACACTCTTAATATGGTTGGTGGGACCTACGCGGTCCTGCTAAGCATATTGCCGCTTCTGGACCGCCGCTCCACCTCCAGGGAACGGCAGTTCCCTGGCTGCGGTCCAATGGCGGTCCAACCACCTGACTCATAATCGGGCGGTTAGAAGACTGTGACTGCTGCGCTCCGCGAGTCTTGCGGTCCATGGACCTAGTGGCATAACGAAACTTGAAGTCGCCACCCCCTGTGGGGTCAATGGTGCCCCCCCTCTGGCTCAACTAAGAGCTCTCAGGCTAGGGTACTGTGCTGACGGGGTCCCCTGGGGCTCCTGGCCTACAGTACCACGAGGGCTTTGGGAGCCTTTACTACGCCACTGAGTGGACCGCCAGACTCGTAAGTAACCTCTAAGTGTCTGAAGACTGGTACTTATCTGATAACACTCTTGAATACTCCCACATTAGAGGACTCCATTACCAAACAATCATTTGCCTAAACATCAAACAGAATTTGCATGGTTGGCTCCACATAACCTAAATGTGGGTCTCCACCCTTTTCTATAATAGGAGCTACTTAGGTTGCACGGAAATCATCCCTAGCTACTAATAATAATAGTATTGTAATAGTGACAACAGACAGAATTACACTAGTGCCCACCATATGCAAGATTACCAGCACTGATCACCTCCATGCTTTATAAAGGGTTGTCAGCATAAAGGATTTATCAATTTAGAGTGTTTCTGCATGAGTAACAAACATGAAATCCGTAGCAGCAATGCCCCCGGCACCAAAGTAACAATGTTCATAATAAATCTCCCAAATGCCACATGATTTATCACTCCAAAATCAATTTTACATGTATTTTAGAAATAGTCATTTTCTATCCACATCAACGTATGAATTCTGAAAATGCAAACATTCTTATCTCCTATTCACACTCTCATTCTTGGTATTCATATTAATGCAACCAAACGAGGGCTTCTAATATAGCCAGCTGAGCCGCACACAGGAGAGCTCCTTGCAGGCAGCTGGAGAGCTGCCAGTAGATCACGAGCTGCTCGTTGGAGAAGCCTTAGAGCCATAGGCAACTTTCCAACCTTTTGTAATTGACACAGGAGACCCAATTCTGTTTTACAAAATGCCAGTGAATTTACAATAATTAGTGAAATCAAAGAGAGAATCTTATTTGTCAACCCTAAACTGGACCACAGAGAGGTTGTCCTATTAGAAGTCCTTGATATAACAGGAAAGCTGAAAACGATGGTTGAAGAGCCGCAATACTCTTGAGGCTTTATGATTAAATGATAATAGGGTGACGTCAATAAAATAAACTCGAAAAGGTCTTAGGTTTACAACTGAAAGGCTGTCTTTATTTAGCTCTCCATCGATGTTTAAATTATTCGAATAACTGCCCAAATCATTTAACCAAGCCCAAAATATTGAAAGTAACTTTACACTTTACCAATCTACTGATTTGTTGGAAGAGGTCAATTGGGAGTCTGCATTACTTTGAGAGTTAAATCCACCCTGCCCAATGTTCTCACTCAGCTATAAAATCGTGATTTGAGCACAAGGTAGGTAGAAACCCTTACCTCAGGTTAGAATTACCAGCATTCTGCACTTCATTTCCCATTCTCTCTTACTCTCCTCTTCATTCCCCTGATATGTTAAAATTGATTATTTAAAAAGTATATTAGCATTGCAGTTAAATGTTATGCCTATTGCTTACTACAGATGATCGTAAAGGGCTCTATGGGGCTCTCTGGTTTATTTCAAGTAAAATATTACTTTCAATTAAGGCTTAAGTAAATGTAGACATTTAAAACTGTTTAAAACTGTTACATGCTGCAATGCATCCATACGTTAATGATATTTGTACCTAAAATCTACTCTAGCCCAAAAAAATTATATAATTAACTGCATAGATGGCCCTTGAAGTTGCATATTTATATAGCGCCAAGCGTTCTATAAGAGCAGCAACGCTAGAAGAAGCTGAGCATTTTGAAGGTTTGTTTTACCTGTACTAACACCTTGAAATGCTCTGCTTTATTCCAGGCAGTGAAGTAGTGAAAAGCAGAGACACCAAAAAAATGCAGAGAATTACTTCTTGCACAGAACCTAAAAATGCAGGTATTATCATTGCGTCATATTGCATACTCGTGACGGTACTGAAGATTATGCTCTCAAATGAGGTCTACTCAATTAGACACAAACTTCCCCTGTCGCTACATCAAAATACATCTTGAGCCATCAAATTCAGAGCTTTGAAGTATCCAAAGGGTTACACCTAGCACTCTACAACATAAATAATTAAATAAGACATTTATTCTGATTGAGTTGCGACTCTATGCGCAGCGGCGGCTGTAGCATTGAAAGACAGTATGCAGTCCTACCATTCAGTTGCCTGTAGACTATGTCCTCCAGAAGGGACAACCTCTTCAGCACTGCCTCCTGGACAGGACTGGCCCCATGGCTTGTCAGGTTGGAGACCTCTGACCTAGGGTGGACCTCGTGGAACGACTCCCCACTCTTCGGCGTGATGGGTCTGCACTTGGCCAAGAAGAGGACAAAGCCGGCCACGGCTATCAGATTGAGCACCAGCAGAACCTTCACCCTCCTCAGAGAAGCCATCAAACTCCTGATGTGGCTCCCTCAACTCCTTCCTGCAAATCCCTCCTGGGCTGAGGCGCTCCTCTGACTCCCTTCGGCAGTGGGAGTGGCCAGGTAAATACACATACCTGTGTTCAAGGGATTCCTCAGTGGAGATATGTGTGAACACACCAGTGACAGGTCTGGCTGTACCAAGGTCACACATTCAGTAGAAGTGAAGCAGGACAGCTTTCAGACTGGGAACAGAGGGGTGCTTTGAAATGCTCATCAGAAGTTCTGAAACTTACTCAAGTGCCAACCTCTAGCTCACCCCTGGACCGGGATGAACTGAATAGGATCCTACTTGTTGTGAAACATTTTCCAAATGCTCAAAATATTCAGAAAACTGTGTTAAATGCCACCGTCGGAGATCAACACCTACTCAGGCGACACAGACAGAGGTTTGTTCTGTCACTGCTGGAATTAAAGCAAACAGCTGCAGTCGGTGGGCTGACATGCCGGTGCATTCGGAGCGGGAACCGTGGAAGCGGAGATGCGTTTAATCACACGTATTATTCCGCCGAAGCAGTCCTGGCCGGGTGTAAACACCTTCCGGTACCCTCCGCTCACGAGGAGGGGGCTCACAGCAGTGCCAGCCCAGTCATTCGTTTGCAGCAGGCGCTGCACCCTCGCAGCCTGTGTGTTTTCGGGAGACCTCTTGTTTCAGGCAAGTGGGACAGCTGTGCAGAGAGCTGCGTAGTCCTCCTGGCAGAGCCGCGCTGGAAGAAAGACCAAAAGATGTGGGCATGGTCCCAGCTTCGGAATTCCTCGACATTGGGGGTGTAAAGTCAGAGCCGACGGGGAGCAGCAGCTTTCGTGGCCAGCATCCTGCTGCACGCCCGAGCCGCGCGCTCCCGGGTCCGCCGGCAGACGCGACAAGTGCAGCTCCTGAAAGTGACTAACGGAGGGAAACTGACAATGCGGCAAAGATGCGCTGCCGAGAGCTCAGCCAGCCGGTCCCCGCATCAGCATCTCACTTGTGTCCGGCCGGCCGCTGGCGTCGGCTGCACCCGCCCTCCTGCCCTTGCCTTGCAACTGAGGGTGTTAGTGTGAACCGGCGCCCCCCACGGGCGGCGGGGGATCAGGTCAGGAGGGTGCCCTTGGTCTGACCCAGCGGGGGCATGGCTCTGACCCTCAGCGCATCCTCGCCGTTCCACCTTCCCATCTCTGCTCGGCGGTCATTTGTAAGCGGAGACATCCTCTGGTGTGCTGCCTGCATCCCTTTAGCATGGCTACACATGGGCTGCAAGGAAAATCCGGGCAGGATTATGGACACGGGTGCTTAGAAGTGAAGGCTTGTTTCTTGATAAAAGGAACGTATTGCTTTTGTACTACACCTGTTGTTGCAGCTTCATAGCGCTGTAAATGATAGGCGATTCTATTAGCCATCGCTATGATAGTACTCTAAGTATTGCCCTTGAAAGGATGAAGGGCTCGATTGATCCCTCTAAGATTCAGACATGTGGCCTCCAGGTTGCAGAACTCCTACCAGAGCAGGTTCATTAACAAACTAAGGGCCATATGTATCAACACATTTCCCCATAGACACAGAAAGGGCATGTACAATGAGTGGTGGTGCTATCCCTGCCCACTCCAGAGTAAAGGCAAAGCCTCATAATAAGACATAGTTAAGCTCTATAGGAGTAATCCACAACTACAACCTGACAATTTATCAATATATACCTTTTTCCAAGTTGAGGCTAATTAGGAAGGCTTCAATCTAAAATTCTTACTGTTCACGAACCTTTAACTTTAACTTAGTGTTATTATACCTAAAATGTATCTGCTGGTCATTTATGGTTAAATGACAATTTGTGCAAAATAGTCGGAAAAATACAAGTACTTTGATAAAATCCTTTCTCATTTTAAGATTAAATTATAATCACAGTTAAAACCACCAGTCATACATATCAGTAAAATTAATTGTTCAGAATAAAACTAACACAATATGAATAGTCCTCCTACACACTGCCAATAATACTGACAATGGCCATTACAACTAACAGTTTGCAAGTTTGGACTCAGCAATGGACATACATTTAAAAACAATTCCACAAAAGATCAAGGGCCAGATGTAGGTGAGGGACATTTACCGACTCATAAATACCGAATTTTACCGATTCGGTATTTATGAATCGGTAAATATGAAGGAGGGAGATGTAGCTAATTTTTAAAAAAGAATTACCGAATCGGTAATATTCGGTATTTACCGATTTGGTAAATACCGAATCGGTATTTCCTATTGATTCCTATGGGCTGTTAAGCCCATAGGAATCAAGGAATCAATAGGAAATACCGATTCGGTATTTACCGAATCGGTAAATACCGAATGTTGCAAGGGTACAGGGGGTGTCACTTTGACACCCTCTAGCACCCAAAGTAAAGGCATGTGTGACATGTGGCACACATACATGCCCTAAGGGCATGTCTGTGTGTCACATTGCACAGTGTGCATGCACAGATGTGCATGCACACCTGGATTCGGTATTTTACCACACAATAGAATTGTGTGGTAAAATACCGACTCTTAAGGGCCTGTGACACTCTCAGGAGTGTCACCTACATTTGGATTTACCAAATCGGTAAAATTACCGATTCTGTAAAATAATGGCCCCTACATCTGAAAACCCAAATACCGGTCGGTAACGGCCGAATTCGGCCGTTACCGACCGGTATTTGCTCTCCTACATCTGGCCCTTAGTCTTCTCCTTGGTGACAGGTTATAACTGCTTGACGACATGATCGTATAGTATTTCTATTATAAATCTGTCCCAACAGACTTTTACCCTTTTCCATTAGAGCTGGACAGAAGCAACCGATGTGACAAATGTGTTCCCTGTAATAATTCAAAGACAACATGATGTCTTTTTAGACTATCTCCTCCACGACGGTGAAGTAAAACAAATTTGCAAATCTCCAAATCGGAAGTGCAGCAGCTTTAATTTTGGTTTTAATTCATTCAACCCTCCTAAATATGACTGGAATTTTAAGGGGCCATATAAACCAATAACATTCATGCATGGGCTCTTTTATAATTCTATTCAATGCAGTTTGAGAAAGGGTTAAAGCTCAAAGTACCCTTGCCTTAAAAGTTGATAGGGCAAAGTTAAAATATTCATGTGCTGCAATATTTCTAGGATCACCTATTGCTTCCACACAGTTGTACTGAGCGTAGTATTTAGATCATTTTTAAACTCATAACAAAATTTCAAATACGCTCAAAGGCTACTTATGCACTGCCTCCTAGGGCCCTACTCCATACAGATTTGGGCTACTGAAGCCTGCTGAGGTAAATTAATCAGGCAACGATAAGTTCCTACCATAACGTTGTCTATAATTTTCTCAGCTTTTCCTCTCAATATCTCAACGTCATTCCTCAAAGAAAAGGCCTTTTAGCTACCATTACTTGCAAGAGTGGCTGTAGAGACAGGCCTTTTAAAGATTTCCGCAGGATAGAAATCAGAACAACTAATGGATTATTTATTCTTGAAATTGCAGCATTCTGATTCTTAAATGAGCCCCTGGAGTCAAAATCACCCCCAAATTTCTATACTCTGATACAGATTCCAGGGCTGTCCCTTCTATATAAAATGTTGGTGGTGAAGATCTTCCCCTTAAAAGTAGCATGGTTGGTGGGCGTGGCCAAGATGGCGGCCGAGTGGGACGTGCCTGCTCGCTTCTCCGCTAAATCGCCAAGGCCTCGTCGTAAAACACACTGGGTGTAACGCAGAACTGTACTTCCCCACGCCAAGTGACACCGGAGAGCAGACCTGGTCAGAAAGGGGTCTCGGAAGCACACTCGGACCTGCACCAAGAGCGAATGTTTCCCAGAGTGCAGCGATTCCTGAACTGTGATGGTGAGCAGCGGGAAGCCGATCGCACCTGATTGAGTCGAGGCTGCACCCGGGGGATCGCCGACCGCCGATGGACTGATGGCAGTTGAAAGTCCTGGAGCGAGTGATCTGATCCTGAGGCCTGCTATCAGGCGGCCTGCAAGAAGCGATCCAAGAGACCACTGGAGACAGTCTGAAGCAGAGCAGGAAGACCCGAGAGGTGGAGGTGCTGGGCCGGCACCAAAAGAAAAAGGTAGTTGGCATCCGGGCTGCCTTCCTCCCCCCTTTTATCCCCTGCAAAGACCAGAGGGCCTGGGCTACAAGGAAGACCACAGCATGAGTGACACCCCCGGGTCGACCGATCAGCAAGGACAGCCCTGCTCTCTATCACATGATCGAGGACTGAACAACCCTGCCTGTCTAGAGACAGCGAGAACTGCATGGTGGTGGATTCGCAGGTGAGGTCTAAGTTCAGGGTGGTGAGACACTCCCCCCTCCTCTGAGACGGAAGGGAAAAGGACAGGAGGTCCTGTCAGACAGAGGAATTGGGACGGAGTGGTGCCGGGCGTGAATGCTAGAGAGATGAGTGGCACTGCCCCCCTCTCTTTAACCTGCCAACCGCAGAGACAACACAAAGAGGCCTACAAGACCGGAGGGCTCGGTCATTAGTGGAGCCCTTAATTGCCAGAGCTAGTCCCAGGTTCAGACTGATCCCTGGAGGCAGTGCCAGAGCCCAGAGCCAAATAGGAAGACCCAGCCAAGATTAGTGCGATACCCCCCTCCCTCCCTAATATTGAGTGAGGGCCAGGCCACACGTGAGCTGCAACAGAGTCCGCGTAATGCCAATGCGGGGCAAGTGATTTTAACACACACTTTCTGACCTTGCAGCGGTGGGAGTCTGGTGCAGGCAGCGGAGCGATGAAAGTCCCACACTTTAAGAGACTGGTCATCGGGCCGCCACACAACCCACAGTGAATAGAAGCGGCGGGCAATAGTAGCAACAGGGCAGGTGCTATAGGATTGTGATCACTCATTGGACCCGGCTGAGCTTATCGTCATGCCCTCTGAGCCTGAACACAGCATAGTATTAGTCAAGATGGCATCTACTAAAACAAAGAAAGACTGGTCAGTCAAAGACCTTCTCCTCAGGTCTGGTGTCGGGGGCTCTGAGACTCTCCCTTCTTCAGCTTGTAGTCCCTCAGAAAGGGAGGCAGCGGATGCTGAAAGCCCGGTCCCACGCACCTTCCTAGAGTCCCTATTTGCCTCTCTGAAAGATGACCTGCATACCATGAAAAAGGAGATAACCCAGGAACTGAAGGAAAAGTGGAAAGACTTGGACTCTCTGGACGACAGAGTGGATATGCTGGAGACAAAGGCTACAACAAGGGATGAGGAGATAGAACAGTTCAAACAAGAGGTCATCCGCCTGCAGGATCAACAAGCAGACCTCCAAACACACGTGGAAGACCTCGAAAACCGTTCCCGGAGGAACAACATTCGGATCTGAGCAGTTCCACAGAGGTCCAAAGGGCAAGACATAGAAGCTTTCATGGAGGAACTCTTTGGCTTCATCCTAGGAGCCCCGCCAGAACAATGGATTAAGCTGGACAGAACACACAGGGTAGGCCAGAGAGGAGCAGCCACAGCTCCCCCCCAGACATGCTCCTGTGTGTCCACGATTTTCAGCTTAAGGAAAGGATCCTCCGAGTAGACCGAGCTAAACATCCACTCGAATTTCGATCAATCAAGCCTCCGCTTTTTCAAGATCTAGCTGCGTCTTCCCCACAAAAAAAGAGAGTTTGGGCCGATTACCTCCCACCTGCGATCTAAAGACATCTCCTACTCCTGGGGTCACCCCTTCTGTTTAATCTTCAAATGGAATGGTTCACTTGTTCAGATTCACTCACTGCAGGATGGCAAGAAGCTGCTCGGCCTAACCTACAAAGATCCAAATGTACCTACACAGAAAGGTTCTAGACGCCGACCATCCAGAATCGAGGGTTGGAAGAGAGTTGGCAGATACCCTCTTCAACTTTGACCAGACCCTGAAACTCTTGCAAAAGAGAGGCAGTTGGTTATTGCCTCCCTGGGAGCAGAGACAACTAATGTGGACTAGGTGGAGTTTGGCCATGCCGATTTGAGGGGGGGGGGGAGGTGGGAGTCGGTGTGGAAGCTTGTAATTGAATGCTCCCTGGTTATCACTGCATGAGGTCTGGGCGGTGCGGGGATGCGAGGTGGATCCTGCTGTTATCTTATTATGCCTTTCCATGGGGTTGACCACCCAGGACTATGAAATGTTAATTATTTCATGTTTATCTGTATGTGTTTTGGTTTGGGGTTTAGTGGTCTCTCTCCTCCCTATAGCACAAGCCCTCCACATCGAGATCACCATAACCGGGATGGCTCCCGTTTACCTGACAGGCTTTCATTCATTAGCGACCCTGGTCTGTGTTCTGATTATGGCATTATAGTTATAACTGGCACTCCTGTGAACTTTACCCATGGCGGCAACCCTTAAAATATTCTCGCTAAACGTCAAAGGTCTCAATAACCCTACTAAAAGATGAGCCATCCATTAGTTCCTAGAAAACTCTGACACACACATTTGCCTCCTTCAAGAGACACATCTGTTACCCCGAGATACCAGTAGGCTGCGAGCTAGGGCATCCCCTCACCAGCTATTCTCATCTGACTCAGTCAAAACAGCAGGTGTCGCCATCTTAGTTTCTGCAACTTTCCAAGGTAAAAAAGACCCCAAACAAGCTGCAATTAATGGGAGGCTGCTGGCGCATTCATTTGACTTAGGTCAACATGCATTTACCATTGCCAAAGTTTATGCCCCGAACTTCGGACAAGAAGGATTTCTTTACAAGGCAGTAAAAGGTGTAGCCAAATCCCCAGACAGATCACTGATCATAGGAGGTGACCTCAATCTTGTCCTTGATCATGTATTAGACAGATCGACCTAGCGCCATGGACAGACTGGCGCCCTTACTGAAAGAGGGCGACAGATGCTATCAGAGATGGGACTGACGGACATATGGAGGTCCCCACATCCGACGTCAAGAGAATACACTTTTTACTTCCACCCCCACAAGACATATGCCACAGTCTAAACTATATATTGACCACTGACACACTGTTCCAACAAGCCCAGCAGGTCGAGATACTTCCTTGCTGTTGGAAAGTGAGTTATTGGTAGGGGAAAATGTAGGTTTGCCACTGGTAGTAAGGCCACTAACACATGGTAGGACACAGCAAAGGTCTTAGAAAATTATTCCTATGCTCTTGGTAGCTTGGTTGCGAACAGACAGGCTTAACATCAAAGACAGGTATGTAAAACAATTAAAAACACAATTTCAGTAAATAATTAAGACACAACACAATATAGAGATACAACACGAATTTATACAAATAGGTAATATTTTTATCTTTTAAATGACACCAAAATGAAGAAAATCCACTGTAGGGAACCAGAGATATGAATGTATTTAAAATTAGTCACTTTCTAGTGCTTAGAAACAAACAGTGCCCCTTTTAGTCATTTTGTTTTCTCTGACCGGGACACACCTTTAGAAATTGTTCTGAACAATCTCACCACTGTGTTGTACCACCTTCTCCAGCAGGCGGGGTCCAGTTAGAACTCCTTCCTGAAGTTTTGTTTGCAGGTCCCAAAGTATCCAAAACACAATCCAAGGTTCTGGAATCTCCAAGAGGGTCCTTGAAAGTGTGAAACTTCAATTCCGCAATCCACTTGAACAAAACCCTGTTACATTCTAGTATATTCTTGTTGTTTAGTTTTGCATTACTGTCTTGCTTGCTGCCTGAAACTTGGAACTTATGATGCCTCTGCATCTTACATGTTGTATTCAAGGTTCCACGGCTGGTAGTTACTTTTATCATCTGGTACTGTCAGACTTGGTGTGCCTTCCTTTTGATTTTATTAAATCTTTTTTACACTTACCTGCTGTTTGGTTATCTTGAACTTCAACATTGGAGACGAGGGACTGAAGACCTTACCAGCCACGTTGTATGCAGGCACAGGTGCGGTGAAGTTTTCTCGGACCCGCAGCATTCCATTTTATTACCTCTGGATTACTTGTGTCCACTGCCGAGTTTATTGGATTCTTATTTGCTGAAAATACGGAAGTTTGTGCTGCCTACATTTCCACTTTGTTGATTTTTGTACATTTTCTGGAGTTTTTCGACAATCTTCATTGTCATCATTCAGCCTCAATCTTATTGGTTACTGGCTGTGACACGCTCCTTTCTAAGACATGTCAGCACAACACTACTGATTGGCTACGTTTCGCGTAATCACGCTGGCGGCCATATTGGTAGAGTGATTATCTTCGTAGCTGCGATCACGTTTACCGGCAAAAGCTGCGATTAAGTTTATCTGCAAATACTTCTTTCTGAGGCAATCACTTTTCACCGAGGCAATCGCAGTAAGTTTTGCCAGACATTAATTTATTTTAACTTATTTACTGGATTTCTGGCTCACTGATACAATCTAATATTTTCAGCATATTTCAATTCCAAGCATAATTTGCCAGAGATCGTTTTATTTTAATTATTCTCTGGATTTTCCGACGCTTGTGAGTTGGATTATTATACGGCGCTGATGGAACTTGGACTATTATACATTTATAATATACTTAATATCCAGCTATATTATTGTACTTGGTTTTTTTTTTCACTTCAGACTGCTTTTATTATTCAGAGGTTTGAGACAGTATTTATTATTGTGAGTTCCAATAATTTTGATATCACATTTTATTCAATTTATAGCTTTTACATTTTAGGACTTGCAGGTATTATATTCACTATATTTTTATGATATTTCTGGAACAATTTTGTGGAAGCTTTATACTGAACAACTATCTTGGATCTGAGGGACAGTTAGCATTTAGAACTCTTCCACCTGTCAGATCTGGGGGTGATTTTAATGTGTATGATGAAGCTATTTTAAGGATTGAAGGGAGATTTAAGCCTACTATGAGTATTGCTCTTAATAGGTCTACATTTTATGCTCGAGTTCAAGACGAAAATGAAAGTTTCGATGGATTTCTCACTGCTCTCCGTGTTCTATCTTTGCATTGTAACTTTGGTTTGATGACTGATGAAATGAACAGAGATCAAATCATTGTGCATGTAAGGAGTAAAAAGGTTCAAGAACAGTTGCGGATATTGGGTGACCCTAATTTGGAAACAGCTATTAGTACTGGCAAAGCTTTGGAACAGTCTGATAAATGGACAACAAAATCTCTGCTTCTTCTAGCACTAGTAGCGAAGTTAATATTGTCAACCCAAATGTATCTAAAAATGTTTCCATTTACAAAGGGGAAAGGGATAATAAGTCCAGACAATTTTATTGTTACAGGTGTGGCAATCCAAATCATATTGCCTCTTTTCCGCAGTGTCCTGCTATCGGTAAGTTGTGTAACAAGTGTGGACGAACTGTACACTTTTCTAAAATGTGTAAAACCTTTTCTAAACCTTCTTATGATTCAAAAAGAACATTGTTATCTTATTCTAAATTTGGTAACGTAAAGTGTGATGTGTAACAAATGATGTCAGTTGCAATGACACTTCTAGCAATGTTGAGTCTGGTATTGTTGTGTCAGTCCAGGATTTTGTTAATGATTCTGACACTGATAAATTACCGTCTTCTAAGTGTACAGTGAACAGTTTAGGTAAAGATTTAGAACTCATGGCTGATTCGGGTTCTCCATGGACTATTATCTCTCAAGAGTATTGCACTAAGGTTTTCCAAGATCTGATTGATGTTAACTTACTTTGTGAACCTATTATTGCTTATAATTTTGATGGTTCTAAGATTGACTCATAGGTTTAAAAGAAGTACTCATTCAATGTAAAGGCAATTCAGCTCATGTCAAATTGTATATAGCATATAAAGGCGTAAATGTATTAGGTTGGCGTGATCAAGCCAAAATAGGCATAATTTTAAATTCCAGAATGAAACATCCGGTATCAATACTTGCAGTATCTACATGTGGTACAGATCTAACAGTTTTATTTCCTAACGTATTCTCTGACAAGTTAGGAAAACTTAAAGGTTTTAGTCACAAAATTAAAGTTAAAGCGGATTCTGTTCCTGTTAAACAAAAGTTGAGAGGGGTCCCTATAAGTATCAGGAATGAACTAAAAGAAATGTTGGACAACACGGTTAAAGATGATATTATTGAAGAAATGGAGTCTTCAGAGTGGGTTTCTCCCATTGTTTTGCCCCTTAAACAAGATAAAAGTATCAGATTGTGTGTGGATCTAAGAGCCTTAAACACAAATTTTGTCACTGACTGTCACCCTCTCCCTAACATCAACGAAATGGTGTGTATGTTGGAGGGTGCTTGTATGTTTTCTACTTTGGATCTCCGATCTGCGTATCATCAGATCGAACTCACTGATGATTCGAAGCAATTTACAGCATTTATCACTCCTCATGGCCTATTTCAATTCAAGAGGATGCCTTTTGTATTGGCTTCGGCTGCATCTGTTTTTCGGAGAGCGATGTATCATATTTTTAAAGATGTTGGTCTGTTTGTCAAATGCTTTCAGGATGATATTCTTGTGTTCTCTAAAAATGAAAGTGAGCATTTTAATCATCTTAAGTAAGTTTGCTCTAGGTTAGAAGATTATGGTTTAACACTCAAAGCCAGTAAGTGCAAGTTTTTTTGCAAATCTGTAGAATACTTGGGTCATACACTTTCAGGTGAAGGGGTTGTACCAAAGAAAGCTTTAGTTGATTCCATTATTAATGCGCCTGCCCCTGATGATAAAGACAAACTGCTCTCTTTTGCAGGACTGTGTGAGTATTATAGCAAATTTATACAGAATTTTGCTACCAAGATGGAGCCCCTGGGAGAACTGATTATGAAATCTTCTGAATTTGTTTGGTCTGAAAGACAAGAAGCTGTTTTTAAGCAAATTAAAAATGAGATTGTAAATGCTCCTACCTTAAAGTCTTTTTGTCTGAATAAAAAGTATATCATCACTGTGGATGCCAGTCTTTACGGTCTTGGAGGTGTTCTTAGTCAATGTTCTGGCAAAGAGGAATGGTGTGTGGCATTCGCCTCTAGAACTTTGTCTGCTACGGAAAGGAGATATTCAGTAATAGAAAGAGAATTATTGGCTTGCATTTGGGTTGTTGAACACTTTCACTCTCAGGACAGACCATAAACCACTTGTTGGAATTTTGTCTCCTGGGGGTGGCTGGAATTCCACTGCTCGTATTGCCCGATTAACATCTCGGCTTCAAGAATATGATTTCCAAATTGTGTATGTACCGGGTAGGAGTAATGTCACAGCTGACTTTCTGTCCAGGTTACCTTGCCAGCAGGAAAACATCTCTACTGTTGATCAGGATGTAGATGTTATTGCAACTATTGGAGATTGTGTTTCTCATGAATTTGTAATGTTATCTGAAAAAGAATGGTTTGAGGAAATGTCTAATGACGTTGTGTGTCAGCAGATTTCGGAATGTCAAAAAAAGATGGCCCAGGGAAAGGTGTGTTTCTGCTGAAATGTCTTCGTATTTCCATGTGTGCTCTGAAATTGAAGAATATGGAGGTTTGCTGTTTAAGGGAGGTAAGAATGTTCCTCCTGTGTCTCTGCAAAAAAAACTTTGTTGTTATCTCATCAGGGACATTTGGGGATGTCCTCTATGAAACGTCTTATTTGGGCCAATTTTTGGTGGCCTGGACTTGATAAGATGGCGGATAGAACAGTTAGAGAATTCTCAGAGTGTATAATTAGTGACAAAATGCTTCATGTGTCTTCAGCTCCACTTAAACCCGTGTCTTGGCCTAATTTTCCAAGGCAAAAGATAGCTTTTAATGTTTCAGGACCCTTTAAGCACCTTCCTCTTAATGCTCGTTATGCTTTGGTTATTGTGGATTACCACTCCAAGTGGCCGGAAGTTAAATTTGTAGCCAATCCTTATTCTCAAGTCATCATTTCTTTCTTAAAAGAAGTCTTTGCTTGCGAGGGTTCTCCGGAAGTCATTGTCACTGACAATGGAGTGCAGCTCATTTCTCATGAAATGGAACATTTTTTCAAAAATTGTAACATCAAACACATTACTACATCTTTCTATGAACCCAGAGAAAATGGTCAGGTTGAACGCTTCAATCGAGTTCTCAAGGATAGTGTTCAATCTGCTGCTTTCTCATGTGAACCATGGATGGATGTGGTGAGGAGGAAATTATGGGTATATCGATTCACTCCTCATTCTGTCACTGGGGTAAGCTATTGAAAGGTAGAGAGCCTTCTTCTGATATTTGCCCATGGTGGATTAAGAAAATTAATAACACTTATGATAATGTTAATCTTGATGATATTGCCAAACGTGTTGAAGATAAACAAAACATGATGAGAAAGTTGTTTGATTCTAAAATGAATGTCAAACTTCCCAATTTTGTTGTCGGGGAGTGGGTCAGGATCAAAAAACCTGGTTTCTTGGTGAAAGGAGATTCCAAGTTTTATCCTCCTATTAAGATTGTGAAAATTTGTAAAAACTGTGTTATTACCCAAGATGGAAGAGTATGGAATATACGTAGAGTTGCGAAATGTCATATCTCTAACAATGATCACAAGTATAACAAAGTTCATGACAATCGTCTTCCTCCTGTTCAATCTTTAGCTTCCAGAGTCAAAAGCAATCTTCGACCCAAAAAATTACCTGGTAGATATTTGTCTTGATTTGTTTTTTTTATTTTGTATGGGGTAAGATGTGTTACATGTTGTATTGCAGGTTCCACGGCTGGCAGTTACTTTTATCATCTGGTACTGTCAGACGTGCTGTGCCTTCCTTTTGATTTTATTAAATCTTTTTTACACTTACCTACTGTTTGGTTATCTTGAACTTCAACAAACCCTTACAAATCCACTGATTCTCCAGGCTGGGAATTCTTTGTGGGGATGTCCAGGTGAGCTCTGTTAACCTGTAGCGTGCAGGTATTCCACTCTTTAGTCCTTTTGAAACAGGTTTGATTCACCTGGCTGTAGTTTTCAATGGTGCAAAAAGGCGCAAACTCAGAGTCCTGGCCTCTGGAAATGCACTTCAAAATCTTTAGCGCAGACAGACCCTTCTGATTCTCTTCAGTTTCAAGCAGCAGATCTAGAGGGCTCTGCCCCTCTCAGATACTTATTCAAAGTTCTCTGGGTCATGCAGGAGGTCAGTTCTGACCAATGGGAGCAGGGTAACTCCTCAAAGTTATGAACACATCCTGTAGAGTGTGGCATTATTTTGTCCCAGAGTGCATCAAATCTTCCAAATTCATAATGGCTGATTTTCTTGCAAAGAGGTAAGAGCTGGCTAAACACCCCCCTAGAATGGCTAATTTACTTAGACTCTCCCCCGGCCTCTGCTCATACCTTCCTTATTCATACCATTTGCCTAAGGTGGGAAGATCAGAGCTGTAACTGACAATGGTCTCTGCTCTCCCCTTTGAAGAGCATAGTTTATGACCCCTCTCCATGGCCTGGCATTCCTATGGAACAGCATACCGCCCCTGCCAGCAGAGCAGGTTAACACTTTCAGGTGAAGGGGTTGTACCAAAGAAAGCTTTAGTTGATGCCATTATTAATGCGCCTGCCCCTGATGATAAAGACAACCTGCTCTCTTTTGCAGGACTGTGTGAGTATTATAGCAAATTTATACAGAATTTTGCTACCAAGATGGAGCCCCTTGGAGAACTGATTAGGAAATCTTCTGAATTTGTTTGGTCTGAAAGACAAGAAGCTGTTTTTAAGCAAATTAAAAATGAGATTGTAAATGCTCCTACCTTAAAGTCTTTTTGTCTGAATAAAAAGTATATCATCACTGTGGATGCCAGTCTTTAAGGTCTTGGAGGTGTTCTTAGTCAATGTTCTGGCAAAGAGGAATGGTGTGTGGCATTCGCCTCTAGAACTTTGTCTGCTACGGAAAGGAGATATTCGGTAATAGAAAGAGAATTATTGGCTTGCATTTGGGCTGTTGAACACTTTCACTCTCAGGACAGACCATAAACCACTTGTTGGAATTTTGTCTCCTGGGGGTGGCTGGAATTCCACTGCTCGTATTGCCCGATTAACATCTCGGCTTCAAGAATATGATTTCCAAATTGTGTATGTACCGGGTAGGAGTAATGTCACAGCTGACTTTCTGTCCAGGTTACCTTGCCAGCAGGAAAACATCTCTACTGTTGATCAGGATGTAGATGTTATTGCAACTATTGGAGATTGTGTTTCTCATGAATTTGTAATGTTATCTGAAAAAGAATGGTTTGAGGAAATGTCTAATGACATTTTGTGTCAGCAGATTTCGGAATGTGTCAACAAAAGATGGCCCAGGGAAAAGTGTGTTTCTGCTGAAATGTCTTCGTATTGCCATGTGTGTTCTGAAATTGAAGAATATGGAGGTTTGCTGTGTAAAGGGAGGTAAGATTGTTCCTCCTGTGTCTATGCAAAAAAAACTTTGTTGTTATCTCATCAGGGACATTTGGGGATGTCCTCTATGGAACGTCTTATTTGGGCTAATTTTTTGGTGGCCTGGACTTGATAAGATGGTGGATAGAACAGTTAGAGAATTCTCAGAGTGTATAAATAGTGACGAAATGCTTCATGTGTCTTCAGCTCCACTTAAACCCGTGTCTTGGACTAATTTTCCATGGCAAAAGATAGCTTTTGATGTTTCAGGACCCTTTAAGCACCTTCCTCTTAATGCTCGTTATGCTTTGGTTATTGTGAATTACCACTCCAAGTGGCCGGAAGTTAAATTTGTAGCCAATCCTTATTCTCAAGTCATCATTTCTTTCTTAAAAGAAGTCTTTGCTTGCGAGGGTTCTCCGGAAGTCATTGTCACTGACAATGGAGTGCAGCTCATTTCTCATGAAATGGAACATTTTTTCAAAAATTGTAACATCAAACACATTACTACATCTTTCTATGAACCCAGAGAAAATGGTCAGGTTGAACGCTTCAATCGAGTTCTCAAGGATAGTGTTCAATCTGCTGCTTTGTCATGTGAACCATGGATGGATGTGGTGAGGAGGAAATTATGGGTATATCGTATCACTCCTCATTCTGTCACTGGGGTAAGCCCTTTCATGCTATTGAAAGGTAGAGAGCCTTCTTCTGATATTTGCCCATTGTGGGTTAAGAAAATGAATAAAACTTATGATAATGTTAATCTTGATGTTATTGCCAAACGTGTTGAAGATACACAAAACATGATGAGAAAGTTGTTTGATTCTAAAATGAATGTCAAACTTCCCAATTTTGTTGTCGGGGAGTGGGTCAGGATCAAAAACCCTGGTTTCTTGGTGAAAGGAGTTTCCAAGTTTTATCCTCCTATTAAGATTGTGAAAATTTGTAAAAACTGTGTTATTACCCAAGATGGAAGACTATGGAATATACGTAGAGTTGCGAAATGTCATATCTCTAACAATGATCACAAGTATAACAAAGTTCATGACAATCGTCTTCCTCCTGTTCAATCTTTAGCTTCCAGAGTCAAAAGCAATCTTCGACCCAAAAAATTACCTGGTAGATATTTGTCTTGATTTGTTTTTTTTATTTTGTATGGGGTAAGATGTGTTACATGTTGTATTGCAGGTTCCACGGCTGGCAGTTACTTTTATCATCTGGTACTGTCAGACGTGCTGTGCCTTCCTTTTGATTTTATTAAATCTTTTTTACACTTACCTACTGTTTGGTTATCTTGAATTTCAACAAACCCTTACAAATCCACTGATTCTCCAGGCTGGGAATTCTTTGTGGGGATGTCCAGGTGAGCTCTGTTAACCTGTAGCGTGCAGGTATTCCACTCTTTAGTCCTTTTGAAACAGGTTTGATTCACCTGGCTGTAGTTTTCAATGGTGCAAAAAGGCGCAAACTCAGAGTCCTGGCCTCTGGAAATGCACTTCAAAATCTTTAGCGCAGACAGACCCTTCTGATTCTCTTCAGTTTCAAGCAGCAGATCTAGAGGGCTCTGCCCCTCTCAGATACTTATTCAAAGTTCTCTGGGTCATGCAGGAGGTCAGTTCTGACCAATGGGAGCAGGGTAACTCCTCAAAGTTATGAACACATCCTGTAGAGTGTGGCATTATTTTGTCCCAGAGTGCATCAAATCTTCCAAATTCATAATGGCTGATTTTCTTGCAAAGAGGTAAGAGCTGGCTAAACACCCCCCTAGAATGGCTAATTTACTTAGACTCTCCCCCGGCCTCTGCTCATACCTTCCTTAATCATACCATTTGCCTAAGATGGGAAGATCAGAGCTGTAACTGACAATGGTCTCTGCTCTCCCCTTTGAAGAGCATAGTTTATGACCCCTCTCCATGGCCTGGCATTCCTATGGAACAGCATACCGCCCCTGCCAGCAGAGCAGGTTAACACTTTCAGGTGAAGGGGTTGTACCAAAGAAAGCTTTAGTTGATGCCATTATTAATGCGCCTGCCCCTGATGATGAAGACAAACTGCTCTCTTTTGCAGGACTGTGTGAGTATTATAGCAAATTTATACAGAATTTTGCTACCAAGATGGAGCCCCTTGGAGAACTGATTAGGAAATCTTCTGAATTTGTTTGGTCTGAAAGACAAGAAGCTGTTTTTAAGCAAATTAAAAATGAGATTGTAAATGCTCCTACCTTAAAGTCTTTTTGTCTGAATAAAAAGTAAATCATCACTGTGGATGCCAGTCTTTACGGTCTTGGAGGTGTTCTTAGTCAATGTTCTGGCAAAGAGGAATGGTGTGTGGCATTCGCCTCTAGAACTTTGTCTGCTACGGAAAGGAGATATTCGGTAATAGAAAGAGAATTATTGGCTTGCATTTGGGCTGTTGAACACTTTCACTCTCAGGACAGACCATAAACCACTTGTTGGAATTTTGTCTCCTGGGGGTGGCTGGAATTCCACTGCTCGTATTGCCCGATTAACATCTCGGCTTCAAGAATATGATTTCCAAATTGTGTATGTACCGGGTAGGAGTAATGTCACAGCTGACTTTCTGTCCAGGTTACCTTGCCAGCAGGAAAACATCTCTACTGTTGATCAGGATGTAGATGTTATTAGCACTATTGGAGATTGTGTTTCTCATGAATTTGTAATGTTATCTGAAAAAGAATGGTTTGAGGAAATGTCTAATGACATTTTGTGTCAGCAGATTTCGGAATGTGTCAACAAAAGATGGCCCAGGGAAAAGTGTGTTTCTGCTGAAATGTCTTCGTATTGCCATGTGTGTTCTGAAATTGAAGAATATGGAGGTTTGCTGTGTAAAGGGAGGTAAGATTGTTCCTCCTGTGTCTATGCAAAAAAAACTTTGTTGTTATCTCATCAGGGACATTTGGGGATGTCCTCTATGGAACGTCTTATTTGGGCACATTTTTTGGTGGCCTGGACTTGATAAGATGGTGGATAGAACAGTTAGAGAATTCTCAGAGTGTATAAATAGTGACGAAATGCTTCATGTGTCTTCAGCTCCACTTAAACCCGTGTCTTGGACTAATTTTCCATGGCAAAAGATAGCTTTTGATGTTTCAGGACCCTTTAAGCACCTTCCTCTTAATGCTCGTTATGCTTTGGTTATTGTGGATTACCACTCCAAGTGGCCGGAAGTTAAATTTGTAGCCAATCCTTATTCTCAAGTCATCATTTCTTTCTTAAAAGAAGTCTTTGCTTGCGAGGGTTCTCCGGAAGTCATTGTCACTGAAAATGGAGTGCAGCTCATTTCTCATGAAATGGAACAATTTTTCAAAAATTGTAACATCAAACACATTACTACATCTTTATATGAACCCAGAGAAAATGGTCAGGTTGAACGCTTCTATCGAGTTCTCAAGGATAGTGTTCAATCTGCTGCTTTGTCATGTGAACCATGGATGGATGTGGTGAGGAGGAAATTATGGGTATATCGTATCACTCCTCATTCTGTCACTGGGGTAAGCCCTTTCATGCTATTGAAAGGTAGAGAGCCTTCTTCTGATATTTGCCCATTGTGGGTTAAGAAAATGAATAAAACTTATGATAATGTTAATCTTGATGTTATTGCCAAACGTGTTGAAGATACACAAAACATGATGAGAAAGTTGTTTGATTCTAAAATGAATGTCAAACTTCCCAATTTTGTTGTCCGGGAGTGGGTCAGGATCAAAAACCCTGGTTTCTTGGTGAAAGGAGTTTCCAAGTTTTATCCTCCTATTAAGATTGTGAAAATTTGTAAAAACTGTGTTATTACCCAAGATGGAAGAGTATGGAATATACGTAGAGTTGCGAAATGTCATATCTCTAACAATGATCACAAGTATAACAAAGTTCATGACAATCGTCTTCCTCCTGTTCAATCTTTAGCTTCCAGAGTCAAAAGCAATCTTCGACCCAAAAAATTATCTGGTAGATATTTGTCTTGATTTGTTTTTTTTATTTTGTATGGGGTAAGATGTGTTACATGTTGTATTGCAGGTTCCACGGCTGGCAGTTACTTTTATCATCTGGTACTGTCAGACGTGCTGTGCCTTCCTTTTGATTTTATTAAATCTTTTTTACACTTACCTACTGTTTGGTTATCTTGAACTTCAACAAACCCTTACAAATCCACTGATTCTCCAGGCTGGGAATTCTTTGTGGGGATGTCCAGGTGAGCTCTGTTAACCTGTAGCGTGCAGGTATTCCACTCTTTAGTCCTTTTGAAACAGGTTTGATTCACCTGGCTGTAGTTTTCAATGGTGCAAAAAGGCGCAAACTCAGAGTCCTGGCCTCTGGAAATGCACTTCAAAATCTTTAGCGCAGACAGACCCTTCTGATTCTCTTCAGTTTCAAGCAGCAGATCTAGAGGGCTCTGCCCCTCTCAGATACTTATTCAAAGTTCTCTGGGTCATGCAGGAGGTCAGTTCTGACCAATGGGAGCAGGGTAACTCCTCAAAGTTATGAACACATCCTGTAGAGTGTGGCATTATTTTGTCCCAGAGTGCATCAAATCTTCCAAATTCATAATGGCTGATTTTCTTGCAAAGAGGTAAGAGCTGGCTAAACACCCCCCTAGAATGGCTAATTTACTTAGACTCTCCCCCGGCCTCTGCTCATACCTTCCTTAATCCTACCATTTGCCTAAGGTGGGAAGATCAGAGCTGTAACTGACAATGGTCTCTGCTCTCCCCTTTGAAGAGCATAGTTTATGACCCCTCTCCATGGCCTGGCATTCCTATGGAACAGCATACCGCCCCTGCCAGCAGAGCAGGTTAACACTTTCAGGTGAAGGGGTTGTACCAAAGAAAGCTTTAGTTGATGCCATTATTAATGCGCCTGCCCCTGATGATAAAGACAAACTGCTCTCTTTTGCAGGACTGTGTGAGTATTATAGCAAATTTATACAGCATTTTGCTACCAAGATGGAGCCCCTTGGAGAACTGATTAGGAAATCTTCTGAATTTGTTTGGTCTGAAAGACAAGAAGCTGTTTCTAAGCAAATTAAAAATGAGATTGTAAATGCTCCTACCTTAAAGTCTTTTTGTCTGAATAAAAAGTATATCATCACTGTGGATGCCAGTCTTTACGGTCTTGGAGGTGTTCTTAGTCAATGTTCTGGCAAAGAGGAATGGTGTGTGGCATTCGCCTCTAGAACTTTGTCTGCTACGGAAAGGAGATATTCGGTAATAGAAAGAGAATTATTGGCTTGCATTTGGGCTGTTGAACACTTTCACTCTCAGGACAGACCATAAACCACTTGTTGGAATTTTGTCTCCTGGGGGTGGCTGGAATTCCACTGCTCGTATTGCCCGATTAACATCTCGGCTTCAAGAATATGATTTCCAAATTGTGTATGTACCGGGTAGGAGTAATGTCACAGCTGACTTTCTGTCCAGGTTACCTTGCCAGCAGGAAAACATCTCTACTGTTGATCAGGATGTAGATGTTATTGCAACTATTGGAGAATGTGTTTCTCATGAATTTGTAATGTTATCTGAAAAAGAATGGTTTGAGGAAATGTCTAATGACATTTTGTGTCAGCAGATTTCGGAATGTGTCAACAAAAGATGGCCCAGGGAAAAGTGTGTTTCTGCTGAAATGTCTTCGTATTGCCATGTGTGTTCTGAAATTGAAGAATATGGAGGTTTGCTGTGTAAAGGGAGGTAAGATTGTTCCTCCTGTGTCTATGCAAAAAAAACTTTGTTGTTATCTCATCAGGGACATTTGGGGATGTCCTCTATGGAACGTCTTATTTGGGCTAATTTTTTGGTGGCCTGGACTTGATAAGATGGTGGATAGAACAGTTAGAGAATTCTCAGAGTGTATAAATAGTGACGAAATGCTTCATGTGTCTTCAGCTCCACTTAAACCCGTGTCTTGGACTAATTTTCCATGGCAAAAGATAGCTTTTGATGTTTCAGGACCCTTTAAGCACCTTCCTCTTAATGCTCGTTATGCTTTGGTTATTGTGGATTACCACTCCAAGTGGCCGGAAGTTAAATTTGTAGCCAATCCTTATTCTCAAGACATCATTTCTTTCTTAAAAGAAGTCTTTGCTTGCGAGGGTTCTCCGGAAGTCATTGTCACTGACAATGGAGTGCAGCTCATTTCTCATGAAATGGAACATTTTTTCAAAAATTGTAACATCAAACACATTACTACATCTTTCTATGAACCCAGAGAAAATGGTCAGGTTGAACGCTTCAATCGAGTTCTCAAGGATAGTGTTCAATCTGCTGCTTTGTCATGTGAACCATGGATGGATGTGGTGAGGAGGAAATTATGGGTATATCGTATCACTCCTCATTCTGTCACTGGGGTAAGCCCTTTCATGCTATTGAAAGGTAGAGAGCCTTCTTCTGATATTTGCCCATTGTGGGTTAAGAAAATGAATAAAACTTATGATAATGTTAATCTTGATGTTATTGCCAAACGTGTTGAAGATACACAAAACATGATGAGAAAGTTGTTTGATTCTAAAATGAATGTCAAACTTCCCAATTTTGTTGTCGGGGAGTGGGTCAGGATCAAAAACCCTGGTTTCTTGGTGAAAGGAGTTTCCAAGTTTTATCCTCCTATTAAGATTGTGAAAATTTGTAAAAACTGTGTTATTACCCAAGATGGAAGACTATGGAATATACGTAGAGTTGCGAAATGTCATATCTCTAACAATGATCACAAGTATAACAAAGTTCATGACAATCATCTTCCTCCTGTTCAATCTTTAGCTTCCAGAGTCAAAAGCAATCTTCGACCCAAAAAATTACCTGGTAGATATTTGTCTTGATTTGTTTTTTTTATTTTGTATGGGGTAAGATGTGTTACATGTTGTATTGCAGGTTCCACGGCTGGCAGTTACTTTTATCATCTGGTACTGTCAGACGTGCTGTGCCTTCCTTTTGATTTTATTAAATCTTTTTTACACTTACCTACTGTTTGGTTATCTTGAACTTCAACAAACCCTTACAAATCCACTGATTCTCCAGGCTGGGAATTCTTTGTGGGGATGTCCAGGTGAGCTCTGTTAACCTGTAGCGTGCAGGTATTCCACTCTTTAGTCCTTTTGAAACAGGTTTGATTCACCTGGCTGTAGTTTTCAATGGTGCAAAAAGGCGCAAACTCAGAGTCCTGGCCTCTGGAAATGCACTTCAAAATCTTTAGCGCAGACAGACCCTTCTGATTCTCTTCAGTTTCAAGCAGCAGATCTAGAGGGCTCTGCCCCTCTCAGATACTTATTCAAAGTTCTCTGGGTCATGCAGGAGGTCAGTTCTGACCAATGGGAGCAGGGTAACTCCTCAAAGTTATGAACACATCCTGTAGAGTGTGGCATTATTTTGTCCCAGAGTGCATCAAATCTTCCAAATTCATAATGGCTGATTTTCTTGCAAAGAGGTAAGAGCTGGCTAAACACCCCCCTAGAATGGCTAATTTACTTAGACTCTCCCCCGGCCTCTGCTCATACCTTCCTTAATCCTACCATTTGCCTAAGGTGGGAAGATCAGAGCTGTAACTGACAATGGTCTCTGCTCTCCCCTTTGAAGAGCATAGTTTATGACCCCTCTCCATGGCCTGGCATTCCTATGGAACAGCATACCGCCCCTGCCAGCAGAGCAGGTTAACACTTTCAGGTGAAGGGGTTGTACCAAAGAAAGCTTTAGTTGATGCCATTATTAATGCGCCTGCCCCTGATGATAAAGACAAACTGCTCTCTTTTGCAGGACTGTGTGAGTATTATAGCAAATTTATACAGAATTTTGCTACCAAGATGGAGCCCCTTGGAGAACTGATTAGGAAATCTTCTGAATTTGTTTGGTCTGAAAGACAAGAAGCTGTTTTTAAGCAAATTAAAAATGAGATTGTAAATGCTCCTACCTTAAAGTCATTTTGTCTGAATAAAAAGTATATCATCACTGTGGATGCCAGTCTTTACGGTCTTGGAGGTGTTCTTAGTCAATGTTCTGGCAAAGAGGAATGGTGTGTGGCATTCGCCTCTAGAACTTTGTCTGCTACGGAAAGGAGATATTTGGTAATAGAAAGAGAATTATTGGCTTGCATTTGGGCTGTTGAACACTTTCACTCTCAGGACAGACCATAAACCACTTGTTGGAATTTTGTCTCCTGGGGGTGGCTGGAATTCCACTGCTCGTATTGCCCGATTAACATCTCGGCTTCAAGAATATGATTTCCAAATTGTGTATGTACCGGGTAGGAGTAATGTCACAGCTGACTTTCTGTCCAGGTTACCTTGCCAGCAGGAAAACATCTCTACTGTTGATCAGGATGTAGATGTTATTGCAACTATTGGAGATTGTGTTTCTCATGAATTTGTAATGTTATCTGAAAAAGAATGGTTTGAGGAAATGTCTAATGACATTTTGTGTCAGCAGATTTCGGAATGTGTCAACAAAAGATGGCCCAGGGAAAAGTGTGTTTCTGCTGAAATGTCTTCGTATTGCCATGTGTGTTCTGAAATTGAAGAATATGGAGGTTTGCTGTGTAAAGGGAGGTAAGATTGTTCCTCCTGTGTCTATGCAAAAAAAACTTTGTTGTTATCTCATCAGGGACATTTGGGGATGTCCTCTATGGAACGTCTTATTTGGGCTAATTTTTTGGTGGCCTGGACTTGATAAGATGGTGGATAGAACAGTTAGAGAATTCTCAGAGTGTATAAATAGTGACGAAATGCTTCATGTGTCTTCAGCTCCACTTAAACCCGTGTCTTGGACTAATTTTCCATGGCAAAAGATAGATTTTGATGTTTCAGGACCCTTTAAGCACCTTCCTCTTAATGCTCGTTATGCTTTGGTTATTGTGGATTACCACTCCAAGTGGCCGGAAGTTAAATTTGTAGCCAATCCTTATTCTCAAGTCATCATTTCTTTCTTAAAAGAAGTCTTTGCTTGCGAGGGTTCTCCGGAAGTCATTGTCACTGACAATGGAGTGCAGCTCATTTCTCATGAAATGGAAAAAAATTTCAAAAATTGTAACATCAAACACATTACTACATCTTTCTATGAACCCAGAGAAAATGGTCAGGTTGAACGCTTCAATCGAGTTCTCAAGGATAGTGTTCAATCTGCTGCTTTGTCATGTGAACCATGGATGGATGTGGTGAGGAGGAAATTATGGGTATATCGTATCACTCCTCATTCTGTCACTGGGGTAAGCCCTTTCATGCTATTGAAAGGTAGAGAGCCTTCTTCTGATATTTGCCCATTGTGGGTTAAGAAAATGAATAAAACTTATGATAATGTTAAACTTGATGTTATTGCCAAACGTGTTGAAGATACACAAAACATGATGAGAAAGTTGTTTGATTCTAAAATGAATGTCAAACTTCCCAATTTTGTTGTCGGGGAGTGGGTCAGGATCAAAAACCCTGGTTTCTTGGTGAAAGGAGTTTCCAAGTTTTATCCTCCTATTAAGATTGTAAAAATTTGTAAAAACTGTATTATTACCCAAGATGGAAGACTATGGTATATACGTAGAGTTGCGAAATGTCATATCTCTAACAATGATCACAAGTATAACAAAGTTCATGACAATCGTCTTCCTCCTGTTCAATCTTTAGCTTCCAGAGTCAAAAGCAATCTTCGACCCAAAAAATTACCTGGTAGATATTTGTCTTGATTTGTTTTTTTTATTTTGTATGGGGTAAGATGTGTTACATGTTGTATTGCAGGTTCCACGGCTGGCAGTTACTTTTATCATCTGGTACTGTCAGACGTGCTGTGCCTTCCTTTTGATTTTATTAAATCTTTTTTACACTTACCTACTGTTTGGTTATCTTGAACTTCAACAAACCCTTACAAATCCACTGATTCTCCAGGCTGGGAATTCTTTGTGGGGATGTCCAGGTGAGCTCTGTTAACCTGTAGCGTGCAGGTATTCCACTCTTTAGTCCTTTTGAAACAGGTTTGATTCACCTGGCTGTAGTTTTCAATGGTGCAAAAAGGCGCAAACTCAGAGTCCTGGCCTCTGGAAATGCACTTCAAAATCTTTAGCGCAGACAGACCCTTCTGATTCTCTTCAGTTTCAAGCAGCAGATCTAGAGGGCTCTGCCCCTCTCAGATACTTATTCAAAGTTCTCTGGGTCATGCAGGAGGTCAGTTCTGACCAATGGGAGCAGGGTAACTCCTTAAAGTTATGAACACATCCTGTAGAGTGTGGCATTATTTTGTCCCAGAGTGCATCAAATCTTCCAAATTCATAATGGCTGATTTTCTTGCAAAGAGGTAAGAGCTGGCTAAACACCCCCCTAGAATGGCTAATTTACTTAGACTCTCCCCCGGCCTCTGCTCATACCTTCCTTAATCCTACCATTTGCCTAAGGTGGGAAGATCAGAGCTGTAACTGACAATGGTCTCTGCTCTCCCCTTTGAAGAGCATAGTTTATGACCCCTCTCCATGGCCTGGCATTCCTATGGAACAGCATACCGCCCCTGCCAGCAGAGCAGGTTAACACTTTCAGGTGAAGGGGTTGTACCAAAGAAAGCTTTAGTTGATGCCATTATTAATGCGCCTGCCCTTGATGATAAAGACAAACTGCTCTCTTTTGCAGGACTGTGTGAGTATTATAGCAAATTTATACAGAATTTTGCTACCAAGATGGAGCCCCTTGGAGAACTGATTAGGAAATCTTCTGAATTTGTTTGGTCTGAAAGACAAGAAGCTGTTTTTAAGCAAATTAAAAATGAGATTGTGAATGCTCCTACCTTAAAGTCTTTTTGTCTGAATAAAAAGTATATCATCACTGTGGATGCCAGTCTTTATGGTCTTGGAGGTGTTCTTAGTCAATGTTCTGGCAAAGAGGAATGGTGTGTGGCATTCGCCTCTAGAACTTTGTCTGCTACGGAAAGGAGATATTCGGTAATAGAAAGAGAATTATTGGCTTGCATTTGGGCTGTTGAACACTTTCACTCTCAGGACAGACCATAAACCACTTGTTGGAATTTTGTCTCCTGGGGGTGGCTGGAATTCCACTGTTCGTATTGCCCGATTAACGCTCGGCTTCAAGAATATGATTTCCAAATTGTGTATGTACCGAGTAGGAGTAATGTCACAGCTGACTTTCTGTCCAGGTTACCTTGCCAGCAGGAAAACATCTCTACTGTTGATCAGGATGTAGATGTTATTGCAACTATTGGAGAATGTGTTTCTCATGAATTTGTAATGTTATCTGAAAAAGAATGGTTTGAGGAAATGTCTAATGACATTTTGTGTCAGCAGATTTCGGAATGTGTCAACAAAAGATGGCCCAGGGAAAAGTGTGTTTCTGCTGAAATGTCTTCGTATTGCCATGTGTGTTCTGAAATTGAAGAATATGGAGGTTTGCTGTGTAAAGGGAGGTAAGATTGTTCCTCCTGTGTCTATGCAAAAAAAACTTTGTTGTTATCTCATCAGGGACATTTGGGGATGTCCTCTAAGGAACGTCTTATTTGGGCTAATTTTTTGGTGGCCTGGACTTGATAAGATGGTGGATAGAACAGTTAGAGAATTCTCAGAGTGTATAAATGGTGACGAAATGCTTCATGTGTCTTCAGCTCCACTTAAACCCGTGTCTTGGACTAATTTTCCATGGCAAAAGATAGCTTTTGATGTTTCAGGACCCTTTAAGCACCTTCCTCTTAATGCTCGTTATGCTTTGGTTATTGTGGATTACCACTCCAAGTGGCCGGAAGTTAAATTTGTAGCCAATCCTCCTTCTCAAGTCATCATTTCTTTCTTAAAAGAAGTCTTTGCTTGCGAGGGTTCTCCGGAAGTCATTGTCACTGACAATGGAGTGCAGCTCATTTCTCATGAAATGGAACAATTTTTCAAAAATTGTAACATCAAACACATTACTACATCTTTATATGAACCCAGAGAAAATGGTCAGGTTGAACGCTTCTATCGAGTTCTCAAGGATAGTGTTCAATCTGCTGCTTTGTCATGTGAACCATGGATGGATGTGGTGAGGAGGAAATTATGGGTATATCGTATCACTCCTCATTCTGTCACTGGGGTAAGCCCTTTCATGCTATTGAAAGGTAGAGAGCCTTCTTCTGATATTTGCCCATTGTGGGTTAAGAAAATGAATAAAACTTATGATAATGTTAATCTTGATGTTATTGCCAAACGTGTTGAAGATAAAGAAAACATGATGAGAAAGTTGTTTGATTCTAAAATGAATGTCAAACTTCCCAATTTAGTTGTGGGGGAGTGGGTCAGGATCAAAAAACCTGGTTTCTTGGTGAAAGGAGTTTCCAAGTTTTATCCTCCTATTAAGATTGTGAAAATTTGTAAAAACTGTGTTATTACCCAAGATGGAAGAGTATGGAATATACGTAGAGTTGCGAAATGTCATATCTCTAACAATGATCACAAGTATAACAAAGTTCATTACAATCGTCTTCCTCCTGTTCAATTTTTAGCTTCCAGAGTCAAAAGCAATTTTCGACCCAAAAAATTACCTGGTAGATATTTGTCTTGATTTGTTTTCTTTATTTTGTGAGGGGTAAGATGTGTTACATGTTGTATTGCAGGTTCCACGGCTGGCAGTTACTTTTATCATCTGGTACTGTCAGATGTGCTGTGCCTTCCTTTTGATTTTATTAAAACTTTTTTACAATTACCTGCTGTTTGGTTATCTTGAACTTCAACAAACCCTTACAAATCCACTGATTCTCCAGGCTGGGAATTCTTTGTGGGGATGTCCAGGTGAGCTCTGTTAACCTGTAGCGTGCAGGTATTCCACTCTTTAGTCCTTTTGAAACAGGTTTGATTCACCTGGCTGTAGTTTTCAATGGTGCAAAAAGGCGCAAACTCAGAGTCCTGGCCTCTGGAAATGCACTTCAAAATCTTTAGCGCAGACAGACCCTTCTGATTCTCTTCAGTTTCAAGCAGCAGATCTAGAGGGCTCTGCCCCTCTCAGATACTTATTCAAAGTTCTCTGGGTCATGCAGGAGGTCAGTTCTGACCAATGGGAGCAGGGTAACTACTCAAAGTTATGAACACATCCTGTAGAGTGTGCCATTATTTTGTCCCAGAGTGCATCAAATCTTCCAAATTCATAATGGCTGATTTTCTTGCAAAGAGGTAAGAGCTGGCTAAACCCCCCCCCCGAGAATGGCTAATTTACTTAGACTCTCCCCCGGCCTCTGCTCATACCTTCCTTAATCCTACCATTTGCCTAAGGTGGGAAGATCAGAGCTGTAACTGACAATGGTCTCTGCTCTCCGCTTTGAAGAGCATAGTTTACGACCCCTCTCCATGGCCTGGCATTCCTATGGAACAGCATACCGCACCTGCCAGCAGAGCAGGTTAACCCCAGGAGCTCTTCAAGGCAGCCTGGCTAATCCACATAACTCTGACCCATCAGGGCAGACCACTGGAAGGCTGAATTTGAACATACAAACAAGAAAGTCGTATAACTTCTTGTATGTACACTTTAGGAGAAATTTTATTAATACCATTCTGGGAAGTCTTTGAATGGCATTTATATCCCTCTCCTATCAATAGTTATTACTCAATGAAACAGTGGATTTGCAATGGGAAAAATGACTTGGGCGATTTGTCCGGCACCAGGACTTACAAAAACATATTTTATAAGACTTTAGGGGTTCTGAATCTGTAGAAATATTGCAGATTCTCCCTTTACAGTGCTCCTAGCATCAAAGTCGAGTTTGAGCAGCACTTTACTACAATGTGGGGAGTGAAATGTGAAATTTCATTTTACCCAGGCATTAAAAACTCATTTTATAAGGGTGTACCTTATAAATACCTGGCCCCACCCCTGGGATACTTAGGGGAGACCCTATGGGTCCTTAATATGCCAAAACATTGTAGGTTATCCATTTTTAAGTTCTCTAAACGCCAAAGTTGAGTTTGGGCACAATTTACATTTTAAAAGCAGTCCTGGCATCCAAGGCTGTTTTTAAACTGACCTCAGGCTCCAGCAGTGCACACATGCAAGTGCAGAAAAAGGCTGCTGGCCTCTAAACTGCCATGCCCCAGGGTACTGGGGACTTCTAGGTAGTTTCAATCCCCCTGCCCTATTATATACTAGGGGCCTATAGGGAAGGTCATGCCAATCACAGGGGTACCCCACCATACCATTGAGT
This sequence comes from Lissotriton helveticus, assembly GCF_964261635.1. Lineage (NCBI taxonomy): Eukaryota > Metazoa > Chordata > Amphibia > Caudata > Salamandridae > Lissotriton > Lissotriton helveticus. Next base: position 138,189,506 of record NC_136061.1, read on the forward strand.
ACCCTAGTGTATGTAGGTATCTTAACTGTATTCTAATGTGTCTCTTTCAACATAGCACTGGCCCTGGGCCTGGTTAGGCAGAGCCCAGAGTCAGTCAAAATCAGTTACCACCAGTATCAGTCAGCAAAAAGTTGGGGGGTGCCCAGGGCACAAGATTAATTTGCAACACTTGCTCTCTGTCGGATCACTCGGCAGTGAGCATATCTCTAGCCTTCTTTTATCCACACCCTATGCGTAGGCTGTGGAGGCTAAGATAGACAATGTTGCAATGCCCCATGGTTGTTCAACCTATCACACAGGCTATAGTATATTACCTGGCCAACAATGATAGGACGGAAACCCCCATTGCCATAATATGGGATGCGTTGAAGGCGGTAACAAGGGGGAGTTCCTAGCTATATCCAGCATGATAATAAAACTGAGAGAGAGAAAAGGGAGCAACTTTCTGACGAGGTGGCAGAACTAGAGCGAGTACACCAAAGAACTGGTGCTCCCAGAGTTTGGAAACAATTAACAGCTGTGAGAGTCCAATTAGTGGGTCTAGACATAGATAGAGCTGATCATGCAGCACTATGGCTCCGGCACGCATTTTATTTCAAAGGCAATAAATATGGGAGACATGTAGCCAACAAATTGAGGGCACAGCGGCAATCGCCCAATATCTCAATGGTTAAAGACCACTCTGAGCAGGAGCAAGCCACTGATCCGGGCAGACAGCTTTCGACAATACTATGCATCCATATACAAAGCGCAGGAACTTCCTGATGAGGCACCTATTCAAAATCTACAAGGAGTGAAGACTGCCTAGTTCCTAGTCAGGCGGAGGACCTCGAATCACCAATTAGATTAGAGGGAGTTATGTCTGCCATATCAAGGCTAAAGCCACTTAAATCCCCTGGCCCAAACGGATTTTCCTCAAATTTCTATAAAGCCTCCTGCGTTACACTGGTCCCACTATTAGTGAGGGTATTTAATTTGATTGGCTTGTCCTCTCCCATACCATCTAATATGCTGGAAGCACTAGTCATGGTTATACCTAAACCAGGGAAAGATAAACAGATTTTTGCATCCTATCATCCAATATCCCTCCTCAATGTCAATCTCTAAATATTCACAGGGTTCCTGGCGCAGAGACTTTCCTCCTGCGTCCCCGGGCTAATTGACCCAGATCAGTCGGGCTTTGTATCAGGGCGCCAGTGTTCCGACAATACCACCAAACGCCTACTACATATAATAGATAAATCTGAATAAATCTGAACGTTACCAAGTTGAGGGCATGGTTCTCACTGAAGATGCCGAGAAGGCATTTGACAGGCTACACTGGCCCTATCTCAAAGCAACCCAACATCACTCTGGTCTGCCAGACTGATATATAAACTGGGCTTTCGGCAGTTACACCAACCCTGTTGCTCTGGTTCAGGTGAATGGGGTTATCTCAGCCCCCTTCTCAGTCCAACAAGGGACAAGACAGGGATGCCCTCTCTCCCACTCTTATTGGCTCTCTATATGAAGCACATGGCCTAGAGAGTGTGTGATGACCCCATCATCTCTGGGGTAAGATTTGGAGGAGAGGACCATAAAATCACTCTGTATGCCGATGATGTGGTGGCCACACTGGAATAGCCGGAGGGGTCACTACCCACCTTGTTGGCTGAGCTTGATCTCTTTGCACTTGCATCAGGATTTAAGGTTAATGTCAGTAAATCCCAGGCTCTAGGTCTGACTCTCCATCCGGCTACGTTGAGATTGCTCAAACAGGCACACCACTTTCAATGGGCTTAGGACTCTATTCCCTCCCTGGGTCTACAACTTACAAGCAGCAGACAAAGCACTGTTCCCCTAAACTACATGGCATTGTTGCGACAGATCCGCAACTGCCTCCGTAGATGGAGGCCTTACTCACTGTCCTGGCTGGGCCATATTGCAGCAATAAAAATGACAATACTACCTTACATCATATATCTTTTCCAGGCCCTCCCATTAGCCCCTCCTTCAGGAGGGCGCATTGCAGACAGACTAAGAGCGTTTCGTTGGTACGATCAGCGGCCTAAGGTGCGTAAAGAATTAGGCTACAGAGCTCCAACCGAGGGGAGATTGGCAATTCCAAACCTCCAGGAATAGTACTGGGCAGTGCAGTTGCGTGCTCTGGTCGAATGGTCCTGGCCGGAATCTGAGAAACACTGGTTGTTAATGTATAGGGAACTAGCTATGCAACCACTTTGGGGGGTCCCCTTCCTCACTAAGCCAGCCAGACTGCACAACCTGTATCTATCTAAGGCAACACACTCTACTTTATCAGCCTGGGATAAGATTGCTGTCTCACGAGAGCTCACAACATTCCCGTCACAAATCACACCTATAGTCAACAATCCAGACTTTACTCCAGGAATGGACGCAACTAGTTGTGTGCAATGGTCAAAAGCATGTTGCCGTTCAGTAGGACAATTCTTTGACACGGAAGGGCCTTTGCCTTCAATGACCTATGTGCGCAGCATAATCTTCCAGAAAAAGAGCGTTACCATTATCGACAAATTAGGCATTAGGTAATGCAGCCAGAGAACTGATGGAGAGCATAGACACAGCTTACGTCATTACAAATGCTCAATTGACATCAGACCTTTATAAACACATCCGGAGTTGTCCTGGTACTGAGAAAACTCTTGGACAGCGGAGATGGGAGGGGGAGCTGGGCAGGACGTTAACGCAGAAGGAATGGCTGGATATTTATTACAGGGCTCGCTACTCTGCGCAGTGTTGCTAATATAGAAACTGCGATGAAAATAGTAACATATTGATATCTGATGCCCCAACAACTTCACTGAGGTAATCAGGCCCCTTATGCTTGAGAACCTGTGGATCACTGGGTACTTTGACTCACCTACTATGGGAGTGACCCCAATTATCAAACGACTGGCAACAGGTATTAGACGACATTGATACCCATTTCAATACCCAAATACCTTGCTTCCCAACCTACACTCTTTTAGGTCTGCCAAATCCTATTACCTTCCCACTAAGTACAAGGAGGGGCAACAAATGGCATTAGCAATGGGGGCAGCTTTGCAAAACATCCTATCTCACTTGGGGAAGACAACCACACCTACCTACGTGGGATAGCTGCACAGGCTGTGGGGGATTCTTGGAATGGGAAAAATCTCTCTTTTACTTGCTAACCCCGGGGCCTCTTTCCAAGACCTGTGGGGGCCCTTTCTATCAATGTCCACGTCTATTTTTACATTAAGACCAATAAGGGCAGACCTCTGGCAGACAGCCCCTTTATTTTGTTTTAATGTCGGTTTTACTAAAACACAAATATGCTGGGAGATCTATGACATCTTGGGCACATGTTTCTTGCAAGATCACCATATGAAATATTTTGATAAAGTTTAAAAAGTCCTAATCCTCAATTTTCCCAGTGACACATTCTATGTTCCAGACACAAAATAAGAGACTTCTGTATTTGGATAACAGCCAAATATTTATTCTGTCACTTGTTCAAGTTCTTATGTGAGGCAGGTAAGAAAGCTCCCGGAAGCCAAGACCAGTTAGTATCTTCAGGTTGTGCTTGACGCACTGTTTAGGGCAATGTGCTTTGACCATTTATGTTAATCTCAGGAACACATAACCGCGAGGCCAAATGGCACAGGGCCTCTCTTAGGATTGAGGCAGGTGTGGACTTTTATTCTGGCCTCAAAACTTTAATTCTCATGGGAAGGTTGGAGCTCTATTAAAGTCATCTGAGGCTACCCGTTGACTATTCTATGTGCTCGATTCACAAAGGTAAACTTACACTTTTGTGTAAGTTTGATGTAGTACCTGAGGACACTAAGAGAGAGGGAGACAGTGAGGACATATTCCGCCCTTATGTCTCTCCTCTATCTTTCCCCTGCACAGAATCCGTTTAGGAACGCTCAGGTTGGCGCCTTTAATTATGGCGGTTTCCTTGGCTAGGAAACCCTTCACATGATGTTGTCACATAGACCAATGCTTGACGAGGAAGTCAATGAGATGGCCTTGATATGCAGAATTTCCGATGTCGAGGTGACAGTTTCCTAGAGAGCGAGGAAGGACTTCACGTCAAAGGTGGAGAACAACACAAATGCAGACAAAGGAAGGAGGACTCTGGTCGCGAAGGTGAAACCCCCAAGAACCGAAGCTGAGAGGGAGCCGGACCCCATCCGGCACCACCGATTGACCCAGCACACTCCTGGAGGAGCGTGGCTATCGGAGGGGCGTGCCCATTTCCAGGGTCTCTTTAAAAGGGGGTCTGGTGAGGCAGCCTTTCCTCCGGTGCAGCAGGGAGGGGATCAGAGTTTGTCTGAACACTAGACAAAAGGCCATATATTGTATACAGAGAAAGTAGTTGGCACCTGTGTACAACCCTGCAGAGTAGCGTCACTGGTGGTGGCAAATGGGTGACTCTGCTGCAACCTCTCACTCCTTTCCCCTCAGTTAAAAACTCAAACAGGGGCAAAATCCTCATACATACCTGTTTTCTTTACTCGAGGAACTACTTGAGGCCAGAAGGAAGAGGACCAAGTCAGCAAGGTTCCGTCTCGGATTACAACAGGAGAAAGATATACCACCCCGGTCGTATGCAAAACTAACAAAGAACTAACAGCCTGATTCATGAAGCGAAATTGCGCCCGCAATGGCTGCGAAAATGCAATTGCGGGTGCAAAACACGGAATCGGCATTCAAGTACAAAATTGCGAATTCGCAAACACAGAATAGCGATTTAAATAGCGATTACGCTATAATAGTCGCAGACTCCGGGTAGTCGAGCATTAGCGATACGGAAATAGCGACCAACCACGGAATCTGCGAAATGAATAGCGAAACGCAATATTGTCTCAATCGGCATTCATGAAAAAAATACAATAGCGAAAAAGCGCAAATTCGCACGTTTGCGCGGCGCAATTTAAGGACAACTCAAAGCAGGTGGTAACCATAAAAGCCATGATTAAGTACAATTTGAAAAACTGTTGGCCAATCACCAACAGGTCCAGGCCTAACCAATCACACATAAGGACATTCAGCAGCAGCATTAGGCGTTCCACAATGCCAGGGATGTGCATGGTGGTGAGGCGGCGAAGGCTACAGCGAGCAGCACGGAGGAGACGCATGAGGCAGGAAAGGATTTACCGGCAGCGGGTCACCTTGCTGGGCCAAACCAGAGAACAGATTTATGCTAAATACAGGCTGAATGGGGAAATGATCACCTGGCTGATACAAGAACTCGACCCCATCATGCAGCACCCAACAAGGCGAAACAATTCTGTGCCCACACATGTGCAGGTATTGTGCAGCCTGCACCTCCTGGCCTCCGGCAGTTTCCAGGGCATAGTAGCCGCTGCTGGGGGGATATCCCAGCCCACCATGTCACGCTGCCTCCACACTTTTGTTGACGCCATGCTCAGCCAGCTCCACCGCCACATCACATTTCCCACGAGCCAACAGGAATTGGACCTGACAAAACTACAATTTTACAATGTCGCCCATTTTCCCCATGTCCTCGGCTGCATAGACTGTACCCACGTCGCCATCTGCCCACCAGCTGCCACGGAGTATATGTACCGCAACAGGAAGTCCTACCACTCCCTCAACATACAGATGGTCTGCAATGCCAAGACCATCATCACTGACATTGTGGCCCAGTACCCAGGGAGTACCCATGACTCCTTTATCTTCAGGCACAGCGGACTCCACACACGACTGCTCAGGGGAGAGTTTGGGGAAGGACACCTACTTGGTAAGTACACTTTGTCGACAATGTCACATTGCTATGAAGTAACTGCGCTGCACAGGCAATCAACATCTGCTCCTCTCATTCAGGTGATAGTGGCTACGCCCTACGGGAATACCTCCTGACCCCTTACCTCAACCCTGCCACACCTCAGCAACGGCGCTACAATGTTGCGCACATCCGGACAAGGAACTGTATAGAAAGGACATTTGGCCTGCTCAAGAGCAGGTTCCGTATTCTGCACAAGACAGGTGGGGCGATGTATTACAGTCCTGCAGCGTGCTGTCGCATTGTGGCTGTCTGTGCAATGCTTCATAACATTGCAACCAAGCGCCGGATACCTGTTGACATCTCAGGCAGTGAATCTGAGGGGGACGACCGGCCACCAGCACATGCGCACCATGCACGCGGGGAGAACCCAGCTGAAGGCCACAGATGTCGCAACCACATCACAGCGAACAATTTCTAGCCCACCCTCTTCCCCCACCCCACATATCACAATTGCATGCAAAATGTAATGATTACACAAGGCTAATGTGTGCAGCAAAATAAATGTATTTGTTTCATTCACAAGAAAAAGGTTATGGTTTCAACTATTTACACATTACAGTATTCCTGCATACTGCAGTGTGAAGGTTCTTGGCAGGCTTAGCGTCAGCCTGTGCCAGTGTCCCTCAGACAGTGTCAAAGGCGCCTCCGGCGCGTAATGCCCAGGCGCCTGTGAGGCTCATCCTCATCCTGGGCACCTGTACCAGGCGTTGCCCTGGTGCTGCGCCTAGGTGGCGGGACCTGCGTGGCAGATTGGCTGCTCACGCTGGAGGCACCCTCACTGGCATCGTCTCCCCCTACAGTGGCCGGTAGCACAGGTGTGTGAAGTGCCGTCACGGCGGTGGTTAGGTGCTCCAGGACCCTGGTTATGTTCTCGCAGCACTGGACCAGTTGGTGCTGCTGGGTGAGAGAGCGCCGCGACAACTGGGTGGTGGCATTTGCTGCCACATAATTTGACCTACTATAGGACGACAGCCGGCTCATTAGCTGGTGGTGGCGCCTGCTTGCTACACTGCGGTGCTTGATGAGCGCAGCAGTGTTCTCCTCCATGGCTGCAGTCATGCGGCCCATGGCCGCCGTCATGCGGTCCATCCTGTCTCCAACTCCCGCCACATTGCGGCCAATTTTGTGCAGCTGGAGCTGAATGGCTCCTTGCTGCTGCGACTGGCGCTGGTGGATTCTGAGCATGCGCCGCTCGACGCTCATACAGGCATGGAGATGCCCATTGCCCCTCCTGCTGATCGGCCGCTGTGTTGCCGCTGTCGCAGGCCCAGATCTCGTTGCACGAGCTGCAGGTGGTGTCGCAGCAGGTGTTGCTGGTGCGGCAGGAACTGGAGGCACATTGGTGGGGTGCCTGGCTCTGGCTGCCGGTGGGCCGGCAGATGCAGGAGCAGGTACGGTGGGGGGCCTGGCCTTGGCAGCCGGTGGGCCGGCAGATGCAGGAGCAGGTACGGTGGGGGGCCTGGCCTTGGCTGCGGGTGATGCGGCAGATCCAGATGCAGCTACGGTGGGGGGCCTGGCCTTGGCTGCCGGTGGGATGCTAGATGCAGGGGCCACAACGGTGGGGGGCCTGGCTGCTGGTGTTGGTGCAGCGGCAGATGCAGGAGCAGGTACGGTGGGGGGCCTGGCTGCTGGTGTTGGTGCAGCGGCAGGGGCTGGTGCCTGGGTTTCGGGTTGTGAATCCTCCTCCTGGGCCTCCTCATCAATCTGCAGCCTCTCGCTGTCACTGCTATCTGCGCCACCTGTGAGGGTAAGTGGATACTCATTAGTTGCATGTGACTGTCAGACGTGCAGATGTTACATGCATGCTGGGTGACATTCCCTGGATGGCTGTGGATTTGCGTACTTTGGAACCTTTCTGGCTGCATTGTGGTACTACTACATTGTGGACATACTACATCTCCCACAATGCTTCAGGGCATTTCCTGATGCACAACATAGGCATGACTAAGGGCCAATGAGTGAGCCTATTTGGTCAGGGACGGTCATAGGGGACAGGGTCGCAGTTGCATGCCACTTACCTTGGGTGTCTTGGGTGGGGCGGGAGGAGTCCAGAGGGGTCACGCCAACTCACGCCTCCCTCTCCAAGGTGTTCTCAACCTGGTCCTCCAGGGGTGTGTTGGGTGGGACTGTCGGTCCGCCACCTCCAGTGCCCGATGCCTCACCAAGGCGCTCCGCCACCCTCTCCTTGGCACGACCTCGGAGGTCATACCAGCGCTTCTTTAGCTCCTCCAATGACCTATCGGCCACACCCACCGAGTTTACGCTGGAGGCTATTCCCAGCCAGATCCTCCGCTTGTCCTGCTCTGGGACCTTCCTGGAGTTGAGGCCGAACAGCCTGTCATGGTTGGCCACCACCCCTTCAATTAGGTTCTCGAGCTCCTTCTCTGAGAACTTGAGCTTTCGCTTTCGTCCTGCGCTGTTGCTGGGGCCAGGGACAGGTTCCTCAGACATGGCGGTCGCTATTTCAGGCGTTTCTGGAGTCGCTATCGCTGGTTAGGCGTCTGCTTTCTGACGTGCTCACTCGTAGGATAGCGTCACTGTGGTGTTTGGGGGTGGGAACTGCCTGCTTCCTGGATGTGATGTCATCACGGTGCTCGGAATGCGTCTTCCCGTTTTCCCGATCGCGCGAGAATGCGAGTCGCATTCCCGATCGCACGGGATTGCGAGTCGCATTCCCGATCGCACGGGATTGCGAGTCGCATTCCCGATCGCACGGGATTGGGAGTCGCAATCCCGATCGCAGGTAGCCGGGAATAGCGATTTTTCTGCGTTTTTAGTTGGTCGCTAACGGCTTTAGCGCCCGCGTGCGAGTCGCTATTTTTTCCCCGAAAAGTACATGAATGCCGTTTTGCCTTTCCTCTATAGCGAGTCGCTATAAATCGCTATTAGGGACACGCAAAACGGCCCGTACATGAATCAGGCTGTATGTATACACATGCCATACGTATATTGTTGTTTCTCCAAGTGCCACAGTAAGTTTACTCTTTTTTGGTATGCAGAAAATAATTTGATAGTAACTTTACGACTCCAGGGACTTTGCAGTCGGAGGTAGAGAAATCTGCACATTAAAAAATAGGCTTGCCTTATCTTTTTATGTGTGGAGTTCACCGCCCTGACAGTGAAATCTTCACAGTCGTAAAGATACTGACTGTGAATCAGGCAATATATTCTGTTTTATGCATTTGTACTGCTTCCACTTATCGGAGGACATCAACTTAATTTTTAGCCTCTAATTGCAAATTTCTTCACATATACTAAACATTTTACACTCCTCAATTTTACATTTTTAATATTTAACAACACTCTACTAATCTGTTAATATTATTTAATTTAAATTTTTTAACCGGTCGCAGACCCCATCAGTAAATGTCTCAGAAGCCCATGCGTCCCTGGACCATGGGTTAAGAATTACTGCTCTAGAGCATAGTGGCTTGGGCTGTGTCTCTGCTATAGCTGCACAAAAAACAAAAAAAAAACATTTGCAATGCAAAAGGTCTTGCCATTGCTTGATTTTGAGCTATTGGCATTGTAAATGGCAATGCCTTTTATAATATTAAAAGACATTGTTACTTATAATTTCAATATTTAAACTTTTACAAAAGCGATACCTATTGCAGAGCGCAATGTCCGTTAAGCAGGCGCCATGCTCACTATTAAAGTAAAAAAACAAAGAAACAGACTGTTGTGTCCTTGAAGAGCGCGACACTCAGTATTAAAGTTAAAAAAGAAACAGAGCGCAGTGTCTCTGTAGCAAGCACCATGCTCAGTATGAAAGTTAAAAAAAAAGTGCTACCACTTGTCAGTCCTTACTTTCCCTTTTGCATACACCTGGGGCACCCCTGTGAGACGTCCTGGGTAACCCCTAGGCAGGGTGCAGTATAGGTAAAAGGCAGGACCTGTGCATGTGTGGGTGCTAGGCCCTGACAGTGGAAAATAATCCATTTAATTTTTCCTGGTGAAAGGCCATCCTGTCCATAGGACAGAATGGGGGAGCCTGGGTGTAGTATTGTTAGCCTATTTTCCTAAGAATTGGAAATGAAACAGTAAAGTTTGGTATGTCTGAACTCACAGCATCATAAAGCATCTTTTTGGATAGACGGTTTTGTCACTGTGTGTCCAGAAACCGCTGTTTGAGAAAATGGCAGAGTTTGTGCTTTATCCCTTTTTGTGTGTCTCCGCTGAATATGAATTACCTGCCTGGATGTGGGAGAGGTGAGAAAGGCTGAGGGAGGTTGTGCCCCAGGGGAGGGGTGGAGACGGCGCCAGGCTGCCCTGCACCTGGAGCGGGGAGTAGGAGAGGCTTTGGGAGGTGAAAAGGCCTGGTTCAGAGCCATAAAACAATAGAACATCTCCCTCTGAGTGATTAAAGATCCAGGCACCCAATGTCAAAGAGAGGACAGTGACACTGGGGGGGAGATACTCAAGACTGATTTAGGGAGGGGTCGGGGACCCCTGAGCACAAGGTAACTTCAAAGACAATGGAGGGTATAACTGGAAGAACTGGAACACAGAGACTTTGGTTATGTTGATGATGTCATTGAGAATGGTCTCGGTATCGTTGAGAGAAGTGCTGGGAGCACTTTGAAGACTCTGTGGACTGGTCGAGTCTCTCGCGGCTTTGACCTGTCCGCGATCGGGAAGAACACCTCAGCCTCAGGAAGAGTTGCTGAATAGGCTGGGGGAGACACATGACCCTTGTATTGTGATCTGGGGCTTGTGGGCAGTTTGTTGCTCTTGACCGAGGAGAGACTGACGGGGGGGCACTGCAGTTGGGTCGTGTCCCCCCTTCTTCCTGATCAGGACTTTGCTGTGTGCTGCGTCCAGTACCCCAAGGGCCCGAGGTGAACAGGCTCCCTATTCGGAAACACAGGAACATAAAAGTTTCTAGGAAGTCTCAAGTAACGCTGTGGTGGGACCGAGTCGTGGCAACCTGGGACCTCTGCAGAGAAAACAGAGGTCATGTTGTTTGGACAAGCGGCAACACACTGGTCACCTGAATGGTGGCCCTCAGAATTAGGTCCTGTTCCCAGCCCTAAGAGTACGGTAAAAAACCTGGGAGTGTTATTAGATCAGACACTCACGTTTAAAGATCATATAAACCAGGTGGCTGGTACCTGCTTTCAGGCAATTGGGATGTTAAGAAGAGTGTTTCCCTATCTACCAGATTGCCACAGGAAAACACTTGTGCAGGCGCTAGTTATCAGCAGAGTGGATTACTGTAACGGTCTTCTTTTAGGAGCCAATGAAGGACAACTTAATAAGTTACAAGTAGTCCAAAATACGGCGGCAAGGACAATCCTGAACGTTCCCCCTAGGACTCCCTCCCGCCCCCTGCTGACTAGACTCCACTGGTTACCGGTGAGGAAACGAGTGCAGTTTAAGACCCTATGTACCATCCACAAAAGTGTGACAGGCGAAGGCCCAAGATATTTGGCCGAAATTTTTCTGCCATACGTTCCTGGGCGCTCTCTGCGTTCTAGCAGCCAACAGCTACTGCAGATACCCAGAACAAAGAAGTCCAGACAAGGAGGCCGAGCGCTGGCTCATGTGGGACCAGTACTCTGGAACTCTCTACCTCTTGAGCTGAGATCCCTCACTAGTCACCTGACTTTCCGGAAGACCCTAAAAACATACTTATTTACCAGTAACTAATTTCTTCCCTGTATGATGTATTATCCCTTGAATAAGACCATCTGGAGCTATATTCTCACTGGCAAAGCGCGGAGATACCCCTTTGGGGGTTTATTCAGGCGCTATATAAGAATATAAAATAAAATAAAATAAATGAAGGGGTGCCTAAGGTGATCATGGGCACCCGGAGCGAATCAAGACTCTGACGTGCATGTCTTGGTGCAGCTACAGGTGTTGGAGTGCCTGTGGATTGTGGGCATCGTGGAAGATAGCCGAGATTCCAGACACGCAGGGCTTGTGTGTCACAGCGCAGTCCAGGCACTATTGAAGAGTGCCGGGACATCGTGGGCACTAAGAAGGAGTGAGCCTCCGACACGCAGGTTGGCGTGTGGTGGTGCAGCCAGGGCATTAGTGGAGAGCGCCTGGTACCTCGTGTGCACCAGGAGGAGAGGTTAGACTCAGACGACGTGCAGTCTGGGTGTCGTGGTACAATCGGGGCGTTAGTGGTGAACCCCTGAAGATCTTGTGCACCAGGAGACAGAGTGAGTCATGGACACGCCGGGGTGCATGTTGAAGGTGTTACCAGAGGTGCTGGTGAGGAGTACAGAGGAGCGGTGAGCACCAGGGAGCGAAGAAGTCCTAACAGCGCTGGAGAGGAGGGCCAAGTGATTGGGCCCTCGAAGGCAATGTGAGGTAGCACCAGCATTGTGTGGTAGGCTTCGTGGAAGGAGTTTGTGCTGAACGTTGGCGGCACATACCGGCAGTCCCGCAGGAGCTGAACTGCCGGCCCCGAGCGCGCCCTGCTCGTGGTGACAAGGTTCTGGAGTGAGGCAAAGCCACTGTGGCAGGAGAGGAGTGTGGTGTCATGCCCCCCCAAGTAAAGTGGATCATCGACTGGGGTGGGGTGCGGGCCCGGAGGGACACTCTCTCAGCCTCTCACTGCTGGTAGCTGTGTACGCCTGTTGCTTCAGCCCAGATCTCGGTCCTTGATGATCCCTGACGGGGCAGTACAGGGGCCAGGGCCCGGAGTGGAACTTGGGTGTCATCGTTGATCCGTGTTAGGGGCAACCCGTCGCACAACTTCTAAAAACAGTTGTGTAACACTTTGCATATTTGCTGCTAACGAACTATCGAACTAATGGACAATGTCTGACACTAGAGGTGCTTAACGAACTTAGGGATTAGTGCACTATGCACTACGTTATGTTTCTCTTGCAGGATACAGGATCATAGCGTAGCGCACTGCATTGTTTGTTTATTACACTGTGATGTATTACCTTAGTCCTTCCTTGCACAGGGCATGCTAGTGGTGATACGCATTGCATTGTTTTCCTATCGCACTGTACGTAATTGCAGCGTGACGCAGTGCTGTATTCCTTCCTTGAGCAGGGCATACTGGTAGCGAACAGAGTTGAATTATCTTGTGTTGACTCAGTACATGATCTTGACGCTACGCATTGCATTGTTTCACAGGGGCTTTGTACAGTGAACCCATTGGTAAGTAGTGCAGTATTCCTAGTATTATGCAACGTATGTGAATCTAGTGATACGATGTACCTAACCTGTTGAGAACGGTTAAAAGTCAGCATAACTGTTGGTTAGAAGCGGTGGTTGGGGATTAGGACCGCCCAACCCACCGGAAACAATATTACCCAGTGTATAAATGTGGGAGTTGTATCTTGTGGTCATTTCGTATAACTTTTTATATAAAGTATACTCGTTTTTACAAAGTCGTGTGGAGTCCATTTGTGGTGACATCATTGGGAATGATGTGGGCGTGGTTGCACATACTGAACACTCATACCTTGGAGATAAGCCTGGCTGCTCGTGTCAAGCTACTAAGGGGGTGAGCAAGGCTGTTTTGGACAGTGTCCTTTCTTGGCCTAACTTGGGAGCGGGGGTCCGGGTCGGGCACTTGACAACAACGGTGCGCGCAGGAAAGCCGGCTTCTAACAGGTGTCCAGCAGAGACCAGATTACAGAAACACGGACCATGCACCTCTGTTTTGTTCACGTTGTACAAAGCTACACTCTGCTTTAGAGATTTGTTCAGAATCACACAGTTTTGCACAGGTATTGCAGCCAGGATTAGAACTCAGGGTTGTAGGTCGCAAGATCACCATAGAGCACTAGTGCCCTTTTCTGTCACTAGGATTGTTGTGCTAAATTGCATAGGGAGAGCTGAAATGCATAAATCAGATATTTGGTTCGCTTTACCGTATTGTCGGCAGTTTACTCTACTCATGCATGTCCTTGGGCACTAGAATCCCTGAGCATTTCACGGCGGAGTCAGGTACGCAGGATAACACTGTTTGACCGTGCTGAAACCAGGATTGACTTACTTTTCCGGCACCAGCAGTGACACAGGTTGACACCTACCTAAAGTAGTGTGCGGTTTTCTTTCTTCATTGGCAGAGGAGTGCGTAGGGTCACCAACAAACGGTTAATCTGCAAAGGGTAATTTGTGGGTGCTGTGGGACAGTGGAAAGGCAAACACCTGCCTCGGGACCATTAGTGTGCTGTATGGTTTTTTTGGGGGGCGGGGGGTGTTGTTAGGGAAATCTAACATTCACCCTAATGTTGACCAAGCACCACATCTCTGAACCTCTCAGTTCACCCAAACATCTGCACCCGGTTCTCAGTGCATCCCTCTTCCTGCTTCAGGCCTGTCTTGCACTGTCACAGATGGGAGAGGGATCCTCTCAGTGCACATGCTGTGAAATGCACCGCCACAGGAGGTGAAACTCACCCCCAAACCACAGCTAGCACCCATCTCTCCTCCACGCACTCCCAAGCCGTACCTGCTTACTCTGCCAGCTGGAAGGTGCCCTGAGGCCTGGCAAGAGGTAGAAAGCGCTATAGAATTGTCATGTTACTGTACTTCAGTATGTTTCCACATTAATTCTGATAGTGTTTCATTCCTTCTCACGAGACGCCTTGTCTGGCACGTAATATTTAAATGTGAATTTAAATTGGTTCCTCCAGTGCTGGGCTCTCCCGTCCGGGCGACTGCACCCCACCCCTTCCATCCCAGATCAGGGCCTCTCCTCCTCTCACATCAGGTCCCATGGGGAAGACGTGGCTATCCTAACAAGCATTTGTAATGCAATAGGACTTGCATTTACTCAAGACCTATTGCATTGCATCACAGACAACCGGAGTGCAGGCATGGAAGGCACGGATGAAGTAGTGCTCACAGTGTAAATAACACGTACCATACAGTCTAACATTCGAAGAAAAGGGGCCAAAAGCCATGGGAGGGTACATATGACGACATGGCCATAATAAGAAGGGGCTAACGAGCCTCATAATGAATCAGACTGCAGCATTTAAGAAAGGCCATAGGTTTTAGTAAGCCTCATTGCTAGTTGCAGGGAGCATCAATAGTGGTTAACACTCTCTGCATAGGAGACTAACCAGTATTAATATCTCACTCCTAATGTTTGGGCCTGAATCGAATCATGGGTAGCTAATGAGGGACTGTGCACTTCGTTTTTTGGCCAGTAGAGGGAGTAAAGTTTTATTCAAACAGTAGTGTTAGATTTCAAGTTAGTGAGGCCTTTACCTGCAGAACTCCAATGTGTGGATTGAGCCTGTTTGTCTCCTAGGAGATTCAGAAAAGGAAAACAGCTTCCAACTCCCTGGCCAGCAAACCTTGTCTGAGGTCGCTGATATTGTTTGGTACATGTGTACACTGATTGGTGGTTGTATCTGATGTTTCTATTGGATTAGGGTTAGTGTCCTCATTGGTTGGGTATTTGAGTGTTCTGATTGGTTTCTGGGTCTGTGATTCAATCAATGTAGGGTTGGGACCCGGGCTAGGGTTAGGATTTCTATTGGAAGTAGGGACTAGGGTTTCCTGTGTTATTGGTTGTTGGGCCTAGGGCTAGGGTTAGACTTTTAATTGGAAATAGCGATTAGGGCTTCTGGTGTGATTGGTTGCTGGACTGGTTGTGGGACTAAGAGTATGGTTAGGCTTTCTATTGGAAGTAGGGACAAGGGCTTCCTGTGCCATTGGTTGCTTGGAATTGGGATGGGACTACTGGTAGGGCTAGGGCCTCTATTGTACTTAGAGATTAGGGTTTTTTAACTGATTGGGTGCTTGGACTAGGGCTAAGTTTGGTTGTAAGGTCCTGGTCTCCTATTGGTTCTAGATTTTTAGGGCTAGTGTTGTGATTGGATAGTGTTAGGGCTAGGGTTCCCATTGGCTGAAGGGGTCACCTGATTACTAGGCCTATAAAAGGCCAGGGTTAGGGCGTCTCAGCCCGGGCGTCGAGGCTAAGGGCGGAGAGGATAAGGGCAGTTGCCTGTTTGAGCCTGTTAAGGGCGGAAAGGACAAGGGCAGTTGCCTGTTTGAGCCTGTTAAGGGCAGAGAGGACAAGGGCAGTTGCCTGTTTGAGCCTTTTTGAGACTGACAAGGGCCAGGGCCAGAAATGCTGCCTAATATACATACCTCCATTATGCATCGATATACTTTCAATGTACTTATGGTTCTATATGTTTATCACTATCTTCTAATTTAGCATTTCCAATGCACTTCCCTATTTCTCAGCCTATACTTCGCTCAATATATCCTCTAAAATTCACCCTCTCATTTAACCCCATACCACTATTATGATACCCAAAATAACCCTTTCTAGACTCTCTCCTACTCTATCCCTCCTTGCATCATCTTACACCTCTTTTACTATACTGATCCCCCAAAACAAACCTTTCTAAACTCTTTCCTCTTTTCTACCCCTCCTCAACCTTTCTCAATCCAAATAACTGACTAACATATCCACCACTAAAATTACTTTCATGTTTCACCATACTAATTCAACATAATCCTGATGGGTTCCACAGTAGTGTGCTACTTGCGCTTCAAAACAGGGGTAGCAAGCACTATATTAATACAAACCTCTTTCCCTTCACTATCCCGCCACCTACCCTTCTCGACCCAAATAACTGAATAACATATCCACTACTCAAATTACTTCATATTTTACTATACTAATTTTCAACTCTAATCCTTTATGAGTTCCGGAATGGCGTGCTACTTGCCAGAAATGCGCTTCCAACATCCATCATGGGTAACAAGTGCTATATGAATGCAAACCTTTCTTCCCCTTTTATCCCTCCGCCATCCTTCTCACTCCAAATAACTGACTAATATCCACCACTGAAATTATTTTCATATTTTACCATATTAATTCACCACTAATCTTTTATGGGCTTCCTGAATAACATGTTTCAACACCCCATCAGGGGTAACAAGCGCTATATAAATACAAATCTTTTTTTTCCTCCTCTCTCCTTGCTTCTATCATTCCAAATCAAAATACCTGACTTATCCTATCCACTACTTAGAATGTACTTTCATATTTCACTATACTAATTCAACACTAATCCTCTATGGGTCCCGGAGTAGCGTACTACCCGTCGAAAAAGCGCTTTGACGCCTCCTCAGGGGTAGTAAGCACTATTTAAATGCAATTACAATACAATACAATAGGCTGGATCTAAAATGTGTTTAGCAAACCAAAGGTCAGAGAGCGTGGGGGTATAGTCAAAGGTGCAGCTAAATACAAAGAGACACATTTATGAGGCATTGGCATAGGACAGCGCTGTAAGTCTTCTTGCTGTGCTGCCCGATGCCAATGTGAAAGGGCTGGAATGCACTGTATTTATGAAATATGGTGCATTCCTGTCCTTTTCCCTTGCATTGGTGCACAAATTGCTGTGTAGCACCAACATAGGCAGGATTGTTTTTGTACAAGAAGGGGCACCTTCATTCAGAAAAATAATCCCAATAGGTGTTTTTCTCTTTCTATTTGAGCTGCAGAATGCAGCACACATGAAAAGAATGAGGATAAATTAAAGACTTTCTCCCCGTTGCGCCTCCGTTGGGAAGGCGCCTGTTTTTGGAGCTTCCCTAGATTTATTTGATTTAGTAAATATGGGGCAGCATCAAAATCCATAGGTGTTGTGTGGAAACCCCACGCAAAGCCCATGGAACACCTCCTTGATGCAGAGTAAGGCAATGCAATGACTTGCGCTGCTATGTCTTACTCCATATCTATGAGGCCATGCAAAGCTATGCAGGGTGAATTTGCACAGTCTCATAGGTATGGTTGAGATGCTTCCTCTGGCGATGCCAGCCTCTTATAAATAAGCCCCAAAATATTTTGTACGTTTTTAGGTCTTTCACCATCAATAATAGGCAGCGAAATGAACAATAAATGTAAAAAGTTGGTACTTAATGGGAAATGCACTGAAGGACATTATAAAAACCTCTAATAGTTAATGCACAGCAGTGGTCTGTGTGTAACCAGAGAGCCACATAATTGAATCTTGATTGGTGCAGTGGAGAATGGTGATATGTATTTTTACTGCTTCCAGGTCACAGCCTATGACAGAAAGAACTTTGAATATTTAAGTCATTATTTTATACTTTCATTACACACAGTGTAAGATAGAGTGCTGCAAAACCTGCAAATAGTTTTACAATAATATAGCACTTCCTAAATGTAGATTTTAGTAATACCAGAGATAAAGTAATGCAATTTTTTTTACATAGCTGTCACTTCAAAGCCTTTTAAGGAGTACTAAGGGTTGTGTAAATGCAGTTAAAATGGAGGTTGAGTGGATTGGAGTGGGGTGGATTGGGGTGTACTACACTGCATAATTTTGAAAATGACACATAAGAAACATTGTTGATTTGTCATATATAGATCATCTTTTGAGAACAGTGCCCACGAGCAAAAACAAAAGTAAACATGAGTGCAAAGTGATAAAAGAAGAATTGGAAAAGTAAAGGAAAGTTTACTATAGAAAATAAATATTTGCAATTTTGTTTGTCCCGCTGGGCATGTGTTGCTAGAGGGATGGAACAAAAATTCAGGATATGAAACAGGCAGTCAGCGTAGCTACCTGGATTGTTGCAGACATTGAAAACCTGTTTCTTGCAGTGTTTCAGGATCACTTCAAGACTATATATTTTTTTTTACCTTTAGTTATCTTTTTTGGAGTATAGTCAGCATAAAAAATACAACATCGTCATTCAGTGTCAGTAGAGACAATGCAAACATTGCCAAATTAATATAGACTACAGACATGTTGACTAAATTGCAATCAAACACTAATTACACATAAGAAATACAAATGTTCTGGGGTACAATCAACCTCTTCACCACTCAGGCTGATAAAAACTATATGTGTGAAAACAACACAACACATTTCCATGTAATACTGTTATTTGTATAAGTAATTGAATTTAGTTAGGACCCAGTTATGGACTTGGCGCTCTAGGAGGGGGAGGAGACCCTGACTGGCCAGGTAAGTATGCAGCAGTTGCCAGTAGTCCCTAAGACATAGTATTGGAGGTTGAAGTTGGGAATATAGCGCGCTGTTCTCATAATAGCATATTCAGCGCCACTGGAATTATGCCATTGTCCAGCTGTAGTTTTTTTTTGTATGATTATACATTTGCCTCCTTTGCCTTATAATCCATCATCTACTGCATAATCTGCAAATCTTAACAAAATCTGATTTTGTTTCTAGCTCAGACAATTCAAAAGTTTCTAAAAGCACTGCAGCATGTTTGTGTGTAGTGGAAGTTCCTTTGCAAAGGTTGACTGGTCACTTTTCTATTGCTTATTGCTGTATGATTGGGTGTTAAATCGGTACTAATGAGGTGCAATCAACACCCAGACAGAGTTAACAAACATTTGTAAGTTGTGCCTTGCTGAGTAGTTGTACAATAAAAGTTACAGAAAGTCAGTGAAAATGTTGTGACTTATTGAGGTAAAAAAATGCAAAACATTGTGCTGTTACTAGTGGTATAGTGCGGGTAAGTAAAAACAACATTTTGAAAAATGAAATGAAAGAGGTAATAGAATTAATTGATGTAATAGCAATATTATGTGTTTAGAGGAGTTCTCACAACTGTTGGGCCCGGTTCCACTGTACCTGCTGCTCCATTCAAATCACGCCCCAAGTGCCTGCAATATAACTGCATTTGTTACTGTCTGTGTAGTAGTAAAATATAGCAATATTTGGTGTTTAGTGGAGTTATGGCAACTTTTGGCCCCGGTGTCACTGTACCTGCTGCACCATTCAAATCATGACCCTATTGCCTGTAAGGAGGTGACTGTATTTTTGAATGCCTGTTTAGTAGTAAAACATTGCAATATTTGGTGTTTGGAGGGGTTCCTAGAGCATTGGCCCCTGGTGTCAACGCACCTGCTGCACAATTGAAATCATGACCCTAGTGACTGCAAGGTAGCTACACTTTTGACTGCTTATTTAGTAGTTAAATATAGCAATATTTGGTGTTTACAGGAGTTCTGAAAACCTTTGGCCCTGGTACCACTGCACCTGCAGCACAATTGAAATCATGTCATTAGTGCCTGCACGATAACTGCACTTGTGGCTGCCTGTTTAGTAGTAAAGTTTAGCAATATTCTGTGTTTAGTGGGGTCCCTAGAGCCTTTGGACCCTGTGCCACTGCATCTGCTGCCCCATTCAAATGAAGCCCCTTTTAGCTGCAAGGTAACTGCAATTGTGTATGCCTGCATAGTAATAAAATATAGCAATATTTAGGGGCAGATTTATGTCGGACTTGCGCCACGTTTACGCCGCCGTGCGTGACGCAATGGCGTGGAAATGTGGCGCATCCCTGCGACCTATTTACAACGTGACGCATCTAGGCAGATGCGTCACATTGTAAAGCCCTGTGCCACATGAAACCTGCGTCAGGTTTCATGTGGGCGTTCTGTCGCAGGGTGGGCGTTCCCTCATAGGAAAGCCCCGTAAAACTGACGCAGTGAAATCTACAAGATTTCACTGAGTCAGTTTTACGACGCTGCTGCGTCAAATCCTTACGCCTGCTTGAAGCAGGCGTAAGGAGTGACGCACCACGTTATGTATGGATGGCCTCTGTACATTGCAGGAGTTGCGTCGCTACTCCAGCAATGCGCCGCCCGTACACCACAAGATGCGTCACGCATCTGCCCTTCCTTGCACCATGGTGCGCCGCATTGTAAATGCGGCGCATCTGGGGTGCCGCAAGGAGGGAATTGCGTGACGCATCAGTTCTGGCGCATCCCTGCTGATTTGCAGAGATGCACCAGAACTCATAAATACGCCCCCAGGTGTTTAGTGTGGTGCTTGAAGCTTTTGGTCCCAGTGCCAATTCACCTGCTGCACCATTCAAATCATAACACTAGTCTTGCGCCTGAAGGATAACTGCACTTGTGACTGCCTGTTTAGTTGTAAAATATAGCAACAATTGGTGTTTAATGGAATG
The DNA here is from genome assembly GCF_964261635.1 of Lissotriton helveticus. NCBI lineage: Eukaryota > Metazoa > Chordata > Amphibia > Caudata > Salamandridae > Lissotriton > Lissotriton helveticus. The sequence goes on from NC_136061.1 coordinate 138,210,222, forward strand.
CCTGGAGCTTTTGGACCTGGTGCCACAGCACCTGCTACACTATTGAAATCATGATCCTAGTGCTTGCTAAATAACTGCACTTATGACTGCCAGTTTAGTTGTAAAATATAGCAATATTAGGTGTTTAGAGTAGTTCTTTTGGGCCCGACACCACTGCACCTGCTGCACCATTCAAATAATTACCCTGTTACCTGAAAGATAACTGCAGTGGTGACTGCCAGTTTAGTAGTAAAATATAGCAATATTTGCTGGTTAGTGGAGTTATGACAACTTTTGACCCTGGTGCCACTGCACCCTTTAAATCATGACCCATTGTCTGCAAGGTAACTACTCTTGTGGCTGCCTGTTTAGTAGTAAAATATAGCAATTTTAGGTATTTAATGGGGTGCCTAGGCGCTTTTGGTCCTGGTGTTACTTGCTGTGCCTGCTGCACTATTGAACTCATGACCCTGTTGTCTGCAAGGTAACAGCACTTGTGACTGCCGTTTAGTTTGACGTTTTAGCAAAAATCTGGGGGTTCATAGAGCATTTGGCCTCAGTGCCGCTGCACCTACTGCACCATTCAAATCAAGTCTCTTTTAACTACAATTAGTAGTAAAATATAGCAAGCTTATAAGCCCAACTCACAAAGGCAATCTGAGACAAAAGTTTAACTTTATGACTTTCGGTATTCACAGAGGTCATTTACGAGTCATATCTTCACGTCCGCAGTTGGGCCAGAAACTCCTGCTCATTCTGAGCAGGAGAGTATGGCTTGAGCCAGAGATTCCTGCCTAGCTGCGGATGTAAAGATACGACTCACAAATGTCGTAAAGTTGGACTTTTGTCTCAAATTGCCTTTGTGAATCGGCCCTATGTGTTTAGAGGAGTTTGGACAACTTTTGGGCCGGTGCTACTACACCGCTACACCATTCAAATCAGGAGCTAGTAGTCTGCAAGATAACTGCATTTGTGGCTGCCTGTTTAGTTGTAAAATCTAGCATAACTCTTGTCTATTAACTTTATTTTTAGCGTCCAATGTTTATTACAACATTTAGAATTTGATAATAATGACCAAATAGATTAAGTTGAAAAAAAAGTGCAAAGACAGCTATATGAGGCATAGATACGAGATGTCACAAACATTCTGAGGCTAAAGAATATACTTTACACAACTAAGTAATAAAAATCAAGCATTCCAGCATACTGTTTGAAGCTGTCTGCCTTTTCCGCAGGAAGAGATCTTATCTTGACAGTGAATGGGCCTTAAACAATGTGATTAAGTATCAATGAGAGAGAGAGGAACAGCAAGGCTAGTTCCCTTCCATGAGGAATATATGCAATCAAGGAGAACTAGCTAATGTTTAACAGCTGTGTGGTTTGTCAGGAAAGCAAAACATTTTCTTATGAAGGCCCTCATACACCAACCTAGTTGTTGGCATGCTTTATCATCGGGCCCCACCCGGTGGCACCGAGCGTGCCCCGTGTGTGCTACGATGCATGTTTACAGGGGAGCGGGTTTTTGAGGGGTAAGTGGGCTGTGATTGTGTGAGAGTGTGAGTTAAAAAACTGTCCTTGTGTCCCTTTACCCATGGGCGTTATTTACTAAGTGGGCATTTTGGAAGTAATAAAAACAAGGTGGATGTGTCTGGAGTTAGTAATGGTCTCCCACATCGATTGTGGTCGACATGTTTCACCCAGGCATTAAAACTAATCTGGCTTTCTTCAGGACCTATGTGCATAAAGTGAGTGGTCAACAAGTAAAATTAGGATGCCCAATTATGTGCTGCACCCCCTAAGGTGCATTATAGGTTGAGTGTTAATGCCCTTCCGAGATCAACCTGGGGGAAGAAAATGACATGTAGGACAAGACAGACAAATTTTGAATTTGAATTTGAATTTTTATAGCGCATAAATCACCCGTAGGTATCATAGCTCTTGCAGAAATTCAGTGAGAGGACAGGGTAAAGGGTTGGCCAAGGGTCACAATTAGTTGCTTTTATGCTTATTGTTGTTTCATGGTATCCGTGATGTATTCGGAAAACAACGGCAAGTGTGGTACCGAGGTGATGGTACTGGGTAATTATTGAGTTATGCGCTATTATGTGGTAAAGTAAATAGCGGAATCAGATGGCACAGCGAGAATTACTAAGTTATGCTCATGAGTGTAGGGCTCTTACTCTTGTGATTGACAAGATGAACCTCATGAGTATCCGAGAACGGGGTCTGGCTGGTGCGTTCTGGTGAGTACAAAAAGACACATGCAGGGTAAAGGTAGTGTCATTTCTGAACTCGGACGGAAGACCCCCTGCGGCATCGCGGTTCGAGATCCCCACTAATCCCCACTTACATCGTCACAGGTCCAGACCCTAGTAATAACCAACTTAGTTGCTTTGGATCTCCATCGTTACTGAGTCCTAGGACGAGGTAGGCTTTAAATATCATCCGGTGCCGCTCTGACTCAGGAGTTAGTGATTTCAATCGGGTGTGATTAGCGTCTGTGGGAGGAAACACGAAACATAGAAGACAGACGAGCGCCCTCGCCGAGCATGTACAGGGCTTGTGACGTGACTTGGAGGTGTGTCCCGTCAAGTGATGTTATGTCAAAAAGTGTAAATACGCGATCATTTTTCAGAGTCTCGATGTCGTTTTAACCTGGTAGATCTATAAAATTGCAAAGGACATTAAAAAAATTATTAAAAAGCTGGTCATGTTGACTTGAGCATGCGGCCTGGATATGTGGCATATTAACAGGGACCACTGTCCAAGTCCTGTGGTATATGTTACATGATGTGACTTGGAGGTGTGTCCGTCATGTGGGTAAATACGCGATCAATGTTGGGGATCTCGATTTCAATTTTAACGGTGACAAAAATTATGAGAATGCTATTTATCTGACTTAAGCATGCGGTCTTTGTATATTTAACAGGGACCGCTGCCTGAGTCCTGTGGTTTAAGCGCTTGGTGTGTAGTATACTCAAAGAGGTGTTTCAGCGAGATGTTTTTCAATTGGCAGTGGCTTGTTAAGCTATCGTCGGGTTGACACACCCGGAGAGCGCCTGCCCGAGGCCACGCAGGGGCCATAGAGAGGGCGGGCCACTAGTCTCGGAGGGCTGCCCCGCCCCCAGCAGGATGTTCAGCTTCCTTCCCCTCCTCACTGGTTGGAGGAGGCGGCTGGCGGTGATTCTCTTCCGGGGCGGGGGGAGGGGCCTCCAGGGGTACATAAGTTCCAGCACCCCGTTGGAGGGCCTCTTTGCCGCTCCGGACGCCGTCGCGAGTCTTCGGGACACTCTTTTCGGGACACTCTCTTGAGGTGAGCAAGGCCTTGGCCTTGGCCTATTCTCCCCCCCCTTCTCCGCCGCCTGCTCCCTCCGCCGGAGTCGTGAACCTGGCGAGGCGGCCCATTAGCGTGGGCTGCTGTGGGGGGGGACGTCCGGTCCCCGATGTGGTCCCCGCTTCCTCGCCCTCTTTTCGGCGGGTGGGGTGTAGCAGGCCGGCCTGTAATCCGTCGGCCCCGCCGCGGTTAACGCGGCCGTGCTTGTAGAGTGTACCCATGCCATGCGACCCTGAGCTTTGCTTATCTCTGTCCTATCCTTTGACAGGCATCACCGATCTATCCCTCGGTTTCCCACATGGCGGCGCAGTGGCGACACTTGCTTCTTTAAAGTTTGTTCCGGTGGGGGGGGGGGCAACCACTTGGTGGCGGGGTCCAGTTTCACGATTTGTTTGAAAAATATGGGTTGTTTCCCCGTAGCCCTGGCTGCCGAATATTCATATACCTTCGCCACCCCGACCCCCCACCCCCCCCCCCCAAATCCGGCTTCCGGCTCTCCAAGCGGCCATTGCTGGCGGGGGAGTTCGGGCGGCCATTTCTGCAAATTTGTGGTCGGGCAGGCTTTGGCGCTCGCCCCTAACTTCCAACACGTGAAAGTTTTTGATTGGTGCGTGCATAATTTTCTGCATTAGTTTGCGGTTGCCTAGTCATGTTTACCGTTTTGCCTGTCCATTTGCGTTCTCCGGTCCATGTGGGTACGGTACCTGACGAGCGCTTCACGTTGTGTTACCAAGGTGGCGGTTGCGCATAATCTGCTGCTGCCTTACGATGTATTCTGACAAGTATGGTGTGTGCCCGGGCATAATCTGCGGCTGCCTAACGATGTATTCTGGCAATTATGGTATGCCCGGGATGTAATGTTGTTGCTAACCGTTTATTGGTGCTAATCTAACCCGCTTGCTTCCAGCCCCCCCCCCGACCGCCACGGGCATCCTGGATTGTAGGGCGATCCATCTCTGGCTTATCCACACACAGGGTAAGAGTTGGGAGGCCAACCAGCGAGCACGATGCAGGTGGATCGGGCTTGGGGGGGGCAGGTGGCCCCATCGTTTAAGCATCTGGGGTCCACACAAGGGTACCGTGCTTGGGGCGAGGTGGCCGCTAACTAGTGGAGAGACTGCCCCACTCTGGCTTACACACGGGTTTCCAGCGTCCGGCTGCCACCTGCCCCTGCGCAAGGTCAGCGGCGTATGCAATTAATTACGTTCATGATGTAAGTTTCGTTTTCCTTTAGGAACCGCTTCGGGCGCCTTTGGTCGCCTGGGTTAGGCACTGACTTGACACATGCCTTTGGTAGCGTGGTAAGTTACCAGCCCTGCCCCTCTCTTCGACTGTGCGTGGGTCCAAGCTCGGGCGGGACCTCTTTTGTTCTTCAGTGTGAGGAGTGGTTTCCTCCCAGGTTGTGCACAGCGCTGTCCTAACGATCCTTTTCTTTTAGGGGTGTAAGGCCATAATGCATATGGCGCGGGCGTTTGTAACATTGTCGTACTTTGTTTTGCAGATCAGTCTCGCATTCGCTTACTGCATCTAGAGCTAGCGCAAGTGCACTCAGTCGTTGGAGCAGATTCCGGGGGCACCCTCTTAGTTTCGGACCTCGGTAGCTTTCTGTTGGAATAGCAGAAGAGGTATGTACGCATCAGAGTGGGCCTGTACTAAGGAGGTACTAAGATATTTGCAAATATCCGTTCTCGTTTTCTACAGGTACCGAGTGTCCGTCCTACCCCCCCGCACTCTCTTTAAATGCCTCGGTTGGAGAGTACCTCGTGGGGCTGGGGGGCGGCCAGTCAGTGGGTAGGGCGTGCGGGCTTGCGTGACAAAGATGTTGAAAATGGTGGCTCATGGTTATCTCTTTTTCAGGATACACTCGAAGGCACCATGGAGAGTCAGGGGTCCCCATCCCTTTTTACGCAGACGTCCCAGGTTGATGACTCGGGTCTAGGACCTTCCCAGGACCCACAGATGAAAGTTTTGTTGGATATGATAAAAGCTAATGGGGTGGCGTGGGCCAGTGAACTGTTGTTGGCCAACCCCCCTAAAGCCCCCGGGCCGGCCCCCGCCCCACAGATAACTGAAATAGAAGTGGCAGAGGACCCGGCCACAGGGAGGCCTAAGCGCACTAGGAAGCCGACAGTGAAGGACTTCCCTGCAGAACCCCCCACTAAGATCAGGGCGGCGGACCCGGTCAGGAATGTCATTGTGCACGCCCCGGCATCCCCCCCGGCGGTGATCCGGGTGGGCCCTCCGTCGCCCCCTCGCTCGGCGGTGCCTAGTGTAGAATTTGCTACCCGGGAAGATCTGGGTAAGATTACAGACTCGTTGGCTTTGTTCATGTCGGAAATCAGAGCAGGTCTGCGCGCTCCCCCTGTGCAGTCCCCTGATTCAATGCACTCACAGACTGTTGTACCGTCAGTTGCGACGCCACTACATGCCGCTGGGGAGGCGGACGTGCCTCGTGTGTGGGGTGGGCTTTCAGCTCAAGGGGGGGACATTGCCAGTCCCTTGTCAGGTGTCGTCTCCCTGCCTGTCAGCACGCCCCAAACGATTTTTTCCTCAGCACCTCCTACCCAAGTGTTGCCGTTGGCCCCAAGTGTGTCCCAGGATACACTCACACCCGCTGCGCCCCCGTCCCTGACACAGGCTGTTTCCCCGGCCGCTCCTCCCACAGTGGCACCCAGTACTTCTGCGGCCTCCTCGACTTTGGGGGTGGCCCTACCTGCGCCCACAGTATTGATGACCATGGCGCCCCTCTTGTCGGGCAAATGTTCCCTAGCCTGGCTGGTCCCGCAGGCAGCGAAGGAGGGCATATGGCGTAGGGAGTTTATAGACATTTTTTCCCTGTTGATGTTGGGGGCGCAGGGGTCGGATGTGACAAGAATGGGCTCCAAGGATGAGGTGAAGAAGGCGCGATTTCAGTCATGGCCAGAAAAGACAATAAAAAACTGGCGTCAGGCATTTGCCATTCTGGCAGCGGTGGTCACGGAGCGCTTCCCTGATCAGGCGCAAGGTCTATTCCAGTATAATAGTATCATAACCAATGAAGCTGAAGCATCTTCCGGGATGGGGTGGTACTCATATGATTGTGAGTTCCGCCAAAAAAATGTCTGTCTGTCCAGAACTAGAGTGGGACCAGATTGAGGTTAGACTGTGGATCGTACACATGGGTAAAGGTAAAGCTGAGAGTGGTGCCGATAGTGTTGCCCATGTTAAGAAGTCTGAAAATGATAGGTTGTTCTCTCAGAAGAAAAATTATTTCAGGCAGCCCTTTCGTGGAGGGCGTGGGGGGGCAGTTTCAACAGACAGTACGCCAAGAGGAATGTCTCTTCCACTTGCAGGTTGTACAATGCAGGTAATTACACCTGGGGGAAAGCATGTAGATTCTCCCACGCTTGCAACAAATGCGGTGGTTCCCACCCGGAGTCCTCCTGCGAGAAGCGATCTTTCTCTGCCAGTGCTGCCAATAAGGATAAATAATGACCCCGATATCCCACCCCACCTCTCTGCCCTCCCTGCTGCGTCCCCCCCCTCTGCTTTGCCTTCCGCTTCTACCATCCTAGCGGGGGGTTCTTTCACTGTACTGCCCTGTGGGGACCCCCACCCCCTTAGCTCTAAAGGCCCGTCTCCAGTCATCATCCACAGCCTGTTGCCCCTTTTGCGAGCTTATCCCAATGAAAAGGATAGGGAGGTCCTGACTTCTGGTTTCCTGGATGGTTTCAAAATTCCATATCAGGGTCCTCGGGTCAGCAGGGATGCAGAGAACCAGAAATCTGTCAGGGAGCTCCCTGAGGTGGTTGACAAGAAGATTAGAAAGGAGGTGGCCTTAGGGAGGGTGGCGGGCCCTTTTCCTTCCCCCCCCTTCCTGACTTTGTGGTGTCCCCTTTGGGCGTAGTCGCCAAGAAAGAACCTGGGGCTTTCAGGCTGATTCATAACTTGTCTTTTCCAGAGGGGAACTCCGTCAACTCCTGGCTTCCAGAAGCGGCCTGTTCTGTCTCATACTGTTCCCTAGATATGGCCATCGACTTAGTGAGGAGAGCTGGGGAGGGGGCCTGGCTAGCAAAGGCGGACATTGAGGCAGCCTTCCGCTTGTTACCAGTACACCCAGACAGCCAGCACTTGCTGGGTTTCAAGTGGAGAGGGGGTTCTACTTTGATAAGTGCATGCCAATGGGTTGCGCTGTTTCTTGTGCCTTCTTTGAGGCTTTTAGCACCTTCCTCCAGTGGGCCCTCACAGTTGAATACAAGGTGTCAGCAGTGTCACATTACCTGGACAACTTCCTCTTTATTGGAAGGGAGGGCACGCAGGAGTGTCAGGAGGGCCTGGACTGTTTTATTGACCTAGCTAGTCGCTTAGGTGTGCCGCTGGCGCCAGGTAAGACGGAGGGCCCTGCCCAAGTGCTGACCTTCCTGGGGATTGAGCTTGACACGGTTCGGGGAGTGTCTCGTCTCCCGGCTGAAAAGGTTGCGGGTCTGAAGAGCGATATCCATGCGTTACTGGGTAGGAATAAGGCACCTCTGGGGGTCATTCAGAGCCTTCTGGGCAAGCTGAACTTCGCTGCCAGGGTCATTCCGGTGGGGAGAGTTTTTGCGAGGCGCCTCGCCAGGGCTACTGCCAAGGTCCACAAACAGTATCACTTTGTTAGGTTGACCTCTGGACTCAAGAAAGATTTGCTTATGTGGGATGACTTTCTCTCTGATTTTAATGGTACAGTGATATGGAGGTCCCCGTGGGTGGAGAGCCCAGAGTTGAACATGTACACAGACGCTTCTGGCCGTGAGGGATTTGGTGCCATTTTGGGAGAGCTATGGTGCGCGCAGGGATGGCCCAATGCTTGGCGCAGGCGTGGTATTACTGCTAACATTACTGTCCTGGAACTCTTTCCCATTGTGATTTCTCTACACCTTTGTCCGGATACCCTGTCTAACAGGAAGGTTTTGTTCTGGTCGGACAATATGGCAGTCGTGCAGGCAATCAATCGTCTATCTGCCAGCTGTCCGCTAGTGCTGTCTCTACTCAGGGAATTGGCTAGCAGGTGTTTGCGCTGCAATGTTGAGTTTAGAGCTAGGCACATTGCGGGGGTCACTAATGTCGCAGCTGACGCTCTTTCTCGTTTACAGCTGGACCGTTTTCGGGCGGCTTGCCCCCAGGCGAGAGAGGAGATGACCCCCTTTGCACCAAGGCTTTGGCACATCTTGGAGTGGAGCAGCAATTGAGAGAATTAGGAGAGAAATCTTTAGCGCTGGGTACAAGGAAACGCTATGCGAGTCAACGTGCTACCTTCCTGAAAGTAATCTCTGACTTAGGCTTGCAGGCTCTGGCGCTGGAGGAGAGAGTTCAGGCATTCGTTGTGTGGGCGAAAAAGCAGAAGAAGGCCCACTCATGGGTTTGCGGCCATTTAGCGGCCATTAGTCATGAGGCTAGGTTGTGTGGAGGGAGAGATCCAGCCAAATCCTTTGTGATTAGGGCCGCTTTGAAAGGTTGGGCTCGGGAGGATCCAAGGGTCCCTGACGCCAGGTCCCCCATCGATTTTCCATCGCTCCAGGCTATGTTACAAGTGTTGCGCGCAGTTGTGCATTCGCAGTATGAAGCGGCCTTGTTTTCTGCAGCCTTCATTCTAGCATTCTTTGGGGCCTTCCGGAGTTGCGAGTTGGTTGCCCGCTCTAAGACAGATGTCTCTGGGGATGCGTTGGGAGTGGGGGATATCGTTTTGGGGGATGTGTTGTCCATCACGCTCAGGCGGTCCAAGACTGATCAGGCGGGTAGGGGGTCTGTTATCAGGCTCTCCCCCTGGGGGATCCCCGCTTCTGCCCGGTGTCGGTCCTACGGGCCTTCTTGGCTATGCGACCTGCTGGGCCGGGTTACCTTTTTGTCCATGCTGACCTCAGCCCCTTGACTAAATACCAGATGGACAAAATCATGCTGGCCTGCCTGGACAGGGCTGGTCTGTTAGTACAGGGGAAGAAGTTTTCTAGCCATTCCTTCCGCATAGGGGCGGCCACATCTGCCTTCCGCGCTGGTATGCAGCCAGTTCAAGTTCAGTCAGTAGGGCGCTGGGAATCGTCTTGCTATAAACGTTACATTAGGCCTTGATTACGCTCTATATGGAGGTAAAATGTTTGTGCTTTGTTTGCTGTGTTTTGGTGTGGCGTTATTTGTTTTACTTGTGATTTACTCAATAAAGACCCTTGAACATATTGCGTCTTTCTTTGACAGGTTCACGAGTATGGGTCATGGGGCATTCCATGGTCGACAGATTGGCCCGCTGGGCAGAGGTCAGGCAGTGGACCAGCTCCTTCACAAGTATTGACTGTGTGTGGTGGGGTTTCCCGGGCATGCGCTGGCATAGCTTACTCTTCCGACTCCGGGAGGCCCTTGCCTTGGGTGGTCCACCTCCCCTCCACTTGATAATCCACCTGGGTGGCAATGACATTACGTACTTGGGGAAATCCACCCTCCTACTTAAAATGAAGACTGACTTGGGCATCATCAGTGGCCTTTTGCGGGAATGCGAGGTCTGGTGGTCCGAAATAGTGCCCAAGAGATCCTGGCGGGGTGCTAAGTCCTGCGAGGCAATCGAGAGGTCTAGGAGGCGGATCAATGCGGCTATGAAAAAGTTCACGCAGCGCAGAGGCCTAGGCTTTATCAAACATGACATGATCCAGGACAAGGTGAAGGGTTATTTTGAGGAGGATGGTGTTCACCTCACGCCCGTAGGCTTAGACCTCTTCCTGCTGGACTTGAAAGAAGCACTCATGAGCAAAGGTTGCAGGTAGTAAAGGTAGTAGTGGTGGGGGGGCCTGTGCGGCAGCGGGTACCACCGCACAGGCTGTGGCGGAGTTACTGGGCGATCCGGAAGAAGAGAGGTGCAAACGATGTACTTCAGCGGGCACATAAGGGTGCCAGAGCCTAACCTGTAACCTCATGGGAGGTGCAGGAATTCGTGTCGGCGCCCCAGTAGTCCTTCGGGCGGTTTGTAGTGTAGTTCCTATCTTCCCAATAGGCTCTGCGCATTGGAATAATACCTACAGCAGTAAAGGCCTAGGCCAGACGTTAACTAGGTCTACTACTGTCGATACTAGACTTAAAGTTTTGGGTTTGCCAGCGTAGCTCAGAGTTCACTAGAAACTTTCTCGAATGTTCAAGGAGGAATTAACTTCCCTGATTAGACAAGAAGGGATTTAGTTTCTGACAACCATAGAACATGACAACTTTGCTCTCCCCTAATCAAGAGTCAATCTCGAGAGTCGTGTGAACAAAAGGCAAATTATTTTACTCAGTCAGTACGTGCATTCTTAGTCTCATCAGAATGTAGAGAAAAGGAAGAGACGGGCGTGTTCAATAAAAAGGTGTTATTTAATGATCAGTCTCTTTTCTCATACAAGAGAAATGGATCGATATTATTGCAATACTTATAGCTAAGTAAAGTGCATACATTAAAAGCAATAGTATAAAATAATACTGTAAAAACATTGATATGGTTTCTAAGCCATAAGATGTTTTAAAATGAATAAAATATATTATATACACATATACATTTGACTAAACGTACTCAACTGGTGTTTCTAGATACGCCTACCCCGTGTACCTGACCTAAGCCTAATACGTGGGCGGGAATAGAAAGTTACAGTTTAAGTTAAGTTTGTTGTTGCCAAGTGAATAACTAAAGAATTCTCTGTGAGGGGTTATTCAGTTCTGTACCTGGAAGTTAGGATGAATGAGGAATGGTATCTCTTTCTCTGGTCTCGATATTCCAGGCTGCCTGCGAGGGCTACCCAGAAACGCCGGTGCTGGATTCTCGGCAGGAGAAAGCAGCGCGTCTCTCAGCGCGTCAGAAAGGCGGGGCTGCGCCAGCGGGGTCTGCTCTGCTCTTCGCTTCGGCAAGTATGGCTGCTCCGTCTCGTCACCACGCGTGTGTTTGCATATGGCAAGATCGGTAATATTTATACCTTTAAGGTGCCGAGATTGACGTAAGGATGGACATAGATACGTCAATAAAGATGTCATACGACTTGCTCGTTAGCACATTCTTTCACTAAAGTTCTCGGTGAAATCAAAACAATGGCCGCAGGGTTTTGCCCAGGTTGTCATAGGTTTGATTTGTTATGAGAACTCCGTATGCCTTATCAGGGGCTGGAGGAATATCGCTTGTCTAATTAGATCGCAAGCGTTATGACCTAATCAGATAACACGTTCCTGTGCCGTAGTGTGACTGCGTCAGATAACGGTATCTGCATCATGGGGGTTTTCTGCCTCATGGGCTGACTGCTAGTTAACTTGTTGGTTTGTTTAACTAGAATAGGGTCAGGAATAGGGGGATCGATTCAGGACCTATAGGAATACATGACACCCACTCCACGCTAACTATGGACATATTTACTAATCTAGGCATAGTATAACATAGTACAACATACTATAGAGTAGTGTGTATACCTTACCACCCCAAAATACATAAATGCATTTTGAAATTTTCAAATATACTGAAAAAAAAATTGCAGACATATATATATGGTATGCACTCAAGCTGTAGAAAAATGCCAAAGTAATCGCATTTGTATACATTATTGCTTATTTGGTATATGAGAATTACACATGAAATGGTTTCTTACAGAAAAAAGTTTCGAGACCATTCCATCACAGAATAAAATATCTTTATGAACAAGCCAGTGGGCAGCTAATGTCTATAAGCTATCTAAAATTTAGAAACCTTAGTTCTCTAAGAATAGTTCTTACTTTAAGCAGAAGATAGTGTCCCGAAAAATATGCAAAAATATTTGGGGCTGCTGGAAAAACTGCTGTCCGTGAACTGGAGCGAAAATGTTCATGTGACTTTATTTTTAAAGTTGAAGGCCGAATTCAGGGAACGCCGTGTGCGAGCTTGCTCAAAAGTCTCTATTTCTGTTCGGGTGAGAACATCATATCATTTAGGCTTTCGAAAAAACTGTCAACAGCTTCCTGGGAAAGTTCCACTAACTCGGAAATAGGTGTAATCATGCATTCTTGCGCATGATTGTCTCCATTGACATTCTGATTTGCATTACTGACAGAAGGTCGTACCTGTTCGATGCTGCTTTCATCTTGAACTTCACTACCCATCAATCGTAGTGGTGAAGCTTCCACGAATGCCGTCATCAGGATTGGTAGCCTTTGAGGGCAGCACAAAGCATGAACCTTGATCGGGCTCAACAATGTTTCTGCATCCATCGGCGCATCCGATTGTAGCGTCAGACAGGTGTCTAACACGCATTCTTCTCCGCATAGCAGACACCTCAATACAGGTAAAACACATCTTTGCCACATTGGTCGAAATGATAGAAACCAAGTCATGTTCAGGTCTCTAAGCCGGGAGAGTCCCAGGATTTTTGATATCCGGTCCCGGTATCCAATGGCTAGGATTGTTTCTTCCCTTGTCGCAAGAGTTTTGTCTGTGACATGGGTTGCCATAACGAAAAATAAGGACTAAGAATAGGATTCCTGCAATTAGTCCCAGGATCAGGGGAAGTCCGCCAAAAATCGAATGGACGAAATCTGGAAAAATACCCAGTATGGCTTTGAATGGTGTTAATGCCATCGAAAATACTGTCTTAAATACCCTTGAGACCCCATTGGTATCAGAAATATTTAAGATTTCATTCAGGATTTCCGCGAAATGTACGGGGGAATTAGTTGGGTAACTGGACATAATATCGACTACATAATATCGAATGGACAAAATATCGACGAAAAAATATCGACATTAACAAAATATCGACTATAGGAATATCGTTGAAAAAAATATCGACTGCAAAAATGACCCAAAAATATCGAATACAAAAATATCGACATAAAAATATCGACTAGACAAAATATCGAAATATAGTGAAAGTAAAAAATATCGAGAAAATGTTAGAAAATATTGATTTTATAAAATAATATATATATAATATATAAATAAATAGTACCAAATGTTTAGGAGCGGGTTGTGGGTTTATAGGGGAATAGGGTGGGAAGTAATTTAATAATAATTAATTAGTTAATATATGTGTGGTAATTGTTTTAATTAGATTGTAATTGGTAATTAATTAATATTAATTAGTTAATTGTTTAATTTATTAATTAGCATATAATTTAATTGATTAATTGATTAATTGATTATTAATAATTAATATTTTAAAAAAAAATTTGTATATGATTTTCATTGATACATTGGTTATTAATTAATAATAATTAGTGATTTATTGTATTAAGAATTAGTATATTATTTACATTTATTAATTGCTAACACATTAATTATAATTAGTTAATGATGTAATTAATATATTGCATATCATTTAAATAAATTAATTGGTAATTAATTTATAATAATGACTTAATTACATTAATTGTATACATTTAAATGTAATGTGTTAATTAATGTTGATGTTAATTAATTAATTGGAATTAAACAATATTAATTAATTTAAATTATTATTATAGCTAATGTGATAATATATTTTATAATAGTTTTTTGAAAAATATTTGTTTTTTTTATATATTTATGTTTAATGTTGTGTTCATTATTATTTATAGTGTTCTGGCTTAGTTTCATAGTTTTTGTTATAGGTTAATTGTTTAGGGTTCAGGGTAATTTTGGTAGTCGTGAGTGAAGGTGTATTTAGTGGGATTTGGGAAATTTTTAAGTTTGTGGGTAAATGGGTATTTTTGAGGTTGAGGGTCAGTTTTCTGTTCTTGTGTAAAGGGCTATTTGTAGAGTTCAGGGTCAGTTTTCAGTTTGTGGGAAAAGGAGTATTTGTAGGGTTCAGGGTCAGTTTTCAGTTTGTGGGTGAAGGGCTATTTGTAGGGTTCAGGGTCAGTTTTCAGTTTGTGGGTAAAGGGGTATTTGTAGTGTTCAGGGTTAGTTTTCAGTTTGTGGGTAAAGGGGTATTTGTAGGGTTCTGGGTCAGTTTTCAGTTTGTTGGGAAAGGAGTATTTGTAGGGTTCAGGGTCAGTTTTCAGTTTGTGGGTGTAGGGGTATTTGTAGGGTTCAGGGTCAGTTTTCAGTTTGTTGGGAAAGGAGTATTTGTAGGGTTCAGGGTCAGTTTTCAGTTTGTGGTTGTAGGGGTATTTGTAGGGGTATTTGTAGGGTTCAGGGTCAGTTTTCAGTTTGTGGGTAAAGGGGTATTTGTAGAGTTCAGGGTCAGTTTTCAGTTTGTTGGGAAAGGAGTATTTGTAGGGTTCAGGGTCAGTTTTCAGTTTGTTGGGAAAGGAGTATTTGTAGGGTTCAGGGTCAGTTTTTAGTTTGTGGGTAAAGGGGTATTTGTAGGGTTCAGGGTCAGTTTTCAGTTTGTGGGTAAAGGAGTATTTGTAGGGTTCTGGGTCAGTTTTTAGTTTGTGGGTAAAGGGGTATTTGTAGGGTTCAGGGTCAGTTTTCAGTTTGTGGGTAAAGGGGTATTTGTAGGATTCAGGGTCAGTTTTCAGTTTGTGGGTAAAGGGGTATTTGTAGGGTTCAGGGTCAGTTTTCAGTTTGTTGATAAAGGGGTATTTGTAGTGTTCTGGGTCAGTTTTGGCCTTTAGGGTCAAGGGGTCTTTTTAGTGTTTTGGGACAGTTTTGGGTATTTTAGAGTGCTGATGTATAGTTTAACTTAACAGTGATACATTAAATTTATCACACGAAAATAGATATTATTATAACTTTACATTAGTACACTTTATTTAGATAAAAACAATTTATGTATTAGCATGTTTCCAGACAGTAGCTAGAGTGGAGTTGGAATTCTAATTATTAATTGGTTGGTGTCCAGCACCATCAGTAATATTACCAACACTGGAGTTGGATTAATAAAAATACATTGGTTAGTCTCCACCACATTTTATGGTATTACCTTGAGTGTAGTAGGAATAGTAAAATAATTTTTGCTAGTGTCCTGCAGCTTCTATGATTTTAGATTGACTGGAGTAGTAACAATACATATAAAATTGGTCAGTGTGCAGCACATTTGTATACATTTGTTCATTACTGTATTTTAATAATAAAAAATTATGCAACATAGATGTTTTCAAATTAGTTTATTAAACAATTTTTAATTTTTTTATTGTGTACTACAATAAAATCAAAAACAAATATAACATCACATTTTTTTTTACTTTTATTATTCACACAATAACATCTTTACATTTATATACATGTGGTCAATGTAAACAATAATTTGGATTACTAGATTCTTTCAGTAAATTTTACATATTCCCATCAGTCATTTACAATTTAAAGTATTTATATAGAAATACATTAAACAATGATTTGTTATATATTTCTTACATTAATATTTAATAATGTTAATATTAAATATTAATATAATAAAATATATAATACATATTTCTTTTTAACAAGTAACATGACTATTATTACATTTCTTAGGATAAATTGAAATACCAAAATAAATTTTCTTGGTGTATATTTCACACAATGTTGTTTTTACATAAAACATATAAATCGCTTTGGTTGTAAAGTTTATAATTGTATAGGGAAACAATATGTTTAATTATAATATCTGGTATTTATCAAATATTAGTAAAGCAATTATATAATTTTGTTATAATTAGAAATAATTATATAATCTTTTTTTACTAATTAATAAAAATAATAATTATTTTAATAATTATTATTATTATTAATTAATAAACATAAACATTCATTGATTATTAACAAAAATATATATATTCACAGATAAAATAGAGACTTTTTTCAGGGCATTCTTTATATACTAAATGGTTCTACTTGTTATATTAATAACAATAAATAAGTTATATTATTTATCATTATTAATTATTCCCATAAACATTTATAATGTTTTATAAAAATTATACACAAAATTATTCATATAAATATACAGAATAACTAAATATTTACATCTTTTATTCAAAGTTTTACATAATTATTTTATATTATTAATATATAATACATATTATATATTAATTTATATTAAATATATTATTTTTTGTTAATAAAGGAAAATTGTCATGAGTATAGTGTATTAATTTGTTACATTATACATGTGTATGTATTATATATTTTTTATTTCACATTGTTTATTCTATTATCCTTTTACACAAATGGGTTAAGGGGACTACTTTTTTACCGCGTAAGGTTATTGCGCTCCATTCAGGACTGGAGAAGCTCGCGGTTGGGAGTTGCTTCGCGTGGAGAGAGGTAAGGTTATTTTTTAATACTAATTATAAGTAAGTGGTCATGTTTGAGGGTGTAATCAAACTCTGTAGTGTTTTTTGGTGTATGTATTATTAGTTTAAGTAGCGTTTGGGTGAAAAGTCTGCGTTATAGATGTGTCGTGCTTTTTTTCCTTCAAGTCTAATTTTAAGTGTTCGGAAATGTCTTCTTACATGGTTAATGTTAATTGTTAGTATATTTACAAATGTGAAGGGGGTATTTGTGGGTGGCTTTCGTTATGTATGTTATTTTACAGGTTTCGGTTCCTCGCATGAAAACTACATGGAAGGAAGCGTGTTTTTTAACGGAGAAAGAAATGTTTAAGTTATTATGCTTATATTTTGACTTTTATCACTTTTTAAACCTTTTTCGGGTTTTTTGGAGGGTTTCGAATCGGATTGATACTTTGATATGCGTGACCGTTTTTTTAAAATTGTGTGTATATAACTTTAAATCCTAACGTGTACACACTACTGTTTTCGGGATTTCCTGGAGCGTTTTTTTACGTTTTACAATTTATTTTCGGGTTTTTGAGGGTTTCCCATATTGGAATAGTAAGATATTGGATTGGATTGTATGGATTGATTTTTCCTTGATTGCGTCTCTCAATTCCAAAAATTTTTAGTATTTATTTTACAATTTTGATTGGGTGGGAAATGTCGATTTCTAATGTCATGTGTATGTTATAAAAAATTATAAACATTGCATATTTGTTACGAATTTTTTTACATATTTTTTAAAAGTTTGTCAAACAAATATGTTTTATTTATAATTCATTATATATGTTTATGACATGTGATTTTTATTAGTATTGTAAGAAGACATTTGTATATTTACTTGACATTTTTATAGAAGACCTTTTGCTATTATTGCCAGGTATTCTAAACCTCTAGTTGTAGGGTATAATGTGACTTGACTTTGAAGTAGTCGGAACATTTGTTGGGTTTGTTTAGTGAGTTTGGGCCCTATTTGTGACACTGATTGTTCCATTCTTAGTTCCTGATAGCTTTGTTCTTTTTTCAAAGCTTCAAGAAGGTTGTGGAATGTGGGTTTGCCTCTGTTTGTAGTTGCTTGGAAAGCATTATGCCACCCTTCAACACTGTTGTTGGTTTTCGCCTCTTGGTTTAAAGTACTGAGATAGACATTCCACCAAGGGATTTGGAATTTGGGCTGGCGTCGATGTCCTGATCTGTGCAACCTTCCCACCCAAGTGTCTTCAAAATAGTCTAGCAATGGTGTTAGCTTATCCTCATTCCTCTTATAATATGCGCTGTCAATTAATAAATTGTAATGTTCAGCAACATCTGTAACAGGGACGTAGGCCAGGGCTATTAACTTTTTAACTTGATAGGCAAAGGTGCTATCTGTAGAGTATAGTACACTTAAAGTAGATTTTTGGAGATGCCTCCATATACTCTGATTAAAATGATAATAGCAACCCTGGATTGCTGTGTGGGGAAATGTTCTCAAAATGCTATTTATCATAGCTAATTCGAAATCAATAATTATTTTTTCGGGAAAATAATTATTGATTTCCGTTTTGAGAACATTTAAAATTTCGGTGTAGGTTGTTTGCTGTTTGTTGGGTAGCAAACAGTAAATGAAAGGTATGTTAGAATGATGGTATAAACCGTGGATGGAATACAGTTGGTAAAAAGGTTTTGGGCAGGGTTTAAATGTTCCATCCATCATCCATTGGGGACACTGTTGGATTTTTCGTAAATTACTTGCAGTTGCAAACATAATTATTCTGTTTGTACTGCTTTCATTATCAAAAAGAATAAATTTATCTTTATTGTGTGTGATGGCCATTTCGGGTGAAATAATAATTTCTTCAAAACAAGTTGGGTTGGGTTGGGTTGTGCTAGTGAGTCGTTTGGTGCGTGCAATTGTGCGTTTCAGGGAATCAATAGAGGGTAGTTGCCCTGAAGCATGGTTAGGGATTTTTACCAGTTCTTCTTTAAGTATTTGGGTGGTGGGTTTGTCACTTTGTGTGCTAGCACTTTTAATACTTTCTAAGGCATCTCTAATTTCAATTTCGGTGACATTTGGGGGATGATTATGTTCTCTAGTAAATAGCACATTAGTTTCCTTGGTAGTGGCCCTCCCATAACATTTGTTGGAGTAATATTGTGTACACTTCCAAAAAACCTTTCTACCACTTTGTCTCTCCTGATTATACACATAACCCATGTAGCATAATAGCAATTTATTTTTCTGAGACATGACAAATTCTGCACCTTCAGTCATTTTGATTTACTTGTTCTAGGAAAGAGTAGAAAGAAACAAAATCAGTACACATTTTTTTACTTATGTGGTGCTAACATCATTAGTGATGCATTTATACTTACAGTTAATCAAAGTAGTAGTCACAGAAGCAGAAATGTCTTTTGAATGATGTTCTTGTATGTATGTCTTTATTTGCTGTTGGTATGAAAATATAGAAAAACAACGTTAATGTTTATATATAACAAATGTATTTCCTACTCAAAAGCAGTTGTCATTTTTGTCTACTAGTGCATTTGATGTAAACATTACATATACTTACTTGTTTAAATAGTAGAATAGTAGTAATTGCTGGAGTTCATCAATTTAGTACAGGTATGATCTGTAGAGTAGATAGAAGAAATAAAAGCAAAATATTATAATTTTAATACTGAACCGTTTGGAAATGTAACAGATTTAAACGTATACTAACTTCTAAATATGTTGTTTTCTTTGTTGTAGGTAGAATAGCTGTATGATGTATTCAGAATATCTGTAGAGGAAATATAAAATAGATAAGATGTTGTTAAGAACATAGACTGTGTTATTTTCGGCAGTTTTAGAGAAATGATAAATATACTTACATTTTTTACAAGGCGATTCTTCTATATTGGTATATTTTGTGTAGGATGTTTTCATATGATATGTAGAATAGATGTATGATGTTTTCTGAATATCTGTAGAGGCAATTTAAAATAAATAACATGGTGTTAAGAATATAGTTAGCGTTTTTTGTGCCAACATTTTAGCAAATAACAATTATACTTACTTTTTTCTGAAGGGTATTTTTGTGTTTTGCTATAGTTGATCTTGGATTTTTCAAATGATCTATAGGGAAGATGTAAAAAGCAAGATATGTTGTTTAAAAATGTGCATTAATGAAATTGGCCGTTTTATAACAAACACATCTATACTTACATGTGTAATTAGGTTAGTTTTATCGTTTTTGCTGTAGAAATAGCACCATTTCTGTATATCTGTAAATATAATGTCAATGAAAAATAAATACTCTTGTAAATTAGTGTTTAAACAAAGCAGTTGGTGTGTAACAGAGAATTATTATATACTTACTATCTGATTTTGCACATGAAGAAATATGACCATGTAATAGGAATTGTGTTGGAGTAGTTTCTATCAGAAAAGTAGGAAGACATGAAAATAAAATAAGTCTAAGAGTTAGGAGATGTAAGGAAAATAGTGCACTTCTAATGTAGTTTTCTACTAAAATGCTGTGTTACTTACTTGATTAATTAGCTAGTAAGCTGGATCTTTAAAGATGTTTATTCTGCAACAAAATCTTCAAAGTGTTGGCATCTACTTTCCAGATAGGTAGCAGCAACAAATGGTAGAATGCATGTAGCCCTTTTATAGTATATGTGTTATGTGTGCTTTGATTTGATTGGTTGTAGGATGTAAGGAAGCATAGTATAGGCTAGTTTGAATTTTTTTAAGTTAATTGGAGTGTTTGTTGATGTGAGAATGGTGGTATGTGGTTGTTCCCGCATTAAAGCAGGTTCGTGTTTAAATTAAATATATTTATATGTGAAAATAAGTAATGAAAATGTTAGTTAAATGCAAAGAATAATAGAAAATGATAAAATGCATGTAATAGAATGTATAGTAAATGTGGATTAATAGTAATTTTATGTAAGAAACAGGTATTATATGTGAAAAGTTTTTTTTACTGAGAAATGACTTTTATTGATGATAAAGATGGTATTTTAGAAAGAAAAGTGTGCAAACATGAACTCGATATTATTTTTTTAACGATATTGTGGTAGTCTATATTTTTGTAGTCGATATTTTTGTAGTGTTAGGGCTAATTTCATGTCCAACGATATAATTGTAGTCGATATTTTTTTAAGCGATATTTATGTATTCGATATAGTTAGTACTCGATATTTTTTAGTCGATATTTTTGTAGTTTGTGTAATAAGTATAGTAAGTCGATATTTTTGTTGTCGATAATTTGTCAACGATATTTTGGTAAGTCGATAATGTGTCCGTCGATAATATTTCAGTGATCCAATTAGTTGATAATAATGTATGTATCTCTGCAGTCGTCCTTGCGACTTGTAGATCATACGTTTCTTTTGATGACGAGAGCCTTGTAGGCGTCTGAAGAAGGACTGTTTTCATTCTGCTTAAAGTATCTATTCGAATAGAAGTAATTTTCAAATCGGGCCATGCCCTTGCCTCCCTGTCTGGGAAGGAGCTGGGGAACAATGTGCGTCCACAGCACTTGACCTTCGCAGTAGTAGTTACTAGATAAGGAGTCCCGGGCATAAGACTACAACATCTGCGGTCTACAATAAGAATGTAACTCCCATTATAGAGTCTTTGAAAGAATGGTTCTATTTCTGTTGCAGGTGCGCCTTGCTGGTGACATGAAAGGTTGTATGAATTCCCTTCACAGGCTCCATGCAAACTAATTCCGTTACACAGAAGTGTGCCACTCAGTGACATCGCACAATTGTTGCCACTAAGAAACACTTTCTGTCCTTTATTACTGACACATGCATGTGAATAGGGCAGGTTCCATGTTGTTTTAAGGTACCCCTTTCCCAATTTCTCGTACATGCCAGCCTGTATATATTTTTGGCAGTATTGAAACCTGAAGGTTGAGATTGGAATATTTATTATCCCATGTATTATCCATTCACTGACAGGTCGTTCTGACATTGTCATTGGTAATCTTTCGAGTTTTTCAATGCTCAAGATTGTATAATCAGCACCCTTTTGCGCCATACTGATTTGTCTATCAGTAAGGTTAAAGATTTGGAATAGTGACGTTGTGTTGATTAAACGCCAAGGCACATAGCCTGAACGCAGATTTTGTAACGTCCAGCCAAGCTGTACAATAGAACGCAATTGTGACTGACCGTGTTGTAATAGCAGTAAGTCTGTTATGTTATGTTATGTTATGTTAAAATGGCTTTTGTAGAGCGCACGGCTACTCAAAAAGAGTGTCCCGGCGCTTTTAATTAACGAAGGCTGCAGTAAAACTAACATAACACATTAAAAAGAGAGAATTACAGATACAGAGAAAAAAAAACAACACACACAGGGGGCCTACTGGGAGAATAACCACGTTTTAAGGTCCTTTCTGAAGGCTAATAAACTAGTGGCTCCCCGAAGTGACAGGGGCAGAGAGTTCCACAGTTGGGGCGCCAGCAATCCAAAGGAGCGACCTCCCAGACGTGCTCGCTTCACTCGTGGAACGGTCGCCAGAAGTAAGGATTCTGACCTCAGAGAGCGCGCCGGTTGGTAGAAGGCGAGTCTCTTCTGGAGATACTTAGCCCCCGTCGCATGAAGAGCTTTGTAAGTCAGAGTTAAGGTCTTAAAGGCGATCCGCTTACGGATTGGAAGCCAGTGCAAGGTCTGGAGCAGAGCCGTGGCACTGGCACGTCTGTTCAATCCGTAGATTGCTCGCGCCGCAGCGTTCTGCACAACTTGCAGCCGCTGTAACAGGTACTCTGGCAGGCCCAGGTATAGAACGTTAGAATAATCCAACCTGGAGCCTATCAGGGCCTGCACAGTCAGCCTCCTGTGCTCCTCCGATAGTAGGGGAAGAAACCTCCGTAGCATCCTCAGGAGGCCAAAACACATACCCGACACTCCGAGAATCTGGGCCTTCATTGTTAACCCCGTGTCCATCTTCACACCCAAGTTCTTAGCCAGTTGGGATGAACACGAAGGGGGGGACATATTAATGGGCCACCAGGCCTGCCACTCTGGTTCCATATCGCACCCGAAGAAGAGTACCTCAGATTTATCGGGATTGCACTTGAGGCTGTGTAGATGGAACCATTGAAACACAGCCCCAAGGCAATCCCGGATACTCTCCCCCTCGAAGTCCTCTCCTCTCTTACAAGAGAAGAGAAGCTGGGTATCGTCGGCATACGATACGATCCGGGCCCCAAATGACTCCGCCAATGCCGCCAAAGGGGTCATGAAGATATTAAAGAGGGTCGGGCTCAAGATAGAGCCCTGAGGGACCCCGACTCCCAGAGGCGGCATCACGGCGGAATCCGGAGCGGCCCAGACCATTTGCCGGCGGCCAGCTAGAAAAGAGGAAAACCAGCTGAACACCGTTCCCCGAAGTCCTATCTCATGGAGTCTTGTGAGAAGACCATCATGGGGAACGGTGTCAAAAGCCGCCGACAAGTCCAACATCACCAGCATGGCTTTGCCCCCTGAATCCAAAATCCCCTTGATTGTTTCGGAGACCTCGAGGAGCGCAGTCTCCGTACTGAGACCCGGGCGAAAACCTGACTGGGTGGCATGCAGAATCTCATTCGACTCTAGGAAGTTGGAGAGCACCGTCTGCACGTGCTTCTCAACAACCTTCGTAAGAGCCGGCAGCAGGGAGATAGGCCGATAGTTGACAGGGGCCTTAGGGTCCAGGCCAGGCTTCTTAAGCAGCGGGATGACCATTGCCTGCTTCCAAGCCTGCGGAACCACTCCCTGGCTCAGCGAGAGATTCAGCAGCGGATTAGCCAATGGATTAATAACCTCAGCCAGTTTCGCCAGAATCTTAGCAGGGCAGGGGTCCAGGGGCGAGCCGGACTTCAAGTTGCTCAAAAGTGCTAAGGAGACGGGCGCCAAAATAGGTGGAAATGCGCCCAATGTGGGGCCCGGCAGCGCCGGGGGCGATCGAATGGCCTCACTGACAGTCCGCTCCTCGGGGATGATTGCCGGGAAAGAGGCCTGTATCAGTTGGATCTTGCTGGTAAAAAAATCAGCAAGATCTGCAGCCCACGGGTCAGAGGGCCTCTCCTCAGCAGTGTTTATCCGGGGCGATGTAAACTCCCTCACTATAGAGAAGATCTCCTTGCAGGAGTTGGAGGCAGCATCAATCCTCCCTGCCAGGTAGGTTTTCTTACCTAGGCGGATATCTCGGTGATACTCCTTGACCATGTTCTTAAAAGCCACCTTCGCCTCCACGTCGTATTTTAGCCGCCAAGTTCTTTCCGCTACCTTGCACTGCTGCCGCTTAGCCGACAGTGCAACGGTAAACCAAGGGGCGGAGACTCGTTTGGGAGTCAGACGGAGGATTAATTCCGGGGCCAGGTCATTAAGCCTATCAACCAACCACACCTGCAAGGACTCCAAATCCTTCGTCAGATCTCCGGAGAGAGGACAGGGATGATCCAGAGCTGCCTGAGCCAACATCTCAGGGGTCACTCGATGGTACGCCCTATGGGGTTGGCCATGTCGCTGTGGGGCGGCAACAGCCAATTTAGCAGTGCCTTTGATCAAAAATTTAGCCAGCGAATGGTCTGACCATAGAACCGGGACAATCTCTAACACCTCTAAAGGAGAGGTCGAGAAAACCTGATCAAGAGTGTGCCCCTTATTATGCGTCGGCTCATGTAAATAGGGAAGCAAGCCCAATGGAGCCGTAGCCTCAAAGATTTTAATTGCGGCCGCGTCCAAAGGATCGTCCATCCGGAAGTTAAAATCCCCGGCCACAATGCAGTGTTCTGCTTTCAGGGCCAGTCTCAGTAAGGCGGAATCTAGATCTTCAAAAAACATTCCGGGAGGGCCAGGCGGTCTATAAACTAATAACCCCTTCACAGATTGGTGCGGAGCCAGAGAGATAGAAAAAGCAAGGGCCTCCGAACCACGAATATCCTCCACTGGCAGGATCGAACATACCATGTCCTTCCTCACCACAAGTGCCACTCCACCGCCCCTTCCCCCAACTCTGTCCTTCCTGAATACATTGTAGTCAGGTGGGATTGCCATAGCGACATCTGGATTCGATGAGTCTCCCCACCATGTCTCAGTAAGCATGAGATACAGTGGCTTAGCCGTGTCCAGAAGCTCAAAGATGTCTTGAGCATGTCTGCATGCCGATCTAGTATTTAGTAGCATGCAGAGATATCGTACACTGGCGCCAGTATTGCCAGGAGGCAGTGACAGAGTACGCGAGGGACGCCAACCGCAACCGGGGCAGATGGACTTACCGCGGTGACGCCCAGGGAAGACAGTGCAGCAACCCCCGGTGGCAGGGAGGAAAGCACGAAGCTCCCAAGCAGTGTAGCGCCGCACAAAGGAACCTACTCGGCACATAATGCAAAACCGAGTCCGCCGCTACGCCCCGCGCGCCTCCGGGTCGCTGACGGGCGCAGACGGGCAGGACTCTGGCTTGACTCAGGCGCCGACCAGGCGCTACCGCTGCGCGTCACCGCTGCGCGATTCCTGCGAGCATTAAGTAGGGTCCAGCTGAAGATGGAAGAAAGCGCTAGAGCGCTCCACCAGTGACCCACTCGCCACTAGCCCCCCCCAAGATGGCGGCCTCGCGCCAGAAACGCTAGCACACAGGTAACAAATCCGCTCAAAGAGCGGTGCGGGGCACTCTTTACGTGCAGGTATGTGGGCGCTACTGGTGCAATTAAAAGCGTGCTGAAATAAGAAGGTAAAAAAACATAAAAAGGAAAAAACAATAATTTTTTAAAATATGAGCGCTGCAGCCTACAATACAGCAGCGAAGCGCGCGTGCTGTCTTCCTTGTCCGGGGCGAGCCTAGGAAGTGCTCACCTTAAGTAGGGTCCAGCTGAAGATGGAAGAAAGCGCTAGAGCGCTCCACCAGTGACCCACTCGCCACTAGCCCCCCCCAAGATGGCGGCCTCGCGCCAGAAACGCTAGCACACAGGTAACAAATCCGCTCAAAGAGCGGTGCGGGGCACTCTTTACGTGCAGGTATGTGGGCGCTACTGGTGCAATTAAAAGCGTGCTGAAATAAGAAGGTAAAGAAACATAAAAAGGAAAAAACAATAATTTTTTAAAATATGAGCGCTGCAGCCTACAATACAGCAGCGAAGCGCGCGTGCTGTCTTCCTTGTCCGGGGCGAGCCTAGGAAGTGCTCACCTTAAGTAGGGTCCAGCTGAAGATGGAAGAAAGCGCTAGAGCGCTCCACCAGTGACCCACTCGCCACTAGCCCCCCCCAAGATGGCGGCCTCGCGCCAGAAACGCTAGCACACAGGTCACAAGTCTTGCGATAATATATCGATTGCTGACGACACAATGCTGTCCAAAGAAAAAATTCTGGAGGACAGAGTCATTAACCCATTGTCCACTACAGAAAGTGATTTTTCCAAATTAATACGGTCAATTTCCCGTATTCTCTCTGCTGTTTCAATTTGAGTAACCTTCCAGGCCTCATTGTATGCTGCATATACAGAGGCTGCTATGAAACGCTTTTGACGCTGTTTGCGTGGTCCCAAAGTGAAATCGCGCAAGTCAGCACCATCAGTAAGTAAAGTTAGGTGTTGCTTAATTTCTGCCAGTGTGGAAGTTTGTAGCCATTGAAGGCATAATTTGCCCACACTGTAGGTGGTTATTATCCCTGGGTGATGTCTTTGAGGATATCTAGGGTCTGGCCTGGTCATTTTGAACCCCTGTGTTTTGTTCAGGAATCTGTCTTGACAGTTATTAGTATCTGTGGGCCAGATCAACCACTGTTTCCAATCAGGATGTGTTCTGTTTTGGTTTAATATATGGTTTACGTCTATCTCTTCATCTGTATCAGAGTTATTGCTAAACATTATTGGCTTTGGAATAGACGGTTTATTTAAATCTTTGATTTTGGCTAAGCCAAGACAGGTGGTCTGTTGAACAGTGTCATTTAAAAATATCATTTGTTCTGGGATCATGCAGGCTCTAAACAAAGCTTCTATACCCTGTACTTGCCATTCTTTTGTACCCCTAACACTTTTCAATTCAACATTTTTGTCCCAATAATCAAATCCAAAAGTATTCATTTGTTCAAAAAATGAGTCTGAATATAACAATTTTGTGTTGGTTATCATGGTTTTGGTTCCTGTCTTGTTTGACATTTTAAAATAAAATGTTTCAGCATTACTTGTGTTAAAACCTGAAAAATATGAATATTTGTCGTAAACGGTTCTTGAGCTCCCTTTTGGAGGTGTTGCACAATGTTCCCATTGATTATAATTTAAAACGTTTCTAGGTTGTGCAGATCTATGTAAAAACTGGTTACCATAGTGGTTATAGCAATACATACTGTCATAATTTGTAGAACCCTGCAAATAATCATGTTTGGTAAATTTAGCAGACATTACTAAGTCAGACATCATATTATTAATGCTTTCGAAGTCCCAATCATCAGCAAATGAGTTTGGTTTTGCAAAGTCACTCAATGAGATCTTAATTTGGTGTGGATATTTCAGGATCTCGACCGGACCATAAATTTCATAGTCAGTGTTGTCCCAAGCTACCCCACCAGGTATCGGATTGGCTGTGAAGTTGGCTGAAGAAAGTTCTCTTTTCTCGACGTGTGAAGATGTGTGTGGTTTGAGGATCAAGTTGATTTTCTGACTTGATGTGTCCATTTTAGCATATTTTCCCTCAATGAAGCGTCCCAAAGTAAGTACCATGATGAGCCAAAGTATGAGGATAAATGCACCAAAACCCACCCAAAATTCAATCCATGGAGAAATCAGATGTTTCTTTCAGTTGTCTCAAAAGTTCCTTAGCTTTGTCTTTAAAGGTTTTTGATGATGGCTGTGTCTTTGATTCGCTGAAGCCCTCAGAGGAATCATCGAAGTTAATGAAGTAGCCGGATGCAGTTCTGTCAATTGTTCCAATTGGTTCAGGATTTCTGTTTCTTGCATTTTCACTTGGTACTTCATTATAGATTGGTGTGTCTCTGCTAAATGGTTTTATTTGGGTTTTCAGAGGTCTGAGTTCTATTGCATTGCTGCATAGTCCTTGTTGTTCTTCTGTAGGCGTTTCGAATGTGATGAGCCTTTTCGTTAGGACCTCTGTACTGGTAGCAAACCTTGGTGTTCTGCTACTTATTGGGAGTCCACTTGGCCTACTGTTTGTTATCGGCCACATGTTGTGGTTTTACCAGGTCGATGGATACAACTCGGTTCTCCTTTTTACCAGCAAGTGGCGGTAGTACAACTGATCTTGTCCCGTTGACAGACAAGACAGGAACTGCTTTTCTGTAAGAAGGCCCAAATTCCTTCTTTACCGCGATCTTTTCCCTGACTAGATCCCCGACTTTTGGAATCCAGACAGGTCTTGCTGGGACAGGTGGTGGTTCTTCAGTGGTTGTTGGCTGTTGTTTCAACTTTATGTTGCTCAGGTCTTTTCTTGTTTTGTTTAAGTCCTGCAAAATAGCCAAACGGTCTTTGATATCAAAGGTTTTTTCTTTCACCACTGAAGTCTGACTATCAATGTCAGAGATCATCATCCTAGTTCCAAATAATAATTCGTACGCACTGAATCCCTTCAGAGAATTTCTTGGCAAGTTATTGAGACTACGTTGGACACTTATTAGATGTTTGACCCACCCAGCTCCCGAACCTAATACCTTTGCCGTTATAGATTGCTTTATGTCACGGTTTTTTCTTTCAACAATTCCGTTCCCCTCAGGGTGAAATGGACAAGAGTACCGCAATTGCACGCCCATGCTGACCATGGCCTCCTTATAAGCCCGAGAGCTAAAAGCAGGACCATTGTCCGAATGCAGCATGCCAATTGCGTATGTGCCGATAAAGACTCGCAAATCTTTTATAACAGTTCTGGCGTCAGCCGAGTGCTGGTGATCTACATTATAAGTGGAACTAGCCTGTATATGTTAATCGCAACCCTTCCTTTTTACTCCTGATTTTTCCTGGAGTAGAACGACGAGGTATTAAACTGTTTCTCTCCCCACTGCGATCTCTGTTGCAGTTTGGGCAGTTTTTTACAAATATGGTATGACGCAGGCTCATGCCTGGCCACCAGTACCTTGATTGTAATTCTTCCAGAGAATCTTTTAGTTTAAGGTGTCTGAGACCCTCGCCCATATGTGCGTCTGCGATTAACAAGTTTCTCCTGTCCATGTTTGGAATCACCCTATCCCCCACTCCAGGGATTCGAGCAAAAGGGACGGAGTTTGCATCGATTATGTATGTATAATTGAGTGGATAGTTGATCGGTAACGCTGAGCAGTCGCCTTTTGATGACGTTTTCACCGCCAGCACTGTTTCACCGTCAATGTATTTTAATGTACGCTTTTTTCGATCTACGGGAGCCGATTTAGTGGCTGCCGCTGTGGCTGTCTCAGCCAATGAATTCCCTGCAACGTGAACGCCATCACGCTGATGACTCAGTGAGTGAGTCACGTGAGTCTTTAGTAGTTCTTTTTGTAAAAGAGCTATTTGTTCCCAGAGCAGTTTCTGCTTTATTGGTGCATCTGTGTCATCTTTGTAACCGTTTCGAATCCATGTCTGCAAATCCTTGTTATATGATTTGACGCAGTAATATGAATCTGACACTATAAGTGTCGGGAATTCGCGATCCGCATTATCTAGCGCCATTTTTAAAGCTAATATTTCAGTTTGTTGTTCTGAATTACTTTCTACTGAGTGTGTCTTTGTTAATAGAGGTTTTAGTTTACCTCCGCGCCACACTTCTTTTGTAATCTCACATGTGGGGTTGTATGCTTGTTCTCCCCAAACGGAGGGTTGAGCATGTCCGTCTGTATAGATTACACAGGCGTAATGTCGTAAAGGCAGAATGTCGATTGGCAGAGGATATGTTTCTTCATATTCTAGATTTTTTAATTCCTCTAGTTCTTAGAAAATTGTCAACCAGGCTATACTTGATAATTCATATCCTACGTATAAGACTGTTAGATGGGCAATTCTGGATTTTTTAAAATTGAATTTGTAACCCTCTGCAGCGAACCCAAGTATTATGGTGTTCACTCTTTTCAAGTGAGTCTCCAAGTCATCATCTGTTAAGTAAATGTCATCGACATAAGATAATGCTTCATCATCATATAGTTGAAGTAATTCTGTTACTCTCGATGAGAATACCCCCGGGCTGTTCTTGTACCCCTGGGCTAACCGACAGAATTGTTTTTGAGTGCCATTTACTGAGAATGCAGTTAAATATCTGCTCTCTGGTGCTATGTTTTGACAAAAGAATCCATTAGAGATGTCTAAGGTTGTTTTATATTTTTTGCGCACTATGTTATTCATTAGTGCAGCACTGTGAGAGTTTTGCACTGCAAAAGTTTTGCAACATGTGTTAAGGTGTCGGTAATCCAAAACTAGACGATATGAATTGTCTGGTTTGGAGACCGGAAACAAAGGATTGTTCATTTGTGAGGTGCAAGTTTCAATCACCCCCTGGTATTCTAGCTGATCTAGTATTTCATTTACCTGTTTTTTAGCTTCTTGCTTAATTGGGTACTGCCTTTGTGCAGTAGGTTGTGATTTTAACTGGATTTTGTGAGGAGGAGAATCCTCATCCCATCCTACATGATTTTTATATAAAGCAGGTGCTAGAGCCACTGCCCACTTTCTAGCAAGTGTGTATTTTTTATGAATTGGAATTTGATTTGAGAAGGCAGGCATAATTACTTCTTCGCCATGAGGGCACTCCCTGACAAACTCTGGTGGCCAGTCTTTTTCAGCTAGAAGGATGTCATAGCCCTTGGAGAGGTTATCCCAAAATAGTCCCCTTATTTTCCTAGTCTTATCTCCCTCTATACGTAATGTTATCTCGTATATCTTGTGAGGTTTGCTAACCCTGGTGTCTGAAGTTTCCACTTGAAGATATTCATTCGTGTCCACTGTCTCCAGATGATTCATAAGGACTTTGCGAGCTATGCTCACTTCTGCTGCGCTGTCTAGCATTGTCTGAGCCCACTCTCCATTTTTCAGTTGTGTCCTCAGTATTCTCGGCATTGTTAACTACCTTGATACTGGCTACCTTCTTTTTTGGAAATTGTAATTTCTTTTTTAGCTGAGCAGGTTCCTTGTCTTTGGACTTGGTGTGCTCTTCTCTTTGTTCTGATCGTCCTCTTCTTTCCGATTTCTGCGAGGAAGTCTGAAAAGATTGAGAGGGACGCGTATCAATGTCTTGATATCTATCAGGTTTTTTTATATTATCCCTATTTCTAAGGTTATATCTTTTCCCAGAGGGGTCACTCTGGGGTGACCTGTGTCTTTGGTTCGGAGATTTCTCCCTTCGCCTAGGAGACCTTCCTCTGGACTGGAATTTCTTTTCTTTAGGATTGGATTGTTTGTTTCCATCCCAGTTCTTTTTTGGTGAAGTATTATTAAAAAATATTTTTTCTGGACTTTCAGTCAGTTGTGGTTTTACTGGTATTCCACCTAAACTGTCCCTACCTAGTTCCTCATAGGATTTTTCTATGATTCTGGCAATTTCAGCTGGTTGGTCTGCTATATCTGTCTCTTTTAACCTCTGGCGGATCGCCACGTTGGCTGCTTCACCTTTTATGTTGGCTAATAATATAGCCGAGACCTGCTTGAAGTCTTTCAGTAATTTCATACCAAGAGTTAAAGCAGGTTCTGGACCGTATTCGTCTTGAATTTGTTTTAGCACATCTGGTATCACCGAAATGGATGGAACACCGTGCGTTTTTGTGTAGATGGAAGCAAAGACTGTACCCCAAGTGTCACAGTCCTCTATGTGTGGTGCGATTCCCATTGGGAGACAGATAGTCAGAATCCTGTGTTTTTCTAGCGGGGTGGTGTCAGGAAACACCGCCTCTATTTGGGTAATTTTCTGTGCCAACCAGAATGGTATTTGTTCCCGTTTAGCCGGTACTTTACCTAGGCAGGATTGGATGTTCTGTGGTGTAATTTTATTTGTGTTCCCCTGGTGAGGGGTCAGCTGTGGAAGTTTAATCGCTGGCTGAATTGTTGAAGTCCGCATCACATACTGAACTAATTGTCTATGAATTTTTATTAATTGTTTTAGCTGTGTTAACAGCTCTGCTGCAGACATCCCATTGATGTCTGGATGTGGTGTGTATCCGGCTAGGACCGGCCACGTTGCTCCTGGTCTACCTAAAGGACCGAGCCTGGTGATGTGATTGTTATGTTTTAGGGCGCCATCAAATAAGAGCAAATGCTCTTGAAATTTGAGTGGGACTTCCACCTCCTCGAAAGGAGTGTACTCATTAGGAGGTTCCTCTATTTTGTAATAGTGGAAGTACTTTGTTACAGCATTTGCTGCTGGAAAATGTATCCATGAATAATATACCTCTGTCTGCCGATATTCGTGTGCCTCAATTACGAATATGACTGTGCCACCTCTAGGTGTCAGTCCATTTTCTATAAGTTTCAAGGTTATAGATTTTCTTTTAATGACCGGGATGAGTATTATATCCGGGTCTGCATTTTGTAGTGCAGTATCAGCTTCTGCTATGTCAGCTGCTAATCTAACTGCCTCTCTTTCTTCTTCATTTTCTGACATTTTACTGTCCTGAAGGTTATTTTGTTTGTTTGCAGATCAGGTTTCTTATGGAAACAAAGATTAGATGCACAATATTTTGGAACTGTTTATCCTTCAACGTTGACTATACCAAGAACCATACATAGGAGTTCCCTCCTGCGAGGTCTGGCGGATATAACCTTTCACCCACTCCAGACGTCTTTGGAGTATTTGGGAAAAGGGGTCTGAGTGAGAAAGCACGACTGAGTTACTCTAAATGTCTTACGTTAGTTTTATCGCCCTTTCCAAACGCGTTGGGCGCCATGTAGTGTAGTTCCTATCTTCCCAATAGGCTCTGCGCATTGGAATAATGCCTACAGCAGTAAAGGCCTAGGCCAGACGTTAACTAGGTCTACTACTGTCGATACTAGACTTAAAGTTTTGGGTTTGCCAGCGTAGCTCAGAGTTCACTAGAAACTTTCTCGAATGTTCAAGGAGGAATTAACTTCCCTGATTAGACAAGAAGGGATTTAGTTTCTGACAACCATAGAACATGACAACTTTGCTCTCCCCTAATCAAGAGTCAATCTCGAGAGTCGTGTGAACAAAAGGCAAATTATTTTACTCAGTCAGTACGTGCATTCTTAGTCTCATCAGAATGTAGAGAAAAGGAAGAGACGGGCGTGTTCAATAAAAAGGTGTTATTTAATGATCAGTCTCTTTTCTCATACAAGAGAAATGGATCGATATTATTGCAATACTTATAGCTAAGTAAAGTGCATACATTAAAAGCAATAGTATAAAATAATACTGTAAAAACATTGATATGGTTTCTAAGCCATAAGATGTTTTAAAATGAATAAAATATATTATATACACATATACATTTGACTAAACGTACTCAACTGGTGTTTCTAGATACGCCTACCCCGTGTACCTCACCTAAGCCTAATACGTGGGCGGGAATAGAAAGTTACAGTTTAAGTTAAGTTTGTTGTTGCCAAGTGAATAACTAAAGAATTCTCTGTGAGGGGTTATTCAGTTCTGTACCTGGAAGTTAGGATGAATGAGGAATTGTATCTCTTTCTCTGGTCTCGATATTCCAGGCTGCCTGCGAGGGCTACCCAGAAACGCCGGTGCTGGATTCTCGGCAGGAGAAAGCAGCGCGTCTCTCAGCGCGTCAGAAAGGCGGGGCTGCGCCAGCGGGGTCTGCTCTGCTCTTCGCTTCGGCAAGTATGGCTGCTCCGTCTCGTCACCACGCGTGTGTTTGCATATGGCAAGATCGGTAATATTTATACCTTTAAGGTGCCGAGATTGACGTAAGGATGGACATAGATACGTCAATAAAGATGTCATACGACTTGCTCGTTAGCACATTCTTTCACTTAAGTTCTCGGTGAAATCAAAACAATGGCCGCAGGGTTTTGCCCAGGTTGTCATAGGTTTGATTTGTTATGAGAACTCCGTATGCCTTATCAGGGGCTGGAGGAATATCGCTTGTCTAATTAGATCGCAAGCGTTATGACCTAATCAGATAACACGTTCCTGTGCCGTAGTGTGACTGCGTCAGATAACGGTATCTGCATCATGGGGGTTTTCTGCCTCATGGGCTGACTGCTAGTTAACTTGTTGGTTTGTTTAACTAGAATAGGGTCAGGAATAGGGGGATCGATTCAGGACCTATAGGAATACATGACAGGTTGTGGGCCTGTGCAACCGGGGGTTTGCCTAGTCACGCCCCACAAGGGGCGTGTCAGTATTTATATTTTAATTGTACAGCTGTTGGGTGGTTCGCCACTGTGCTGTTTGGCTCAACAGGCGGGCAGGTGGCGAGAAGCAGCCTGCCCGGGATCGCCCGTAATGTTTACCCACCATCATTACATATGTTGTATGTAATAAACCTGCAGCAAATTTTTCCCAAACTAATACGATGTCTGTGTATTATTTTGCATGTTTGGGACATGTGGGGGCGGGGGACTTCCTGTGGCCCTGATGTGACTATGCACCTGCCCGAGGCCACGCAGGGGCCATAGAGAGGGCGGGCCACTAGTCTCGGAGGGCTGCCCCGCCCCCAGCAGGATGTTCAGCTTCCTTCCCCTCCTCACTGGTTGGAGGAGGCGGCTGGCGGTGATTCTCTTCCGGGGCGGGGGGAGGGGCCTCCAGGGGTACATAAGTTCCAGCACCCCGTTGGAGGGCCTCTTTGCCGCTCCGGACGCCGTCGCGAGTCTTCGGGACACTCTTTCCCCTCCCTTTCCTCTATCCCAGAGTGTCTGGATGAGGGTGTTGTGGGGGTTTTTAATTTGTTCATTTATCGTTGCAGGCGGAGTTACTGGGCGATCCGGAAGAAGAGAGGTGCAAACGATGTACTTCAGCGGGCACATAAGGGTGCCAGAGCCTAACCTGTAACCTCATGGGAGGTGCAGGAATTCGTGTCGGCGCCCCAGTAGTCCTTCGGGCGGTTGTGGGCCTGTGCAACCGGGGGTTTGCCTAGTCACGCCCCACAAGGGGCGTGTCAGTATTTATATTTTAATTGTACAGCTGTTGGGTGGTTCGCCACTGTGCTGTTTGGCTCAACAGGCGGGCAGGTGGCGAGAAGCAGCCTGCCCGGGATCGCCCGTAATGTTTACCCACCATCATTACATATGTTGTATGTAATAAACCTGCAGCAAATTTTTCCCAAACTAATACGATGTCTGTGTATTATTTTGCATGTTTGGGATATGTGGGGGCGGGGGACTTCCTGTGGCCCTGATGTGACTATAGTCTGAGGCATGAGAGATGCTTATAGTTGGCAGGCTATTGTCGGGCGGGCACAGCCAAACTTGTCTAAGTATGCAGTGAGGTATTTACAGTGATCAATGCGCGCTTGTGGGGCTGTGCACATGTCTGTGAGTAATACGTGCTGTGCATGTTTAGCCCAGTAAGCGCGCATGTGAAAATGTGCCTGGGCATGCAGTACGGTATCAGATGCATGCAATGTGGTTGTTACGTAGAGAGTTCGCGTGTGCGGCTAGGCTGATAGTGGGATGCTGGGTATGTTGTAGCATGGTTTGTACAACAAGGAAGCTGTCCAGCAGGGAGTGAATGTGGCGTTGTCAACATTCTAGCAGTATTCTGCATGAGTCAGAGGCTTAGTAGGTCAAGCAGTGGCATGGTATGTTGTCTTTCAATCCCTGGAGATGGGTTGATAGACGGTAAATCCAATGCTGTTCTTTGTTGAGTAAGAACTCATCATTGTTCATATTGTTACATTCAAAGCTTTCCGCTACTGTCCAGGACATGTCGTTGGGAGAGTGCCCTTGTTGTAGGTAGTGATGAGTTAGTCTGCTGATGTTCTTCTTACACCAGATCGTGCTGCAATGTTCCACGATTCTGGTTCGTACTTTGTGTCTCGTTAAACAATGTGAACAGATTTAGTAGAAGTACCGTAAAGTGTGCAGCCAGGGGAAGTTAACAAAAAAATAAAGTTCTACACAAAACCAAATGAACACAGTAATTAGGCAATGGGAACTCATATGAGTCCCCTTTTAAGATATATTAAATACAGGAGATTTCGCAGGCGAAACAAAAAGTCAAAATAATGAAGTAATAATATACAAAATGTGTCACCTTATGCTACATACTTTGTCTTTTCTTGACACATAATTTACTCAAACCTGCGGCATAATTGTCCCCTCCCCTGCTGCATAATTCTAGTGGCCCTGGGTATCATAAGACCCTGTTCCAAGCTGTAACCTGAGGATGGGGTGCCTTTTCCCCTACTAAATGGCAACTCACACACCTCTTAGCCAATAATAGGGCTGCAGTTATATCTTTGTAACTCAACTTGGGAAAGTCATCTACAAATCCCATAAGGGGCAGCAGGGCATCTGGTTTTGTTAGCTGCCTGCATAATTCTGCACCTAAATCTTTTACCAAGAGAGCTCCGCCATGGCAGGTGTAGCATCCCCATGGAAGGTGTATTATCCCCATGGTAGGTTTATCATTCCCATGGCAAGTGTAGCACCCTCATGGTAGATGTAGCATCCCCACGGAAGGTGTAGCATCCCGATGGCAGGTGTCCCCATGGCAGGTGTAGCATCCCCATGGCAGTAGTATCATCCCCACGGCAGGTGTCACATCCCCTGTAAAGTTGTATCATCCCCATGGCAGGTGTAGCATCCTCATGAAAGGTGTAGCATCTCCACGAAAGGTGAAGCATCCCCACGGAAGGTGTTTCAACACCATGGTAGGTGTATCATCCCCATGGTAGACGTAGCATCCCCATGGCAGATGTAGCATCCCCTTCGAAGGTTTAGCATCCCCATGGTAGATGTAGCATCCCCATGGTAGGTGTAGCAACCCCTTGGCAGGTGTAGCAGCCCCATGGTAGGTGTAGCATCCCCATGGTAGTTGTAGCATCCCCATGGTAGGTGTAGCATCCCCATCGGAGGTGTAGCATCCCCATGATAGATGTAGCATCCCCATAGCAGAGAAGGTGTAGCATCCCCATGTCAGATGTAGCATCCCCTACGAAGGTGTAGCATCACTATGGTAGGTGTAGCATCCCCATGGCAGGTGTACAATCCCCATGACAGGTGTAGCAGCCCCATGGTAGGTGTAGCATCCCTGTTGATGGTGTATCATCCCCATGGTAGATGTAGCATCCCCATGGTAGGTGTAGCATCCCTGTTGGAAGTGTAGCATCCCCATGGTAGGTGTAGCATCTCCATGGTAGACGTAGCATCTCCATGGTAAGTGTAGCATCCCTGTTGGAGGTGTAGTATCCCCATGATAGGCATAGCATCCCCATGGCAGTGGAGGTGTAGCATCCCCATGTCAGGTGTAGCATCCCCTTCGAACGTGGTAGGTGTAGCATCCCCTTCGAACGTGGTAGATGTAGCATCCCCATGGTAGGTGTAGCATCCCCGTCGGAGGTGTAGCATCCCCATGATAGGTGTAGCATCCCCATGCAGGGGAGGTGTAGCATCCCCATGTCAGGTGTAGCATCCCCTTAGAAGGTGTAGCATCACTATGGTAGGTGTAGTAGCCCCATGGTAGGTGTAGTAGCCCCATGGCAGGTGTACAATCCCCATGACAGGTGTAGCAGCCCCATGGTAGGTGTAGCATCCCTGTTGATGGTGTATCATCCCCATGGTACACGTAGCATCCCCATGGTAGGTGTAGCATCCCCATGTTAGGCGTAGCATCCCCATGATAGGCATAGCATCCCTATGGCAGGAGTAACATCCCCATGATAGGTGTAGGAAGTCAGCCTGAAGATGACCACTGTATGCACAGTCAGCACTGGTGCAGATCTTCAGATGCCTAAGACTTGCAGGAGTGTAATGTGAGACCACATCTACAGATGTCATCTCACATCTTAACATACCACAGCCCATCCTGTCATGCTGCCACGTGACCCCACGTCATAGCCCTCACTTGCAGGGTCGCAGCCTTAACTGGCGGCCCTGGGCAGGGAACGTAGGTAGGGGCCCTGGAAGCAGGGGTCCGGGTGAGGCAGCCCCTGGCAGGGATTTGGCGGCCTCCCTGAGGGTGTTTGGTAGTGGAACAGAGCCGGAGGCCGCCAAATCCCTGCCAGGGGCCACCATGCAAATATGTATCCATCCTCAGAGGATTATTATATTAAGGATATATATTGGCATGGCGGACCCTGGGGTTTGGCGGCCCTGTGCAGGTGCACAGCTTGCACATGCCTAAGGCCGTCCCTGGCATTGTATCAGATGTTGCATGGCACCGAGTGGAAACAGCGTAGCTACGGTACTTATGTTTTACTAGCTCACTAACGCTGAGCTCCCATGGAGTGGGCGCTACCTGTTCGAAAAGGGTCAGAGCTTCATCAGAGTAGGAAGTGCCGTAGAAATACCACACCACGTCGTTCCGTAACATATTTTGTGCCAAACTACGCAATTTGGGCCAGTATAAAGGTTCTTATTACACAGATCGTTCTTGGCAGCATGCTAACATAACTTATTTATTTATCATAATATAACGTATACCAAAGTATCTGATGTCGTATCAGAACATATCCAAACATGCAATATGAATGGCTTGGGCAGCAGGTATTTGTAGGTATTAGTATTTTTTTATGTTTATTAAATTAATAAAACATTTGTTTTGTTCATCTCTAATTTCAGCAGTCATAAATGCCTGTGTTGGCAACTAAGTGCTGGCGCCAATCACAGGCTCAAATTAGGCACTACCTGGCGCAGCGCACTCTCTTCAAAATTGCCCCCCACTGCAGACCTGACAAGAGGTGAGCAATGTGCTCTACTGACAGGCTTCTAAGAACCTGCAGAACTCTAGAGGCCAGGCTTTGAAGCACACTGCGCTAGCTCAGAACTATCCAGTGTTCATGACCTTCACACCGGTTCCCACGCAGGTGCTACCACTGGACAAAGGGGTTCCCCAGGGGTCCATCTATGTGGCCCCTTTGGCTGCCATTATCAGATCTTGCGGTTTTGAGACGATCTCATATGCGGATGACATGCAGGTGATAATCCCTTTCGAGTCGGATCCCGCGGCAACCAGAGCCAAGTCTAAGGTCTGTATGTTGAATATAACCTCCTGGATGAGTAACAATTTCCTTCAGCTAAACTCCAACAAAACGGAGATTCTCCTGTTTGGGAAGGCTGAGGAATTGTGGTCGGTGGACTTGGGGAGGCACCCATTTCAACAAAGCAGGCAAGGAACCTGGGAATCTTGTTCGACAATAAACTTTCATTGGAACATCACGTGAAGACACTTTCGGGCACATGTTTTGAGATTATGCGGATGTTGAGGAATATATTTCCATGGATCTCCCTTGAGTTCAGAAATACCTTAATTCAGGCACTACTAGGTAGTAGATTAGACTACGGCAATGCTCTACTAGTAGGCATAAGGGAGGGCCTATCTTCCAGGCTGCAAGTGGTGCAAAACACTGCAGCGAGGCTGGCTCTCAATAAACTGGGCCGTACCCAGTCTCTACCTCTGCTGCAAACACTGCATTGGTTACCTATTAGAAAGAGAGCAGTGTTTAAGCTTTTGATGTTAGTATTTACAGCAATGCAAGGGATGGGACCTGTATACCTAAGGAAGAAGGTAATTCCCTATGTCCCTGGTCGCCAGCTCAGAAAGAGCAAACAGAAACTGCTATGGCCGTGTAAAATCAGTAAATCTAAAATGGTTGGGCGTGCTTTTTCTCATCTTGCTCCCTTCCATTGGAACAGATTACCGGATGAGATCTGAGCGTGTACCCCGTTGGGGCTGTTTAAGAAACAGTTGAAAACATGGATGTTTTAATGGCTTTGGGGCTTGTGTAACCAGGAGTGTGCTGACAAGGCGCCGAGAGATCCACCTGGGGATGATTTGTTGCGCTATATAAGTTTTAATAATAATAATAATAATACCACCTCAGGCCTAAGATGCTCCAGAGCTGCAGCATTCCAGTGCGAACCAAGCAATGATCTTTGACAGCAAAAACCTCTTTCTGGCCTGTTCTTCCACCTGGTGGGAAACCATATCATCCCTTGGGGTGTGCGCGCTCACGTTCACCCACTGACGGCTCACGTGCAAAACGTTCAACGTGACAATGATCACCTTCCAATGGGGTGATAGTCACAGAATTAAATAGCCCTCGTTTGGTATATCGTAATCTTTAATCAATGTATTACTATCTTTTTTTTTAAGTAGAAAACTAGTTGACATTATACACAACATTTATCTCGGTCTGCATTCGAAAAGTGCCTTAAAAGTTGCTTTCACATGCTTAGTTATTAAATACTACACTCAAGAATGGCATTCCTAACGTAAAGTGTTACTTTTATTAGACATTACACAAAATGCAGACATATACTGCATTATCTTCATGTCGTATGATTATATGGTCATTTTATTAAGATAATTACACCCCACTATTAACCACTTCTAAGCACCATATATAACATATGTCACTGTTATCTAGTTTCATAGTGCTCGATTTATCAGTCTCAGAAGGATGGAATGCATATATGTCCATGCCATGATTACAGCTCGCATCAGATCTTAGTAGTTAGGGATTCACTACGAGTATCGAATTCTCGGGCCTAGGTATTTCCAGAAACACTGGCAATTACGGGGAATACATGGTGCACCCAGGGTACCTTTAGAAATGTTTTTGCTCCCAAAGGGATTTGTGTTCCTAATTGTGGGTCCACAGTCCATTACGCTTAATTTCAGCTTTGCTGCTTTTTAAAAGATGCCTGTAAAGAGCTCTCCATAAGACTGCATTCTCGACACCCCCCTTAAACAAGTTGCCATGGGTCTCACTAGGGTCCACAAGAGTATATACTAACCTGGAGCTACCACTGTCCCTAACCATGAGACGCCAGCTGTCCCCGGGGGACAACACACTTTACCGCAGTTAATAGCTTATGATGGGCAAAATCTTAAGCAACTTCTCCAGTTCAGCTATAATTAATCATGCCACCGGAAATAAAGATGTAACAGACAAACAGCCCTGTCCAACAAGCATTTGCAATGCAATAGGACTCGCATTTACGTGAGACCTATTGCAAATTGCATCACAGACAATGGGCAGGAGGTTGGGGGCACGGCATGGACAAAGGGAGTGCCGGTGGGGGGGTGCTTTGTGAGCACAAAGGACTGCTCACAGTCCACGTACGGTGTAACAGTCCAAGTAAAGGGGCCAGTAGCCATGGGAGGTGACAACGACATTGCCGTCATAAGGAGAGACTAACAAGCTTCGAAATGAATCAGAAGACAGAATTTACGGAGGACAAAGACACAAGCCAATGGGCAGAGAGTGGGCGGAGCTTCCATGATGCATCCACTCCGTACTGAATACAGCATGCCACGCAAAGTGAGCAGTGCATGCGCGCTGCCGCTATAGGCTCGACCTAAAAATGATCTACTGGGTAACAGCTATTTCTCAATTAGTGGAAAACCAGATTCAAACAAACCACATGTATAACTTCAGTGAGGCCGGTGTCAGAACTCACATACTCACTTACTCAGCCACTTGTATATTCCATTCAGTGACATAAGCACCACCTCTAGAGATCTGACTGCAACTATATGTCACTCATGCCTTAACTGTACATGTTCTGTGAGCACTGAAAGATTGCAGTAATCTGCCCAGCTGGATCTGTTCTATAGGAATGAAAGATTGCACTTACTGTTTTCTGTGAGAGAGGGAACCTTGCTTTGCTACTGCCATGGTGTCTCTCTTCTGTGAGTAAGCTACGGCTATCTCATTTATACCCGTCCTGTGATGGGATAAGATTGCGCTGCTGCTCCTCTAGCTGTACCTGTCCTCTATGGGAGGGGGGTTTGCACTGTTTATGTCCAAGGCATACCTCTTCTCTGTAGAAGGCTTGTCTCAATTGGCTTTGCATCATTTTATAAAATATAAAAAAAGATATTACGAATGCACTTGCATATTATAATTAGCCCAGTTAGAAGATTTTGTGGAAGCCACTGCAAAGACTTGTTGATCAGAGACCTTGGTTTAAACCCCAGCTACGCACTTCGAGAAAACTGTTTGATCCAGAGTAACCACTTTTCTACAATGTGTCTCCCTTCCATAATTATTGTGTTTGGGAGCTCATTGAAAACATTCAGCTCATGATGTGCACTGCAGAAAAATCTCGCTTGCATAGGGGTTAATAAACCATAATGTTGCTCTATCTATAAAATAAAGGCTTATGTAAGAGAAATACGATAACTGACTAGCCTCATTAGTTACTAATACATTTTTCAAGGTAGAAAGGGTGGAGTTCATAAATTCTAATAAAGTCTACTCCATGCAGTAATACACACGTATCTGGTAAACTGAAACAATCCAAAATTCACTTTTGTTTTCTATAAAGGTTTCTAAATGAAGTCGCAGTCAGCCTCACTTGCAGCAGGGCAGGAGGTGCAAGCTGAGCTAAGAGTTGTTATCTTCAGCCTCCAATAGACTGGCTTTCCAGACAGGATGCAACACAGGTGGGTCTTGTGATGAATGAATGGACCCACCTGTCACCACCTCACTACCACTGCCCTATTAGCACTCGTAGTGAGTCAGTAGATGCTTAGATGTTTGGCATGTACCTCATTGTCTCAGGACCTGTGCACCCTTGCCACACACCCAGACAGAAGCAAGTGTGGCTTATCAGCATGACCAAGGCTGTTTCACAGAGCAGCCTAGGACATACCACACATGCTGACAGCCTTGGCAATAGAGCAAGTGGAACCCGAGGAGATGTGCCCATCTGCTCACCACTTTGTGATGCAGTTGAACTTGCCATATGCGCCAGGTAATCTTTTGCATTGTTAGACCTGCAACCCTGGCGTAGTATTCCCTGAGACCTTTTGCCTTCACCTCCTATTTGTGCTTAACCTATATAATTAATATAAACCAAATAAACTCAATCCCTAAGCAGTGCTCACTACGTGCACTCATTCTTTGTTCCCTATGTGCAGACTATGCTGGTTGTTAAATCACCATTAAGCACTGCAACACGTAACAGCTGTATACATCCTGTAATGTGTGCAAACCAAGGATGTGTATTACACATGGTTGTATTTCATTTTACTACAGTTACCCCTGAAGAAAGGCAATTTGTGCCCGAAATGCATTGGGTCAAGAACTCCTCACATTGGATGATATATCATTTTGAACCTTTGTGTGTCATATCAGCAAAGCCTGGAGCACTCGTAGAACTGTACATCGTAAAATTATCTAAACACAAATCATGGATGATTTTGGGATTACTCTGAAATACAATGGATCGAAATTTTGAAGAAGATGTCTGAACCTTATTGGACAATATACGTACACATGCTGTGCATCCTGGGTTTGGGGCCCGACGATGTTTATACTTTGCCATAGCCTCTAAGTTAAGCCTGACTGCTTTTGTGTCAAGCTGCCATAGGGTAAAGTATAGATTTATTTATTGACTTTTATGGTTCTCCCTGACAAGAATTAAGTGTAATACTTGAAGGGAGTTCCACCCCACTCAACCAATATCTTATACATAGTATTTGATGTTCCATGCCTAGAGACCTCGTTGGACTTGGCCCACTCTGCAGGGTCACCCCCAAACGTTTTGACTTTACCCCATCTATTTTTGCTGAATTCATTTTTGTGGCTCTAGGACTCTGTACACTTTAAAGTGTTTGTGTTCTCTACCTTACACATGGTAGAAATGATTTTCCTCCAATTGTGATACTGCATGTTCCTAGGGTCTGTAAATTAAATGCTACTAGTGGGCCTGCAGCACCTATTGTGCTGCCTACCTAAGTAGCCTTTTAAAATATGTCCCAGGACTGCCATTGCAGCCTCTGTGTGTAGTTTTTACTTGTCATTTCGACCTGGCCAGCTAAACCTCTTCAATATGCTAGTTCACCAGAGGTGAACTAGAACCAACGTGCATTACTCTATGCCTGAGGACATCAATAATAAACAGTCCATA
This sequence comes from Lissotriton helveticus, assembly GCF_964261635.1. Classification (NCBI taxonomy): domain Eukaryota; kingdom Metazoa; phylum Chordata; class Amphibia; order Caudata; family Salamandridae; genus Lissotriton; species Lissotriton helveticus. The sequence continues at coordinate 138,253,622 of NC_136061.1, forward strand.
TTTGCTTTTTATTAATATACATAATTGTCTGGAAAAAATTGTTATGATCCTCATACTGTTATACACAGTCTATTCAATACATGTTGATTTCAAGCTTTTGATACCAGCACAAAAGTTATTCCACACTTGAAAATGAGTGTTGTGGTATATCAATGCAGAAAACTGATAATTAACATTTTGATGATGCACCCAATACATATCAATGCAAAAAACTGACGATTAACATTGTTCATGATGCACCCAATGCATTTCGGGTGTAACTCCCTTTGTTAGGGGTAACTACAAATAAGGGAAAAGGAGTCTAAGAAGAACAACTTAAGAGTCAGGTAAAAGCAGTGTAAGGCAAGGAGCAGCAGGAATTCATAAAAGAAGAGGAAATTAAAAGGAATAATAATGACCGTATTTGAAAGAATCACTACGGCATTAGCCACTAATTTAAGAAAATACAGCACTATGAATAAGAGACAGACAAACGGCTGGTTAAATCATGATTGTACACGGGCCAAACAAGAATTAAATAAGGCCCTACATATAACACCTAGAGATAGGATAGAAATCAACCGATACAGATCACTATATAAACAGGCCTTAAAAGAAGGAAGAAAGAGGTACAAGAGGAGGCCTGGTCGAAATTGAATGAATCAAGCCTCAGAAACAAGGGATTCTATCCTTTTTTGGAAGGTGATAAGCTCGCCGATGTGGAAAGACGAACAAGATCCTATTATTGCAACAGTCATTGACCCAAATGATTTGCTTACACATTTTTGTGGAATTTTAAATATATCTGCCAATAATATAGAAAAGTAATCTCCTTTAACTACCATACCTCACAACAGATTAGGCAAAAGAAGGTAATCACAGCAATTATTAAAATGAAACAGGGTAGGGCTTGGGGACCTGATGCGGTTCGGGCCGATGCATACAAAAATAATTACAGTTATGGGCTCTTATTTTAACTGAGGTCTGTAATACAGTTGCAAAATGTTGCGTTCCTTATTCATGGACGGATAGTACAATTGTCCCTTATCTTAAAAAGGGGAACAGGGGAGACGCAATATGCTACTATCCCATATCCCTTTTACACTCATCTGTAAAGATCATGGGCGAATAGTCCTTGGACGATTGGAGAACTGGGTCAACGATAGCAACATCTTGACAGAATCCCAATATGGCTTTGGGGGGGGGGCGGAGATGGGGACAGTAGAGCAGTGCATACATCTGAATTTAATAATTGACAACTACACGATGGCCAAGGAAGTACACATTCACTTATGCTTCACAGACCTACGCTCGGCCTTTGACTGTGTAAACCAAGCTACACTGTGGGAAACAATGATTGATATGGATGCCCCTGATTATATTGTTTAATTTTTATCACAACTATATTTAAATTGTCAGTGAGAGTAAGGTATGGAAGGGAAGGAGAGTGCCCCCAAAGTTTCAAGGTGATCAGGGGAATAAGACAGGGTTGTGTCATTGCACCCTTTCTCTTCTCACTATTCATTAATGGGGTTGACAATACTCTCCAGAATTTGAATACTGATGCCCCGAAAATAGGTTTTCACCCAACCCCGCTACTCCTGTATGCAGACAATGCAGTCTTAACATCCAGAACTGCAAACGGACTACAAGAACTGGTCGAAGCATTCGTCTCATACATGGATCAAAAAGACCTAAAACTAAATCTCACCAAAACATTTGTGATTGGTTGTGGTCGAGGTAGGGCTAAGAAAAAGTCTCATCGGTGACCGTCCTGACTTCGTCAGAAGCGGTCGCTCCCTACAGCCCCTGGTCTCCTGTGCTTACTGCTGTGCCTCTCTACTGCCTGGCTTACGCTGTGCTGCCTGGGTATCGTAGCGCTGCTCTGCTGCCCTGAAATTGATAGCGCTTCACTGTGCCTGCTCGCATTGTATGTGTAGAGTGCCTTTATTGCCTGGAAATCGTAGCGCTCGCATTACCTGATTGTATTAATTACTTGTGCCCCATTTCGTTAGTGCCTCTCTGCCCACAGCGTAATTTATTTATTTAATTCCCCCAACCGGTTCCCGGTTTCGTTTCTGCCGCCATTCTTGTTGTTGTTGTGCCCGGAGCCCGCCCTCTCCACCACGCACCCGCCTCCCAGCTGCTCCTCCCTCGCCCCTCCCCTTCCACTATCCATATATGACAGATGCATTCGCGCGCAGCGTTCACGCGCAGCGGACGCGCCCTATGTGCGCCGAAGGTGCGCCAAAGGTAAGCCCGTCTACGCCCGTCGGCGCCTGGACCGCGCCCAGCGCCAGACCCCCTGGTCCTCGCAAAACCCACCCCGCCCGCATAACGTATGACGCCACCACCCTCTCTGCCCTTAACCCCGGACTCACCCCACAATGCTGCGTAGCTACTCCTGGACACACCCACGGACCATTCTCATGCCACTCATGCAAGTTCACCTGCATCAGGACCCACACCAAATCCTCATCTTCCACACACAGCTCCGACTCTAACCACCTGAAGTGCATCCTGCTGAACACCCGCTCGGTCCACAGACACGCTACTGAACTCTGGGACCTACTCGACACTACATCACCAGACGTCGCCTTCCTCACTGAAACATGGATGAACGCCTCATCAGCACCCGACATCGCCATAGCCATCCCGGACAATTACAAGATCATACGAAAAGACCGTCCCATCCAAACAGGAGGTATCGCCATCGTCCATAAAAACACCATCCGAATCACGACCAGTTCCGACGACAACCTGACGACCGCCGAACACCTCCATTTCCAGATCCACACTGACCCCAGAACCACACTGAGAGGCACCCTCATCTACAGACCACCAGGAACCCGCACACAATTCAACGAAGACATCACTGACTTCATCAGCCCACACGCCCTATCCTCCGAGGACTACATTCTACTGGGAGACCTCAACTTCCACCTGGAAAAGAAAACGACAGCAACACCACCACCCTTCTGGACAACCTGGCCAATCTCGGACTCAAACTACTTGTTGACACCCCCACCCATCTAGCCGGACACACGCTCGACCCCATCTTCACCTCCAGCAAACACATCTCCTTCGATCACACCACAGCTCTTCATTGGACGGACCACAGCTGCGTCCACTTCAGCTACAAAAAGACCTCGACCCACAACCCCCCACAACCGATTCCTAGAAGAAACTGGAACAATATCACCACCGACCAACTCTTCACATCGCTTAACCAATACCCTCCTGCCATATCATTGGACCCAAACCAAGCTGCCACCATCCTCACACAATGGATCACCCACAGCGCTGACGAATTAGCACCCTTGAAACACCACCAGACCAAACACGGTAGCAAAAAGGCCCCCTGGTTCAACGGTGACCTTAAGAAATCCAAGAAGTTATGTCGTACCCTCGAGAAAACCTAGAGAAAAAACCCAACCACTGACAACCTGACCACCTTCAAGAACGCAATTCGCAAACACCACCAATTAATCCGTTCCACCAATAAATCTGCATTCAAGGATCGACTCGACAACAACGCCCACAACAGCAAAGAACTATTCAACATCGTCAAAGAATTTACCAACCCCATCGCCGGCACCAACGACATCACTCCCTCCCAAGACCTCTGCGACTCTTTATCCTCTTTCTTCCACAACAAAATCGCCGACATACATAACAGCTTTGTAAACCAGACTGAACAACAGACCACTCCACCCACCTCCGAACCAAAACAGCACTCTCACAACCTTAACGCCTGGAACCCAATCACTACTGAAGACACCATCCGCCTGATGAACTCCATACACTCAGGTTCACCAACCGACCCATGTCCCCACCACATTTTCAACAAAGCAGACTCCATCATCGCTCCCCATCTCCGTGATGTCATCAACTGCTCCCTCAACTCCGCAACCTTCCCGGAAAGCTGGAAACATGCCGAACTCCTGAAGAAACCCACAGCAGACCCCTCGGAACTTAAGAACTACCGCCCCATCTCACTCCTCCCTTTCCCGGCCAAAGTCATTGAGAAAGCCGTCAATAGTCAGCTCGCCGCCTTCCTCGAATCCAACAAATCGCTCGACCCTTCACAATCCGGCTTCCGAGCCAAACATAGCACCGAAACCGCCCTCATCGCAGCTACAGACGACATACGAACACTACTGGACAACGGAGATACAGTTGCCCTCATCTTACTTGACCTCTCTGCAGCCTTCGACACAGTCTGTCATAACACCCTCATACAACGCCTTAGCAACATCGGAATACAAGGAAAAGCTCTGGACTGGATCATCTCATTCCTCGCCGGAAGAACCCAGAGAGTCCGCCTCCCCCCATTCAAATCAGAGGCCACCGAAGTCATCTGCGGAGTACCACAAGGATCATCGCTCAGTCCCACCCTCTTCAATGTTTACATGAGTCCCCTCGCATCCATCGCGCGACAACACAACCTCAACATCATCTCCTACGCAGACGACACCCAGCTGATCCTCTCCCTCACCAAAGACCCAAACACCGCAAAAACTAATCTACACGAAGGAATGAAAGAAGTAGCCGATTGGATGAAGAACAGCCGCTTAAAACTAAACTCGGACAAAACAGAAGTCCTCATCTTAGGATCATCCCCCTCTGCCTGGGACGACTCATGGTGGCCACCGGCCCTGGGTACAGCACCCACACCCACAGATCACGCACGTAACCTGGGTTTCATCCTAGACTCCTCCCTCTCGATGACCAGACAAGTCAACGCCGTCTCATCTTCATGCTTCAACATCCTACGCATGCTCAAAATTTTTTGCCGTTGGATCCCCACCGAAACAAGAAAGACAGTCACCCACGCACTGGTCACTAGTCGACTAGATTATGGAAATACCCTTTACGCCGGAACCACAGCCAAACTACAAAAAAAACTCCAACGCATCCAAAACGCCTCAGCCAGACTCATATTGGACATCCTCCGTCACACTCACATTTCCGGTCACCTGAAAGACCTCCACCGGCTCCCCGTAAACAAGAGAATCACATTCGGCCTCCTCACCCACGCACACAAAGCCCTATACGACTTAGGACCAGATTGCCTCAACACATGACTACCCTTCTACACACCCACCCGTCAACTACGATCATCCTATCAAGCCCTCGCCGCAATTCCGCGCATCCATAGATCCACCATGGGTGGAAGATCCTTCTCCTACTTAGCGGCCAAGACTTGGAACTCTCTCCCCTCTAACCTCCGTCTTACACAGAACCACCTCTCCTTCAGAAAACAGCTTAAAACCTGGCTCTTCGATAAGTAATGCACTGTTCATTTCCTCAAGCGCCTTGAGACCCTCCGGGTGAGTAGTGCGCTATACAAATTCCTGAACTTGAACTTGAACTATTATGTAAGAGATTATAAGCTAACATAAGTTCAAAGTTATCCCTATCTAGGCATTATATTTTGCTTTAATAGTAATTGGGGTCCCCATATAGACCAGTCTAGACTCAAATTTATTAAAACTATGGAGGCGATTTTTAGATTTTGTAACAAGATAGGCAGTAAACCGATTCGCAATATGCTTAAAATATATACCAGTATCAACCTATGGCTCTGTGGTATGGGGTAATGCCAATCTAAACACATTACATTCCTGTGAAAAATACTTTTTTTAACCGTATGCTGGCTGTACCAAGGTCTACCGCCGTATACCTTTTACATAAATGGCTGAATGCACCATATGTTGCCGACTTAATTCAAGTAAGAGACTTATGCACATTGGCATAACATTTGGTGCATGGAGGGACCAAAGTTCACAAGGGATATAATTAAGGACTACTTAGCACTGGAACACACTAACAAAATCCTGTGGCTAGTATATATGGACAAGCTGCTGAAGAATATCGATAAGGACCTATCAGCGAAAAATCCCGGATGTATGACGTTACAACGCAGGCTATTACAACGCCTGCCTTAACAACGCGGTTTTTACATCGCAAACCTTTACAACGCATAGCGCTTAGAGGTGCTGGATAGTGGTAAGTATAATTTTCTATTCCAACTCCAGTCCCCGTGGACACTAGGGAAGGTGTTGGATAGAAAATTAAACTTATTCCCTAGCCTAGAGCCCCCCCCAGCGCAATGCATTGTAATGGTTTGCGTTGTAATGACTGCGTTATAATGGTAGTGCGTTGTAATAGTTTCGTTGTAAAGGTTGTTCACGAAAAATCCCACAGGTATTTTGCAGTATATAGTCTACTTGACTATCTAGTCAAAGTCACAAATACTCACAACAGATTTTATTTGACAAAGTTGCGTTCATGATTTTCGAAGTGGGTGACCCAATAAACCCTTGCGAGGTTGGGCTGTAAATTGTTTTAAATATTTGCCAACAAGGGAATTTGTTGATATATAATTTACAGGTAATTGAACAGTACTAATCTTTTTAAGTTTAAAATCAACTTGTATAAATCACAACCTGTTATACACTTATTTTGCCACTTCAATTTTTGGCGCAATGGTAAAAACTCATCAGAAAAGATAATGCTACACGGGGAATAGGTTCATAGAAATTGAATTTTATATTAAAGTTATCATCATTCAGGGTACATCATTCATATCTTCAAAAGAAGAAAAAAGAGAAATTAAAGCAACAATATACAATTGGACAAGAAGTAAATTAATTGTTCTTAAAATCCAGTTGCGTTGAGTTCTACTCTTTAGAGATATATGGCAGCTGATCTTGTCTATCTCGTCTCCTTGTTTTATTTGGACTCTCATGCACAGATCGATTGCCTCGCGACTACGCCACTCCGGATTGTGATTAGTTCTTCTACAACAACCCTGAAATAATTCATTGGTGAAGCGGATCACAAGACGCAGCGACTATCTCCATCTCTGTGCATGAGAGTCCAAATAAAACAAGGAGACGAGATAGACGTGCAACAGTCAGTTACCTTGACATGGTGATACAACTAAGTTGATAAACAGGGTTCTTAACTATTTTAAAGATGGCCTTAAGGATTTGAAACAAAAATAAGGCCGAAACGTCGACTTCAAAATCCACATCTTTTTAGACAGTTTTGTTCTGGACAACGTGGAACTCAACGCAACTGGATTTTAAGAACAATTAATTTACTTCTTGTCCAATTGTATATTGTTGATTTAATTTCTCTTTTTTCTTCTTTTGAAGATATGAATGATGTACCCTGAAAGATGATAACTTTAATATAAAATTCAATTTCTATGAACCTATTCCCCGTGTAGCATTATCTTTTCTGATAAGTTTTTACTATTGCGCCAAAAATTGAAGTGGCAAAATAAGTGTATAACAGGTTGTGATTTATACAAGTTGATTTTAAACTTAAAAGATTAGTACTGTTCAATTACCTGTAAATTATATATCAACAGTTGCGTTCAGGCATTATCCATGAACTGTTGGCCTTTCCAAAGCATGAAAGATGGCAGAAAATAATTTACAGATGCCATTTGACGGGAAAGCCAACAAGTCCATGATGCATTTTATGTTGGTCTGTAAGTTTTATCAAGATATAAGGAAAACCTTTTTACTGCCAGTTTTTATTGCACAGAAACTATTCTTTCATAAGGATGCCATGACATTTATTCGTACCCTTGACTACAAATTAGCATGCCGAGCTGCCGCTGGATTTATAAACAGGGCTATACAAAAAAGGAAATCGCTTGCATCTTTAGACAATTTAGTCTACGAAGCTGATTGAAAGATGATCTCAGGCTGATAATAATTTTTAAATGATAACGAGGTGATTTATACAAATGAAGTCTTAACTGTCATTGAATAAGCCTTAACTCTATGTAAGATGTGTTTTTAATTCCATGTATTTTATTGCATTAATTGATAGTAATGTTTTTAATTATATGCACTTTTATGGATCGATAAAAAGATTTGAATAAAGTTAATATGATGATGAAAAGGAATAATGCTCCATAACACCAGTCTGCATCATTAGTGTACCCAAAATCCAAACACTGAACGATATTTCCTTGTGAATAGTTTATCTACTTAGTTATGCTGACACATTGGATACCAGAAATTTGGTGTACATGAACTAAGTAATGATCCTCAATACGAGTGCGTTAGAAATAGGGGTCTCTAGTTGGCAATGGTTTGCACCTTTCTCAAAGTAGTGACCCTTCTTCCTATTCAGGTTAAGAGGGGTTGCACTTCTAAAATAACCCCTGTTCATGCCTTTGGTAGATTGGCGCGAGCAGAAAGGTTTATATCAGAGGCAGTGTGTAAAGCATTGTTCATGCATACAGTAACACAGTGAAAACATTATGAATGGGCACCAAACCAATGTAGAAAATTAAGGAAAACGTTATCCAAACCAGAAATTCCCAATATGATAAAGATCCACCATCCAATACTGTAAAAATAGTTATTTTGAAGGATAACCTTCAAAGTGCAAAAATAGCTGAAAAACACACTTCCTTGTCATTAGCTCCGTCCAGGGCTACTGCGATGCTGAAAGCAATAGAGTCTAACAGTTCCAGCCGACCGCGTTGGTATGGGCCAGCTAAAGCATTAACACACTTGTAGAGAGTACCTTTCTTGTTGCGGCCGACACGTTGGTATGGGCCGGCAACCGTTGTGATGTGAAGTGCAAGCAGTGCAGCGTATGATGCCCGCCTGGGACAGTGCAGGCAGCAGCTCGGTGATGGTCATCCCACGGCGTTGATGAGGCCAAGGCTAGCAATGCTGAGTGAGGCAGTACTTGATGCAGTGCTGGCAAGTCATGGTGCAGGCCATTGTGCCGGTCGATGTTTGTGTCGTGCAGCGACGGTGTCGGTGACTTCCGGTGACTTCCGAGCAGAGTCACAGCTCGGTGAGACCAAGGATACAGTGCGGCAGTGCCCTCTGCGTTACCGTCAGGGCACATAACCAGTGACAGACTCAGTGACAGAGTCGCTGCTATTCTTCTTCTGCATTGGCTGAACCCATTGGTTCAGAGACGGTACTCAGAAGGATGTGAAGTCTTTGCTTTCCCTGAGACATCTTGACCAGGGGGCAAGCTTAACCTGAAGCCCTTGGAGATAATTGGTCAAGCAGGATACACACACAATTCCTCTCGTTGGCAGAATCAGCTACTGCAGGCCAACCCCAGACAGCACACAGTAAAGGGCAAGTATTTCTCCTCCAGCTTCTTCCAGCTCTTCTACACAGCAGAGGTTCCTCTTGAATTCCCAAAAGTGACGAAAAAGCATTGTCTATTACAGACCAGGCCCATTCAGGTGTGAAAGAAATCTCCTCCCCCTACCCTGAATGCAGCCCAGTACTATTCACCTCAGCCCTGTTTCACCCTGGGAAGGCAGGACATACCTCAAACCCCCAAGTGGCTGTCTAAACTGAATGCACACCCCCAGCCCCTATCACCTCAAAACCAGACAGTCAAGCAACAAACCTAGTACAGACATACTGGATGGCTAAGCAAGAAAATGCCTACTTCCTAAAAGTGCTATGTTCAAACCCAGAATGTAAAAATCATCCTTACTAAAAGATGCGTTCAGGCGTACTAAACCCCATTGTCCCATGTTGTTCCCATGGGTAGTTAGACTTATAAGATGTTATAAGTAACCTCCCCATTCTATCCTATGGAACAGATAGCCTTTCAATAGTGAAAAACAAGCTTGGCAGTATTTCACTATCAGGACATGCCACACACATCAGAACATGTCCTACCTTTCACATACACTGCACCCTGCCGACAGGGGTACCTTGGGCCTACCTTAGGGCTGACTCACATGTAAGAAAGGGAAAGGTTAGGGTCTGTCAAGTGGGTGCACATGCCAGGTCGACAAGGCAGTACTAGACCGCACACAGGAAATGCAGTGGCAAGCTTGAGACCCTTTTGCAAGGCTGCTTGTGTGGGTGGCACAATCTGTGGAGCAAGCCCACTAGCAGCATTTGGTTTACAGGTCCTGGTCACACACGGTGCACTGTGCTCATGACTTAGCAGTAATTCAAATAAGCCAATTGTGGACACACTAATCCATGATAAAAATTTGCAGCAGGAGCACTTGCACTTTGGCACTGAACAGCAGTGGCAAAGTTCCCAAAGCATATAGACCAGCAAAACGAAGTCCAACACATAGTAAAACAAAGGAGGCAAAGGAAAAAAATACAGAGAAACTCCACGCCAAGGTTGCCAGGTCTAACATAGTGCCTCTGACACCGTTTGTGAATGTGTTGTGATTCACAACAAAGTGTGAACCATTAACCAAAAAGCATTCATAGAAAACCAGATCCTAGAAAAAGTGAAACTACAAAGCCCAACATGCATCTTGATTAAGCCAATGGTAAGTTTATGAATACACTCACAGTCAAAACATCTGTAAATCTGTAATAGATACAAATCCTGGATTTAAAGGTCCTTCTGAGGTTAATCAAACCGTATTGTAAGATAATAAACTACCAAACCTCCAAGAAGTGAAAAGTGCCCTTAAAAGAAAATAACGGAGAATGCAAAAAGTTAGGTATGCAGAGGTCCTTAGGTGGAAACTAAAAAAGAATACGTTAAACCCGTCAGGCTGCAACTATCAATCCGCTCTAATATATACTGGTGTATGAGAACCACTGGTAATGGCCAAGCCACTTTGGAACGGCAATGTTCAGTTCAAACAATTTGGCCAAGTAAAGTTGAACAAAGTACATGCACATTAGTGCCCATTTCAAGCAGGACCTCCTTGAACATGTTGTGTGACAGTGTATGTGCGCAATAATAGAAGAAAATGCGGGTAGGGCCGAAGCTATCTTTGCCCATTTTGCTGCTGGTGTACCTCGTGCAGCCCTTTACTTTGGATCACTGTGCTGGGAGAAAGCTTCCTGACTAGCTTGACTAACCTGGAATCTGACACTGGTGCAAGGGGTGAGCCGCCATGCTTTAAGGTCGCTGGGGACCACTTGTCCCATAATTCCTCCCTGCTCACGCACCTGCCACTAATCAGCCCTAAATCAAGTGTGGCGGTATTCCGTGGCACTGGACGCTTCTGGGCTAAGCCCAGGCCAAGAGAGGGCCAGTTCATTCAAGTCATTACCCGGAGGAGACTGAGCCGGGCCACCCATCTAACTTCTGTCCTTCCAAAAGTTACGCTTTCTTCAGTGAATTCACTTCTTCATCTTATTTGCTCGATGGTGCCTGTGGTGTGGTGACAGCTTATCTGTATTGTGCATGCAATGGCTGTTCACCCTCAGATGTCCACCTGGCCCCAACATTAAGGTGAGGGTCTTATAAAACTCAAATTGACTATGTTCTTCTAGATATTAGACTTTGGGAACATATGTCTGACATGAGGTAGTCGAACTTGAAGAAAGTGATCATGATTCCTTAGTTCTTTCTATTAGTGAATTGTCATCAATTGCCACTTAACCTAATTCTGGGGAATATGAACAGCAGTTTAAATGGACTAATAAGGGAAGAAATGTTAAATGGGAGGCTGTAAATTGATTCCCCAGGACAACAACCACACTACATCCGTCTCTTGCTGTTCGTATGGAGGTCCTGTTTGCTCACTGGAATGACTGTGGGAAGATTATGACGGAGCACATTGAACTCTATATCATGCTGGGGGTCTTTTTCTGCATAGGTCTGCCAGAATAGGCAGGCAATCTTTTAACAGTGGGTGGTTTAATAAAAGTTACAGGAGGTCAAGCATACTTTATTAGCAGCAATTAAAGCTGTGGATAACTGAGAGATCGGGCCACAAGAGCAGCCTACAGGTAAGAATTAAAGCAGGCGATAGGGAACGGGAGGACAAAGTGTGGTCAGATTTATGCAAGGCTGTCAAAACCAATGACCAAAGTAGATTCTGGCATCTTATTAACAGTGCTCGTGACAACTCTCAGTCCCCTTCTGGGTCCTCAACACTCCTGTGTGAATGGACTTCCCATTTTAACAATCTCTACTTCATTTCTTCAGATCCCAATTGCATCCTAGAGAGCCCCGATAGTGATAGTTTAGAGAAGGTAGCCCCACTGGTGTTTTAATTAACAGAAACCTTTACAACAGTCAACACACTAAAACAAAGGAAGGCTCCTGGCTTGGGCAGAATCCCAGGTGATTTATATTAATTTAACATCAATATCTGCCATACATTAATACTATTACAAATGCAATTACAGCTGGTGCCCCAATTTCTCAAAGTGGAAGGGGGCAGAGATTGCACCCATATTTAAAAAGGGTAGCCCCAGTGATCCATCTAACTTTCATCCAATTAGCCTTCTGGATAACCTCCAGTAGGTTTTCTGTAAATAAATTCTGGGCAGGTTAATAGGGTGGATTGATAAGAGCAATGCAATCACAAATTTCCAAGCAGGAGTCAGACCCTCAACTAGTGTGATTGACCAAGTGTTCAGGTTTCTGCAGATCAAGTGGAAGACTGTTGATCTAGAAGCCAGAGATCTGTTTATGGCTTTTGTCGATCACAGCACAGCTTTTGATTTACTGGGCTACTCTCCGAGAGATGGTGGTCCCAATAGAATTACTAAACATTATTGTACTTATGTGTAAGACTTGGGATCCTTGGCATGGTTTCCCTTGAATTTTGCTTCGAACACCTTTATTTTTGATGCTCTGCAGGATTTCGGTTTTGCTGGCTTAGATGCTCTGGGCACTTTGCCACTGCTGATCAGTGTCAAAGTGCAAGTGATGCATGTGTAAATTGTTGTTACAATTGGTTTTCCCTGATTTGTATATTTGATTTACTGGCAAGTCCCTAGTAAAGCGCACTAACGTGTGCCAGGGCCTGTAAATCAAATGCTTCTAGTGGGCCTGCAGCACTGATTGTGCCACCCACATGAGTAGCGCTGAAAAGGTATTTCAGACCTGCCACTGCAGTGTCTGTGCACAGTTTGTTAACTGCCATGTCGACTTGGCAAGTGCACCCACTTGCCAGGCCCTAACCTTCCCTTTCCTTACATGTAAGGCACCCCTATGGTAAGCCCAAGGTAGCCCCCTGGGCAGGGTGCAGTGTATGTGAACGGTAGGACATGTACTGGTGTGTGTGACATGTCCTGATAGTGAAATGCTGCGACTTTCGTATTTTACTATTGAAAGGCTATCTTGCCCCATAGGATAGAATAGGAAATGGTTTATAATATCTTACAAGTATGACTTCCAGTGGGATAAGATAGAGAAATAAAGTTTAGGCTCTCTGAACTCAGAATTTAATAATAAATGTATTGGTATTGATGTTTTTTTTTTAATATGTGTTTGATAATGACACTTTTAGAAAGTAGGTAGTTGCCTCTGCCTGTTTGTGTATTGACTGTGTGGTGACAGGCGCTGGAGATGTGCATTCACTGTAGACAGCTACTGGGGAGTTGAGGTGTGCCTGGCCCCTTCTGGATGACTCAGAGCTAGGCTGAATAGACCTTGGCTGAATTCAGAGTAGTGGGAGGAGTTGTCCTTGCCCCTGAATAGGTCCTGTCCCCCTTGCACAATGATGTCTCCCCCCCCTTGCGGTCATACTGCACCAGTGAGGACAGAACTGGTTTGGACTGGGATCGGAGACCCTTGCACAAAGAGAAAAAAACATTTTGGGGTATAAGTATTAGACCTAAAACCCCAGAACTTTAGATCACTTCGGGACTCAAGAGGAACCTTTGCCAACGAGAAGAGCTGTGAGGAGGAGACCTACCCCTTTGCTGTGTGCTTTGTGGGGCTGGCCTGCAGTAGCTTTTCTGCCAAGGAAAGGACCTAGAATGGAAATTTGCTTTTAACCTTCTTGAAGAAGCTCTTCAAGAGCATATATGTGCTGGCCTACTGTTCTGAAGTCTCAGGGACACAAATACTTCACCCCCCAGCACCCCTGAGCTCTGCTGGTAAGAGTTCTGATATGCCAGGAGGTGCCTGTTCAAGTTCTGGGACTCTGGAGATTGTCCCTGCTGTTTGGGAGCTGGAAGAAAAGAAGTAATGAAGAAATCGATGCATAGCTCTTCTTGCGGCTGTTTTTCCGATGCAGCACCACTGTGCAAGAAGAAGCTTCACACATCGTTGTGCAGCTGCAAGAACCGACACATAGAGGGATCTCGGTCTGAGAAACCGACGAAACGCCTCTCGACGACGCCGCATCAATCGCTGACGCATCCTGGATTTCCACGCATCACACCTGTGCGGCAAGTTTTCCCAATGCATCAGCCACAGACCAGAACCATCTTGGCGTCAGCGCATCACTTCCCCCTACAGACCGGATTCAATGCATCACTTCTCCTTTGTGCAGCAGAACTGTTGCATCGCCTTCCCATGGTCTTAGGAACTGAAATATTTCTTTGTTTCTGGATGCTTCTCCTCCCTTCAGCTGTTTGTGGGAATCCATTGATTTCTATGGATCCAGTTGCTTTTTAAAGTCATATTCTTATGACATGTATGTTGGATTTTTGTCGTTTTGGCCTTGTTGAGATTAGATAAAGATACTTTATTTTTTACTAAACCAGGCAGTGTCCATTTGTGGTGTTATGACTGTATAAATGTGTGTTTTGAGTACAAATACTTTACTCATTGCCTTTGTCTGCCCGTGGCAAGCTACCCAGGGGGTGAAGAGGGGTTATCTAAAGTGTGTATCCCCTTACCCTGACTAGAAGCAAGGGTCCCTACTTGGACAAAGGTGCCTACCTCTGCCAAATAGAGACTCCCATTTCTAACAGTTTGCATGTATGCATGCCAGGATTCACTATGGTACCAAGGGGGAATTAATGGACCACGTTGTTGTCAAAAAGGTAGTCCGACAGAGCTGTGTCCTTGCGCCTACACTCTGTCTACTCTATATCAATAGTTGCATAGGGTGTTTGACCAAACGTATTAATGATTCCTGTTCAATAGACTGCACACAAAAATCCCTGGACTATTTTATGCACACAATACCCTATTATTAGCCAAAACTAGGATGGGCCTACAAGATTTACTGAATGGCTTCTGCAGATTTGTCTATCATTTTGGCTTGGAAGTTATCGTTGCTAAGACTAAACTGATGGTGTGGTTTCCTAGAATAATAAGATACTGGAAAGGGTTGCTGAGATCGATTATCTAGGTGTGAGATTGGCAGACTCTGGATCATGTCTCTCTCAGACTACTAAAAGCTCCCAGGCCACAAACCACCAAGCTGGGCCCATTATAAGAATGGCAAAACAAGCCCGGTGGTTCCCTGTGAATCCTGAGGTAGACATTAATAAAATGCAGTCAAGAGGAACTGACATAGATTGTGCAGAACTCTGGGCACAGAGTAATCTGAGCATCCTGACTGTCAAGGAGAATAACTTTTTCAAAGTGATCAAAGGCTTGGGGAAAGGGACCACCCTGTTGACACTAACAATATTCTCGGAACACATCCTATTGTTGAACTTACAGCCCTAAGAATGTTACTGTATTGGGTCCGTGTGTGGACCGGTCTATATGATATTATGCAGAACAGGCAAGCAACATCATAGATTGGGTGGATAAAGAACATGAGAATTGCATGGCTTGAGTTAGGTTAATAGAGTTTAATAGGATATCCCCTAGGCATGGGTTTGATTAGTTTACTCACTGAGCAGGACAGCTGCTGAGGAACACCAATCATATGCTTCCTAATGTATAAAGCTATTCCAAAGGCTGAAGAGTTCCTGGATTATATAGTAGACCAATATGTGCCCCTAGTTTGTTCCTGCAGTTTAGGTATGGTACTCTCCCGTTTGCTGCCTTTACTACACGTTGGGTTCCACTTGTAGATGGTGCCAAAAGTTGTACATTTTGTATTTGCACTGATGAGACAGACGAGCATCTACTTTTTTTATCTCCCCTAAATATGCTCTGTCTAGAAGTAGATGGATTGCGCATTTATGTAGAAGTCTGCCCGCTTCAGTTCATGTTAATACACTTAGGATCTGCAAGAGTGAATCTACCAAATTGGTTGTGGTGTCAATCTCTAAATTTATGTTTGCAGCTTGGGTATCTGGCAAAGTAATCACTGAAATGGTAACAGCTTTGACTATGAGGACCAAGTGGTTTTGATTGTTATTCTATGATTTTAATGTATTTGATTTGATAAATTTGGATAAGCCATAGTATTTATCATTCATATGCTACCTCTTATTGTATTATCAATATATTATTTATTGTAATGGGTACCGTATTGTTTTATTCTTTGTAAGCTGATGAAATACCACATTCCAATCTGTCAATAAACTTTAAATTAGAAACATAACTGGAAATCATACATTCAAGATACAACAGTTTTTAAAAAACAACTGACACATCTTTTGAGTACAGATCCCAATTCTTGGTGGGTATGCACCATTGCTGTCACAGCACTTTATATGCCTCAAAACCACATGATGAATGAATAGAGTTGGGAGAATGAGCTCTGCTACAACCGGATGAGATTCATGCAAACAAGGTTTTCATTTTTGAATTACTTCACGTTTGCTTATTTCACAGTTATTTTCTTTGGAAGGACACTTTTTATTTACTGAAGAATGGCACTTTGATGGACATTTCTGGATCCCCAAGTTATGCTAATATCTTCATGGCCAGATTTATGGTTTAACAACTCTATACTTTTCATACCAGGGAGGAGAATGTGATTATTTACCTCAGATACATTGATGATACGTTTCTGATACTGAAGGGCTCCAAAGATATTCTGGAGCAGCAAATCATGGAACTAAACCACAAAAATCCTAGATACAATTTATGCATACAATCAGCAATCGCAGCATCACATACTCTGATGTTCAACTAGATTTAAAGTTAACAGGTATGTCTACAAGCGTATACTGGAAACCTACTGACCATAACAATTCTCTAATTTTCAGCAGATTCCATCCTAAAGCAACATTTAGCTCTTTCATAGAGTATACGCATTAAAAGAATCACTACTGATCAAGAAGTCTACATTCAGACCATGTCGGCATATAAAATCCAATTTAATCAGAGAGGTTTTCCTGAACATGTACTGAACTTTGTGTTACAATGAGAACAAACAATGGATCGTTCATTTTTTCTGCAGGACAAAATCACTGCGTTAAGTCTTCATGTGTAAATTTACCACAAAATCTTCATCAATAAAACACATCATTAGTCACCTCTGAGAACTACTTCAGTCTGACCCAGATTTTAGAGGACTATTTCACCATAAACCCATTTGGGAATGCCCCTGTACTATAAAAACCTGAAATAGAATTTGTCTTCTACGAAATCCGTCAGTTCCACGTCTCATAAAGGACTAAAAAATAAAACAATTGTATTCATTGCAGTGAGGCAACACTGTATCTCATCCATCCTAAAACAGGAAACTCATCAAACTTGGACTTTACCTCAGATTTCAATACACAAAATGTAATATATGCCATCAAATACCAATGTGGCTTAATGTAAATGGGGAAAACAGAAAGGTTAGTAAAAGGCCAAATCAGGGAACCCAAAAGCATGACCAGGAACAAAAATAAGAACTCTTGTTTAGCTGTAAGATTACGATCAAAATCTCTCACAGTTATGTTTTTTGATTCTAGAAATTGTTACTTCAAACCATGAAAATTAAGATGCAGAAAATCTTTGGATAAAACATTTTGGCTGTTTGTTAACTAATGATAAACCTATTATGGCTTGTTTCTTACAGACTTACTGTGTCTGTAGCCTTTACTGTTTGTGTTATATGATATGAATCATGGCCATCCCTCTATATCAGTCACTATTCAACAGCCGTGAAATGTTTTAATCTTTTATGATTGGACCTCATGATTTTTACCCTGCACTTAGTTTCTCTAACAATTGCATGCAGTGAGTTTTTTCCATTTGTGGTGCAATTTGTGACCATCACAGTTTATATTAGCATTTACCATACAATACAGTGTCAATCAGCAAATGTTTTGTTGTTAAACAGTTTTTTGTTTGAGTTTCACATAGTTCTTGGACTGTAATGATGCCAAATATTTTTATTATATCATAAGCACAATAGCTGTATTAGTTGTCAATATGTATATCTTATTTTTCTAATTCTGGTTGAATCAGTAACACTGTATACCTTTCACGATATGCAACATTTTCATATAATGTTTTCAAGCCTTTGTGTCACTTATTTTCAATTCAATTTTACCACCTCAAACCCTTAGTGAGCTCGGTCGAGTCTTTCTTTTGTTTCTAATATTGCACACGGATACGGTCACGCAAATCGATGCCTCATAATCACCATTGGGTTTCAAACAGCGTTCCTTGCACTTTGTGGTGATGTGCTGATACACAAGGAAACACTTATGGTTCTCCTTCCAGGTAATTTGTTCTCTACATTTAGAATTCATGTTCAAGGAAGTCCTGCTTGGGACGGGCACTAATTTGCTTGTACTTTGTACACCTTTACTTGCCAGATTGTTTGAATGGGACATTGCTGTTCCAGCAGTTGTCTTAACCTTTATGAGTGGTCCTCATACACATATGTATATTAGAGTGGTTTGATACATACAGCCAGCTGAGTTTTGGGTATTCTTTTATGGTTTCCATTTCATGACTGCATGCTCACACTACTTCACACATTCCAAGTTATTTTCTTTTAAAGGCACCATGCACTTATTGCAGGTTTGGTGGTTTATTATCTGACATTGCATTTTGTTTATCCTCTGAATTATCTTTAAATCTAGTATTTTATCTTTAACTGATTTTCAGATGTTTTGACACTAAGTATATTCATACGCTTACTATTGGCTATAGCGATGCGTGTTGGGCTGTGTAGTTCTACTGTTTACTAGGGATCCGGTTGAACATTAGCCACCTGTCTGCTTTTCTATGCATGCCGCTTGGTTCATGATTCACACTTTGTTGTGAATCACGACGCAGTCACAAATGGTGTCAGAGGCACTATTTACTCATAATGAGGGTCATTACTTAGTTCATGTTCACCATATCTCTGGTATCCAATGTGTCAGCATAACTAAGTGGGTAGACAATTCGCATGGAAATATCCATTTACTGTTTGGAGTTCGAGTTCATCGATGATGCAGACTGGTGTCATGGAGCATGTTTCCTTTTCATTTCCTTCTCCTGAATTACCTGACTCTTTAGATGTTCTATTTGTGCTCTATTTCCTTTACATATAGTTACCTCTGCTGAAAGGTGTTACACCTGAAATGCATTGGGTACATCGCCAAAAATATTAATCATCAGTTTTTGACATTACTATACCAGCATCACTCATTTACAAGTGCAGAGTAATCTTTGTACTGGTATCAAAACCATGAAATCAACATTTCTTGAATAAACTGTGTGCAACAATATGAGGATCATCACTACTTTTTCCAGAAGATTTTGTAAATTGTTAAAAAGCAAATAAGAATTGTTTGTTATTTAATCCCTCGGCCATACACTTGTACATTTTGGTTTTAGTTAATCTATGCAGGCCTAGCATATTGGAATTTATCAGTTGAGCACAGGCAGGGCTTGTTCTAAAACTGTACACTATAACTCTTGAATTTGTTACTTAGATTCATTTTGAATAGCATGGTTGAGTGCTTTATAAAAAAGATCATAAGATTTTCTCAGGTGTAAGCAGCCCACAGGGTAGGGTGTCATGTGTTTAAAAAGTTGGGCATGCACTTTTAACTCTTCTATTTCCTGGTAGTGAAAAACTCCTAAATTAAATTGTTCACTACTAAAAGGCCTGCCTCTCCCAAAGGATAACATTGGGTTACCTTATTGTGTTTAATAAATGACAACTTTCAAATGGGAGCAGGTAGGAAAATTGAGTTGTTTGTCAAAAGAATTGTAATTTACAACCCTTTAATAGTGGAGAGGATGTGGCCTTATGGCTGGAAAGGTTGACCTCCAAGCTGGGGAACTGGGTTTGAGTCTTGGCAGGGACGCTCAACATCCTGTGATTCTGGGCTAATCACTTAATCTCCCCGTCCCCAACAAAAATGAATGTGTCCTTGTGTAACGTAACTAGTGCTCATTTATAGTGCTCTGATACCTTCGGGTCAAGTTTGCGCTAAATAAAACTCAGAAAAAAAATAGTAATGTCGGAATTTAAGTCACAGTTCTGAAATTGCCACATTTGGAAAGTTTAATTAGTTGGTACAACAATCACCACTTCAGTGTTTAAAAAATCCACTGACCGTATAATGCATTACTATTCAGTAGTTGCCATCCTATATCTCTGATGAGACATTTGCCCTTTTCTCAGTTTCTCCGGGTAAAGAGGATTAAGACAGATAACACTCAGTACACCACCACTGTGACACAATACAAGCAGGATATTTGGACATGCGGTTATCCTATGGAGGTATTCGAAAGTGCTGAGAAACGGACACAGGAGATACCCCGATCTGATCTTTTAAAGAAGAAAGAAAAGGGTTTAGAGAAAAGAGAAGTAGTTTTGTTTATGTTTTCTACACAGTCATCCGCTAGTAAATGAGTGAATCTTAATAGATAGGAACTTTTACAGTTAGAACCTGATCTGATGAACCTATTCCATGATCCTCTAATCTTCGTATATAAAAAGTTCACGCAAACTTAGAGAGATTCAGACGGAAAGTAGCCCAGACATGAAAAAGCAATACAAGGGAATGCAGAAATGTTACAATTGTTCTCATTGCAACAACGTATTGGATCTTCTATTTCTCTCCTTGGACAGGAAAGCCAATATATTTACAATACAATGCTAATTATAATGAGCAGAATGTGATTTATACCATCAAATGCCCTTGTGGCCTATATTATGTGGGCAAGACTGAGAGAT
The DNA here is from genome assembly GCF_964261635.1 of Lissotriton helveticus. NCBI lineage: Eukaryota > Metazoa > Chordata > Amphibia > Caudata > Salamandridae > Lissotriton > Lissotriton helveticus. The sequence goes on from NC_136061.1 coordinate 138,274,311, forward strand.
CACTGCAAACAAGGATTACTGAGCATAAAAGTAGAATTAGCACTATGACAAAAAGCTCTTCTTTAGCATGCCACTGGGCCGAACAACATAATTCTATTGCTCAACTGAGATTTACGGTATTGGAAGTGGTTACATTCAGAACCGACAGGGATATGTCCACATTTTTAATCCAGCGTGAAAGATTTTGGATCAGGTTTCTGGATACCTTAATGCCTAAGGGACTGAATGATAAATTGGAACTAGAATGCTTTCTATAAATCAAAAAGTAATTAACTATCAACCCCTTAGCTACACTGTAGTTTCACCTTCAGCACATTAATTAGAGTGTTATCTAACATTGTTTTTGGTTGATTGATGCTTTCATATCAATGTGTTCTTTTTATTGTCCTTCACATTTTCACGTGCAGTTGAAGATGTTTTTTTGTTTTTCTCACAGTGTATGAGTAGTTGAAAAAACTAGGGGACCCAATTTGCAATTGGTCAGGGACCTTGGGTGAGTTAAGTATTTCTAAAGACAGCGTCCCTAGACAATAATCCAATACAAAACAAATTAATATAGACTCAATCAGTACTATATCTCTCTGTCCTGCCAGACGGGTATTTAATATGCAGTAAACGTATAACACAAAATAGGGGAAACAATCTAATTGGGACACAGCCTGTGTCCTGCTAACAGGAACAGACAAACAACATTAAGTAAAGGGTTCAGGCAAAAAAGGCATGTCTGTTTATGAGCACATTACCAAATGGAACAGACAGAATATAATTAAGACACATTTACATGTTAATCATAACAATTTAGTAAACGTATATGATGTACATTGTGTTGACGACGTTTCGATCCCTTTAATACTTTTACTGCGTATTAAATACCTGTCCGGCTGGACAGAGAGATAGTACTGATTGAGTCTTTAATAATTTGTTCTGTACTGGGTTATTGTCTAGGGACCACTGTCTTAAGAAACAGTGTTTGAGTAGGCCAAGGGAACGGCCATCAGCCATTTAGTCTTGGGAAATATTCATACACTGGAGCATGTAAATCCTTTACCTGTAATGTTCTTTTCAACAAACTTAGCATGTTTTGATTAATGTATCTGCAGTAACAGCCATTGTGAGGAACAATATTGTAATAACTGAAATTGTAAAGTAGATTTAAGCTTGCTTTAGCAGAAGCGGATCTGTTGTAAAGTTGATATTCCAAAGTTATATTGTTCATTTCAGTGAAACGTACTAATTATGAGTCATGTATTTAACATGCAATAGAAGGATCCTGCATGGTACTTTGTCAGACATCTTGTTTGTTTCTGAACACTAGACGATCTACTAGTCCTTCGCTTATTTTTCACCACTGGTTTTGGGAAGCGCTGCGTCATAGGGAACACGTCCGGGATGGAGGTGGTTCATTTAAATTTGGCGGTTTTCCTTTTCGCCAGCCGAAGCACCGAGTTACCGGTATGGCGGCTTGGGAGCAGTTCTAGGATTCTCGTGAATTAAGCAGGTTTCACGATGTTGTAGTGGACAATCTCTCAAATTGGTCAGTTTCCAATTCTTCAGTTAACGGCGGGTGACAGACTCACACAGTCTATACAGAACAGCGGTTTGAGATTAGACTCAGGAGTTTTGAGACGTAAGTAGCACTTTGGTGGGAGGGATGGTGCACTGGTTTTTCGTTTTAGTAGGACATATTTTTCTTAAAGTTGGGTTGTTTCTTTTGTAGTTTACGACACTCAAGAAATATTGATTCTTTACCCTGGCTGTCCCTACCATATGAAAACACAGTAGTATAAGCATTGGATCATGTGTGAGTTTGTACTAAGCTGGCAGTAGATGATACTGTTTAATTAGTTGAAGAAGTACTTTTGGAAAGTATTTTTTTTACTTTCAGTAGCGTACAGACAGTAACGCTTTGGATAAGAGGAAGCGTTTACGCCAGTAAGGCAGAACACCCATCCATTACTTGAGGAATACCGTTAAGGGATCCCGATCCAGAGCTTTAGCACAAATTTGATCATTGTCAGTTCATGTACAGAGAGCAGTCGTGAAGGTATTGTTGGACAGTTTGTGTGTTTTAAGGTGTGTGGCATTCGCACTAAGCATGAACACCGGGTCGACTTCGCATTGGGAGCACTTTTTTACCCCCAATTTTTCATATTCTTAATTCTTGAATGGCCTGCAGTGTGAAACTCAGTTTATCACCAGGGATAGTATGCCCATTGTCACAAGTATGTGGACAAAAACATTGTGTTCCCACTCTGTGGTTTCTCTTTGAATCTTTCTCGTTATGTGCGCTTACATGGCTATAGAAATCTACTTTTCTTTCTATTGTACACACATAATATACTTAAATTCTTTATTTTTACTACCTCATGTGAACGAGGGCCTTCCAATCAAGTGAATGTATGTACAAGAATGTATTGACATATACTCATCGGAAGTATCATTTGTTTATGGATTCCCCTGAGGAAGGAGGTTCATAAAACCCAAAATGCATTGGGATTATGTGATTCATGCCCATTACAGATGAGCAACTCATGAAATGAATTTTGTTTGTGAAAAAATGCTGCAAATAAATCAAGATGTTTGAAGCCAAGAGTCAAGAATAATTGTTTGACTATTTTGAGTACATAAATACTGCATACTGAGAGTCATATAGAGTAGGCTAATATTTATTAGATGCTCTATTGAGTGCAGGAGTAGTGCACCCTCTGTCTAAGACTTTATGTCCTAGTTTTTCCTCTGACATTTAGAAAGTTGGCATTTTCTTGTCGCAACAATTTGGTGCCTGCAGCCTGTATCCTGGGCCACATGACTAGGTGTAGCTGGCAATTGGTCTTTATATATTGCTCCCAAGCAGGAAGACAAAGGGGAAATATGAATTGCCAGGATAGGCCATCACTGACTGGAAGGTGAAGGAGTGTTCATCTACCACACTTACACGTTACAAAAGCTCTTCCTCAGCACACTCCCAAAGGGTTTCTGTTGGAAAGGTCCCTTTTTGCAGAGTTATCCCCAAACGTTTTGCTTCTTCCTCCTTTGTTTTTATTGACCCGTGGTTGTTGGCTATAGGACTCTGGGCACTGTACCACTGCTGATCAGTGCTAAAGTGCATATGCTCTCTGTATAAATTGTTATTGTGATTGGTTATCCATGATTGGCATATTTGTTTTACCAGTAGTTCCCTAGTAAAATGCACCGAGTGTGCTAGGGCTGGTGATTCAAATGCTATTAGTGGGCCTGCAGCACTGATTGTGCCCCCCACATGAGTAGCCCTAGAATGATGTCTCAGGCTTGCCACCGTAGTGCCTGTGTGCAGTTGCTAACTGCCATACTGACCTGACCAGTGTCTCCCCTGGCCAGGCCTAACCCTTCCCTTTCTGTATGCATGGGACACCCCTTTGGAAGGTCCAAGGTACCCCCATGGGCAGGGTGCAGTGTACATGAAAAGTAGAGCATGTGCTAGTGTGGGTGACATGCTCTGATAGTGAAATACTGCCCATTTTGTTTTTCACTATTGAAAGGCTATCTTGCCCATAGGCTAGAATGGGGAATGCTGTATATAATGTTTACCTGCATATCTTCCCATAGGAGCAAGATAGAAAATTGAAGTCTGGTATCCCTGAACTCAGAATGTAATAACCAATCCTTTAGGAAGTATATATTTTAAATCCTGTGTTTGAAAACAGCCCTTTTAGAATATGGCTGTTTTCTTGCCCAACCTTTCTGTGTGCCTTTGCCTGTTTGTGAATTGACTGTCTGGTTTGTGAGTGATGGGGGCTGGGGTGCCTCCAGGAGGCTGGGTGAGTCAGCACTAGGCTAAAAAGCTCCATCTGCATCTTGAGTGGTGGGAGGGGATAGCACTTGGGCCTGAATACGGCTGTGCCTGCCTTCCACAATGCTGGCTCCACCTCCTGCTGGGTGGCTGACGAACCTGCCCCTCTCTCTCAAAGTAAGAAGGTGTCCACTGGCAGGAAGCACCCAGACCTGGTTTGGACCGGGCTCAGATCCCTCCTGCACAAATGGATCAGAGACTTTCTGGGGTATAACTACAGGACCCCAAACCACTGAACTTTAGATCATCCTGGAATCAAGAAGGAACCTCTGCCTAGGAGAAAAGCTGGAATACTGAAGAGGAAGGACTGCCCTTCTCTGTGTTTGTAGGCTGACCTGCAGTTGCTATTCTGCCAAGGAGAGGGGAAGGACTTTGCTGTTGCTGTGTGCCCTGCTTGAAGAGATCTCCAAGGGCCTGAGGAGAGCTGACCTCCTGTTAAGAAGTCCCATGAACAATAGGACTTCAACCCCAGCTTCCTCCCTGAACTCTGCTGTGTTAGTTCTGACCTGCCTAGAGTGCTTGATCCAGTTGTGGGGCCTCTGGAGGTTGCTTCCTGCTCTTTGGGAAGCTGGCAAAGAAGAAGAGAAGAAAATCTACAATTTTGCATGCATCGCTAGCTTACGGAGCGCATTGTCGACAGTGCGAGAAAATTCCCGTTGCCGCGAAGATCGTCGCAGCGCCTGTTGCCGCTGCAAGGCCCGACGTGTCACTCGCTTGCAGAGCACATCCCTCCGGTGTGGGAAGATTACTGTCGCTGCGAACATCGTCGCAGAACCTGCTGTCCCTGCGAGACCAGATGTACAGCTTGCCTGCGGAACGCATCCCGTCATTGTGAACAGTGTTGCAGAGTCCAGCGCCAATGCATCAAGGGGACGCGACAGAAGAGGATCAATGCTGCACCCCGCATCGCCGCTACACCGAAGATCGTCGCCGCCCCGAAGATCGTCGCATCGTGTCTGTGCGAGACGCTTTCTACCGTAGAACCTGCAAACCGGAATCCATACACGGAATCGCAATGCTCCCCATACAGACCGCTTGGAATTTTTGTCACATCTACAGGTACTTTGGGCTAAAAGTGACTCAACTGTCTGGTATCCCTGGCATATTTGTTTTACCAGTAGTTCCCTAGTAAAATGCACTGAGTGTGCTAGGGCTGGTGATTCAAATGCTATTAGTGGGCCTGCAGCACTGATTGTGCCCCCCACATGAGTAGCCCTAGAATGGTGTCTCAGGCTTGCCACCGTAGTGCCTGTGTGCAGTTGCTAACTGCCATACTGACCTGACCAGTGTCTCCCCTGGCCAGGCCTAACCCTTCCCTTTCTGTATGCATGGGACACCCCTTTGGAAGGTCCAAGGTACCCCCATGGGCAGGGTGCAGTGTACATGAAAAGTAGAGCATGTGCTAGTGTGGGTGACATGCTCTGATAGTGAAATACTGCCCATTTTGTTTTTCACTATTGAAAGGCTATCTTGCCCATAGGCTAGAATGGGGAATGCTGTATATAATGTTTACCTGCATATCTTCCCATAGGAGCAAGATAGAAAATTGAAGTCTGGTATCCCTGAACTCAGAATGTAATAACCAATCCTTTAGGAAGTATATATTTTAAATCCTGTGTTTGAAAACAGCCCTTTTAGAATATGGCTGTTTTCTTGCCCAACCTTTCTGTGTGCCTTTGCCTGTTTGTGAATTGACTGTCTGGTTTGTGAGTGATGGGGGCTGGGGTGCCTCCAGGAGGCTGGGTGAGTCAGCACTAGGCTAAAAAGCTCCATCTGCATCTTGAGTGGTGGGAGGGGATATAATGGGCCTGAATACGGCTGTGCCTGCCTTCCACAATGCTGGCTCCACCTCCTGCTGGGTGGCTGACGAACCTGCCCCTCTCTCTCAAAGTAAGAAGGTGTCCACTGGCAGGAAGCACCCAGACCTGGTTTGGACCGGGCTCAGATCCCTCCTGCACAAATGGATCAGAGACTTTCTGGGGTATAACTACAGGACCCCAAACCACTGAACTTTAGATCGTCCTGGAATCAAGAAGGAACCTCTGCCTAGGAGAAAAGCTGGAATACTGAAGAGGAAGGACTGCCCTTCTCTGTGTTTGTAGGCTGACCTGCAGTTGCTATTCTGCCAAGGAGAGGGGAAGGACTTTGCTGTTGCTGTGTGCCCTGCTTGAAGAGATCTCCAAGGGCCTGAGGAGAGCTGACCTCCTGTTAAGAAGTCCCATGAACAATAGGACTTCAACCCCAGCTTCCTCCCTGAACTCTGCTGTGTTAGTTCTGACCTGCCTAGAGTGCTTGATCCAGTTGTGGGGCCTCTGGAGGTTGCTTCCTGCTCTTTGGGAAGCTGGGAAAGAAGAAGAGAAGAAAATCTACAATTTTGCATGCATCGCTAGCTTACGGAGCGCATTGTCGACAGTGCGAGAAAATTCCCGTTGCCGCGAAGATCGTCGCAGCGCCTGTTGCCGCTGCAAGGCCCGACGTGTCACTCGCTTGCAGAGCACATCCCTCCGGTGTGGGAAGATTACTGTCGCTGCGAACATCGTCGCAGAACCTGCTGTCCCTGCGAGACCAGATGCACAGCTTGCCTGCGGAACGCATCCCGTCATTGCGAACAGCGTTGCAGAGTCCAGCGCCAATGCATCAAGGGGACGCGACAGAAGAGGATCAATGCTGCACCCCGCATCGCCGCTACACCGAAGATCGTCGCCGCCCCGAAGATCGTCGCATCGTGTCTGTGCGAGACGCTTTCTACCGTAGAACCTGCAAACCGGAATCCATACACGGAATCGCAATGCTCCCCATACAGACCGCTTGGAATTTTTGTCACATCTACAGGTACTTTGGGCTAAAAGTGACTCAACTGTGGATTATTTTGGTGCAAACCCTTGAACTCTTTTTAAAGTCTTATTTTGGAACAGTGTATCTTGGATTTTGGTCGTTTTGGTCTTGTGTAGTCTAGATAAAAATACTTTATTTTTCTAAACTGGTGTGGAGTCCATTTGTGGTGTTTTCACTGTGTTACTGTGAGTGTTGGTACAAATACTTTACACATTGCCTTTGATAAGCCTGTTTGCTTGTGCCAAGCTACCAAGGGGGGGAGCAGTGGTTATCCTTACCCTGACTAGAAGCAAGGGTCCCTATTTGGACATCGGTACCTACCTCTGCCAACTAGAGACCCCCAGATTTAACAGTTTTACACTAGTCTTTTTTGCCCCCACTCAAGCTGGGGACAGGGCAGATAGGAAGGCAGGCCTCTGAGGGTGGAACACTCTAGAAACATATCTTAGTACAAAGCTGGTACTAAGGATAAATGGTGGAGCCATCAGACCCAACATTTTTGTGCACCTTTAGACTGGTGGAAGACTCAGAATGACTGCAGTGCTGCCATGCGGCAAGAAGGACTGATACTATGCTGCCCTGCTACTTTGCTGCTTTGCTGCCCTGCTGCCCGGGTGAGAAATACCGAACCTGCAGCTTGCATCCAGGACTACCAGAGTAACTCTAAGGGCTGGTTGGCTGACCTCCAAATCAGGGACCCAGGGATAGAAAAGGCTCCAGCCACTTTGAACCCTGCACCTGGACTCTGCCTGCTGTGGTGCCCCCACGTTCTGGACCCTTGAAAGTGGGCCTGAAGATGCTATGTCAGCCGAGCTGTGGTCTTTTGGGCAGAACCGATGAAGCACAATGCCTCTCCTCACAGCACTGTATGGGAGCTGCTGCTGTACAAGGCATCCCTGATGCAGAACCCCGCAGCTCTTCAGAACAACCACTGCATGATGCCTCCTCAATACAGGACCTCACATAGCAGTCCCACAACTCTTCAGAACTGCCACTATGCAGTTCATCCTTGACGCAGGACCTCGCATCTCAGCGTACACCGCCCCGGAATCACCGCTGGGCGACTCATCCTCGACTCTACACTGCACATTACAGCCTGCACCTAATTGGAACTGCCGCTGCACAATGCATTCTCAACATGGGATCTTACAATGCTCCGCAACCAACATTTAAGAGTACATGTATGTATATTAATTCCATAGGAGGTTTAGCTGTTTCTTCCAAGAGTTTTGTACTACTTGCAATTTTATGTTTATTTATGGAAACTGTACGACAGTCAATTAATGCCTTTTCCTTCCTCTTTAGTGTATTAGCTTCATGTGTGGTACCTACCATGTAAGTACAAGAGAATCGTTCTGCTACAGCCACTTGTGCTTTTCTTATCCTTAGTGGTCGGGAACATTGAGCTTCTGGTGGCCATCTTGTAATTTTACTATATTCCATCGCTCTGCATAAAACGTTCCACTACATAAAAGAACAAAATGATCCTCACACGTGAGCAGTGGTTACTCTTGGTATTACATATGAAGCCAGCAGTTTTTGAAGGACTAGAAGAATTTGCAAACTCTTTCAACATAGCTGATGAGTGGCTCTATGCCATGATTAACATTGTTGGCCAATTCTGCCAGTTTTTGCCAGCCGCCGTTTGTATGCTGGAATTTTGAGCACATAAAGAATGTTTTAACAACAAAACTGTAAGCACCACAATGCAGCATGCTGTTGTATGAAACACAATTTATTATTTATTTAAATATTTATGAGATTTTATATAACTCAAACTTTACCTGAAGGAGTCAGAACACTTTACAATAGAACCACTTACATTACATAAGGACTTCAGAGTACATGAATTACATGAAAGATATGAAACAGATAAACTCTAAATTCACATAAGAATGGTAGTAAGTACGTATGTCTACTAAAGTGAATGTGGCCTCGTGTAACAAAATTGGTGCTCATGTAAAGCGCTCTGATACCTGATGTCTCTGGTCTAGTTCGAGCTATATAAGCCCCCCCCCAAAAAAAAACAATAAATAAAATACAGATACTAGTGTTTAGAGTTAGGAATACACAAGTTGCAAATTCACTCAAGATTGCCTTTTCAGGAAAGTGAAAGCGATGAAATATATAAGTTATATTAAAGTTGCACCACTTTCCAATTATATACAATCAAATCAGTTCATGTCAAGTCCGTTTTGAAAAGATGATTGAAATTCCTTCTTTATTGCTTTTTTCCTCTTTTTAAATGAGCCACAGCCAACGCATTTCGTTCTGCGAACAGAACTTCTTCAGGGCTTGCACCACACCTCGTAATGAAATTGACTCTTGCATGAAGACGACATGGTAAATTTGCAAGCCCTGAAAAAGTTCTGTTCGCAGAACGAAACGCGTTGGCTGTGGCTCATTTAAACAGAGGAATAAAAGCAATAAAGAAGGAATTTAAATCATCTTTTCAAAATGGACTTGACATGAACTGATTTGATTGTATATAATTGGAAAGTGGTGCAACTTTAATATAACTTATATATACAATTGACCCTGAGGGAAAGGGTGGTGCCCTTGGACTGAGGGCACTGTTGAAGTTTGCACACAGAATTACCTTGGTTTTGATATAATATTGGTATATTTTCTGAGGTTGGTACCTACCGTAGGCAAGTTGGTTCACTGTCCAGTTCATATGTTTTGAAGCGATGAGAGTTGGACAAATATATATTACTTATTTACAGAGCATGATCTTCTTGCCATTGCTGGGGTTCATGTGGTGCTCGTCCAGCCAGGCCACCAGGGGTCAGGAGCACTCACAGTCGGAGTTCTTGGGCCTGGAGGGATCCCAGAGCTGATGCTGGCCGTAGGCGTAGAAGGCAGGGTGGTGGTGGGCAAAGGCGGCATGCGGTAGTCTGCAGGTAAATCTTGGACTGCATCGGGAGAATCAAGCCTTGTTGTAGACATCTTGCCCTGAGATGGGCCCAGCAGAGCGGGCAAGCCTCCGCAAGGCTCCCAGTCCTCCTCCGGTCTCGACCGCCTCAAGGGCTAGCATTCAGCACCCCATTTCAAATGTTACAAGGGCGTATGTGCACCCACTGCACTGTGAAAAGCCCTCTAGGGGAAGCTCCAGCACCCATCCGCACCCAATATCGTTTCCGTTTTAGCCACTGGGTCCCTCCACGCCACAGCTTAAAGACTCACTCCAGGTCTTGGGGCCATGCTGCAGCAATCGGACCTGCAAATGCGGGAGTACATTTTCTCTGGAGCTCTGTGAGACTCTTGGGGACACCACTCGTAGAGCGGTGCGAGCCCGCATCGCCATCTTGCCTCCAGCCTCATCTTGTCTCTGTAGGCCTATTGTCCAGGTGACTCAGCATGCACCAACATACCTGGGAGCCGCAGCCAGGCCGAAGTCCTCAGGGCAGCGTCTGGTGGTCCTGGCACCCACCCACCTTCTCCACCAGTGAGGACAGGCCCCCGAGCCGGGGCCAGCACTCCTGCAATGAGCTAGTGCCCACATGGAATCCAGGCGAGAGCAGTCCCCCAAAGAACGGCTGATTGTATAATATATGTCATTTTACTAGAATTGTGAAATACAAAATAGAATTTAGCTCCTGACTTTCTTCCTTTTTTTTTCTTATAAGCAATCATGGGGATGGAGAGGGCCGAGACAGCCTTTAACATGCAAATATTGCTGCTAAGGCATGCACTAACACTATTTGGAGAACCAGAAGACTAAAAAAGATGTTATTTACCAGAACAGTACCAGCAGTAGCAGCCGGATGAGACACTCAGAAAGAGATTTTGGTGTGATTTAGGTGGCCTTCCAGTAACAGGTGCAGCACGTGCTGCCTATCAGGGCAGCCTATTAAGAGCTGGAGATTAAGGCTCTTATTTAATGCTAGTGACCCTGTGATCTTAGAAAACACATTTCATCGACCTGTGTGGTATAGTAATCTGCTCTAAATAAAGGATCTCTTCATTGAGAAGTGTTTCTAAAGGGACTAGTGAAAATGCATCACATCTACGAATAGTACGTCTGTTATACACATTTTTCATTTGTTTCTCCATGTCTTTTTAATATGCAGGGGAACAATGTCAATTTTTAGCAAAATGCCTCCTACCCTCTGCTTACCAATTATCTGGGTCTTAGCAGCCTTCAAGGTACTATCCGACCTCCCCTGTTCCCAGTTACATGCCTTTCTTACATATTGAATATTATCAGTACCACTTCTCTAAACAAATGTATGTGTGTTGGAAGTCTCTGCTTAGTGCTCCTGATTAACACCGTGTTTTCAGTGTCCTGAGGATGCCTAGAACTCAGCCCGGCAGCTATCACTGTGCCCCAGACGTTGACTCCTGGGATCCGGTGCGATTCAAGTTTTCCTGTTGCTAAGGACAGCAGTGTACATGAAACTCTCTGCGGACTCTGCAATTAAGTTTCCTTCGCTGTCTCCCAAAAATATTTTGTTTCATGTACAATGTGTGCTTTAATAAAAAAAACGACACTCAGCATCCTGGGAAGAAGGTATAAGAGACAGATCTGGGGCTAAAGGGGCGTCATGGGATAAGGGGCTATTAGTTTGAGTTAAAGAGATGAGGTAACAAGTAGGGCGGGTTACGAAATCTCCAAATGTTCTGATTGTGTGCATCAATTTCATACTCTCTTTATACCTCTTCACAGTCTTATCTACACAAATTGGTATCTCTGACCTCTAGAGTCCCCCCATCCTCACCACAGAGGCATTTAAACACATAGGGGCAGTTTTACAATCCACTTGCGCCACTTTTGCGTAACTTTTCCCATGTTAAAAATTACGCAAAAGTGGCCCAAGGGGCTTGTAAATCTGCCTCATAATTTCCCTATGCCTCTGTCTGTTCCCAAGTCCTGGTAAATTATTCCATGTCATGTATTCTTCGTCCTATATGTATTGTCTAGTGGCCGATCTCCACTTCATAGTTCTAGTTGGGCCAGCGTTTCCATAGGAATTTGTATTGCTAATAACTTTTGCACCGTTTCATGAATGTCCACAAAACTTGTTCCTTTTTTCCTAATTTGTGCCTGGAAAGTTTTGGGGTCATCTTTCAAACGGGGGCCGAGAAAAAATGGTGGTCTCAAAAAATGCAAAGTCCTCAAGCATTTTCCATCGACTTCTTTAAGAAGCACTACTGCAAAAACTGCTGAACGTAATTACACCATATTTGTCCGGAAGCTAGATCTTGGTCGGCAGATTGTGCTTTTTGTGATTGGTGTAAATCTGTTCAATTGGTTTTGAGAAATTAAGGTTTAAAGATATTTGTATATCTGATTGGTTGAGTCCAGGAGAGTCTCTCGAGAGTCTGAAGGGAGTACCAATTCAAAAATAGATCATTCTGATTGGCCCAGGGAGCTTTTTCCCCTTTGGCCATCTCACTTCCATAGGAGTCATAATCCCATGGGAGCAAGCGCTCTGATTGTCTGCCAGCAACATGATCAAAATGCTGCTGCTATCCTGAGTTTTAAAAAAATTATATAAGGGACAGGGTAGGTATATCCTGCCCCCTAGGACACTTGGTGGAGACACCGTGGAACCACCCTGGGACCAAATTATTTTCCTGATAGATCACGGATCAGAGTTAATCTATCAGCAATCACCACAGTGAGAAGTGCGCATGAGCACGAGGCCTTTGCACTGGTCAGCAGTCTGGTCTTTGGCCTCTCAGCAGTCATCTCGGTACCTATGCACTCACACATGGCTTTCTTCACTGTTCCGCAATTCCACAACTCCAAGGATTGCTTGGCCTGTTGCTAAGTGATGCTTGTTGCTCCTTCCTGCTTTCACATGCCACGTCACAAGGTACGCCACAGTGTTTACAGTGAAGACTTGGGGAGGCGGCAGAGGATAGAATGCTGCAGTGATGCGTGGTAGCCCACACAACTCTTTTTTTAAATGCAGCCATGGATACTACAGTCACTATGGTAAGGGGGACACATGCTTAGAGGCTCACCAGTACCGCAGATTGCAACACGTCATGCATCCTATTCAAACAATGATAGCATGTATCAACAGTCTCGCACTTTCAACACCTACACAGCAGTTAATCAAAATTTAGGGTGAATCACCCTTCACCCTTTGACACACTTGTCGCTGTGCCTCACCATATACCTATTCATGTGTTGCCCATTCACACCTCCCATTGAAAAGTAGCCTGAACACTGGAGTGAACACAGCAGCCGGGGTACCCCTCACGTGACAGGATAAATATACTACTGAACCTTTACACGCCCCATGCAGTATTATATGCTGACGTATGTGTGATCCACTTAAAGTGTCTTCACAGTTTGTACCACTCAAAAACACTTCTTTATCTCCACTCAGGCATTGAAATCTGTATGGTAATTCCCAAGATTCATTGATGAATTCCCTACCCATTCCTTCATATCTGCCTGCCTGTTTTTGTTCAAGGCAATATTGAAATTGAAAAGTAGTGACCGGTAGAGTTATGTGGCCATGGATCAACCATTCTGTGGATGGTGATTCTGCCACTATGTACTCTAATCTATCCAGTTCTTCAATACTCAGCATTGTATATTTTGCACCCCTTTGTGCCATCTCTATCTGTTTTTCTGTTTAGGTTGTATGAAGAAAACAAAGATGCACTGTTGATGAAATGCCAAGGCACATAGCCTGCACACAAAGATTGCAGCGTCCAGCCTAACCATATAATAGAACGCAATTGTGATTGCCTGTGTTGTAGCATGGACAAATCCTGTTCTAATATATCTATTGCAGAAGATACAATGCGGAAGTTGCACCTATCCTCAAAAAAGCAGGCGCTGACCCGCAGGTACTCAGCAACTTCCGCCCAATATCGTTGCTACCCTGGGTAAAATCTTGGAGTATTATGTTGCCAACTGTCTGAGCACATTTGTGGAACACTCCTACTATAGTGAGACTCTTACCAAGCGAGCTTCAGGCCCGAACACTCTACCGAGTCTATTGCTCTGGCAGTCCACGATGAACTCAGTAAGGGGGCCGACCAGAACCTCACGCAGATAAGTGCTCCTGGACTTGTCGGCGGCTTTCGACAACGTCGACCATAATCTACTAATTGACCGGGTCGAGAGCGCCAGCATCCGGGGCCCTCCGCTGGAATGGATCACCTCCTTTCTTAGCGACCGCTTTCAAGAGGTTCGTCTCTCCAGCTTCTCCTCGGAGAAAAAATACTGACCTGCGGAGTCCCCCAAGGGCCCTCCCTGTCCGCTCTTCTTTTTAATCTATACATTCTCCCCCTGATCTTTGATCTCCGGAAGAGAGAACTAGTTACTTTTAATTATGCTGATGACCTCTAGCTTATTTTTAACATTGACTCATCACCCTCCTCTATGGAGAATATTCAATCAACCATGAACTTCATCAGCAACTGGATGAACCTTAACCAGGTCAGTTCAGTTCAAACACTTTTATTCGGGTGTAATATACAACCATATAAGCAGTACATATAATCCAATAAAACATAATAAAATACAAAACATACAACATAAACGACAAACAGAATCATATATTCATAATTTTGTAAAAACAATGGGAGAAAGTGCATTGTGCAAATCAGATTTCCGGTTTTCCATTGTTTAGACAGTACTATACATACGAAATATTAAAAAATAAAGTGCATCGTGCCAGTTATATTAGTGGTGCCATAACATTGTCCACATTGGTGATCAGTGGTTTTGGAGCAGTTAGCTATACCCTCTCAGTTGTCAGACTACAATAGATTTCCTGATAGCAATAGAATGTAGTAAATAAGATGCTACATGAAAACATAATCCTGGGCTGTCCAAAGAGATCAACAAATTAATTGCAGTTGTTGTTGATCTTACATTATACTTTTAAAAGATAGGTTTTAAGTAAAATTTCCTTATAAGAATATAAAATTTTAAAAATAATAAAAAAAGGCAGCAACTTTGTCGTGATATATTGTCACAAGGGTAGTCGGCCAAAGAACGCTTTTTCATGACTGGGAATGCCACAAGATGATGGGCAATACCCAGCCAAAGTCGGGTTAAAACAAAGCGATGAGATGGTTTAGAAACAATAGTTAAGTAAACCTGGAAACCATCATTAAGACCCAATTGTTGATAGAACATAAAAGTTGACTGGTCACCAATGGCTCTAAAAGGGGTCTTTATTATATATTTAATGAAAGAGATTTTTATCTCTGATTTGGCAATTAAAGGTGCATAATCTAGTTCAGTCTGGTCCGTATCATTTATAAAAAGAAAGCCATAACAATGATGGATGTAATTTAGCCAACGGATTTTAAGGCAATTATCTGATCTCATACAGTCTTTAATTATAGATTGGGTAAAAGTGGTCTCGTTCTTAGCCCAAATAGATCTCCATAGGAGAAGCGGTCGAAGGGCAGGGACATCTGTAATGTAATTAATACCCACTTCACGGTGTATGAGTTTCTTTGAAGCTGATTGTGGAACACAAAAAGACGTTTAAGAAAAGTATTTTCATCCTGTTGTAATTGATCAAATTGGCTATGGCCCCAAACTCCTGCACCATAAAGGGCAGAGTTAACACACCTTGCATTATAAATAGTTACCATGTCCGCAATACGGCGGTTACCCAGTTTTGTCGCAAATCTAAAAATCCCGTTGGTGTTCTTAGTCATCTTAGAGCGTATATTTTCCTGTTCACACACCCATCTCCCCTTGTCTACAAAAGTAATGCCTAAGTAACAGAGAGACTTTACCACTTGAATTCTTGAGTTTTTTATATAAAAGGAGCTATTGGCTTTAGGCTTCATGCCACAAGCCATAACAAATATCTTTGTCTTATTAATTAAAAGTTTCCTATTTTCGATAAATAAAACAAACTCATTAATCAGACGCTGCAATGCAATGGGTGTACACAACATTAATACAGCATTGTCGGCATGGGTAGAGCATTTCCCTCGACTATTGGGCGTCCGCAGGTATCAATCTCAAGGCTGCATCCACATGATTAATAAATAAAGAAAATAATAGAGGCGCCAGGATGCATCCCTGGCGGATTCCCATTCTGACCCTAAAGGATGGTGTACATTCTCCCTTATACCCATAACATTCTTTGCTAGAGAGCGTCACATATAGTCTTGCTAAAAAGTGAATAATTTCCTTGGGCGCTCCAAGTTCTAGCAGTATTGGCCACAATATAGAGTGGTCGACCAGATCGAAAGCACTGCTGAGGTCAGCAAAGCAGAGATACAGATTTCCTCCTTTGCCCAGGGTATATTTTCCTAACAATAAATCAAGATTGACACATTGTTCAAGGGTTCCTAGGCCCTTTCCAAACCCATATTGGATTGGGGACAGAATCTTATTGTCATTCACCCAGGTTTCCAATCTCTTTAATAACACCCTACTCATAACCTTGACTGAAGAATCCAGCAAGGATATTGGGTGATAATTACAGGCTTCAGTTTTTAAACCTTTCTTAAAGATTGGAATTATAGGGGATTCGCTGCAGGACTTTGGGAAATCATTCTCAGCAGCAACGGTAAAAACTCTGGCCAATATCGGGGACCACAGATCCATTTCACATTTATACAGGTCTACCGGGACCACATGTGGGCCCGTGCTTTGTTTCCCTTACTGCTAACTAAAGCGTCACGGACCTCCCCAATACTTATTGACATAGGCAAAGCTTACCACACAGTATCCGATAAAAATGTGGGGCCTCATTTATGAGGCTGTGCGCCACTTTTACACCGCCGGTGCGTCACTTTTTGTGCTCCCCGCCCCGTGGCATAAAAAATGTGCCTTGTTGCGCCATATTTGCAAAGTGACGCATCTAGGTAGACACGTCACTTTGTGTACCCCTGCGCCACATTATACGTGCGCCAGGTATAATGTATGCAAGGGTGGCGTTTTGACGCAAGGGTCATGGAAGTGACGCAGTGAAATCTATAAGATTTCACTGCACCATTTCTTGGCTGCTAATGCGTCAAAATCTTATGCCTGCTTCATGGCAGGCATAAAACTGATGCAGGCACTAACAACATGGGACTTGCCCATGTGAAAGTACACATTGCTGGAGTTGCGTCACTTTTGTGACACACTCCAGCAATGCGTCACTTTTGCGCCTACAGATACGTCAGAAATACTGACTTATCTGTAACTCTTTGCGCCATGATGCGTCATACTATAAATATGACACATCAATCATGACGCAAGGAGTGCGCACTGAGAAGTGACGCATCGCTGCTTTCACGCAGCGATGCATCATTTCTCATAAATGAGGCCCGTAGTACATAAAACATCCCTGTCTGGTGGGTAAAAAATAGTAGAAAAATGTTCAACCCAGGCGTTACTGTTAACATGGGAAATCAAATCCAGGATATGATCCTCCTTCAAAAAGGGGGAATTAATTGTCTCCCAGAACAGTTTACTGTTCTTCAATTGAGATGCAAAGCATAACTTTTCCCATACGTCAGTTTGGAGCTCAGTTTTCCTAGCTTTTAAAGCCAATTTGTAGTCTAAACGAAGACTCTTAATATCGGCTGAGTCTCTGGGGTTCATATCCAGGGTTTTTTTCAGGCTATGTAAAGCATTAGAACAAGTTTGATCAAACCAGCCCACATTTCGATAATCATCCCCTTTAAAAGGTTTGGTTAACAGGCCCTCTACTATATAATTTATCTTTAAAATGGTTAGACATTAACAACTTTGGGTTAATGTCTTCTCTAAGGCAATAGTTAATTTGAGCCGCTCCCAAAATAATAACTTCTCCATGGAACTTCACTGGTTCAATGCCAGCCCACCTTATACGCATTTCATTAGGTCTAATTGGAACAATGTCGGTGGTGTATCTCTCCTCTGCTATAAGATCACAATCCCAATAAAATAGGCCCAAGGATATACTATTATGGTCACTGACAGCCTGTTCCGTAATCCAGGGGGTTGAATGCAAATTATCATTATTACAAGATATCAAAATATGGTCAATATTAGTAGCCGCATTTCTGCCTGTAAAAGTGGGATGATTAACGTTTTCCCTATCTGTAAGACATGGGAGAAGGTCCAAATCAAATTTGGATATTAACATATTCAGTGCCATGCCATAAACACAGTGGGGGAAGTGTAAAAAATCTTCATCATCATGTTCATTATTATTTCCCTTCCTAAACCCACACACATTAGTCTTAGCTAGAGGGCATAGCTGTATATTAAAATCGCCCACCCAGACAATAATAACTGGTTTCTTAATATGTTCCAACATATTATCAAGTTCTTTTTCCAATTCATGGATAACAGAATCCCGGTTGCTGACAAATACATTGTTATAAAAATTGACCAAAATCATATCGCTGCCTTCTTTAAAACGTAGCCACATAATCTGACTATGGGCACCAACTGTAACACACTTATTCATTTTGAATGCAGTCAATTTAATGGAAACAAGAATTAGCAGACCTCCCTTAAATCTACCAGTTGTTGATGCTACAGCAGGGAGCCAATAGGATGTAAACCCCTCCACATAGATAGGTTCTATACACCAAGTCTCTTGTAAACATATAAAATCATGCTTGGAAGCAATGAAGTCCATCCAAGCTGGGGTACCCTGTTTCTTCTTAAAACCAGCTGTATTCCATGTAGTAATGGTATACCCCTTTCTTATGTTACTTGCTTCTATACCCTTATGGTCAACGGATGGCTTCATTTTTGGGCTATTAGAAACTCTCCCTAGGCTGATGGAAGATAGCCCTGCAAATTGACTCTCCAGACACAAATCTACCGACAAAATAGAGGTCCCATCCGGTGGCTGAGGTGGGGATGAAGCCACCTCCAACATATCCACCATCCCTCTGCTAACCCCCGTTTCCTGACTCTCCTGTCCCTGTCTATCTGCACCCCTAAGCCAATCTATTGCATCAATATGACTCAAGGTCTGGAATCGATTTGAAACTGGAATATTGAAGTAGGTGGGAGGCACATAGCCTGCACACAAAGATTGCAGCATCCAGCCTAACAATATAATAGAACGCAATTATGATTGCCTGTGTTGTAATATGGACAAATCCTGTTCTAATATATCTATTGCAGAAGATACAATGCGGAAGTTGCACCTATCCTCAAAAAAGCAGGCGCTGACCCTCAGGTACTCAGCAACTTCCGCCCAATATCGTTGCTACCTTTTCTGGGTAAAATCTTGGAGTGTTATGTTGCCAACTGCCTGAGCACATTTGTGGAACACTCCTACTACTTAGGCTCTCACCAAGCAAGCTTCAGGCCTGAACTTTCTACCGAGTCTTTTGCTCTGGCGGTCCACGATGAACTCAGAGAGGGGGCCGACCAGAACATCACGCAGGCGTTAGTGCTCCTGGACTTGTCGGTGGCTTTCGACACCGTCTACAATAATCTACTGATCGACCGGGTCGAGAGCGCCGGCATCCGAGGCCCTCCGCTGGAACGGATCACCTCCTTTCTTAGCGACCGATTTCAAGCAGTTCGTCTCTCCACCTTCTCCTCGGAGAAAAAAAGACTGACCTGCGGGGTCCCCCAAGGGTCCTCCCTCTCCGCTCTTCTTTTTAACCTGTAAATTATCCCCCTGATCACACCGGTTACAAATGGTACAGAATCAAGCCGCTAGGCTTGTCCACGGCCAGCCGAAATTCAGCCAAGCGAAACCCCTGCTAAAGAGTCTGCACTGGCTCCAGTGACCAAGCGCAGCCTCTTCAAAATTGGCTGCCTGACCCATAGAGCCTTGTCCTCCCACGGACCGGTTTTCATCCTGTGACTTACGTTCGTCCAGTCGGAACCTTTTGACCCCTAGCTTATTTAAATGGAAAAAACACGGCGGTCTAAGATTCTCGTCCCTGGCACTACACTTCTGGAATTCCCTCCCCCCGGGTCTGCGCCAAATTCCCTCCTATCCTCAGTTTAGAAAATCTTTCAAAACATGGATTTTTTCCCAGGCCTATAACTAGTTCCCCCCCCCGCCACATCTGTCAATACCTCTCTACCTAAGCGCCAAGAAACCACTGGTGAAGGTGCGCTCAACAAATAATTTAATCATCATATCATCATCATGTTGCCCAGTGAATATATCCTGGAGGTTAGTATAGTTAAACCATTGTTAACCACAACTAGAGATTTCTATAGGTTTATGCGATCTATTTCTCGTAATCTCTCTGCGGCCTCTTGTTGGATATTTTCCAGATTCATTGTAGACAGAATAATAGAAATGTTTGTGACATGGCTTCCTAGTACCTAATAAAAAATCCCGTAGATCCACATCCTCTGTAAGTAAGGATAAGTGTTGTTTCACATGTGACAGTGTTGAGGTTCTTAGTCAATCGAGGCATATCTTCCCAACACTGTATGATGTCACTACCCCTGGATGTTCTCTCTGTAGCGTGGTTCTGGCCTGTTGATATTAAACACTTTGGTTTTACCCATGAATCTTTTTTTCTGACATCTATTGGTGTCTGTGGGCCAAATCAACCATAACCTTCCAATCGGGGTCTGGTCTATTGTATTGCATGATCTCATCTAGCGTAATCCCTTCTTGTGATGGTATGTTACCCTCGGTGTGATTGTATGGGCATCTGAGGTGTATTTAAGTCTTTGTTCTTGGCTATTCCAAGACAGGAAGTTTGTTGCACAATTTCTTTCAAAAACATGATTTGCTGAGGAACGAGGCATGCTCGAAATAGTGCTTCATTCCCTAGACCTGCCAGTCTCTAGTACCCCAGACAGATTTTAGGTCTATAGTGTCTTTCCATAAGTCAAAACCTTGTTCAGACAACTGGGCAATAAAGGAAGTAGAATAAATCAGTTTTGTGTTTGTCAACATATTTTTCTGTGCGGGTCTTAGGGCAACCTGATAATAATATGAGGCAGGTTTTGACGTACTAAACCCTGAAAACTATGGATATTTCTGTGCAGGGTTATGCAGAAAATGATGACCATAATGTTGATAGCAATACATTGTTTCAAAATCTGATGTGTCCTCCAACATTTCACTATTAGAAAATGTAGCAGATTTTTCTAAATCAGATAACATAATATTCATAGTTTCATAATCCCACTCATCGTAAAATGTACTGGAGATAATGATATTATTCAATGATATTTTAAAGAAATGTTGAATTTTTAAAAGTTTGGTCAGACCAAATATATTGTAATCAACCTTGTCCCATATTATACAATCAGGTGTAGGAACTGCTGTAATGTTCACTGATGACAAGTCTCTTTGTTCACGATGTGATGATAGGTGAGGTTTCAGAATCAGATTCACTTTTTGTGCTGCAGAACTTTGCTGAAGGTAAGTTTCATTTATAAGCATGCTAAAACAATTAATAAGCCTATCCAGAAAAGAAAGAAAAGTATCCTGTAATTACCCAGGGTTCTACCCAAGGTGATACCAGGTAAGTCTTTTTAAGAAAGTTCAGAGAGTCTTCAATTTGATGGTTGCTTGTTTTTTGGGCTGGCATAGTTTCAGATTCCCTTGGATCCAATGAAAAGGTATCAAAGTCAATGAAATAGCCAGATGCAGTCCGATCAATTTTCAGTATTTCCGCAGGTCTTGTGGAAGCTGTAGTTTGCTCTTCTTGAGGCATGTTGATGTAGATATCTGTGTTTGGTCGAGTTGAAATATGTCTTTCATTTTGATTCTGATTAATAACTTCCATTGCATTATTGCATAGTCCATCATTCCATACAGGGGACTCCTCAAACGTGATGAGTCTTTCTTTTTGACCTTCTTGTGTCATAGCGAGGGGAGGGCATTGTTTACTCAGGAGTCCACGAGGCCTAATATTCAGTTTCAGCCACATTGTGTGGTTTGATTAAGTCGATTGAGACAAATCTTATCTCCTTTTTTTCTGGCAAGAGGCAGCAGAAGTACAGTTCTTGTTCCTTCAATGGACAGGACTGGTACAGGCTTTCTGTTTGATGGCCCAAATTATTTTTGTCTGCAATTTTCTCTCTGACCAGATCCCCAACTTTTGGGACCCAGATAGGTTTTGCCATAATGGACTTGACTTCCCCAGTGGCGATCCGCTTTACCTGAACATTGCTTTGTAGCGCCCTGGATTCATTCAGATCCTGTAAAACAGCCAAACATCTATGGATGTAAAAATGTTTATCATATGCCACTGTGCCTTCATAGTCAAGATCAGGTACCCACATTCTCGTCCCAAATAGGAGGACCTCATGAGGAGTGACACCCCCTAGAGAACTTCTTGGCATATTATTCAATGCTCGTTGAAATCCATACAAATGTTTCACCCAATTCTCACCCAAACCTAATACTCTAGCTGCTAAAGACTGATTTATGTCCCGGGTTTTGCTTTCCACTACTGAATTGTCCTCGGGATGGTACAGAGAGGAGTACCGCAATGCAACACCTAAACCTCCCATGGCTTCCTTGTACACCCTAGAGCTAAACGCAGGGCCACAGTCAGAATGTAATGTGCCAATTGCATATGTCCCTATAAACACTCACAAATCTTATATAACAGTTCGAGCGGCAGCTGAGCGCTGGGGCCACACCCAAAGGAATCTAGAGCAGGAATCCACTGCAACCATGATATACCTGTAAGCCCCATCTGTTTGTATGGGGCTGCAGTGGTTCAAATAAACCCAAGTCAGTGGTTTGTCTGATATTAGCAATGGTGTCTGCGCGGGACGTGTAACGGTGGAGCCTTTCATCTGCTGACAGATGTCGCATATAAGACAAAATCTTTAGCCTGCTTTGCTAATCTTGGCTACCAATAGCGTTGTTTCTGTAGAGAAGCAGTCGCCGTAACTCCTGCATGTGCAGAACCTATACCCTCCTGTGGTGCTAAAATTAAACCTAACATGCGATCCATATTTGGTATTACTCTATCCCCCACTCCAGGAATCTGAGCAAATGGAACATTTTTAGCATCTAACTTGTAGGAGTACTTGAGTGGAAACCTTTTCTGTAGTGTCGATTTATTGCGTGTAGCAATGATTGCAACAATAATCTCACCGTCTGTGTTTGTTTTTGAATGAGTGATTGCAGCTACGGAAGCCATGCGTATAGCCCCCTTTGTGGCTTCATTTGCCAATGAATTCTCTTCAACGTGAAAGCCATCACTTTGCTGACTCTGGTTGTGTAATACGTGAGCCCTTGGTAGTTCGTTTTTCAACTCCACTACTTGTTCCCATAGTGTTTTGTCCTTAATTGTGCCACCTTTTGCATCTTTGAACCCATTTTGTCTCCAGCGGTGTAAGTATTCATTGTATGACTGTACACAGTAAACAGAATCACACAGAATTAGTGTGGGGAATTCCCGATCCGTATTTACCAGTGCCAGTAACAGAGCTTTTAATGCTGCAGTCTCCTAGAGACTGGGTTTTTGTACAACTTGGATGAAGCTTTCCATCTGGCATGAGACCTTTAACAATTGCGCATATATTCGTACTGATCTAGAGGCAATATTTCATTAGTGAGAGGATATTCTTGTTCTTATATTGCAGTGCATAATTGTCCCATTACACTTACATTCTCCAGCCTCACAATAATCCAAGATCCTTACCATGCCTCAAAGGTGTAAGTTCCATGTAGGGCACAAGATCACACACATTCTGTATACTTAAAAAACATGTATTTGAATTGTAATGAGGCTGGAAAAAGTAAGTGAACAGTATAATGGGCAAATTATGCACTGTGACATTGCATAATGGACATTGTAGTCCCAAAAAAGCAAAAGACTGAAGACATTATCAGTGAAGTTAAGATTTTCTGTGAACTGCAAAAGAAAGCAGAAGGTTACTAACCAGCGATATTAAGAACAATACTTAGTACATTTGTGTATTTTCAGCGAATATGTATTAGTAAATGTCACCACAGTGCACAAAAAACAAACTGGTGTCAAAGTCAACTCACCCATAGTCTCTTTTCACTCTTCATAGATGTCGCCATTTGAAAAGAGAAGAAAATCACCTGTTGCATATCCCCATATGATTAAGACCGGAGAGCGGTTGAAACGCATTATGGCATTGAATTCCGCGCTAATAAAATGCTTGCGAAATGACCGGATGGAGGACTTGCTTGATGCATTGAATATTGTTTGTGTAGTTTAAGTTTTGTTTGTATAGAAAGAAGATATAACGTTTTCCTAAATATAGCTTATCCTTGACCTTTGTTTTTACATAAATATATATATATATATATATTACCTACTGGCAGTACCAGTGGGTAGTTATAGTTTAGACCTAGTTACCATAGGAAAATGGCAACATTCTATTCACAATAACTTTGGCGTCGATTGATGAATCTTTGCGAAATTTTCAAACTAATTCTTTGTTGAGATTAGCTCCTATGTTGAAAGTTTGGGAGTTATTCGTCAAGGGGGGGGGGCCGTAAAAAAATGGGGGTCCCAAAGCGTGTTTTCTCCATGTTAATTTCCATAGAAAACTTTAGACAAGTCTACAGGTCGAACGGGTGAACGGAATTACCTCAAATTTGGCAGGGAGAAGGGTCTTGGTCTAGAAAGCAAGCTTCTGTTTATTTGGTATAAATTTGTTCAGTAGTTTTTGAGAAATAGCAGCATTTACAGATATCAATATCTGGCTATTCTGCGATCTGATTGGCTGAGGCGTTACGGGCACAAGCTTGTTGCTGATTGGCTGCGAGCGATGCGAGTGGTTGCAACTAGGAAGTGTTGGCCGCCATTTTGTGACTCCGTTGATGCGAGTAAAGTGAAAAAAGGGGGGAAAAGGCGGGAAAAAAGGGGGGAGGGGAAATAGGAGGGCATGAGCACTGTAACCTCTGTGGGGTGTTTAGGGTGTGCTATAAAGGAGATGCAAAGTGAAGTATTTACCCCTACCGGTGTGTAAGTGGTGGGCTATTGAAATTAAGTGAGGTATTGGGTGAGTCTGATGCGGGTAGGGTGAGCTGGTGCGGGACTCAGGGATTAAAGCGTGAACCCAAATTGTGTGTCTGACGCTGTGAAGTCATGTGTCGTTGCCGCTGCACTACAGTTGTGGAAGTAGTGTCCGGATGTGTTTATAACTACTAGGATGAACTACTGACCCGTACTGGTATTAAAGTCCTGGGGTACGGAATATATGTGAGGCATTGTCTAGAGTCTCATGCTGCTAAACTGAGCTTCCGCTGGAGTAGGGGAGTAAAGAGTGAGCCCAAACTGTGTGTCATATGCTGTGAAGTCATGTGCTCTGGTCGTTGTGCCACATCTGTGCAAGTAGTGTCAGCATCTATTTATAGCTACTTGTATGAACTTTTGTTTAGAACATTGTTGCTTGTGTATGGTGCTTAGGTGGTGTTGTATAGGGAGTGTGAAGGTAAATCAATATGGTATTTGTAAAGCGCAAACTACTCACCCCTTTGGGTGAGTAGAGCTGGGGATCAAAGCAAGAGGTCTGTGCTGTAAAGTGAGATGGTATGGCCGCTGCACCACAGCTGTGTGGACAATACATTTTGGCGAGGGTGCAGGAGTTGGCGTTATATGGCCCTAAAATAGCGGGCCTAAGTTGTAAGTTATAGGGTGGCTCTAAAAAGAGCCCTTTTGTTCATTAGTTGGAGCTACATATAAGTGCGGATGCACAGCTTCAATTTATTCAGGAAAACGTGCTTTCCCTGATCTGTGAAGTGTACTCCAACAATTCTGTAGATATCCGCCATATCAAAACATATGTTGTTGTTGTATATGGACCACATTTTGTGGTCTCTGAGGTATTCGGAGACAGTTTTGTTGACTTTTATCAGAGATTTTTCAATCTGAGGACAAAATTGGTTGGACCATTTCCACTTCTGTCTTTGGCATATATTGGAAAATACAAAGACAGTTTGAGGCAAAAGTAACATCAATTGTCCAAAGGTGTCCTTCATAAGCATTTCCAAACCTATCCCAGTCAATGTGCCTAGGTTGTTTCCACCACAGTGCACAATCATGAGGTCAGAGTGTTGGAGATGCAAACAGGTTTAACCAAAGGCAACAATTGGTGCCACTTCAAGCCTCTCTGTCCAAACCATTTAGTGTCCACATTTTGTAAACCTAGGTCTAAGTCAATACGTCTCTATTCTGCATACCTTTTGCACGAGAAAACATAGCTATGTCCTATGATCCACACTAGCATTTTGAAGGTATGGCTGGAAGGTATAGAAAGATGTCTGTAGCTCATGCAGTTCCTTCGTAGAATAAGATATATGTTTAAAGATGTGGAACTAGTTTCTTTTCGCATAAAAAACTGTACCTGAGTGTGAGATAAAAAGCATTGTTTTTTAAAAGTAGGGTGCACATTCATTTTGTGGAAAAGTATTTTTGTGATTGGTTAAGAAAAAGCAGTTTGCATGTGGAGTACATATTATAGGATAAAATTTGCTCAACTCAACCACACCTGCTACTTGCATTTGGAAGGCACTGTTTGAACTTAAAACAATCGTGAACTTTTTTGTCCCACGACGTGTTGGTGGAAGCTCCTAGTCCGGAGTATGTTTGTACGGTAGACCAGGTCTCCAGTCGGGGACGGTGTCTTGATACGACGATGAAAGGTGTCAGAATGCCAGCGCATCATTGCGGGGTCAGCTCCCGCTCTGCCCTTCTTGTGGTAATCAATGGAATTACTGAAAAGGGAGAAATAATTTAATGATGGAAACGTCTGGTGGTAAATGAAGGTTTATTTCAGGCTTGATAGAAAAAAGGAGTTGAGTGCATCCTTCGTTTTTGAAGTACGATCTTCCAACTGTTAGTGGGAATCGTGGTTCAAAGAGGTGTTGGAGTGCAGGAGAATGCACAAGGTTAAATAAAATGTTATGCCAACGGTCGCATAGAAAGGAACAGAGCGCATGCTAGAAGCATAATGTGCGCGTGTAATGCAGTGGCGGGAGCCTGTTTGCATGTACACTTAGTAAGGAGCTCACTACAGTGTCCTAAAAGCCAACGCTACGTATCTGTAGGGCAGCGCTGCCCGCTGTCTCGGGCCTACAGTACGGTCCAGCAGGTCCTTAAAATTAGGCCGATGTGACTGAATGAGGTCAGAGATCACATCATTACGCACGGCAACATCACTTTTTCGCACGTGCGCACTCAGGGTGATGCACGCAAACCCCTCCCGCAGAATGGGCCTCAACAGGTGTCTGGAGGGCAGCGCTGCCTCTAGGCTCAGGCCTACCTTATGGTACAAAGCGGTACAAAAGGCGGTGGTGATGGATGGAGCATCTGAACCAATCAAACACTCACACCCAGTCAAGAGATCTGGGTTTAATCCATCACCGTTCTTTAGCCCACTCTGCCACCCCAGTTCAGATATGGCCATATGCAAATCAGTCTGACCCTGTGCCTCATGGGAACATTCCAGCCCGAACTGCCAAGCCATGCCTTCCCTGGACCGGAAACAAGCTTCCGAGGACCGGTTTCTGGCATTTCAGCCGTCTTCAGCCCGGCTTTCTTGAATCTAGTGACAAAGTGGGCAAGGGACTCACGTCTGAGCATACCCTGCCAACTTATGGCGAACAAAGCGGTACAAAAGGGGGTGGTGTTGGACGGAGCATCTGAACCAATCAAACACTCACACCCAGTCAAGAGATCTGGGTTTAATCCATCACCGTTCTTTAGCCCACTCTGCCACCCCAGTTCAGATATGGCCATATGCAAATCAGTCTGACCCTGTGCCTCATGGGAACAGTCCAGCCCGAACTGCCAAGCCATGCCTTCCCTGGACCGGAAACAAGCTTCCGAGGACCGGTTTCTGGCATTTCAGCCATCTTCACCCTGGCTTGCTTGAATCCAGTGGCAAAGTGGTCAAGGGACTCACGTCTGAGCATACCCTGCCAACTTATGGCGAACAAAGCGGTACAAAAGGGGGTGGTGATGGACGGAGCATCTGAACCAATCAAACACTCACAACCAGTCAAGAGATCTGGGTTTAATCCATCACCGTTCTTTAGCCCACTCTGCCACCCCAGTTCAGACATGGCCATATGCCAATCAGTCTGACCCTGTGCCTCATGGGAACAGTCCAGCCCGAACTGCCAAGCCATGCCTTCCCTGGACCGGAAACAAGCTTCCGAGGACCGGTTTCTGTCATTTCAGCCGTCTTCAGCCCGGCTGGCTTGAATCCAGTGGCAAAGTGGGACATATAAATAAATTAAACGAATTTCGTTGCGCACACTGCATCGCATTTGGTGATGCAGTGCACACAATGAAATTTGTTTTATTTATTTTTATGTTTACTTACCTGTTACACTCCGTAATCCATACATTACTACCCCACACCCTGCCCCTCCCCCTCCCCATGTCACCACCCGGCTGGCACTCCCACTACCAAACAGCGGCTGACGAGGACAATATGGTGCCTTTGCCTACATACTGCAAACCCTGTTTGAAAGTTGTAACTTTTGAGGAGAGAAATAAACAATTTTATGTCTGAAGCGAAGAAGGACCATCTTAAAAAAGAGCACAAAGACTTATATAAAAATAACTAAACATTATAAAATTAAAAAAATAGTAGTTCAACTCTGTTAAACCAGTAAAAAGTTATAAAGTTTAAAAATAGTTAAAAAACATGTACAAATTATTTTCAAATTAATTTTTTTTTACATTCAAGAGAACCAAAAAAAATATCAATTTGCCCAGAGGCAATAGCCTGGATCCAATTGCCTCTGCACACATGCAGAGGGAATAGGGTTGGATGCTTGCAGAGGGTAAAGACCCTTTACAACGATTGCGTTACAATGCAGTCAAATACCCCGCATTTTTTGCTCAGCAATAACTTTTACAATACGGAGCTTTACACTGCAAACCATTAAAACACCCCGGTGGTGTTAGAATAGTAAATTGCGTTGTAATGGAATGTGTTGTAAACCACTGCGTTGTAAAAGATTTTGCTGAGTAAAACATGTGGGGTACTGGCACATGTTGAAAACGCATGCAGAGTGAAGAGACATATTCCTTGCAGAGGGTTGAGTGCAAGATCTGGTCAGAGGCCAGCTTCAATTGAATATGGTCGTACACCATGCACAGTGGAATTACCCACGTGAAGAAGGAGTAACACATCTACATGGAAAAATGTGATAAAAAAAACAAGAAATTCACTGAAAAATAAGGTTAAAGTAAAATTCTAGTTATGTGATGGAATAAGAGAAACACTAATGTTTAAAAACCCCAAACCGGGGGGGTGTGGCTACGGCGCCGAAGAGGATGGCCGCGGATCTTGGGAGCTCCGTCGAGGGGTGACGGAACAGGAGCTGCTCCGGGTCTGTATTTTGTAATTTTACCCTCGGAACTGCAGGTAACAACAGCAGACTGTTTCCGACATCGGGAAATGTCCTTTTAAACCCGCAGGGTGTACCGCTTCTACCAAAACTTTTCCTTCTTATCTGGCGGAGCGCGTCTGAGGTGCGTCCGCCATTTTGGATTTTGCCGCTCGCATTTGGTGAAATGCTCCGTTTCTTCTCAGGCGATTCAGAAACGGTAGGAGCTTTTTAGGGAGGCGCTTTTGAACATTTACTCTTTATTGCTTTTCCACAGCCCTTCCAAATTGCTGTAGAAACACCAGCTAATGGAATTGTTTGGCTAATTGTATTACAGTCGCCATTTTGAAGTCTCTGCATTTCTCTTTAGCATGCCTGTACCTTTCCTCAGCCAACATTTGTCTCTTATGCTTGCCATGCCTGTCATTTGATGGAATATCTTTTTGGATGAACCTCTACTGCTTGCAACTTTGACCTGGCTGATGTTTGCTTGCTCTACTTGCCGAATGTTCATGTCATTCTTCATATGTACTTGTTACTTCAGAGAGACTATCATTTTTGATTTTTGATGCTTTCTATCAGCCCCGTTTTCCACGCTGCTTTCCTATGTCGCTGCTCTTCGAAGTAACGCACTGTTTCATTACCAGTCTATAAAGTCTGCAGCTCTCTTCTGTATACTGAAGTGATAAGCTCTTCAGCGTTTCTTCATACTTATCATGGCGTCGTCTCGCACTAATCGGAACACCACCCAACAACGCTCTGTGATTACTCCACCTTTGGAAGATGCTAATCCTTTCAGTGTTCTGCAGGATTCCTTGAATGATGCGCCAACTGAGTCACAGAATGCAAAATGCACTTCTTCTCCTTCTCCTTCTTCTCGTATTAGATCAAAATCCCCTGCCAAGGCGTCCTCTTCATCTACTCCCTCATCAGGGAAATGAATCAAAACGAATGCTCCGTCTCCTACCAACTCAGCTCCCTCTATTTCTATGGAACTTTTATTGAAGGAAATTCGCGCCCTCAAGCCTTACATGACTGAATCAAATTCTTGTCTTCAAAGCCTTGAACTTAATTGGTCTCACACTGAACAAAGAGTGGACAATCTTGAAAGACAGTTTGCTTCAGCTCAACCAGTTATCGCCCAAGTACCCTATGTTCATAACATAATTGCCAACCTTAAGCAGCAAGTTGAGAATTTAGAAAACAGGAACAGACGCAATAACCTACGCATTTATGGACTTGTGGAAGGTCTTGAAGGATCCAACCCCATTTCTATTTTCCAAACCTCTCTAGCTACACTTCTTGATCTTCCCCCTTCTACCTCTTTAAATATTCAATGAGCTCATCGACTAGGACCATCATCTCGCCCGTCTGTCTCATTATCCTCTTCAGTAAACCCTAGAGGCGTTATTTTATATTTTTTGCAATACACAGATCTCTTTAAAGTTCTTCATGCTGCCAAACAGAAAGGAAAGATCGTTTGGAATGGTTCTATTCTTTTCTTTGCTCAAGATTACGCCAAAGCCACTGCTGATCGTCACAAGAAATTCTAAGAGATGAGACCTGCTCTTCGCTCCTTAAATGCTCGTTACGGCCTTTTCCATCCATGCCTTTTCAAAGTGACTTATAACAACCGAATGACGCATTACGAAGACCCGGCGTTACTTCAACAATTTCTGGACTCCTGCAGAGCTGAATCAATGGACGTGCCTCATTCATGATCCCTGGGCAACCTGGATTTATGTATTGATGTGATGTCCTGTTACGATGGTTGCTTATTACCTCACCTTCCCTAATGTATATTGTAATATGTGCTTTGTTTTGTTGTGATTTTAGTGGTTCAAATCATTTCCTTTTGATTTTCCTTTTAGATGCGGTTTCGTGGATTCTTGTTTTATGTGTCCTCTTTGTTCTACCTGGAAGCATGTTTCCTTCTTCCGCGTCCTTGTGGAGTTCCTGGTCTGACGTGCTGCCTTCCTTATGTGATTCCACCACACCTAGTCTTATTGTTGGTTTGTGATGTATTTTTACGACATACTTTTTCATTATCAATTGATGGTTTTGTTTTGTCTTCTTCTTTTTTGTTTTTTCTCTCCTCAGTGTTTTCCTTTCCCGACTTTTCTCTTCCTTCATCTTCTTTTTACCTACTTCTATGTTTTCTACAGTACTCTTCTTTTCATTACTTCATTTATCTTTTTATCTCTGGATCTTTCCTGTAACTGTTTCTCCCCTGTTTTTCTTCTACTAAAGCTTGAAAGATTTACAGTCTTCTATTTTTTGCTTAATGACTGTTTATGCTATTTTAGACAGATACTATGTGTGACGGGACCACGGCGCCTTCAGCGCCGATGCCCCGTCGGCCGTCCCGATCACAACAACAGTTCCCTGTTACCCGGACAACCATCACCACCAGAACTCCACCCCTTTCTCTTTCCCTACAGGAGCCAGTCCCGACGTGGAACACACAGGAAGGGCATCCCCGCGACCCCGGAAGTTCCTCCCTCTATCCGGAGGCGGACCCCAGAAAAGCAGGAAGAGCCGACACCACCGCGTTCAAGCAGGAAGACTCGTGGCAGGAGACGGCGTGCGAAGAACCCCCGGAGAAGAGAGACGAACCCGAACCAAGAGACGAGGTCTGGACGGAGGACTGGTGGATTCCAGAGGAGGACGCTGGAGAGCGGCCGCAACTCAAGGACGGAGTTGCGGCGGGCCAAGTGAGTACCAGTTCCAAGTGTGTGTAAATAGTAGGCTGTAAATACGACCCTTATAAAGTAGCGTCCCCCAGTCACGTTTCACCGCGCACTGTAAATAGAGTATATAGTTGTGTGAGAGTGGCATGATCACGAGTGTAGAAACCCTTCCCCCACGTCCCGGCACAGAATCACCCTCCGACTTGTCCGTACTGTCTCCTCCCCTCTCCTACCTACCCCTCCCTCTCCTCACGTTCGCTCTAGTCCCCACACACCCGGTGAAGGAAGCAGTTGCATCCCCTGGGCCTGACCGACAGAACTAACGGCCACTATTCTCTCTCTCCTTTACCCACCTCCGAGGAACCACCGTCCGGGAGCTGAACCGACTGCTGCATTACAGGACCAGTCACGACTCCAGTCAAGACCGACATTCGTCCCTGGACTATCACCACCGGAAGGCTCATCCCCGAGATCCCGGAACCCACAATCATAGAACCCTCTTCTCCCTTGTACTTTACCCTTGGAACTCTGTATTTGAATAAACACCGGCTACGAGATAGCCCACTACATACGGCCTCCGCGCTTGTTATTCCGGTCCGCTCCCACCCCACGCTTACACTATGTTATTGCCTTTTATGCAGTTGTTCATGTTTGCTTAAGTCATATTTACTTAGAGTAGTAACTTGGAATGTTAAAGGAGTTAACAATACTATCAAGAGACAACGTGTATTAACTCACCTAGCTAGATTGAATACAGATATTGCTTTTGTTCAGGAAACTCACTTATCGGAACTCGAAGCAGCTAAATTGCAAAGAAGTTGGGTTGGACATGTTTTCTCTTCCCCAGCTTTGGGAAAGAAAAATGGCACATCTATATTATGTCATAAAAAACACCAACTTTCGGTGATACATCAGGATCATGACCTTGATGGTCGTTGGGTCATTGTTAAGTTGCTTATTGATCAAATACCTTTAATATTGTTTAACATTTATGCACCTGTAAGAGTTGATAATGTTTTTTGGAACCAGATTGATGATAAACTCCTTCTCCTTGAGGAGGATTATGTTATTTTTGGAGGCGACTGTAATCAAATTCTAGACCCTATTTTCGATAGGCGCTCCTCTGTTTCATTCTCTAACTCCAAGATGCATTCGCAATTCTCCTCTGCCATACGCCGTAAGGCTTTAATTGATACCTGGAGACTTAGCAATCCTGATCTACAGGAATACACTTTCTACTCCCCCCCTCATAATTCACAATCCAGAATAGATTATTTTTTCTTTAGTAAACCCGTATCTCAATTTCTTTCCCATGCTGAGATTGGCTCCATCCTAATTTCAGATCATGCCCCTGTTTGTGTAGACTTTGATTTGTTACCTTTTCCCCTCCTGCAGGTAGATGGCGTTTTAGTAATTCATTACTGTCGAATCCTAATTTCACAGGCCAATTCACTTCTTTTGCTACTGAGTTCTTTTCTATTAATTCTACTCCAGAATCATCTCCTCTGATGGTCTGGGATTCATTTACAACAATGGCGAGAGGTTTTATCATACGTTTTGTACCGCGGAAAAGAAATTTTTTGAAACTAAAAATGCTCAGTTGTTAGCTAAGATTAAACGACTTGAATATTGTTATTACCGATCTAGCTCTGAGGCAACATTAAAAGATCTTCTTGATGCAAATATTTTTTTTAATAAATCATCTACAGAAGCTGCATCCTCTTATCTCTTAAAAAGCAGTGTTCATTACTATGGTGGTCAGAATAAGATGGGTAAATTACTTGCTAATTATCTAAAGATCCGGCGTGAAAGAACTAAAATTGATTCCATTCGAGACAATACCGGTGCTTCATTATTTAAAGATGCTGACATTCTAAATGAATGTGTTACTTTTTATAAAACTGTTGCGAACTGATCTTACCGGGAGGAGCCGGTGACTTTCTTCTTCTGAACTCGGGACCTGTCTGCTGCTCGCCGGACCCGCTGCGCGGCTCCCGCTTTGCAAATTAAAGGAACTTACATAGCGGGTGGGGGTGATCTCT
This sequence comes from Lissotriton helveticus, assembly GCF_964261635.1. Classification (NCBI taxonomy): domain Eukaryota; kingdom Metazoa; phylum Chordata; class Amphibia; order Caudata; family Salamandridae; genus Lissotriton; species Lissotriton helveticus. The sequence goes on from NC_136061.1 coordinate 138,307,909, forward strand.
GGGGGCACCAGAGGCGAGGGCAGGACTTTTGCAGGGCTGCGAGCAGTGCCACAGGGACTCCATCTCCCAGGAGTCCCTGCACGATCTAACCAACTGCACCTGCTCTCCCTGCTTGCCCCACCCACCACGGAGTGAAAAGCCCAGCCCCCGTTATCGTCGTGGGACACTGTTGCGAACTGATCTTACCGGGAGGAGCCGGTGACATTCTTCTTCTGAACCCGGGACCTGTCTGCTGCTCGCCGGACCCACTGCACGGGTCCCGCTTCGCAGATTGAAGGAACTTACATAGCGGTTGGGGGTGATCTCTGGGGGCACCAGAGGCGAGGGCAGGACTTTTGCAGGGCTGCGAGCAGTGCCGCAGGGACTCCATCTCCCTGGAGTCCCTGCACGATCTAACCAACTGCACCTGCTCTCCCTGCTTAACCTGCCCCCCCGCCCACCACGGAGTGAAAAGCCCAGCATCCGTTATCGTCGTGGGAGACTGTTGCGAACTGATCTTACCGGGAGGAGCCGGTGACTTTCTTCTTCTGAACTCGGGACCTGTCTGCTGCTCGCCGGACCCGCTGCGCGGGTCCCGCTTCGCAGATTGAAGGAACTTACATAGCGGTTGGGGGTGATCTCTGGGGGCACCAGAGGCGAGGGCAGGACTTTTGCAGGGCTGCGAGCAGTACCGCAGGGACTCCATCTCCCAGGAGTCCCTGCACGATCTAACCAACTGCACCTGCTCTACCTGCTTGCCCCGCCCCCCCGCCCACTTCCGCATCCTTATATCGGACAGAACTATCCGCTACGCGGGAGCGTCCCGGGAGAAGCCCGGTACAAGGGCGGGACCCTCTGTGGCCGTCAGGGGCCGCAGGAGGCTGGGCCGGGCCCATTCTCTAACATCTGGCTCTGGCCTTTTTTTAGCTCTGAGACTGCGACACAGCCAGTCGCCAACCGGACTCTATAATTACTGGTGCTAATGTTTATTATATATTTTGGCTTCCTTACTTAGCAGTCTATACTGTTTAGTCTTGTCAGGATTGATCGTTGCCCATAACATGACTTCGTGCTCTCCTAACCCCTTATCATCCTCTGTAGGGATCCAATACTAGGCCCTCTAGATAGATATTTCACCAGGGCTACTCGGGAGATTGATAGAGAGATTGCCCTGGCTGAGAGACGTGCTGAGCGTCGCCTATCCATCGAACTTCTTAAAAATCTCCCTGAGAATCTGCTGCCTTTGGGCTCTTTGGCGCAATCTTTTAGCCCAGCAGGTGTGTCTGACCCTGCGGAGATTGTTTCGCCTTCCCTAGACCACATAAGGGCTGTAGATCCAAGGGGCAGCCTTGCTAGGCAGGAGAGTATGGTAGACTCAGCCCCACTTAATGAGGTGGATGCTTTAGATTCACGACCTAGCAATGCACCTGTACCTGTGCTCCCTTCTAACATTACTTCTAGCCATGGGGACACAGTACACTCACCAGTATTGGCTTCGCCAGCAGCAAAAAGATCAGCGCATAGTAAAAGGAAGAGAACTATTAGTGCTCCCAGTGGTTGTCCCCCTAAAGTCTGTAAGAAAATCAGAAGACTTGGTATTAGAGTGGGTGCGTCCAAAAAGGGAGTAGGGGCGGGTGTAAGCTGTACTCAAGAGGGTATTGAGGGCGAATCCTCAGAAAACAAAGTTGTAGAGCCATTGGATGACCTAATTGTAGTACCTGATGAGTCCCCTCCTAATGAGACCCCTTTAAGTATTATAATAGAAAAAACGTTGAAATTATTGTTGCTCCCGGTTCTGGAGAGAGTTAATGGGATGGTTGAGCGGATGGACAGGTTGGAACAGACAACCCTGGATAACTTTTACTCCATAAAATCTCTAATTAAGCTTCACTCCAGAATTAGAGAGGGTGAACCAGGGGGGGAAGCAACCGGTTGGGCGACCTCCGCTTCCCCACAGGATCTACCTACTGTATCGGAACCAGCCATAGGGGAGTCAACTGCAAAAGCCCATGCAGCATTTGACGCAACCACTAACGAGGGTATACGGTTTCTGGGGCCGCCCACAACGAAGGCAACAGAACATCGAAGCAAGACAAAGCCCAGTAGTGCCCCTGCAACGAAGCGCATGCGATCTGAGGCTCCTAGCAGCAATGGCCCTGTCATTCCCAGAATTGCTGACACTAAAAAAGGAACCGAGCAAGTAAACCTTGGAAGAATTAGCTCTATTCCTTTACCCAGTATCCAGCCTAATGTGCCCCCATCCAAAGAGGTTTTCAGAAGACCTCCTATGGATCTACCACCTGATTGTCACCCGTATGTTGCAATATTGACGAATGTACCACCTCTGAAGGCCAACCAATTAGAATCTTACCAAATGCTAAAAAACAAAACCATGCATTGGTTAAGGATAAATAGACCTCTACCAGGGGAATTCGACGGTTTAATCCTAGGTGTCAGAAGGGTAGAATGGGTAGGTTATGGGCATAAGCAGTTTGGGGGTGACTGTGTGGTGGTCAATTTTAAGGATGTCAGGATTGCCCAAACAATCTGTAATCAAAATCTGGGAACCGGCAGTGCTGGTATCGGGGTAGTCGATTTGACCTACTTCTACCCGAGACCCGCAGGCAACCCATATGGCATCCAAACAGGAGGAAGACGGACACACAACTTTATCTTTCCCAAGAACCACTTTATCCCCTTACCTCCACAGCCAGCAGCATGGTCAGGGCCATATGGGAGGATGCCAGGATACTGAAACGATATTTCCCCTGGGGTGGCTCCATCTCGGTTGAGCCGGGGTTTAGTGCCAGAGCCACATGTCTTTGGCCTTGATGATGAAAACCCCTCCCTTACTCCGGCTTTAGGCAGCCCTCCAACTTATGGTTCTACCCCAGTTGTAGGAGGAGCACCTTGGGCACTAGTTGAGAGGGAGGAGCTATCTAGCCCCGAACCCCGTGGCTAGCCTGCTGTGGCGGATCCAAACTTAAGGATTCTCAGCGGGAATGTTGCGGGTATTCTGAGGAAGCTGGCTCTTCCTGATAGGAATACCCTTGTGGAGGGCTACTCTATTTGTATCTTCCAAGAAACTTGGAGTAGGGAGCCTTGCCATAAGGTGGGATATTCATCTTTTTTTGTACCCGCAGAGTCCTCCTCCTCGGGGAGGGGCCGCCCTTCGGGAGGCCTCCTTATATGGGTAGCTATCTCCCTTGGGTACCAAGTTACTCAGCTCATGTCTAATTCTCTCGATCTATTGGGCATATCAATTAAAGGACTTCGGGGGGGGCTGACCTTGGATATCTATAATATTTATGCTAGAGGCACAAAGGGAAGCACACATTCACCCATAGTATCAGGTTTGGAGTCCCTGCTAAGGCAGTGCCCTGCCTGTTCGTATGTTTTGGTCGCAGGAGACCTAAATTGCACGTTCGAGCCCCCTTGGCTTGGAGGATAGCCTGTGAATTACCGAGGATGATACACGGAGAGGGATACCCCCTCTACTATACCCCCTATTAGGAGGTGGACAAAGGTGGTGATTCAAATTAACTCCCTAAATATGGAATTCGGGCTGAGGGCTGTTAATGGAAGGACATTGTCAGACCCTGCTGGAGCTCATACCTACAACAGGGTGAATCATACGTCCAGGATAGATTATATTCTCCTCGACGTAAAACTTTGGCCCTTCCTGCAGGATATGGAGGTCCTCTTTTCTGTGGAGAGCGATCACAATCCCCTCTCTCTTACTCTCTGATCGCTGGGGATTGGGATGCTGGGGGCGCTCACGTCTCTTTCAATGCCTACCCCACAGGATGTACATCCTACCAACTGTGGCAGACGCCTGAAATGGAGCAAGCTCATTATGGATGAAGAGAAAGTGGAAGCAATTGCGGCTCTTTTGGACACAGCTCAGTCCAAAATGAATTTATTGACCTCTTTGTCAGGGGAAGCCACAGTGATATTTTGTGACACAATCTTAGCCTTGAGCAACCTCTTCATTCTCCCAAGCAAGACTTTACGAACTGGTAATAGCAAAAAGTGGCCGAATCCCCCTGGTTGGTACACTCAAGAATGTAGGGGGAAGAAAAATGCACTGATCACTGCTGTTAAAAGCAAATCCCAGGTGGCGATTAGACTGGCTAGGAAAGAGTATTCCCGGATTACCGTGGCAGCCAAGAGAGAATGGGAGGATAGGTTCTGGGCAGATCTTATGGACGCAAGCAAGGGCAGGGACGCTAGAAGCTTCTGGAACCTTATAAGAACTAGGGATAGGCCAGATAACACTCTGCTGACATGTAATATACCCGCCCAGAACTGGTTCAACCATTTCTCTGCCCTCTATACCCCCATTGGGGTGGCCTCTAGTAACACTTTCTCTATAGCCAATTGTGCAGGGGGTAGCGAGGATGTTCCTTTTTCCACCAAAGAGGTGGAAAATGCAATTAAATCTTTGGTTCCCCTTAAAGCAGCAGGGCCAGATGGCATACCGGGCGATTTGATAAGGGCTAGCCCTAAGGAATGGGGGAAGCTGATTTCCTCTCTACTCAATGCCATTAACGGAGGTGCACTTGTACCAGATTCCTGGATGGAGGCAGAGGTTGTCCCGATATTCAAAAAGGGATGCCGGGACAACCCTGCTAATTGCAGGCCAATAAGCCTTATTGATTCCTCCCAAAAATTGGCAGGGAAGGTGATTTTGAGAAGGGTGCTCCAGTGGGTGGACGACAATAACATTCTGTCGGATCTCCAAGCCGGTTTGCGCTCGGGATCCGGGACTATTGAACAGGCCTTTAGACTTGCTCTCTTGTATTGGAAGGTGGTGGTGCTGGGCAAGGGCAGTCTATATTTGGCCTTTATAGACCTCAAGACTGCCTTTGACCTAGAGAGGAGTTGTGGAAGGTCTTATCAGAACTGGGGCTCCCTTCGTATATTTTATCCCTCCTTGTGAGACTACACGAAGGTAATTTTGCGCAGGTGAGTTGGGGAAAGAACGGTGAAAAAACTGATAGGATTCCTGTAAGAAGGGACGTCCGTCAGGGATGTGTGCTAGCTCCCACTCTGTTCTCTCTTTACGTGAACGGAGTGGTTGAGCATTTGTTAAGACATCCCTCCGATGCTCCATCCCTGGCGGGCAAAAGGATTCCTACACTGCTTTTCGCAGACGACACCCTTCTCATTTCAAAGTCCCCAATGGGCCTGCAGAGGCTCCTGAATAATTTTCAGGAGTTTTGTTCACTGAGGGGGTTGGTAATCAACACTGATGAGACCAAGTACTTGATTATGAATCCCCCCAAAAATGCAGGGCACCCGCCAACTTTAAATTCTGTTCCATTGGAGAGGGTATCTGAGTTTGACTATCTGGGCATCCGCCTTAATGATTCGCTAAGCTGGAATCCACAAATTAACAAAATGCTGCTTGGCCATAAAAGAGTGGGCGGAGCACTACTCAAGGAACACCGCTCCACCACAATCAAACCTATCGCCCCAGTGATGGAGATTTATAGAGCTAGAGGGGTTAGCGCCGTCCTTTATGGGGCTGAGTTGTGGGGTACTTGTAATTTGGATGTGCTTGTAAAATCAGAGAGCAAATTTTTGAAAGATCTGATGGCTCTCCCGACGAGCACACCAACTGTGCCAGTGTCCCTTGACTTAGGCTGCAAATCGATTAAGGATCATGCGCAACTTCGCCCCTTGCTTCTCCGGGCTAGGTTGTGGCGGGTGCCGGAATTAGCCTCCTATGCAGAAGCACTATTAGAGATAATGACAATGGCAGGCTGGTCTAGGATTAAATGGCTGAGGGATGTAAAATGGCTGCTAGTGGAGATTGGGCTAGGTGAGGCTTGGGCATCGAGATCTGCCCCTCCCAAAGCTGTGATTAAGAAACTGTATTGGGACTGGGTCTCTGTTAAACTACTCTTAGATCCAAGACATTGCAATTCCACTGTAGCCTTTTTGGGGATTAAAGACGTGGTGGCCTATGAACCCTACCTTGACACGATCTCCATCCCTTTTGATCATGCCCTGTACTTTAAGTTTAGAGTGGGAACACTACCAGTAGGTGAACTAGTTGCCCTAATGTAATTTTTCCCGATTCATGCCCATATATAGGTATAAATCACCCAGTCCTTATATAGGCAAAAAGAATCATTGCCTTATTTAGTTATAGCCTGTGCAGCCCTAATATGGCATGGCTACTTCCATTAAACTCGTTGCCCGTTGGAAAACCCCTAATCAGATATCTCCCTCTTGTGCGTGCTGTCCCACTCGTGTGGAGTCGGTAGCCCACATTCTCTTCGAATGTCCGACTATTGTGTGCCCAGGAGGCGATGGCTTAAACCCTTATGCAGACTTTTAGGTACCCGTCATTATAAAGTGGCTCTACGTTTTTTAATGTCTGACACATCAACCTTGATTGTTTGTACTGTGTCAAAATTTTTAAAGTGGTGTTGGTTGATTCGTGCAAGAAGGCTTTCTGTATCAATTTAATCTTGTTTAAACTGTTTTTTCCTATTGTTTTTCTTTTTCTTTTGTATATATGGAAAGCGATTGTTTTAAATACTGTGTTTTATATTTCTTGTACACGCTTTTATGATATTTTTATATCAAAATAAAGCCTATCAATCAATCAATCAATAAAACTTTATACACCCCTGAACAACACCCTTCTTCAGATAAACTTTCATCCTTCTTTCAATCGATACACCCTCCTCCTGCTCATGACACTGATTTTACCTCTTTAGAATCCGATATTACTCTTTCGGAAATCAAAAATGCTATTGCAAAATTGAAAAGAGGTAAAGCACCTGGACCAGACGGTTTTACCATCGAATTTTATGCTCACTTTGCGTCTCTCCTACTTCCACAACTCTTATTGCTTTTTCATTCCTTTGTTAATGATGGTTCCTCTTCAGGCTCTTTTCAGGAAGCGGTAATTTGTTTAATTCCCAAAGACAATAAAGAGCCATCTTTATGTAAAAACTATCGCCCAATATCTTTAGTTAATTTGGACTATAACATTTTTGCAAAGATTCTTGCCCTTCGTCTTGATCCTGTTTTACCCAATATTATTGGCCCGGAACAATCAGGTTTTGTAAAAGGTCGTTTATCTTCCGATAATTCCAGAGTTTTCTTTAATATTTTAAGTAAACGTCCTCTCTGGATTATCCCATTGCTGCAATTGCACTTGACGCTGAGAAAGCATTTGATAGGATTGGTTGGGATTTTATGTTTCATGCATTTAAATGCTAAATTAATTTCATTTATTTCTTTATTATATTCTAACCCTAAAGCATCTATTTTTGTTAATGGAAAGACTTCGGATTATTTCCCTGTTTTTAGAGGAGTTCGTCAAGGTTGTCCTTTATCACCTCTTCTTTTTATAATTGCTCTAGAACCTTTTTACACGAAACTTAGGTTAGATGATAGAATTACTGGTTTTAAACTTTATACTTCTCATGATAAATTGTCTGTTTATGCAGATGACATTCTCTTATACTGTTCCAACCCTTCTACATCTCTTCCAGCTTTTCTTTCTCAGGTTGAGTCCTTTTCCCAGTTGTCCGGATATCGGCTTAACTCTGATAAATGTGAAATTCTTCCCCTAAACATTCATTGTTTGAAACAGGATTTTCTTTCTACTGGTTTTTCTTGGAAAACCTCTAAATTTTAATATTTAGGTTTATGGTTTTCCCCCACTGTTTCTGAAACTCTGAAAGAAAATTTTGACCACCTTTCCAAAACCTTATCTGTTTCTATCGAACTCTGGCATCCACTTTTTCTCTCTTGGTGGGGTCGATTGGACTCCATTAAGATGATGCTTTCTCCACTTATTCGTTATCTTTTATCTATGATTCCAGTACATATCCCTGGTTTCTATTTTAAGAAAATTGATTCTTTATTATCCAAATTCATTTGGAAAAATAAATCTCCCCGAATAGCTTGTTATGTGGGAATCTAGGACCCTAATGTAATTTTTCCCGATTCATGCCCATTTATAGGTATAAATCACCCAGTCCTTATATAGGCAAAAAGAATCATTGCCTTATTTAGTTATAGCCTGTGCAGCCCTAATATGGCATGGCTACTTCCACTAAACTCCAAGAATCCACATTGATTTCGTGGTAAAACCAGCCTTCAGCCCTCAGGAACTTCCCCCAGCTTGAATACTAATTTATCCAAGAAATCCAGGAGTTTTCAAGGAACTGAGGCACTAGTGACAATAGTATGTCCAATCTTACGTCAGACTCAGCACCTTCAGGGGTATAAATATGCCTACATTTGCCCAGTCAAACACACGGTGGTTCAGGAGCAGATCGACTAACTACTTGCCCGACACCCTGCTGCTGCAAGTGCTGAAGGAAGCCTACCCTCCAACTGACGCACTGAGAGACTCTGTCATTTCTCCTGCAGAGAAATCCATCTCCGGTGTTTCCAAGCTGCCCTTGCGGGTTGCTGGGAGATTGAGTCCCGAGAGAAAGATACCAGCCTTCTATCATCCTAAAACCAAGGTACGGAGCTGATTAGATTCCTAGAGAATTCTTGAACAGATTCTTGGCAGAGAAATACTAAAACTTAAACTCCTCCTCACTTACTTCTTCCCTTGTACTAGGCTTAGGTTAGGTACACCGGGGTAGGCGTACGTTAGAAGCACCAGTTGAGTACTTTTAGCCACTCTTTTATTATTGTATGTATTTTATGCATTTTATGTATTCTATGTTTATGGCTTAGAAACCCTATCATGCTTTTACAGTACTCTTTTATAATACTATTCGTATTATATGCATTGTAATTCTTGACTAGCATTTCAATTGTAGCAGTGCATTTCTTATGCTTAAGAAATAAGACTGTTCAATAAATACTTTTATTGAAAACGCCCGTCTCTTTATTTCTAAGCAACTCTGGTGAAACGAAGCATGCACATCTGACTGAGTGAAATATCCGTCTATTGTTTCCGCGACTCTAGAGATACGTTTCATTCCTGGGAAACAAAGTTCTCATGTTATATGGTTGTCAGAGACTAATCCCTTCTTGTTTATTTGAGAAGGTTTCTAGTGACCTCTGAGCTAGCTGGCACTCACAATTAAGTCTAATATATTCGGCAGAGACCTAGTCGACATAAGTCCTACGTCTAAGCTGCAGGGTATATTATTCCAATGTGCATAGCCTATTGGGAATATAGGAACTACCCTACAAGCTCTCAACACCCTTAAAGCAGACAAACTCTCTGGAGGTCTCAAATTTCCTGACTTTAAATCATATCATCTTACCTGTTCTCTGAGACAATCTTCTCGTTGGCTTTCTCCTGATCAATGTTTTCATCCTCCTATTTGGTTGAACACTGAAAAGCATCTGATTGCCCCTTTTAGTTTTAATGAATCTCTTGCTTTTACTAATACTCTTTCTTCCTTTTGCTCTCAAGTGATCTTCCATTCACGTACGATTTTGGCTCCTCTTCTTCCATCTTCTTATCCTTCTTTTTCTTCATTAGGCCAACAACCTATCTGGCATAATCACTTGTTACGTATTAAAGGTCGTACCTTCTATTGGAAAACCTGGAGACTTCGCGGTTTAATTTGGATTTCACAGCTAGTTTCGAATAATTCTCCTTTAACCTTTTCTGAGCTTCAACAATAATTTACTTTACCTTCGTCCTGTAAGCCCCAATATGACTCCCTCCTTCCTCCTCTCCTACAATATCTTCTTTCTGTACCATCATCTCCTGTTATTCCCCCCAAATCCTCTGCTCTTTTTTCTCTCTTGTCTAATCCTACCTCGGCTTCTTCTTTCTACAGAACTCTATTTCTCTCCTCTGATAGAGCCAAGGGGAAGTCTGAATTGGCCTGGGAAAAAGATCTCGCAGAATGTTGCCCTATTCCTTTTTGGGACAAATTATGGTTGAAAATACATAAGACTTCAAGAGCAGCTAATGTCTCTCAAACTCTTTATTTTATTTACAAACGTCTTCTATTTACACCACTGAAGTTAGCCTCTTTCTCTACGGACCTTTCCTCTGCCTGTTGGTCATGCAATGGTAATTTCGCTGATTTAAAAAATATGCTTTTTGATTGTCCTTCCCTCTCCCATATTTGTAATTTGGTTTGGTCCCAAATTAATAAAATTTTTCACACCCAAGTTCCTTTTGCTATTGCCAATATCTTTTTAGGTTCCTTATCACCTTCTTGGTCTTATAACCCTTCCTTAATTGACCTCTTACTGGCGATTGCTCTTCATTTGATTACATCAAACTGGAAACAAGTTGATAAAGTTACTTTCAGAGTTTGGTGGAACGCTGTGTGTTTTCATCACAGATTAGATACTAATAATGTCACCCCATATCTGTACATAACACACAAAAGAGCAGATCAAGTCAGGGAAAGTGTGTGCCTACAACAGTACCAGTGCGGTACCGGTGATGGGTGCGTGAAAAATGGGCTGTCAAAAGTGTAAGGCATTAATGTCGGAAGGCTGAAACAATTCCCATCAGACCACCCATTTGGTGGAGTTTACGTCATGTGGGAACTGTTTACCATGCCATCCCAAAGCCGCCCCAATAATGCCAGTGCGGGAATGGATGTCAAAAGTACTGATCATGATTTACATCTCTGAGTGATGTTAATGAAAAAAGTGCAGTGCTCAAATAATAATGTTAAAATTGACTACCCAGACTTCAGGAAGCGTTTAAACAGAAGTCAAGTGTCAAAGATTAAAAAAACACGCTGGGTAGTAAGGCTACCCACTAGCGCTGTGCAGTATGGTCGACATGTTTCAGCCATAAGGGCATCTAGCCCGGCTTTCTTCAGGACCGGTTGACAAAAATAGCTACTGCAACTGCATATAAAGTGTATAGGTGCAGAGTATAAACATGTACTAACAAAGTTACATATATATCAGGACCTTAAATACTTAGGTGTCCACTGGAGGGAGAGGAATAATTCTTCTTCCTAACAAAAAACAAAAAACAAAAAGACACTATGTCAGACAACACCAGATTGCACACACACACACCAATACACACAATTTGGGACCGTGCAGGCACACATGCATGAATAATTTGCATTCTGCATTTATAGAGAGCATACTAGCTCAATCACACTGAGGCATTTCCTCAAAGTGATACTCACCCAGCTTTATGTGGGTGAAGACCTCACCTCACCCGGCAACCGCTCGGGGGAATGAGGCCCCGCTCTGTAGTGTAAAAAATGAAAAACACAGTAAGCACATAACTTTACTGTGCTCAAGCCAATGGTTTTACACTGAAAACCCAACAGACGTGTGATAGTTGCCCCACTGTTTTAACTGCCAAAGACACCTTCCTAAATTTGCAAAGTGCGCATAGAAACCGCACATCCTGCGATGTTTTACCCTTATGAAATCACTGTCTTAGCACTGGTGAGTGCTACCAAAGGACTTACTTAAGAGTGGTAGTTGCATAATAATTTGCAGTAAGCAACATCTTAACAGGCATTCTCTATCCATACTCTCATACAATGAATGAGACATATTTAACACCCGTGGCTTAATTGGTAACCAAGGCATTGAGATAATCGTATGATATCTTAATCCACTCTCATGTATAGGTAACAAGGACCTTTCGTCAATGTGAGCTGCTCAGTTGAACACAGTGAACAGATGAACTATCAGCCCCTAACACACAGTTATTATGAGAGTGAGGGGCCATACCGGCTCTTTCATACTCTTAAGTACGAGTACCCTATTAGTACATGTCCCAACTACGAAACAACCGCGAAATCGGCGTAGAGGCGCCACGAGGCTCACCTGACCGTCGGTACCCCGGCTCTGGAACCGAACGGAAGTGGAGGTGGTTGGGAAAACGCCCTTCCTCTTTATGTAGCCTCTATGCCGACGTAACAGGATCCCTCATCCATAGACGGGTTTTGCAAAATCGCGGAAGAGCCGCGAGAGAGGACCGCTGTTTATTCGCGCATGCGTGGAGAGTGCGGAAACACAGCTCTCCCGCGCATGCGCGGTCCTCGCTACTTGTAAAAACCCGGAGACAGTATTGCACCGTCTGTTACTCGCGGGATAAGAAGATTCAAAATGAATATGCTCATTTATACTAAAAGGAAATTGAGCAACAATGAGGAAACGGTCATATACCCAAGAGGGAGGCGCCGCTCCTAAGACGTGAGCCTGAAGTAAACTCTCCATCCAGGTGTCAATGTGTGACACTGCCCTAATAGAAAGGGAGTTATCTAGTAGTGGGGAGATCATGTGGGAGTGCACAGTTGTCACTAGGCAGACTAACACTGATGAACGAAATGGATGCACCCATTGATGATATGACCTAGTGGGTGATAACTAGGTGATAAATGTAACACAAGAAGTGATCCAGCAGTTAGCTCAAAATGGAAGCCAGATAGTGTCTATAGTAGACAGAGGACTGTAATTGAAGCACTTGAATGATGAATCAAGTGACAAAACTCCAATAGGAGGTATTTCGTTGAGACATTACCAACGAAAATGTAATTGTACTGGGGTGTCAATGAAGGTAGACAGAAGGGCCACACACACAATTGAGTTGGGTGAGCTTAGAGGTGTAAACTGGACTGCGTTTACATTCCTTCTGATTCGATAGACCCGCAACTAAAAAGTTGCACTAAATACTAAAAATACAAAACGGTGTGTGGAGGGTCAAGGGGAATGTTTCAAGACCTGTCTGCTCGCTCCCCTAATCAAGATACATAACACACAAAAGAGCAGAATTTTTTGTGTGTTATGTATCTTGATTAGGGGAGCGAGCAGACAGGTCTTGAAACATTCCCCTTGACCCTCCACACACCGTTTTGTTTTTTAGTATTTAGTGCAACTTTTTAGTTGCGGGTCTATCGAATCAGAAGGAATGTAAACGCAGTCCAGTTTACACCTCTAAGCTCACCCAACTCAATTGTGTGTGTGGCCCTTCTGTCTACCTTCATTGATACCCCAGTACAATTACATTTTCGTTGGTAATGTCTCAACGAAATACCTCCTATTGGAGTTTTGTCACTTGATTCATCATTCAAGTGCTTCAATTACAGTCCTCTGTCTACTATAGACACTATCTGGCTTCCATTTTGAGCTAACTGCTGGATCACTTCTTGTGTTACATTTATTACCTAGTTATCACCCACTAGGTCATATCATCAATGGGTGCATCCATTTCGTTCATCAGTGTTAGTCTGCCTAGTGACAACTGTGCACTCCCACATCATCTCCCCACTACTAGATAACTCCCTTTCTATTAGGGCAGTGTCACACATTGACACCTGGATGGAGAGTTTACTTCAGGCTCACGTCTTAGGAGCGGCGCCTCCCTCTTGGGTATATGACCGTTTCCTCATTGTTGCTCAATTTCCTTTTAGTATAAATGAGCATATTCATTTTGAATCTTCTTATCCCGCGAGTAACAGACGGTGCAATACTGTCTCCGGGTTTTTACAAGTAGCGAGGACCGCGCATGCGCGGGAGAGCTGTGTTTCCGCACTCTCCACGCATGCGCGAATAAACAGCGGTCCTCTCTCGCGGCTCTTCCGCGATTTTGCAAAACCCGTCTATGGATGAGGGATCCTGTTACGTCGGCATAGAGGCTACATAAAGAGGAAGGGCGTTTTCCCAACCACCTCCACTTCCGTTCGGTTCCAGAGCCGGGGTACCGACGGTCAGGTGAGCCTCGTGGCGCCTCTACGCCGATTTCGCGGTTGTTTCGTAGTTGGGACATGTACTAATAGGGTACTCGTACTTAAGAGTATGAAAGAGCCGGTATGGCCCCTCACTCTCATAATAACTGTGTGTTAGGGGCTGATAGTTCATCTGTTCACTGTGTTCAACTGAGCAGCTCACATTGACGAAAGGTCCTTGTTACCTATACATGAGAGTGGATTAAGATATCATACGATTATCTCAATGCCTTGGTTACCAATTAAGCCACGGGTGTTAAATATGTCTCATTCATTGTATGAGAGTATGGATAGAGAATGCCTGTTAAGATGTTGCTTACTGCAAATTATTATGCAACTACCACTCTTAAGTAAGTCCTTTGGTAGCACTCACCAGTGCTAAGACAGTGATTTCATAAGGGTAAAACATCGCAGGATGTGCGGTTTCTATGCGCACTTTGCAAATTTAGGAAGGTGTCTTTGGCAGTTAAAACAGTGGGGCAACTATCACACGTCTGTTGGGTTTTCAGTGTAAAACCATTGGCTTGAGCACAGTAAAGTTATGTGCTTACTGTGTTTTTCATTTTTTACACTACAGAGCGGGGCCTCATTCCCCCGAGCGGTTGCCGGGTGAGGTGAGGTCTTCACCCACATAAAGCTGGGTGAGTATCACTTTGAGGAAATGCCTCAGTGTGATTGAGCTAGTATGCTCTCTATAAATGCAGAATGCAAATTATTCATGCATGTGTGCCTGCACGGTCCCAAATTGTGTGTATTGGTGTGTGTGTGTGCAATCTGGTGTTGTCTGACATAGTGCCTTTTTGTTTTTTGTTTTTTGTTAGGAAGAAGAATTATTCCTCTCCCTCCAGTGGACACCTAAGTATTTAAGGTCCTGATATATATGTAACTTTGTTAGTACATGTTTATACTCTGCACCTATACACTTTATATGCAGTAGCTATTTTTGTCAACCGGTCCTGAAGAAAGCCGGGCTAGATGCCCTTATGGCTGAAACATGTCGACCATACTGCACAGCGCTAGTGGGTAGCCTTACTACCCAGCGTGTTTTTTTAATCTTTGACACTTGACTTCTGTTTAAACGCTTCCTGAAGTCTGGGTAGTCAATTTTAACATTATTATTTGAGCACTGCACTTTTTTCATTAACATCACTCAGAGATGTAAATCATGATCAGTACTTTTGACATCCATTCCCGCACTGGCATTATTGGGGCGGCTTTGGGATGGCATGATAAACAGTTCCCACATGACGTAAACTCCACCAAATGGGTGGTCTGATGGGAATTGTTTCAGCCTTCCGACATTAATGCCTTACACTTTTGACAGCCCATTTTTCACGCACCCATCACCGGTACCGCACTGGTACTGTTGTAGGCACACACTTTCCCTGACTTGATCTGCTCTTTTGTGTGTTATGTATCTTGATTAGGGGAGCGAGCAGACAGGTCTTGAAACATTCCCCTTGACCCTCCACACACCGTTTTGTTTTTTAACCCCATATCTGTATCCATTAACCCCTTGCATGCTGCCGCGACTCTGCGCCTGTGCGGCAAAATCGCGAGTGGGCAGGTTCATGACGGCTCCCAGCTATCATCAGCACACGAGCACCGTAGTGCATGACGGATGGGGGCCGTCATCAGCATGCAAGGGGTTAAAAGAGATCTTTTCTGGTTACCACTAACTTATATAGCATCACCTCTTCCTAATACAATTACTGCTCCTGATGAAGTTAGGAAGCCTTCATAAATCCTATTGTTGTCTTTTTGCGTTTTTATTCCAGTGCTCATAATATCGGATGTGACAATTATGAACACTCAGTTTTTCTTATGATGTCAGTTATGGTCATGGACCAATAAAGTTCTTTCATTTCCCTTTTCGAGGGGAACCATTGGCCCATGGGGTCTTCCCATAGATGTCTCAAGCCCATTGTGACCAGTCTGCATTTGATGTTTTGTAACCAACTGACCTTGCGTGTGGTATCTGCTTCTTGCACATTCTTAAGTGCTGCAGGATACTGTATTAGCTCGGGAAAAGTCCACAAGCTTCGCCAGTGTTGAGTGTAATCTCGCAACCTCATCAATGGACTGCATTCCAGATCATAATACAAAGGCCTTAGAGGGGTGTTTTGCAGTAGACCTATAATACCTCTTAGAAATGTATTTTGGGCTAAAACTAATGGTGTCAAGTTTTTGAAGCCCCATAATTCTGAGCCATAGAGTGTGGAGGCCATAACTTTGGCATTGTAAATATTTAGGGCAGAACAAATTGGCTTTGTTAATGATGTGCTCCTGCTGGTTGACAATGTTTAAAGGCCATAGTTTTGATCTGGGGTTTCCAATTAAGTGTTTGTGCAAGGGCAACCCCTAGATAATTAAAAACGTCAGTCTGTTCGAGAGGCTCTATGTTTAAAGATACACTGCCCTTAATTGCCTGATGCTTGAGTAACACCATCAATTTGGTTTTGCTTCTGTTTATCACAAGACCTCGGACCTTAAAGAAATCAAGTGCGTGAGTGCTTATTGCAGTCTGCTCTGTGTTTTGGAGATAAGTGTGTCATCTGCAAACATAAGTATGGAAACTTTTGGTGCCTGCAAGGACCTGTGCATATGTTGCAAAAAGAACAACTGATGGACAGAATGCAGAAACATATCATAAATTCAGCCCAGTACAGAGATCTGGGCCTAAATCCATCCTTTTTTGCTCACCATGCCATTCTAGTTTGGACCCAGACATATGCAAATCAGTCTTGACCCTGGACCCAATGGGAACAGTCCAGCCCGAACTGCCAGACCAGGTCCTCCCTGGACTGGAAACAAGCATACTAGGACCGGTTTCTAGCTTTCAGCTCTCATCAGCCAAGGATAGCTTGACTCCAGTGGCATGGAGCGTACGGGACACACGTCTGGGCATACCCTTCTCACTCGGGGTGACAAATGAAAAAAGGACAACTGATGGACAGAATGCATAATAATGTCATACATTCACCCCAGTACATAGATCTGGGCCTAAATCCTTGTTTATTTATGCTCACCATGCCATTCCAGTTTGGACGCATCCATATGCAAATCAGTCTTGACCCTACATCCAATGGGAACAGTCCAGCCCGAACTGCCAGGACAGGTCCTCCCTGAACTGGAAAAAAGCATCCTAGGACCGGTTTCTGGCTTTAAGCCCTCATCAGTCCGTCCCTCATTTGATTGCTTAGCACAATGCATATGTTGGATAGGTGGAAAAGAAGACAACTGCTCCATTCAGAAGTAACGAAAGTAATGTTGGGGCCATAACACACTCCTGGCAAACCCCCTTGGATTCGGGAAATCAGTTTGTGATATTACCCTGTGCGCCCCATCGCACCTGTGTGAAGTTTTCCTCGTGTAGGCTCACAATTATAGATAGTAGGTCTAATGGCTTTCCTAGGTCCATAAGGATTGTCAATAGTTTTTTCCGTGATTCCAGATCAAACACAGATTTTAGATCCACAAAGCCAGCATAAATAGTGCCTTCCGCGATCACTATGGTGCACCATTATATTAATGTAAAGCAAAGCGCCTGGTCGATGGTGCTAATGTGGGCACGAAAACCTGCCTGTAAAGGTGTTAATATATCATTAGTTTTGATCCATTTCTGGATTTTTGCCAACACTAATCTTGCTACCACCCTTTGTATTGAATCGATTAGGCTTATTGACCTATAGTTGCAAGGACTAGAGCATCACCTTTTAAAAAAATTGGTATATCTCTATGCCTCGCCAGGATTCCGGAATGGGAGCTCCACAGGTGTTTGCGTTTGCTACCATTAGCCACTGGGATACTATCTAAACCGGGGCTCTGCTTCCCGTTACAGTCCCAGCGCTGCTTCTACAACAGATATATCAAAAAGCAGGGATGAGTTATGTGATGGGATTTGGAAATGCTTATCAGTTACTCCTTCCTCTTCTGCTGCAAATTGGTATGAAAAATATGCGACCCATGTTTCTTGGGCTACATGGTTTTGGGGAAATGGTGCTTACACTCCTCTAGCCCATTTTACAAGTTGTCAAAAGAGTTGGAGATTTTTCCCTGTGCTGGCCTGACAGATTTCCTGCCATAGCTGTTTGTCCCAGTCTCTTTTTTGCTTTTGATTGTGTGGCTTAGTACAGTTTCCTTGTTTGTTTAATGGTAGTCAAAGTTGTTGATTTAATTGCTGCCGCAAGGGACTTGTATGCTTGTCTGCAATCCTTGTTATACCAGTTATTCTGGTATGCTAGAGATTTGCGAGACTGTCTGAGAGGCCTTAAAAAGTATGGCCTAGATGTATCAAGATTCCATTTTGCGAATCTTAAATAGCGATTTTTAGCGAATCGCTATTTAGAATTCGCAAAATGGAATGTATGTAAAAAATTGCTTTTTTTTAGCGATTCCTTTTTATTCCTTATTTGCGAATTCGCATTTTGCGAATTCCCAATTAAGGAATAATTTCCAATGCATTCCTATGGGCCATGAGGCCCATAGGAATGATTGTGAAGGAATTCTCAAATTGCGAATTCACAATTTGCTAATCGCAATTTGAGAATTATTTCAAGGGTGCAGGGGTGTCTCAAAGACACCCTGCTGCACCCCTGAAATGTACATGTGTGTGCATATGGCGCACATACATGCCCTAAGGGCATGTGTGTGCGTCACATGCCACCCTAAAAAATGTCAATTTGTGCATTTTTAAATGAATTCGCAAATTAACATCAACTACAATTTGGTGTTAATTTGCGAATTCTTAAACAAAATTCGCAATGTAAAAATGCTACATACATTGCATTTAAGGAATCGCAAAAATAGCGATTCCTTAAATGCTATAGCAAAATAAGGAATCGCAAATTTTTGCGATTCTTTATTTTGCTAATTTCTCATACATCCCAAAAGATGCAAAATGTCAGTTTGCGATTCGTAAAAGGCTTGATACATCTAGGCCCAAGTCTTTATTTTATTAAATAGTTTGTCATGGACCCCAGTTATTATTTCATTTAATTGAACCTGGGTATGGGCTATCAGCAGCTCTTTTAGAGTGCTGGAAACATCTGCCCTTATTGATAAGACTATTTGTGGCTTTTCGATGATCTTGTCCCATTTGACCCGCCTCATGTTATTACAGAGAAGTGCATTTTTGGTCGTACTCTGCATTCTCTGTACTGGGCCCGTACTAAATTTCAGGGATTTCATTGTGAGTGCCAAGGGGTTCAGATCACTTTCGGCTCTTTCCAACACCTCCATTTCTATATGGGCAGACCACTGTTCCAGCTTAATTAGAATATAATCAATACGGCTCGCACTGTAGCCATTATTAAATGTATTTGACCCTAATCTGTAGTTCTCCCATTAACGGCCCTGATACCCCTTTCCATGCTTGGTACTTTTAGTTGTATGGCTGCATCTGTCCTTCGATTGAAGGGGGGCAGTTCTAGAGTGGTGATGTCCCATTGTATATCTTCCTCTTCTGTTAGCTTACTGTCTTTATGGTTAAGGGGCTCAAAAGTAGTGTTAAAGGCCCCTACTATGACCTGATTAAAAATTTGGGGGTTTCTATCCAGATAGTCATCTAGTTGGGAGATTGTGTTGGACATTGTTCCAACTTTTAGACCTCTGGCATGAACATAAACATTTTTTATAAGGGTCTAGGGCAGTGGTTCCCAAACTTTTTTGACCTGTGGCTCCCTTGACAAAACTGCAAGTAGGCCGTGGCTCCCCTTCATGACACTTTTTCTTTACCAGTTGGGCACGGATGTATGCTTGACCTCGCGAGTACTTCCAGTTTTCTGCCTGAAGGGCAGCAGTAGCCAGAGGTGTTGGGGCACTAGAGGGATGCTAGATGTCGAGAACTCAGGATACTGCCATGCCAGAGAGGTGCTACCCTTGATGCTGGCCATGGCTGCTGCAATACTAGAGGTGCTGGATTAGGTGGAACCTCAGAGTGCTGAGGCTTGGTACAGCAATGCAGGCCTAGGTGAGGGTGTTGGGTGCTGCAGTGCCTGAGAAGTGCTGACCTGGGTGAGGGTTTGGCGTTCTGCAGTGCTAAAGAGGACCCGGATAAGGTGATGATTAGGGTTGCTAAAGTGATATAGGGAGGTGCTGGCTTGGGTAAAATGTCAGGGTGCTTCAGTGCCAGGGAGGTGCCACAGAAGATGATTTTTAGGGGACTGCAGTGCTAGAGAAGTGCTGGCCCGGTTGAAAGTTCAGGTGAGGATGTAGCAATGCGAGAGGCGCCAGCCGAATGGGTGGGTGTTTATCAAGGGTGCTGCAGTGCTAGAGATGTTGAGGGTCCAGTTTTAGGTCTAGTTAGGTTGCTCCAGTGGTAGAGAGATGACAGCTGGGGTGAGAGCTAGGGGTGCTATATCATCAGTAAGACCAGTGCCGCCCCGGGTCGAGGGCTAGGAGTGCTGCAGCACCAGTGGCCCAGACAGAACCTGGGCGGGTGAGGGTATGAAGGGCTGCAACGCCAGAGAGGTGCTGAGTGTGTGAGGGCTCGGAGTGCTACAGAGCCGGGGCTGCTGTGCTTGTCTTCATGTCAGTGCATGGAGGGGTAAAAGACGCTCCTGTTTTTCTCCGCTGTGGTAATCAGGATTCTGCCACCACAAGTTACCGGCTGAATGGGGAGTACAATTTACACAGAATAATCTCCTGTGGGTGTTTACCCATCCCCCAGCAGTTTTACACACTAAAAATGGTGAAGTCTTTGGGCGAGAAATCGGATGGAAATGGAGAATTGCCACACAAATGTGTGCGCCGCGATAATAGCAATTCCTGAAGTAAATCCCCATTTTCCTAGGTCAATGTTAAAATAACATTATTTCTCAAAATTACCCAAGAATTATTTACACAACAATGACAAATGTATTTGGGAGCGGAAATACCGAATCAGCATCCTTGCCCTCCTCGTTTTATATATCACTTGTATGTTAAACATTCAAACAAAATAGGCATATTTCACCTTTGAGCTCAGCTTTAAGTGGAATTTAACATACCAGGACCTGGTAAGACTGGTCCTGTTATGTTTACTTTTACCAGGTGAATCCGACAAATCTCTGCGCTGCCTTTTTGCCCCAATAACAAGTACAAATGTAGAGAAATATTAGAGTCTTAATATTTACTCAACATTTGGATATTTTTGCAGCTAACCTATTTACCCCGTCACATTTTCATTTTTAATTTATCTCCCCTGGAAAAGCAGTAAATATAATTGCCTCTTTAAAAATACACTGGCTTGGTGATCACGAGTTTGTCTTTGCAGTTATTCAATCAAGTAACTTGTGAAGAGGGTCCCCAGAGGAGGGGCAAAACACAGGCAGCAATAACGCTTAACAGTCATCCTGTGTATGCGGAGGCTATGTGAACACGTACGTGGGGAAGGTGGCCGTGCACACTCGGGCTAAAACATGACTCCGGATTTTACAGGTGGTGCTTGTAACTCCCCAGTATGTTGCGCTGCAGCTAGGTGTATTTAAATAAGGCTCACTTGCTGAAAGGCTGATGACATAGCCAAGGCTGCCGGTTTAAATAACAATAAAATGCAATGATCTTCTATTTATTGCGAGCACAGCAGAAACGGACAAAAAGGGGGGACCTATGCATGAAACTGATGATAGAACACTGGGCCATATCACGATTCCGGACGCCAGCTGAAAGGTAGGGCATCAAAAGTCGCATCATTTTGAAATTGCTCACAACATGATTTGCACATTCCAAAGACGTGCACGGCGCCCCAGGCTGCTATTAACGGCGCACCGGGGAGCCGCGGCGCACAGTTTGGGAACCACGGGTCTAGGGGCTGGTCTGCATGCGAATGGCCATGATATCTGGGCTGTCAAACTGAAGTTCCTGGATCCTATAACCTATGTTCTGCTTAATCCAGATTGTCCAACCACCCGATGGTCTACCCCGCTGTCTTTGAGTTGGCAGTTTATAAATATTTAGATACCCCAAAAGATATTTTGGATTTATGGACCATGTTTCTTGAAATAAATAGATGTCCTGGGCATGAATTAGACCAGACCAATCTGAGGAGTCTATTCTTGACTTCAGGCCCGCAATATTCCATGAAATGTATGAGATCTGGGCTATCCCCGGGGGTTGAGGTAGCTCTGTGAAACCATTTAATTCTCGGGGGTTACCAGCAAATCAAATATGCCAATCAAGGATAACCAATCATGTTCACAATTTACACAGAGAGCATATGCACTCTAGGACTGATTAACAGTGTTATAGTGCCCGGAGTCCTAAAACCAACAAGAACAGGTCAGGAAAAAATAGGCGGAAGAAGCAAAAAGTTTGGGTATAACCCTGCAAAAAGGGCCAAGTCCAAAACAACCCCCTTCCAGCCTAAAGCCAGGGTAGGCCAACCCATACCTCAATGGGCTTCCCTGCTTGGGGCGCTAGAACACAGAACCTGGCCTGCAACAGCAGGGGTCTAATCCTGTTTTACGCCTTCCTAAACCCAGTTGGATGCCTCTCAGGGCCCACTAAGCTGACCCATGAGGATCCCTCCTCCTCACCTGTGGACCCCATATGTGCAGCACGTTAACTTACTTTGCTCACAGATGTGTCACAACAGGCAGACATTACCCACATAGCCAACTCTGGAGCAGTGCTACCAGATATCAGAATTTGTGTGATGTGTGTTACAGAAGTCCCCTATAGTTCACCTAACACTTTGGGATTCCCCTCAGGGAATGGCCTCCTGGTACAGACTTTGCACCCCCTCCTGGTGTTCACTCATGTAACCAACCAAGCCCTGGGACTGGGTTTTGGGCACCTTGGGACACAGCCCACTATCACTCCCACTCCTTCTCCTCTGAGAAAGGATGTGGGACTCTACACCCCTGCCAATACACTGGGCCTTATCTGGGCTACCACTCACCTCCCCTACCTCACTTGGTTGGAGAAAACCTGAGCCACTCCCTTCAGGATCATTCCCAAAAGCTTCTTCAGACCCTCTGGAATCCACCAAAAGGACTGTCTCCAGTGCGAGCTCCCTGGTGTCAGAGAACTCACACTCCACTGGCTGTTGGCATAGCTCTGGAAATCAGGGACTTAAAATATGCTTTCCAACAATTGAATCACACAGCCCACACACGTGTTGACCAGCTACACTTTGCTACACCATCCAGTGCCTCACACAAGTACTTCATATCACCCTCCTGAGACTGACAATACAATGTCTGACTGTGTCTGTCACTCAACCCACACTCTTTTAGGCGGTCTCCATACTTACATACCAAGGCTTAAACCATGGG
This sequence comes from Lissotriton helveticus, assembly GCF_964261635.1. Classification (NCBI taxonomy): domain Eukaryota; kingdom Metazoa; phylum Chordata; class Amphibia; order Caudata; family Salamandridae; genus Lissotriton; species Lissotriton helveticus. The sequence goes on from NC_136061.1 coordinate 138,330,815, forward strand.
TGAACCCATCTCCCTGCACCTCTCATCTACAGTCACTAGAGTGTCCCTTCCACCATTAGGACTATGAACCCTGTGCCAGTTTCCCAATCCACCTCAGGGACACTGCACACCACTGGAGCTACCTCATAATCCTGAACCACTTGGTGTATGTCAACCCCCTCCTTCAAGTCAGGCGCCACATCTCTGGGTGTGTGTACTCCTCCCTCAGCACAAGACACTACATATTTGCTGCCACCATCTAAGCTGGACTCCACATCCAACCCAGCCAACATTTTCTTTTGAGCTAAGGCTCGCTTTATCTCCTCGCGCTCCGGTCCAGCTGTCTCAGATTCCGGTCATGAGTGCGGTTCTGATTCCTTTCCTCATGAGCCAGTCTTCCCCACAATGTTCCCATCTCAGGGTCACCACCCTCTGGATATTCTGGCTGGGGATATTGACCCTCAGATTCCTCCTCAGAGTTATCTGACAGCATTGCTTCCCAGAGTGGTACTTCATAGCTATACAGGGCCGCTCCAAGAGCCTGACTTTTGGATCTCCTCTTCACAGGTAGTACTCTGTCCTTGCAAAAGACTTTTGGATCCCTCATCATGTAGATGCAGAGTTGTCAAAAGTTGATTTTTATTTTGCTAAGGCCCCACAGGTGCAACAACTTACCAGAGTTCGAACCACCTAATTCTGAAGGAAAACAGGAAAAAATAGTATGTGGTTGAGTAATGGTCTGCGCTAGTCCTGTGATGTACACCAATCACTGTGGGTCAAGTACAAATACAAGTTAAAATCCTCGCCGCTGCCCACCAATGTTAGAATTGGGGGTCTCTAAGTGGCAGAGGTAGGTACCTTTGTCCAAATAGGGACCCTTGGTTCTAGTAAGGGGAAGGGAGATTCACACTTTAGATAACCCATGCTCACCCCCTGGGTAGCTTGGTATGAGCAGACAGACTTAACCCAAAGGCAAAGCGTAAAGTATTTGTACTCAAAACACACAGTAATATAGTCATAACACCACAAATGGACACCACACCAGTTTAGAAAAATGAAGTATTTTTATCTAAACTCAACAAGACCAAAACAACAAAAATGCAACATACAAGTATTAAGAAAATGACTTTAAAAAGGTTTAGCAACTGGGTCCATAGAAAACCATGGATGCGTGATGACTCTCCAAACACATGTAGTTGCAACAAAATTCACAAGGCCAAACAACCGCAGAGATGGGAAGCGTCGAAAACACAAAGAGATGCGTCAGTTCCTGAGACCATGGGGAGGCGATGGGACAGTACTGCCGCACGCAGGAGAAGTGATGCGTTGGGCCTGGCCTGTAGGGAAAATTGACGTGTCGATTCCAAGACAATTCTGGGCCATGGATGATGCGTTTGGAAAACTTGCCACACAGGTACAATAAGTGGAAATCTGGGATGCGTCAGCGATCGATGCGGTGCCGTCAAGCGGTTTCTTCAGCCACGAACCCAAGATGTGTCAGTACTTGCGACAGGCACTGTGTCAGTTTCGGCAGCAGCTCGGCGATGCATTGAGATATTTCTTGCACGACGGTGCTGCATCTCAACTGTCGCAAGATGAGTGATACTTCAATTTTCTTGCAGTTGCAGTGATGGGAGGCATTGAAAAACAAAGAGATGCATCGTTTCCTGAGACATTAAGGAGGCGATGCGACGGTTCTGCTGCACGCAGGAGAGCAGTGCATCATGTCTGGTCTGTAGGGGGGAAGAAATGTGCCGATACTGAGGCGACTCCAATCCACAGGTGATGGGTTGGAAAAACTTGCAGTACAGGTACGATACGTGGAAATCCGGGATGCGTTGATGATCAATGTGGCAGTGGCGAGGGGCGCTGTATTGGTTTCTTCAGCCGCGACCCCAAGATGCGTCGGTTTTTGCAGCGAGGACAGGCGCTCCGTCAGCTTCAGCAGGGGTGTGGTGATGTGTGGAGATTCTTCTCGCAACGCAGTGCTGCATTGGGAAAACTGCCGCAAGAATAGTGATGCGTCAGTTTTCTTGTATTTGCGTTGCTTTTCCAGATCCCAACAGCAGGAACAACCTCCAGGGGCCACACACAGTCACAGGCACCTCTTGGCAGGTCAGAACTCCCATCAGGGACTTTCAGGGGAGCTGGGGGGGGGGGGTTGGGTGTCTTTGTGTCCCAGAGACTTAAGAATAGGAGGCAAGCTCTACTCAAGCACACAGCAAAGTCCTTCTCCTTTCCTTGGCAGAAAAAGCTACTGTAGTCCAACCCCAGACAGTACACTGCAAAATGAACAGTACTTCTCCTCAGTGTCTCCACTCTTCTCCTTTTCAAAGGTTCCTCTTGATTCCAGAAGTAGTCTAAAGTTCTGGAGTTTCAGGTATAATATGAATATCCCCAAATGTCTTTGTTCTCTTTGTGCAATCGTCTCTGAGCCCAGACCAAACCAGTTCTGTCCTTACTGGTGTAGTATGACCACAAGGGGTGGATACAGCATTGTGCAAGGGTGACAGGTCCTTTTCAGGGGCAAGGTAATCTCCCACTACTCTAAAGTTAGCCAAGACCCTTTCAGCTCAGCTCTGAGTCATCCAGGAAGTGCAAGGCACACCTCAACCCCCCTCCCCCACTGGCTGTCTGCAGTAAATGCACATCCCCAGCCCTGTCACTCCAAAACCAGACAGTCAATACACGAACAGGCAGAGACACACAGAATGGTTAAACAAGAAAATTCCCACTTTCTAAAACTGGCATTTTCAAACACACAATTTCATAACCATCTTTGCTAAAAGATGTGTTATTAAATTCTGAGTTTAGAGAGCCTAAACTTTATTTGTAAATCTTGCCCCAATGGGAAGATATGTTTAAAAGATGTTATAAATAAACTCCCATTCTATCCTATGGGGCAAGATAGACTTTCAATAGTAAAAAAATAAAATTGGCAGTATTTCACTATCAGGACATGTCACACACACCAGTACATGTCCTACCTTTCACATACACTACCCTCTGCCCAGGGGGGACCTTGGGCCTACCATAAGGCTGCCTTACATGTAGAAAAAGGGAAGGTTAGGGCCCGGCAGGTGGGTGCATTTGCCAGGTCGCCATGACAGTTAACAACTGCACAGAGACACTGCAGTGGCAGGCTTGAGGTACCTTTTCAGAACTACTGATGTGGGTGGCACAATCAGTACTGCAGGCCCACTAGTAGTGTTTGATTTACAAGCCCTGGCACAACAACAGGTCAGGAAAAAATAGGAGGAAGAAGTAACATTTTTGGGGATAACCCTGCAAAAAGGGCCAAGCCTAACACAACCCCCTTCCAGTCTAAAGCCAGGGTAGACCAATCCATACGTTAATGGGCTTCCCTGCTTGGGACGATAAAACATGGAACCTGGCCCGCAACAGCAGGGGTCTATTCCCGTTCTACGCTCCCTGAACCCAGTTGGATCCCTCTTTCCATACTCTCAGGGCCCATTAAGCTGACCCATGGGGAACCCTTCTGCTCACCTGTGGACCCCATTTGTGCAGCACCTAAACTTACTTTACTCACAGATGTATCCCAGCAGGTAGACAGTACCCACATGGCCAGCACAGTGGTGTGGCCCAGTCCACCTCCGGGGTGAGACTCCTGTCCCCTTTCCAGAGGCAACTCAGTCCACCAGGACAGTACACCACAGTGGCCACTGACAGCTGTCTGTGATGAGAGCCAGGTCTCATCTCTCTATCCTCTACAGTGTCAGAGAGTGGGGGCAGTAGCCCCAGGTGCCTGGCAGCCTTTGTCCACTCTACTTCTGCCAAGTTAGGTATGGCATCCTGACACTGGCCTACCAACCCAGGGTCTGTCCCCTGCAGCTGGACAGGAGACTGGGGTGGGCTCCCCCACTCTCTTGTTTGAGGATAACCCTGCAAAAAAGGGCCAAGTCCAACAGTGTCAGTTCATGATTAATTTGTCAGTAAGGGAATGTAATTTTAACTTTCCCGCCATTTCCCACTCAATAAAATGTACGTTACTAAATGCTCGGTCAATGGTAAAACTCAAGGGAGAGCTATACGAATATCTAGAAGCTCTTAATCCTTATATTGTTTCTTACAGAAACTTGAGCTGATGCAACAACTACCCAAGACATTATTGCTTCATTACCAACAGAATATTTGATTAATTGGCTTGACAGGAAGATTAAAAGAGGTGGAGAGCTTGCTACACTTTATAAAAACACTTTCGAAATATTCTGCTATCCAGCTTTAATAGTAGATTGTGAAGCCCTGTCTTTTAGCTGTGAGGAATCAAACTAAAATCCATGGCCTCCTGATCTAAAGGCCCCACCCGTTCCAAAGATAGTTTATTTAGAAGCCCTTAATGATTTTCTGGAGGGGAGTGTATTTTTAGATAATTGTACAAAACTAGAAGATTTAAATTGCCATCTAGAAGATCTCAATAAAACGGATACCAACACTTTCATTGACAACATGCAATGCTTTGATTTCAATTAGTTTTTGCTCCCAATCATCAGGCAGGGCATACTCTGATGGAATTTTTACCAACATTTTGTCTTGCAACTATTAAACATTCTCACATTTACATGGTCTGATCACATGGCAGTTCAGTTTGGTTTCTGTTTCAATCAAACGAAGGAAGGCATGAATCGGAATAACCAGGTCAAACTGGTCAGGCCATGCAACAAAATAAATGAGCAGGACCTAATCAGGACATTACAGTCCATCCAACCCTTGTTAACTGAGGCTCCAGAAATTGCAGCTTCACTGTATTTTAACTGGATTCATGAAGCAGCAAACCATTAGCTCCATACAAGAATGGAAAAAAGGCTTCCATTCTGCCTCTCTTAAAGAAACAAACCCTTTACCCGGCTGAAGAACAGAGCTACCACCCCATATCGAGACTTTCTTTTCTAGCCAAAGTGTTAGAAAGACATCTTAACGTCTGTCTCACTAAGTTTCTGGACCCAAACAATATATAGGATGAATCCCAATTCGGCTTCAGAAACGCCCAAAGTATAGAGACTGTGCTAGTCACAGTATCTGAGGAGGTTAGGGAGATCCTTGACCGCGGAGACAGGGCTGCAGTGGTCCTTTTGGACCTATCCACAGCCTTTGATACTCTAAGCCATGCAATTCTAAAAACAACATCTGCTAGACATAGGTGTCAAAAATTCTGCTTTTAAGCTTCTTTGTGCCTTTTTGGGTCCAAGAGAACAAACTGTTAGCTTGGGAGACTTTGGGTCAAAATCCTTCTCCTTACCTTGTGGATTCCTGCAGGGCTCCTCGATGAGTCCCACCTTATTTACTACATATGTGGCCCCTCTTATGGAACTGATAGGGTCGTATGGTTTTTCCACAGTGTCTTATTATTGTTCCCATAAACAACAATATTGAAGAATGTGGCTTCTCGTTTCAATAAATGCATGAGTGCCATTAGATGAGCTCCCATTACCTAAAACTAAACTCATAAAAGACTGAGGTTCTCATCTATGGGTAGGACACCTCTTTTTGGAATAAATCTTGGTGGCCAGAAGCTCTTGGCTCACTCCCCATCCTAGTGTCTACATCTAGGAATCTCTGAATAGTTTTTGACACAAATCTTTCCTTTAGTGATCAAACACACTACCCAACATCTTGCTTTTACACGCTTAAAACTTTGAGGAAAATCCTTCCTTTTTTACCATTGCACTTACAAAAAACAGTAGTTTTTTCTCGGCAGACTCCAGAGACTACTAAATGCAGCAGTCACAAAAGTCAGAATCTGTGTTTAAAGCTAGGGATGAACTCCACTGGTTGCCAGTAAAAAAAAAGCGTGCCTTTAAAGCACTCTGTATCGCCCAGAAAGCACTGCGCCTCCAAGGCCACGAATCATTGATGAAAAAATGTTCATGGTACACCCCTAACAGATCTACTACATCAAAGAAGCTGCCTGTGTTTTGCATTCACAAAGCCTCCTGGGGTGGGAGACATTTCTCTCATGCCACATCACACCTCTGGAATCAAATGCCCATCATATGTAAAGCGCTCTGATATCTGCAAAGATCTTGTTCGCGCTATATAAAACTTTCAAAATAAATAAATAAATAAATAAAGGAATAGTCCTGCATGTTCCCTAAAGTGCATTGGCTGGGGATAGCGGTGTGGGTGCTGAAGGGGAGGGGCATTAAATGCATTTAATACTTGGCTGTAGACTTTGGAGCGGAGGTTGTGGATGGGCCAATGTCTTAGACTGTAACCACTGAAAAGTATGACTATATGATCTTTCTGCCGGTTTCGATATTCACACCTGTGTTATGTTATTTTGCGAAACTTTAAATACCGTTTTGAAAAAAAAAATACTGAATACTCACAACTTTCCGTTTTTTAGAAAGTTTCTCAAAACATTGCTTTTCACCCTCCCTCTGTAGACTCTTTTTCTCTGATGCTTCTTAGCATTGCAAGCAGCGTCAAGACGCCCTCGGTCAGACGTCGCGCTTATGAATTAAAATCAAATCAAGAGCTTGAGGCAGATTGCCTGTAAGCAAGAGGAGGCGGATGACAGTGGGTTTCACAGAATCTACTGGGAAGATGGACTGCTTTATACTGAGGCCAGAAACCTCAAGGAGGTGGCACCACGAAGTAGGTGGAGGCCCAAATGTACCAAGAGTTCATCCTGACCTTAGGTCATGATATCACCTTGGCAGGACATTTGAGACAGACTTAGACTTGAAACCGATTGGTGAATTGTTGGACTTGGCCCTTTTTGGAGGGTAATCACCAAACCTTCGACTTCTTCCTCCTATTTTTTCCTGACCTGTTGTTGTTGGTTTTAGGACTCATGGCATTTTACCACTGCTAATCAATGCTAAATTGCATATGCTTTCTCTGTACTTTGTAAACATGATTGGTTATCCATAATTGGCATATTCGATTTACTTGTAAGACCCTAGTAAAGTGCACCGAAGGGTGCCAGGGCCTGTAAATCAAATGCTACTAGTGGGCCTGCAGCACTGATTGTGCCACATACACGAGTAGCTCTGAAAAAGTAACTCAGGTCTGCCACTGCAGCGCTGTGTACAGACTAGTACTGCCATGTCGACCTGGCAAGTGCACCCACTTGCCGGGCCCTAACCTTCCCTTTTCTTACATGTTAGTCACCCCAAAGGGAGGCCCAGGTACCCCTGTGGGCAGGGTGCTGTGTATGTGAAAGGTAGGACAGGCCCTGGTGTGTGTGGCATGTCCTGATAGTGCAGTAGTGCCAATTTTGTTTTTTACTATTGTAAGGCTATCTGTCCCCATAGGATAGAATGGTAAGTTTACTCATAACATCTTATGATCATTACTGTCCATGGGAACAAGATAGGAAAATAAAATGTTATATGCCTGGACTCAGAATGGTAAGATGCATATTTTAGTGAGGGTGATTTTTACATTCTGTGTTTGAAAATACCACTTTTAGAAAGTAGGTATTTTCTTTCCTAACCATCCAGTGTGCCTCTGCTAGGATATGAATTGACTGTCTGACTGAAGAGTGACAGGGCCTGGTGAGGGGCAGTGCTCCATAGAATCTGCATGAGTCTGGGCTGGTCTGGGCTAGGCTGCATTTAGAGTAGGGGGAGGTGATTTACTTTCACCTGAATGGGCCTGGTCTGCCCTCCACAATGCTGTCTCCACCTCCTGCGCTGCAGCTGCACCAAAGAGGACAGAACAGGTTTTGGCTGGGCACAGACACTTTCTGCCTACTGAGAACATAGAGATGTGCTGTATAAAAAGAGCGGCCCAGACCCCAGAACTTTTAACTATTTCTGGAATCAAGAGGAACCTTTGCCAAGAAGAAGAGCTGGAGAAACTGAGGAGAAGTACTGCCCCTTTGCTGTGTGTCCGAGATTGGCCTGTAGTAACTAATACTGCCAAGGAAAGGATAAGGACTTTGCTGTGTGCTGTGTCCCCTGCTTAAAGAAGATCTTCAAGGGCTTTAGTAGAGTTTGCCTCCTGTTTTAAAGTCTCAGGGAAACAAGGACTTCACCCCCAGCTCCACTGAACCTTGTAGGGAGTTCTGACCTGCCAGGAGGTGCCTGTGACTGTCTTGGGCCTCTGGAACTTAATTCTGCTGTTGATAGTTGGAAAAGCAACACAACTACAGGAAAATTGATGTATCGCTCATCTTGCGACAGTTGCCACGCAGCACCGTGGTGCAAGAAGTATCTCCACGCACCGCCGTGCTGCTGCCGAAACCAAACCAGCGCCTGTCGCCGCTGCAAGAACTGACTCATCTTGGGGTCGCGGCTGAAAAAACCGACGTAGCGCCACTCGACGGCACCGCGTTGATCGCCGACGCATCCCAGATTTCCACTCATTGTACCTGTGTGCCAAGCCTTCCCAACGCATCAACCACGGCCCAGAATCGTCTTGGAATCGACGCGTCAATTGCCCTTACAGGCCGGGCCCAATGCATCACTTCCCCTGCGTGCAGCAGAACTGTCCCATTTCTAACATGAACCATTTCTCCTGGCCTGTATGTCTGAAAAGGTAAAGGAGTTTTTCAGCTCCACTGTAATTTTTCAGGCCAGTGGCTAGACCGGGGGCCAGTCACAAACTCCCTTCATACCTCTGCCAGTGGTTGGGACTTCCTTTGAGAGGGTGGGGACGGATATTGTTGGTTCTCTAGACCAACCTACTGAATTAGGAAAAAGGTATATCTTGATGGAAGTGGACCGTGCCAACAGGTAGGATGGTGCAATAACTCTCAGGACAATAGCTGCTCCTGCAGTGGCTAGGGCACTGCTTGGTGTGTTCACCAGAGTGGATTTTCAAAAGAGACTGTTTCAGATAGGGGCACAAACTTCCTGTCCAGCTATCTGAGAGAGATGTGCGATGAATGTAGTGTTAACTACAAGTTCACCACCCCATCTCACCCCAAGACTAATGATCTGGTGGAGATGTTTAAGAAGACCCTGAAGGGCATGATCAAGGGGTTGTCTGTTAAATTACAGAGGAAGAAGGGATGTTCTCCTCCGAAGCCTACTGTTTGCCTACAGGAAAGGTCTGCAAAAAGGGATTGGTTTTAGTCCCTTTGAGTTGTTGTTTGGACATCCTGTGAGTGGGCCATTGTGCCGGCCGAGATATCTCCCCGGGGATGATTCATACGCATTACAAATAATCTTAATAATTAATCATCATAGAGAGTCTTTAGAGAAGTCTCTAAATGATGTAAAAGGCAATGTGCTTGATTATGTGCTAGGCCAGAGATCAAGAATGACAGAGTACATTTACAAGGCAGGCATGAAACTGGAGGCTAAGCTGGAGCTTGTGACGCACTGGTATGAACAGAAGGCTACTAAGCCGGAGTATACGCCAGGACAGTTGGTATGGGTTTAGGAGCCTGTGGCTCCCATGACAAGTGGAATGGGCACTATCCAATCATTAAAAAGAAGGGTGAGGTTACCTACCTGGTCAAACTTTATAACATTACAGGGGGAGGCTCTTCTGTCCGTGCTGTGTCCGTCCTGTGGGGCCAAAGTGCTGTCCCTACCTGTTGCCTCGAGCACCCCCAATCCCACGCCCCTCTGTCCCCGCCATCGCCGCTGCTGCCAGGACACCGCAGCGCGGCCGCCGGGACAGGGGACTACATCCCCCAAGATCCTCAGTGGCTGGACGCCGCCTCCAGCAATCAGGGAGCGCCCGGAGGCGCTTAAAGCGAAGGACTGCCCTCGGGGAAGCGGGAGGCTCTTCTGTCTGTGCTGTGTCCGTCCTGTGGGGCCAAAGTGCTGTCCCTACCTGTTGGCTCGAACACCCCCAATCCCGCGCCCCTCTGTCCCCGCCATCGCGCCTGCTGCCAGGACACCACAGCGCAGCCGCCGGGACAGGGGACTACATCCCCCAAGATCCTCAGCGGCTGGACGCCGCCTCCAGCAATCAGGGAGCGCCCGGAGGCGCTTAAAGCGAAGGACTGCCCTCGGGGAAGCGGGAGGCTCTTCTGTCCGTGCTGTGTCCGTCCTGTGGGGCCAAAGTGCTGTCCCTACCTGTTGCCTCGAACACCCCCAATCCCGCGCCCCTCTGTCCCCGCCATCGCCGCTGCTGCCAGGACACCGCAGCGCGGCCGCCGGGACAGGGGACTACATCCCCCAAGATCCTCAGCGGCTGGACGCCGCCTCCAGCAATCAGGGAGCGCCCGGAGGCGCTTAAAGCGAAGGACTGCCCTTGGGGAAGCGGGAGGCTCTTCTGTCCGTGCTGTGTCCGTCCTGTGGGGCCAAAGTGCTGTCCCTACCTGTTGCCTCGAACACCCCCAATCCCGCGCCCCTCTGTCCCCGCCATCGCCGCTGCTGCCAGGACACCGCAGAGCGGCCGCCGGGACAGGGGACTACATCCCCCAAGATCCTCAGCGGCTGGACGCCGCCTCCAGCAATCAGGGAGCGCCCGGAGGCGCTTAAAGCGAAGGACTGCCCTCCGCGTCGCGGGATCGCGCGCGGGTCCGCGCCGGGCTAAGCCCGGGCAAAGGGCGGGCCCTCTGTGGCCCTCAGAGGCACAAGGAGGCCGGGACGGGCCACCCCTCTTGGCTACGAAGAAGGTGGAGGTACTGAGCTACTTATTTCATCTTAGCATCTGTGATCTGAAATTGTACTGTTATATTGTTGTCGCTGTGGCCCCGATTTCCTCATACCATGTCCATATGGGAGGAGCTGAATGCCCTGTGTGGCACGAACTATGTCCAGGACCTATTTACCCCTGGCAAAATGGGCAGAGAATTTGATGAGAAAAACGACAATAACACTGGGATCCTTCCCAATGCCGGTAAATCATGTACTAGTCCCTCACTAACTCCCTCCATCCACCCTATATCACCCCCGATCGAGGCTCTGAACAGAATTCCTGTCTCAGTTTCACCTCTTCATTTGACTTTACTGACCCACATTGAGCAACTGTTATCAACTCTACTCTCACCCCTGGTCACAAAAATCAACATTCTGGGAGACAGGTTGACCAGTATTGAAAACACTATATCAATGAACTATATCCCAACCAATACAACAGCTGCATCCATTACTCATTCTTTACCCCATAGTAACATTGAAAAGCGCAAGCCCACGATACGCACAAAAACTCAAACCCTTGTACCCCTCATGTCCATATCAAATAATACCACTCATAACTCTGTACCTGTTCCTCATAGAGCCCGCACGACTGTACTTGAAAGCAGGACACGGATCAATTTACCTCCAGAAGCCGCCCCCTACGTGGCCGTCCTCTCTGGGGTCCCTGTACCCAGTCAGGGCAAATTCGAAACCCACCGGGACCTGTTCAACAAAGCCATTTCCTGGCTAAAACAAAACAGACCACTTCCACCTGATTTGGATGGCGGCATTTTGAGTGTCAGGAGGGTGGGGTGGCTGGGTACGTCACCCAAAGACATCCCGGGCGACCTGATCTTAATTAAATTCAAGAATACGAACATCGTCCCCTTTTTGCGATCTTCCCAGTCTAAAGAGGGAGATGGCCTCATTCGCATCTGGGACTTGTACGATTTCTATCCCGGCCCCCGTCCCCATTCGTCCCTAAGGCAAATGACAAGTAATCACAATTTCTGGTGAAACGGAAATTCTAGAATCTTGTGATACTAACCCCCTATCCTTTTTTTTTTCTTTTTTTTTGGTTGTACATGTTTTTTCAGCTGATCTGCTAATTTGATTTTAGTTTGCTTTAATAGTTGGTTCGTTTTTACTTTGTAATGATATGTTGAGTCATTTATACATGTATGTATTTTTTCTTGTTGCTTTTATGGTTTTAATCAAAAAACCGAATAAAGCTTATTTGATTTGATTTGATTTGATATAACATTACAGGCATGCCATAATCATGTTTCATTAGGAACACATCAGTTATTAGGGAATTTTGCAAGGTTACATAAAGGAGCTAAACAAGAATGTGAATTACAAGTGGATACCCGAAGGTGTGTTTCTATAGTTGGCAACAACCACTGTGCATAGACAGCAAAGTAGTATCTCATGAACCGTAAATACATCTCATGAAAATAAAAACACTAATAAAGTTGGATATTAATTTATTTTGCTTTTAGGAATTGTTAATATGCTATCTGTAGAGGTCTTGTACAGTAAGCATGTTTAGTTTTATATTGCCATTTTTATGTGATTAAAGGTGTATGGTGTGGGGTTTGGAGGGACACCATCTGGGCGCTATACTTGCGAGCTGGATCCTGGGAGGAGGGAAACAACCTTTACAACGCAACTTTTATAACGCACTACCATTACAATGAAACTTTTACAACGCAACATCCATTACAACGCATGCATTTACAACGCAACCATTACAACGCATGACACTACAACGCACACCACTACAACGCATGTCATTACAACACAGTCATTACAACGCATACCATTACAACGCTTAGCATTACAACACATAGTACCCTTACACTATCCTACACTTACCCTACTGTTGCACCCCCTGGAGTTAGAATAGTAATTTTCACCCCTACACTATCCAACACTTACCCTACTGTTGCACCCCCTGGAGTTAGAATAGTAATTTTTACCCCTACACTATCCAACACTTAGCCTACTGTTGCACCCCCTGGAGTTAGAATAGTAATTTTTACCCCTACACTATCCAACACGTACCCTGCTGTTGCACCCCCTGGAGTTAGGATAGTAATTTTTACCCCTACACTATCTAACACTTACCCTACTGTTGCACCCCCTGGAGTCAGAATAGTAATTTTTACCCCTACACTATCCAACACTTACCCTACTGTTGCACCCCCTGGAGTTAGAATAGTAAATATTACCCCTACACTATCCAATACTTACCTTACATGCAAAGTAATGCTATGCGTTGTAATGGTATGCGTTGTAAAGGTAGTATGCGATGTAATGGAATGCTTTGTAAAGGATGTTGTGTTGTAAAAAATGCGTTGTAAGGGTAGGCGTTGTAAAAGTATGCGTTGTAACGTCATACATCCCTGGCAGGATCAATCGGATGTGGCGTCGAGGCCAGTTCCCTACTGCAGCATTGAAGGAGTACATTGCACGGGTGGTTCAGGGCAGGATTCTAAACGTGACCCTCTCTGACCTGTGCTTTTCCAGGGACACGCTTCCTTAGTGGACAATGGGTAAAGTGGGACGCACCAAGCAAAAGATGCCAGAACCACAGGGTACAAACCAGTCTCAAGGAGTCCCGGAGAGCACGGATGAAGCGCTGGGCTCTGGCTACGAACCCCCAACAAAGTAACCCACCTCAGAGGACAAACTGGACCTCATCTTACGGGTGTTGCGAGACACGCGGAAGGCACTGGAGCTCCAAATAGGGTCCCTGTCCACGCAGCTGAACCTGCTTAGGGCGGATCATGGAAAGACAGCAGAGACAGTCAAAGAACAGGGGATGGCATTGGCGGAACTCTTGCCCAAGCAAAAGCAAACGGAATCAGATGTGAAGCAGCTACAAACTCAAGCAGCCACATTGATGGACAGAGTGGAGGATGCAGAAGGGAGGGCATGAAGGAATAATGTCCGCGTAATTGGCCTTCCGGAGAGAAGCGAGGAACCGGATGCGGTGGGGTATATGGAACAATGGTTTAAAGATAATGTCACAACAGAGGGGCTCTCTGCGCAATATTGCATCGAGAGGGTGCACAGAATACCAACGGGACAGCAAAAACCAGGCGCCCCCCCGAGACCCCTCATATGAAATTTTTTAAACTACCGCGACCGAGATGTCTTGCTCCAAAAAGCCAGAACTGCGGTGCTGATTAATTTCGAGACGGCGCGGATCTCGCTGTTCCCGGATTACACGATGATGGTGCAAAAACAGAGAGCCTCCTTCATGGCAGTGAAGAAATGGCTTTGTGATTTGCAGCTACAATATGCGCTCTTGTTCCCGGCACGCCTCAAGATCATTCACGACCAAAAGTCGTACTTTTTTGAGGGCCCTGGAGATGTCAAGGATTGGTTGGAAGTAATGGAACTTACTAACGCGGAGGAGAAGGCTCTGCTTATGGAGGAGAGGCGGAACTCAGTGGCGGCTCCATCGACTAGAAGCAGAGGCCGTAGACTAAGGAGGACCAATGAGCGCATGCTGATCACTTCGCAACAGATGCAACAGACCAAACAACAGGTGGTGCTGGCCACAGCGACCTTCACGAACGCACCGGGATCGGTCCAAAAAATCCTCCTTGGAAGAAGAGGACATTCATGAATCAGACTCTGAGGGCAGTGTGGCTCTATTTCCCTCAGCAACGCCGCAGCTGATCGCGAACCTGTTTGGTTGATGAACTCACACAAGTATTGTAGACTCTAAGTGCTTTCGTTTTGCTCTGCGGCTGCGCTGGTCCCCTCTCTCAGACAGCGTAGTTCATTTCTCTTTTTAATCAGGCACCAGGTATTAGCGCTCTTGTGCCGTAGTAGCTCAACCTGGCAGATGTTTGACATATAATAGCATGTGCAAGGCGCAGACACAACCCCCCAAATGGCGAAGGCACAATGTAACTTCTTTCATTTTTGTAGTCTTTATGTTGATTCAGTTTATAGATTCCTTGAGGATCCTTATTTGTAAGTTGGATCAGTTTGCGGGAGTTTTTGTCAGATGCTTGTTTCAGGTTGGACCAAGTATTATGGGGGGAGGGCTGGGTCACTGTCTTGGGCTGTCTGCTACTATTGATCTCCACATCTGCAGATATGTACTGTTACAAGCTGCCAGCGCCATCCTAAAATAGTTACTAAGTTAGCTTCAACAGGAAGCACTAATAGATAAAATAAAGCAGGTGCTCGAGCACCTGCTTTATTTTATCTATTAGTGCTTCCTGATGAAGCTAATTTTAGTAACTATTTTAGGATGGTGCTGGCAGCTTGCCGGCGCCATCCTAAAATAGTTACAGGATGATGGACAGCTCACTCAAGGGACCCCTGATCTTTATTTGACCTTTTATACACACAAGAGGCATGTGAACTCGCATGGAAGCCCCGCCCGTTTGGCCCCGCCCACACACTCGTGGTGTGCACAGTCTTCCCGCCATTTACCCACTATGATGGACAGCTCACTCAAGGGACCCCTGCGCCCTTCGGCACAATTGCATAGTAACACACACATGGTCGCTGGAACTAGTTGAAGCTCAATTCAGTGACGCATTCATCAGCCCAAAAACAATCGTGAGCGGCGTCGAGGCTGGTCAGGTGTGCCTTCTTCCCAAATCTACCGTCGAAAATCAGCTGTGATGCTGGATAGAGGCCTTTGCATCCTTAACTTTCACGAGCGCAATCCCCGTGCTGTTCCTGTGACCAGGAGCTTCTTTCTCTTCATCTGCTGCTCTGATCTTTCTCTGACCTTTTATACACACAAGAGGCATGTGAACTCGCATGGAAGCCCCGCCCACACACTCGCGGTGTGCACAGTCTTCCCGCCATTTACCCACTATGATGGACAGCTCACTCAAGGGACCCCTGCGCCCTTGGGCGCGATTGCATAGTAACACACACATAGTCACTGGAACTAGTTGAAGCTCAATTCAGTGACGCATTCATCAGCCCAAAAACAATCGTGAGCATCGTCAAGGCTGGGCAGGTGTGCCTTCTTCCCAAATCTACCGTCGAAAATCAGCTGTGATGCTGGATAGAGGCCTTTGTATCCTTGACTTTCACAAGCGCAATCCTCGTGCTGTTCCTGTGACCAGGAGATTCTTTCTCTTCATCTGCTGCTCTGATCGGTCTCTGACCATTTATACACACAAGAGGCACTTGAACTCGCACAGAAGACCTCCCCCCCCCCCGAGTGGGGCAGAGGGCAGAAGACCACAAAAACGAGTTGGGCAGAGGGCAGAAACGAGTGGGGCAGAGGGCAGAAGACCACAAAAACGAGTTGGGCAGAGGGCAGAAGAGCACAAAAACGAGTGGGACAGAGGTCAGAAACGAGTGGGGCAGAGGGCAGAAGACCACAAAAACGAGTGGGGCAGAGGGCAAAAGAGCACAACAACGAGTGGGACAGAGGGCAGAAACGAGTAGGGCAGAGGGCAGAAGACCACAAAAACGAGTGGGGCAGAGGGCAAAAGGGCACAAACACGAGTGGGGCAGAGGGCAGAAAGGCACAAAAACGAGTGGTACAGAGGGCAGAAGGGCATAAAAAATGAGAGGGAGGCAGTGATGAACCAGAGGGCGCATCACGGTCTCGCCCAAAAAAAAAACCGTGAACACGCAAAGCGCCACACGAACATGCCAAAACGCCCCACGAACACACAAAGCTCCCCGCAAACACGCAAAAATATAAAAATCCGCAAATTCGCACAAATTCACGAATTTTGCGGAACGCAAATTCGCAAATTCGCGAATTCGCAAAATTTGCCCATGCTTAGTGTCCACCTCAAAGCAACACCTGCTTAATGTAATACTATTTAAGTAAAACAAAATTGTGCTTAATCCCAAGTAACTTAAATCAAAAGCAATTTGTAAGGTGAAACACAATAAAAATTCTACAACCATTTGTAAAATAAAAAGAAAGCACTTATGAGTAAAATAACACCAAAACAATAAAAATCCAATAAGGATAATCAGAGATAGGATTTTTTGGCAAAACAACATCAAAAAGTACAATGCGCCTAAGATAGTTTATGAAGCTGAAGGCCAGGTTCAAGGCATTATTTGAGGCCAACCGTGATGGACCCCTTGTCAGATACAATAAGTGAATAGGTGCAGATGAAAGTCTGAAATCCAAAAAGTTAAAAAAAGCTGCTAAGTCCCAAAACAGATAGACTTTATACACTTTCATGGCAAAAATTGATGACATTTCTTCTAAGTCGCAATATAGAAGGGCCTCTGAAATGGTAACCACTTACATGGAACCAAAATCTGGATACTTCAAGCAGGTTGGTTCCACTGGAGCTTAGCAGCTTTGGTGATTTCTCTATGAAAATCTTCTGAGACTTAGGTTTTTTTTGGAGGTGCTGGGAGCCTTCACGTGGACAAAGCTGAATTTTAATTCATGCCATGGAACTGCCAATCAGATCCTTTCCCCCAATAGTATCCCTGAAGCTTTCGGGGAACAGTTTTTCAAAGGTTCCAACTTTATTTTAGTGCAATAACAACCACAGCGTAGAAGTACACTACTAAGACCTCTTGGCTCTCAAGGGTCAGCACAGAAAAACTTTCCAGTTTTTAGGTAGAGGCCAACAGCAAAGACCAATCTAGGTCCAGTTGCTACTTGTCGACTGGGCTCTTCTAGGGAAAGGCCTCTTGCCACCCCACCTTTGGAGTTTACTTCTTTGTCCTGAGTACAAGAGGCAGCTGGTCCAGTTTATCAGGGTTCCTCCCATGTCACAGACAGAAGGTCCAGTCCTCATCTGAACATCCTCAGGTCTATTAATGGTTCTGATTAGGTGCCTGGTGGTGCCACATTCGTGCCTGCACCAGCAAGTGGTTGGAGGTGACTCCTGGGTACTCCCTAACCAATGAGGTAAATGTTCACCGGGGCAACGCTATCCACTTTTTCAGCAGTTCCTCTTTGTCCTACTGCAAAACCCCCTGCAGTGCTCCTCACTCTCAAATTTCAATATCGCATAACCCTTCTCCCCTTGTGCAGAGCCTCTGCGCCCAAACAAAGCTGCAGCTAGGATCATGAACAGTATCCTCCTCTTTGGTCACTCTAAACCCCTTCTAGGGGTAGCTTACCTTACACTGGGTTTGGTGCCAGCCTGACTAAGAGGTCAAAACGAGGAGCTTTCTAAATGTCACCTAACATTTGCTTACAGCAGGGCAGGATCCTTTGAAGTTAATCAACGTTAGACCTGACACCCTTGTGTGTTATGCCTCCTAATCCTTTTGGCTTCACCCCTTGTATGCTGAAATTGTTTTTGTTGGCTTTAGGAATCTGTGCATGTTATCGTTGGTAACCAGTGCTAAAGTGCCTGTGCTCTCTCCCTTGAACATGCTACAATTGTCCTACACCTAAATAGCATGTTGGATCTAATTTTAAGCCCATAGTAAATGGGACTTCATATACCCAGGGCTTTTGCATTAAAGGGTACTAGTGCGCTTGCAGAACTCATTGTGCCACCCGCTTAAGTAGCACTTTTAAACCTGCCTGAGCCGTGCCATTGCTGCCTGTAGTGCAGGTGAAACAGCTATATCGACCTTGCAAACTAAACATTGTTATTATTCACCAAAGAACTGACTGTCATTCACGTAGGACAAACAAATGACAGTACCGTAGGATGGGTAATAAAGTGGTTTAAGGAAAAAAGTCCTCACCCACCCATTGAGTGGCATGCTTCATCATGATGCCCCTCTTGGCGCCTACCCAAAAAGGCTCTATGGTACAGGCTGCTACCGAATAAGTATATTTTTGGAGAGCTGAGGGGGAATATTTTAATGGTTGTATTGCTCTGCATATGATCTCTCAAAAGTGAAGACTATGTGCAGAGGAGAAACAAAAACTGTGAGTGTGAAGGTGAAAACCACCTACCGGGTAGACATATCTGTTTTATTTAATCACCCAGTGCTGACATTAAAAGGAAGTGGGGGATACTTCAACCCACTAGTAGAGGTCCACATGTTTCTACCCTTTCGACCCTTTATTGAAGTGTGATTGGCATTCTTGAGGACCATAATCACTCTCTCTGCTGTCAGCAGATAGTTATGAAAAAAAAGTAACATCTATCCAACCTGCATCTGCTGAAGGAGGAAGTTATGATGTTGGGTGCTTGCTCTTAATGTTAGCAGTATAAAACCATATAGGTGTTTCTATTTCATGGCATCGCCGATGTAAGAGTGTGTTGGTTCCCTCGGTGTGTGGAGAGGCAAATGGACAGTGGAACAAACTCAAGCAGAGATGTAATCAACACACTAATATTAGGTCTCTATGTATAATAGTTATTGATAGCAGGACTGAACTGACTGCCCTGATCCCTCCAACTCCCTTGTGTTAAAAAAAGAAGAAACAATACGTAAACCTTTTGCCAGGCCTAAACCTTCCCTTTTAATACATGCAAGTCACCCCCAAGGTAGACCAAAAAGACTCATAGGGCAGGGTGCATTGTACTTAAAAAAAGGACATGTGGATTTAAGTTTTGCATGTCCTGGAAGTGAAAAGCTCATAGTTGTCTTTGACTATTGCAAGGCCTATCTCTCCCATAGAAGAACATTATGTTACCTTATTACACCCAATAAGTGATAACTTACATTTGGGAGCAGAAAGGAAAATAAATTGTAGTTAAAACCCTCGTTAGTGTTATAGTTGGATTGTAAGTAACAATTCTGGAAATGCCACTTTTAGAAATTTGGCACTTTCTTCTCCTAAGCATTTGGTCATGACTGTGATTTGTTGATAGTTTACATATTCCTCCCAAACAGCAAGACAAAGGGGGACTAGGTGTTGGCTAGGTGGGTCATCCTGTGAGAATGGTTGGGGCAGAATCGGTCCCTGCCCCACTTACATTTCAAAGGAGCTGCCTCCAGCACACCCAAAGGAACTTGTCAACAGCCCTTTGTCACCCTAGACTACTTCGGCAGGGGAAGAAAGAAAATTCCCAGAACCAGAGGTATAGTATTATAGAGAACCCCCCACTTCAAAGACTGGTACCAGCTATAAATAATGGTCCTCTTGAACCCCTTATCAGATCACTTCTGGAACTGTGGAAGACTCAAAAGAAAGATGGACACGGTGCCATGTTGCAGAAAGGACTGCCCTGCTGCTTGAAGAAGGAAGCCTGGACATGCTGCTTGAACCCAGGACCACCAGAGTGACTCCAAAGCCTAGCTGGCTACCCTGTGTGAAGTATAGGGCAAAAACAAGCTCCGGAGATTTGTCCTGCACCTGCCCAGCTGACCAAACTTGTACCAAACCTATCTGAGCCCTGTTGGCCTCTGCTAGAGTGAGTCCTTGATTCCAAAGAGGTGCCTCCACAAGCCCCAGACCATTAACTGGCATCAGAGTGCACTTCTTTACAAAGAAAGGTTAAATTCTGACGTTTTAGGCTCTTCACAATAGTGAACGGGCCTGTTCATGCCATGACTCTGCCACCCGAGGTGCTCCGGTGAACATGCCTCTTCACACTACAGCACCCAACAGCGGCGAACAGCAACACAAAATCTTCACTTTAAGCTACAGCAACAATAGCCTGCAGTGACCACCAACAGGAAGCTCCAGTGACAACCATCCATGATGCATAACCGGATCCTCATGCTACAACAATGACAGTCTGCGATACCAGGCCTGCTCTTTGGACTACAGTGATGACCATCCATGATTCGTTTACTGCTCCTCACAGCTTTGTGTTATGTTATGTTATAAATTTATACAGCGCACAAATACCATATGGTGTCTTGGCGCTAGCAGAACAAGAAGAAGCAAAAAGGAGCACTATTTAACGAAGAACCAGATGTTAATGGCGATTCTGAATAGTGTCAAGGAGGGAAGATTTCTCATGGTAAGAGGGAGGGAGTTCCAGAGCCTTGTAGCTCCCACAACAAAGCTTCTACCACCCCAGTTCGATTTAATAAATATCTGAGAAAGTATCACTTGTTCCCCTTGGGATCTAAGGCATCTGTTTGGAGAGTACCAGTCGAGTGATCGTTTTAAGAACTGAGGACTGGTCCACTGTAGTGCCTTGAATGTGATACACAGGGTTTTGAACTTGATACGACTTTTGATTGGCAGCCAATGCAGACCCTGGAGGTGTTTCCCATGGGTTGAGATTTGGGGATCCCCAGGTTGAGCGTTGCAGCCGCATTTTGGATCATCTGGAGCCTCTGTAATTACTTCATGCCTATGCCAAGATATAACCCATTCCAAAAATCCAGTTTGGAAAGGACTAGGGTTGCTACTACAGTTTTCCTACTTTCTTTTGGAATCAGATGTGGGATTTTCTTGATCGCTTTAACAATGACCAAACTTGATGATGAAACTGTCTTGACTTGGGCTTCAAAGTCCAGTCTCTGATTTATCATCACACCCAGATTTGTTGCTTTGGAGACTGGGATTGATGCTGTTCCCAGGTCATCTGGCAATCATATCTGAGACCAGTTGGGGGAATAGTTACTGAACAGAATAACCTCAGTTTTCCCGGAATTTAGCTTAAGGCCGTTAAAACTCATCCATGAGCTGACTGCTGTCATACAGTCCCTAAATCTTTTTACTGGTGGTTGGGTATATTTACTGATGGTTGGGTATCTTTTCTGATGGTTGGGTATATTTACTGATGGATACAACAATTCAGGTGTCATCCGTGTAGAATGTTAGTGCCATCCCAAAAGATCTTATTAATAATGCCAGTTCGGTAACATTTACATTGAAGAGCGTGGGACGCAAAGAAGAACCCTGTGGAACTCCACATGGAAGTGTGAAGGATGGGAAAGTGAAATTACCCAGGGCAGCTGATTGTATCATATCAGCTTGAAAGGAGGAGACCAATGCCAATGCCTTTCCCGAAATGCCAAGAGAATTCAGATGGCTAAGCAGGGTTTTATGGTCTACTGTGTCGAAGTCCGCCGACAGAGCAAGCTGGACAATAGCCGCAGCCCCCCCTGCGTCCATTACTGCACTTATTTCCTCGGTGGCCTTTATTAGCACTGTTTCGGTGCAATCTTCTGCCTTAAAACCAAATTGAGACTCATCCAGCAAGTTATGCTCATATACATATGATGTGAGCTGGTTGTTCATAACTTTTTCTGCCAATTTAGCTGGAACTGGAAGGCGCGAGAAAGTCCTATAGTTGCCTGGGTCAAGTGCATCCAGGTTGGATTTTTTCAGAAGGGGTAGAACATTGAGTTCAAAATGGAGGTTAGACTTAGTCCAAGGATCTCCGGGGCTTGTTCAAATATCATAGGAGGGAGAGGATCATGTGGAGAGCCAAAGTTTATTTTTAAAATATGAGTAATTATCTCATCAATGGTTACAGCTCTGAACTATGCAAAGGTGGGGGCACTCTGTGTTGTAACCTTATGGTGTTATGAGTATCCTAATTTGCCCCATTGTCGAAGGTGGTGAAGATTTGCACCACTTTCTTTTGAAAGTGCTATGCAAGTGCGTTACAGAATTCCTGAGAATGATCATTCCCTTTTCTTTTGGGGCCGTAGACAATTTAGTTACCACCCGAAAGAGCTCTTTGGAGGAGTGTTCTGAGCCTTAATTTGCTTAGAGACATAGAAATCCAGTTTTTTATAATCGGCAGTAGGATTTTGTACTTTACGAGTTCATTTTCATCATAATTAATCCTCCAACATCTCTCCTGTCTCTGCACTCCTGTTTTTTTAAGTCTAAGGGTGTCAGAGAACCAGGGGGCTGATGGAGTAGACCTAGTGCTCGATGATTTCTCTCCCACAAACTGGACTTTTTGCGCCAGATCTTGAAAATGTAACTTTTTTCAGCAGGACTAACCTGGTCCCTGTATCCAGCCCGCACTCCATCTCTGTCAGCCTGAACTTCAGGTTTTCCCCCAGTCTAGCATGACCAGGTGACAGTGAGTGGTGCGTTCAGGCGCTATACGTATCCAAGGCTTTAAAACTACACATTTCTGGTTCTACTGGTTGAATTTACATTGTTCTGGTATCATTTTGATTATTAAAATTACTGCATTTGCTCTAAATTTGTGTGATTTTTCTTGTCCTGTGTTTGTGTACTTCATAAATACATTACACATTACCTCTAAGTTAAGCCTGACTGCATTTGTGCCAAGCCATCAGAGGTTTAAAGCACAGGTTAATTTATTGACATTTGCAGGTCACCCTAGCAAGGATTGTGGTTTTCCTTGAAAAGGGTTTTCACCCTCCTAAACCAATAACCCAATTTCCTACAATTATTTCCTCGGTCTACTCCAGCTGTTCTTCTTGTCAGGGGTAGAAAACACCTCTCTACTACCAGGCCTTCGTTTCTGTTCTGTCAGCAGTTTATTATTATTATTAATTAGCAATTCTTAAGCGCATAGCTACCCTGAGGCATCCCAGCACTAGCGGCAGGACAGGGGAGGGAAAGAAGCTCACAAGTTAGTGTTCTGGAACAGCCAGGTTTTAAGACACTTTTGGAAGGTGGGATGGTGATTCTCTGAGCACAGATGCAGGGGAAGGGCGTTCCAAAGCATTGCTGTGGTATTAGAGAAGGAACTACACCACTTCGGGTCATTTGGATTTCAGGGATGACGTCTAAATTCAGGCTTGCCAACCGTAGGAGTTTCCTGGGGCAATAAAAGGTGATAAGGGACCTGTTAATGGAACGACCTCTTCCCATTAGGGTCTTATGGACTATGCAGAGGGATTTAAATGTAATCCTCTCCAGGATGTGCAGCCAGTGTAGGGTCTTCAAGCAAGACTTGCTTGATTGAGTTCTAGGTTTGCCAAGCAGCAACTAAGCGGCACAGTTCTGGACAACTTGAAGTTTCCTTGTAGTGGATTTAGGTGCTCTCAGGTACAAGGAGTTACCGTATTCCCGGCACGAAAGGACCAGGGCCTGGACCATAGTTCTCCTGGCCCCCATAGGGAGGACGGGGAGAACTTTCCACAGCATTCTAAGGATACCATAGCAGACACCTCTCACTACCACTGCTTGTTGGTCAAAGCAGTTTTCACACCTCTTTCACAACTATTTTAGGTCAAGTACAGGATGGTGGTTCTAATAATGCATCCTCAGGCAGTGTAACTTTCTAAAAGTAAAACCCATATACGTCATATTTTTTTTAAACATATTATTTTTTGCCATTTAATATAATAGCAGTTAGACAAATACAATCACGACATTACACTAGTTACTAATAATGATACAACATAAGACACCAACAAGAGACTGATTAAAGCATATCCGAATGTATCCATTCTAGCTAACATCCAATGCAGAGGGTCTTCTACAAACACAGTACATGAGAAAATAGCAGCTCTCTGTGTCTGTAGTGCAACCGTTAGGAATCGAGTCATCATAATGCATTAGCTAGTCTTTCTGTATTTATAATTTTAAGATGCTCTAGCCAAGTTTTGGAAGGAGCTTTAAAGAGAATGCCTCCTATATGATACTTAACAAAATCAACTATCAACTAACTTTTGCAGGGTGGTCCAAGGGATTCCATAATCTATGGGAACAATCTGGAGGACTCATAGTATGGTGTGGGAAGGGGTTCATGGTATCCCCCTATCCAACCAGCCACGGCCGGTGGTAGGTGTAACTGCAGGGCGGTGACGTAGGGAGGGGGAGGGGCAGGGTTGGGGGGTTGTAATGTATGGATTACGAACTTTAACAGGTAAGTAAACATATAAATAAATATAACGAATTTCGTTGCGCGCACTGCATCGCATTTGGTGATGTAGTGCACACAACGAAATTCGTTTTATTAATTTATATGTTTACTTACCTGTTAAAGTCCATAATCCATACATTACAACCCCCTCCCTACGTCACCGCCCTGCAGTTACACCTAGCACCGGCCGTGGCTGTATCCAACTACTAACCTATTGCTATATCATCCTGGTTGAGCGTGGGGGGCTGGAGGGGTGGATGGTACCCACACCCTGCACCATTGCAGCATCCCACCAAGTCACTTCTCCAGTCTCTTCCCTGCCCCCAGGTTTCTCAGCAAGGGTCTCCCTCACACTAGTCTCCTCATCTGCGGATGTGTGCCCCCTATCTACCCTGGACTCATCTTGGCTAAACTCTTCACCACTATGTTCACATTCTGGATCCTCCCAGGCATCCCGGACCGCCGCCTCAGTCCCCTCGACTCTTCCCTAGTCAGGACTCATCCCTCCGCCCCAGCCCAGTGTGTCACATTGTGTTTCCAGGTCCCTACAACTGGCCCTCCAGCAGACTTTCAAGACATAGATTTCTTCCTCCTGGCCTGGACCAAGGCGTGGTCAACAAACCTCTTTCAAACTTTTCGTTTGGGCGGACAGGGAAAAATCCCCAGCAAGTAGACCCCGACAGTGGAGTCAAGTGTGCGCCCCAGTGTCACCCCCACCTCAGCCAGCACTTCGTCTCATAACTGACGCTGTACAGTGCATGCCCAGGCAATGTGCACAAAATCAGCATCACCATAATTATACCTCAGGCAACCACAAAATTCGCCCCCTTAAGCAACTTGGAGTCTATAGGGTGCCATGTATGTCATGTGCAAACAATTAAACTGCACATATTTTAACCTCGTATTTCTCTAGACCGTCTTAGGGTTGGCTAGAATTCTGTTCCATTCTGAATCCGAGAGTTCCCTCTCCAGTACCGTTTTCCACCTCCCGCATTGCTTTAATAAAGGGTAGCAGGTCATCTCAGACAGTGAGCAATGGAACCATTTCACCGGGTGCTTCGCCGCACCCAGGGTAAGCAAGGAGTGTAACACCACATGTTACAGCCCTTTCCCCACAGTTCCTTGAATATAAAGGCCAGGACCTCGTATCAGAGGACATGGCCAGATGAGAGGCCAAAGCCATCGACCAGGTCCTTACAGAAGGCAAGGGTGTTTTGCTGGTAGCAGTCTAATACTGTTTCTTAACCCACCTTCGTTCAAGCTGTCATCTGCTCAGCCATGAATATTGTTAGCATGCATTCTAATCAAAGCAAAGACAAGTGCATACAGTGGGGTCTCTGCAGCCTTCGCTACGCAACGCTTCCAACACTGCAATGCCATGGTCAGAAATTAAGCCAGTAATAAAGTGGAGCGTGTACCCAACTCCATCCAGCCCATTTCCTCAAACCACTATGCAGCCCTGTGTATATGGGCGGCCAGAAAGTATAATTCAAAGTTTGGGATCCTAGGCCACAGGATCTAAGAAATTGGAGGGTCCTCCAAAGGTTACCCTCCCGTAGGTCCTCATGGGAGTTATAAATATGAATCCCAAAATATCTAAAAATGGACTGTTCTCAGTTGAGGTCTGCAGGAAGATCTGAGGGATGAGAAAGTGTCAGAGACACGGAGACTAGATACGTCTTATACCTGTTAACCCTCAGACTCAATAAGTATTCAAAGAGATCTAAGGCCGCGGCGGAAACCACCACAGCATGCGCCAAATAAATCAAGAGGTCATTGGCATAGAGGGAGATAACATGTTCATGGCCTCCCATAGTCAGCCCCATACCCCCACCTCCCTGTCTAAACAGGTCGGCCAAAGGTTTGATTGCCAAAGACCCTACACTGGCAGCGATAAAGGACAGCCCTCTCTGGTGCCACCAAAAATTCCATACTGTAAGGACATTACCGGTTTAAACACACTCTCAGAATCCCATAAAGCGGTTTTAATCACCTCACCCCTCCACCACCAAAACCCATACTCTCCATGACCTCAAGCAGGTAGTCGAAAGCCTTTTCCAGATCTATCGACAAAACGGCTGCCTGTGGAAGAGCCCCTTGGTGGAACAATACAGAACATCATCTGCGCAGATTGAATGATGTGTTCCGGGATGGGATGAACCCAATCTGGTCTGTATGATTTAGAGAAGGCATGTATGGAACCAAGCATAGTGCCATAATCTTGCTAAGCAGTTTAAAATTCATGTTGCACATGGAGTGTGGAGGGCAAAATGCAATGCTAGCCCCTTGTAATCTTGCTCCCCAAGACTAGCGCTCTACTGCAGCTCGCATAGATTCATGGAGCATCCCAAGTCTCAAAGACTCAGCACATAGAATCACCAATAGGTTGGCCAGCTTCAAGGCATACACAGAGTAGAATTCTACAGGGAGGACATCTGGGCCTGGGGTTTTTCCTGTAGCCAAGCTTTTAATAGCCACGCGAATCTCCTGCTCTGGCACTGGTCCTACAGGCACTTCCCTCCTAAGAGGGTCCAGAACTCGAAGCTGTAGTGCACTCAAAAAGTCCCCTTGGTCCACTGGATGTGGTGCATTATATAGATCCCTATAATAATCGCGGAACAAAGCAATAATTGCCTCTGGGTTATAAACAGACTCGTCAGTCCCAGATTTGACATGCGTTATCGGAGACCCAAGTGTCTCCGGCCGAACATGGCCACGCAGCAATGGACCAGGCCGCCCCTCCTCCTCCTGTACTTTTGGGAGATTTCCTTTTTTTAAATTTTTTTTTATTTTTTCTGTTCAATAAGTTTATTATTTTAAAAAGTATAAGAAGTAGTTAAATACAATACATAGTGATACAGTAGAAATCCATAGACAAAGTATTGATGATTAAATCAAGTACAAATAATTCCCTCAAAACAACATAAATGTAAAATATAAGAAACTCATATGGGAATATCTGTGAGCCAAAGTGTCCATAAAAAGGTATCACTATCATGAATGGAAGAAGTAAAAAGAGAGAAAAAGGAAAAAAAGAAGACAGAGAAAGAGAAAGTGGAAAAGAAGATAGCAAGAAGAAGGAGAATAAAGAGAAGGGGAAGGAGAAGGAAGGATCCACTGCAGTACTACAAACACACATTACACAAATAACAAACAACAATCAAGTAGAGGACACAAAATTATATTGGGCAACCAAACCCTTCGAAGCCAAATCCATATAATCATCTAGGGCTTTCCAAACATTACTAGAAATCATAGGGGTAAGATGAGCCACATCGACTGAAATGTGTGCGCTACGTAAAAAAGAAACCCATGCCCACCATGTATGATATGAGACGGAAGAAAAAGACTTCCACTCCATAAGGATCACCTTAATAGCAACCGTCAACAAAAGGTCAAGCAATTGCAAGTCAAGGGCATCCAAAGGCAAGGGTACTCGGGAGGCCAAAGGGCCCAAAAGAATCATGGGGAAGGAAAGCTGAAAATCAGTATTGAAAATTAATATGAGGTGTTTATTTATGAGATCCCAGAAGGTTTGTAAAAGAGAGCAGGTAAAGAACATATGCAAATAATCACCAGTAGCCAGGCCACAGCTCCAACAGAGATCATCATCTTTCAAGTGTAGTGAATGCAAACGCACAGGAGTCCAATGGAGAAGGTTGAGAGAAAAAAATTTAGATTGGGTTAAAGAAGGGGCAATCTTATCACGGAGAGAAAATTTACCAATCAGTTGCCAGGTTTCTGGCGAAATATGGTCGGTAAGATCCTTATCAAAATGATGTAACCACTTTTGTTGGGTAACAGTAGGTAAGGCAGAGGAAGTAGAAGACAGAAATTTATAGATTTTCGAAGCTATATGACCAGATCGAAGGCACAAGGAAAATAACATAACAGTAGGAGAATCGGGCTCCAGGCGTACTTTAGCAAGAGCTACTTTGATTTTTAGAAAAGTATAGAAGTCCAAATTGGAGAGCGAGAACTGTTGAGCTAAAGAGGAAAAGGGCAATGGATCATTATTGGAGTCATACAGATGACGAACCAAAGTTATTCCTTTTGAGGACCAGTAAGGGATCAACACAGGATCAATAACAAATTTTAACCTAGGATTATGCCATAAAGAAGACCACTCAGATTTATGGATCGGGGTAGCCATCTTCTTATCCACAGACTTTACTGCTGCAATAGTATCTAAGATAATGGAGCGGGAAAAAAGAATAGATAAGGTGGATATGGTTAAAAAAGAAGAAAGTGGTAAGGGAAAGGAGAGATGTAGCTCGATGAAAACCCAGGAAGGCGTGTGCACAGGAGACGAGGAAAACCACAAAGCACCTTGGGAAGCTAAAAAAGCAGTCTGGTATCTTTCCCAATCAGGAAAAGTACAACTACCCATCTCATAAGGTTTCCTCAAAAATGTATATGCAATTCTAGCCCTCTTATCACTCCAAAGAAACTTAGACGTAATGGAGTCAATCTCACGAAAAAAGGAAGAGGACAATTTCACCGGCAGCATAGAGGAAACAAAGTTAATAATAGGAGTAACCATCATTTTGAGAGTTTGGATACGACCCCACCAAGAGATGTATTTAGGGGACCAGGGGCTAGATGTAGGTAATTCTATTTTACCACTTCTTAAATACCGAATTTTACCGATTCGGTATTTAAGAAGTGTTAAAATAGGGGGGGGGGTATGTAGGTGTTTCAGAATCGGTAAATACCGAATCGTTAAGATTCGGTATTTACCGATTCTGTAAATACCGATTC
Organism: Lissotriton helveticus; assembly: GCF_964261635.1. Lineage (NCBI taxonomy): Eukaryota > Metazoa > Chordata > Amphibia > Caudata > Salamandridae > Lissotriton > Lissotriton helveticus. Next base: position 138,359,748 of record NC_136061.1, read on the forward strand.
GGTAATGCCCATTGATTCCTATGGGCCTTGAAGCCCATAGGAATCAATGGGCAATACCGAATCGGTATTTACCGATTCGGTAAATACCGATTCCAGCAAGGGTGCAGGGGGTGTCACTTTGACACCCTCTGGCACCCCAAAAATAGGCATGTGCGCCATGTGACAGACAGAAATGCCCTAAGGGCATGTCTGTCTGTCACATGGCTAGGTGTGCATGCCCACATGTGCATGCACACCTGGATTTGGTATTTTAACACCCAATTGGATTGGGTGGTAAAACACCGAATTTGTAGGGCCTTTGGGACTCAGAAGAGTCCCACCTACATCTGGGATTTACCGAATCGGTAACAATACCGATTCGGTTTTCTACAGAATCGGTAAATTTACCGAATCAGTAAATTTACCGATTCTGTAAAATTGTGCCCCTACATGCCAATTCTTAAATACCGGTCGGTAACGGCCGAAATCGGCCGTTACCGACCGGTATTTAGGCTCCTGCATCTGGCCCCAGGTATCTAGGAGTTGACGAACTTTGAGAAGAGTCTGCGCTTCATTATGTGCCACCGTATCATAGAGCGTACCACAAAACCAAATCCCTAGATATTTGAGATATTTAGATTGCCACTTGAAGCCAGCAGTACCCATATGTGCAGGAAAACAATAAGCATTCAAGGGAAACATCTCAGTCTTATCTCTGTTAAGCGTATAACCAGAGACCTGGGAAAACCTAGCAATAATATCAGTAAGCGCGGGAAGAGCTGAAGCAATATCATCCGAAAAAATAAGAACATCATCCGCATAAGCCGCTGTTTTTATGCGATGCGGGCCAAAAGTAAATCCCTTGATATCTGGATGTAGGTCAATGAGTCTAAGAAGAGGATCAATAGCTAATAAAAACAAAAGCGGGGATAAAGGACAACCTTGACGGGTACCTTGACGGAGATTCAAAAACTCGGAAGTGGCCCCATTGACACGGATATTAGCTCTCGGTTGGGCATATAAGGACATAACCATGTTAACAAAAGAGTCACCAAGATTATGGGCACGAAGAACAGCAAGAAGAAAAGGCCAAGATACCTTGTCAAAAGGCTTTTCGGCATCTAAGGTGAGAGCTGCCGCTGGAAGCGTAGATCGTTTAGCTGTACCTAGAATACGACAAAAGGTGCGGATGTTGTCTCTAGCAAGCCTACCCTTCACGAAACCCGTTTGAGTGGAATGAACTGAAGAGGGAATATAGGATTCCAACCTCTTGGCAAGAATCTTAGCAAAGATTTTAGCCTCCATATTAAGAAGGGAAATAGGGCGAAAGTTTTTAGGGTCTGAGATATCTTTTCCATCTTTCGGAATTACGACAATAGTAGCATCTGCCGCAGTACCAGAAACCGCGCTCTCGTGAACAAATACATCGAAAACAGCTTTAAGATGAGGGACCATAGAAGGAAGAAAGGTCTTGTAAAACAGGATGGGAAAACCATCCGGCCCAGGAGCTTTGCCAGACCGGGTTGACTTGATAGCATTGATAATTTCAGCAGATGTAATGGGGCCACCCAATTTCTCTCCATCCGCAGAAGAGACAGATTGTAGAGGGATAGTTTTTAAAAATTCCTGACAGGCTTCAAAGGATGATTGGTTGGTAGGGCTATAAAGAGAACTATAAAAGTCTCGAAACACGAATTTCTTTAGTTTGAATTTTTTTAACCCCAGATCTATCAGTAATAGTAGAGATTTGAGAGGATTTAAAATTAGATTCCTGAAATTTCAAAGTTGCTGCAAGAATCTTACCAGCTCTATTCTTCAAGAGTAACCTCTTGGATTTCTGAGGCTCGACCCCAATATGAGCCCGTTTGGCAACAATAGTGTTATAGGAATATTTCAAAATTCTTAATGGATTGCAACAATTGTTTATCATTAGTACGTCGAAAAAGAATCTCTTGCTGTTTAATACTGTCTGCTAACTCTGCAAGTTCCCTTTTGATGTCAGCATTTCTTTTTGCCGTAACTTTAATAATGTTCCTCGGAGAGTAGATTTATAAGCGTCCCATAAGACCAACGGAGAGCTAACTGAGCCTTTATTATCAGAGAAGAAATGTTCAATCTCATCTTGTATGTTTTGGACTTGATCAGCATCATGCAGAACTTCCGTGTTAAGTCTCCAAGAGGAAGGTTTACTCTTAGGAGCGAGATTTAGGAGAGAAAAAGAAACAGCCGCATGATCAGAGATAAGAATAGGGTGAATGTACGGAGAAGATGAGTGTTGTACTAAAGACGAATGCACTAGGAGATAGTCAATACGGAAAAAGCTAGAATGAGGAGAGGAAAAGAAGGTAAAATCACGACCTGTAGGGTTATGGAGGCGCCAAATATCTTGGAGATTGGCAGAAGAGCACATATTCAACAATTGTTTGTGAGATCTAGGAGGGCGGAAAGAGAAAGCCGAATTTCTATCTAGCACTGGATCAAGTGGTAAATTAAAGTCACCACCAACGATCAAATTACCATTATGTGGAGTAAGAGCTAGTTGTTTAATGATCTTTTGCCAAAAAGAAGGATCATCAGCATTTGGGGCATAAATGTTCAAAACATAAAGATCAGCAGAGCCATTAGACAAACGAGACAGCAACCATCGTCCCTCAGAGTCATGCTCAACAGAAATGACTGACAACCCAGATTTTTTATAAATAAGTGTTATGACCCCATTCTTTTTGCCAAGGGCATCCGAACACATCACATCAAGAACCCATTCTTTCCGTAATGACAATGCTTCTTTATAGGAGACCTTTGTTTCTTGTAAGAAGACTAAATCCGAAGAGAGAGATTTACAATAGTCAAGAACCTTAGCCCTCTTAACCGGATGGTTTAATCCCTTAACATTAAGGGAAACTACATTCAACCCAGACATAGGTTAACATAGAAATAAAAACCGAGCAAGACACATAGTAGGGGGAGTAAGACGAGAAACAAAACACAGATCGAGGACCAACAGCGCTGTGCAGCAAAAGAGAGCACTACACGAGGATCCAGAAGAAAAAAGGGGAAGAAAGGGAATGAAGAGAGGAAGAGGAAAAGGAAAGAAGAAAGAGAAGTATCAGAAGAGAATAGAGAGAACAGAGAAAAGAGACCCACCAGGGGAGGTCTAGAGAGGACCAAATGCATACCAGGGGAGACATGGATGCAGGAGCAAGCAGACTGTCGGGAAACATCCAATAATCAAGTTAAAAATAACAACCCAATAATAGCGAGAAAAGTAGGTGATAGTTAAAAAGGATAATAAAGGAAGCAGAGCAATGTAGAAAAAGAGCAAAAGAAAAGTGACAAGGTCGTAAGAGGACTGTGGGTTAAGTAAAAAATAGAAAAATAAGAAGCGCAATAGCAAGAAAAATAAAAACATCATGAAATATATAAGCAAGCAATCATCATAAAAAGAAGGCAATCTAAAAAGCAAGCAGACCACTAAATGGAAAAAAAAAGGAAACAAGTACACTGTCATATACCAAAAGTACAAAGTACACAGAGTGATCATATAAGAAATGCTATGAGAGAGAACCATAATGCAAAACTGTGAGTCAGAAATGGGTAGTAGAAATCAGGAAAGGAGCTGAACGATATAAGGAACTATATACAGACGGTATAAACCAACAGTAAAGTAAGGAAACAGATGAATCAGCATAATTAATGCCTAATAAGTATTATAATCGTAACAATCATGAATGAATATGAACTAGAAATAACAATAAATAGAAATTCATCACAAGTGCAAGCAAAAAAGACGTATAATGAGTCCGTTAGATAGAGGGAACAGTGAGTTTATAAAGTAGTGGACCGAGGATAAACTGAACGTACATCATAGGCACAGAACCAAAAGATATAGAGCAACATATGATCAATAGAGACAAGGAGAAAGGAATCATAGAAGAAAATATGAACAGAAGAGAAAGAAAAACTGGCATCGTGCGAAGTACTGTGAAAGTGTGTAACAGGAAATCCAGCAAGCAAACGATGTGCAGCCTACAAAGATAGAAGGAATAAGACCTGTGACTGTAGGCAATAATGAAACAGAAATATTACAAAGAAAACTTACAACAAAACGAGGAAGGAACAATGGTGGCGTATAAAAAAGAAAAATATACAAAGAAAACCAGGTAATAAGAATGAAAAACCAAAACAACATATAAGGCGAGCGACAATGCAGGGAAGGAAAGGCAATAAGACAATACGGCGCGAGGTAATACCACGCGAGGAAAAGACGAGGAAGCAAAAAATCCTGACAAAAATTATAACAGCTAGAAAAAGACAAAAAACACCACAAAAGACGAATGGCAAAGATAGTAACACTGGACCTCCATCAAAGAACACTAAAAGAGAAGAATAATAACTGAAAACACAAAAAGAAGAACTAACGCAAATGAAATACCATAAAAAGAAGAAGAGACCAAAACGTCAGGGAGAACAAAGAAACATATCAGCTACGAAGAAAAACATAGGTAGCCATGATGAAAGAAATACGAAGTACAGAACACCTGTGAAGGTGAGATGAGTCAAAGGCAACACGTAGGATTGAAACAGTTACATGTTGCAGACAGAAATATGTAAGGATTTACACAAAAAGAGAAACATAAAAAGAATCAAGTTCCAGAAGATCCAGGAGCAGAAGACGAAGGGCCAGGAGCAGACGAAGAGTCCATCTGTGTCTCAGACTGGTTATCCAAAAAGGAAGAAAGATCAGCAGGTTCGTAAAAAATACGATAGCGACCCTTGAAAGTGATACGAAACTTGGAAGGACCAGCAAAAGAAAAGGGAATGTTCATGTCCAGAAGACGTTTGCGCAGATTAAGAAATCCTTTCCTTCGAATTACAGTGTCTCTAGCAAAATCCTGTTAGATAGAAATCCTATGTCCTCCCCAAGTCACCAATTTAACCTTCCTCATATGAGCCAAAATTTGTTCCGAATGCTGGCGACGCAGCGGTTTAAATATTACCGCCCTCGGATGTGTGGAAGATTTGGGTTTGAACGTAGGAACTCGATGGGCTCTCTCAATTTCAAAGTCTCTCTGAAAGGAGATTTGTAAGGTAGAAGGTAGCCAAGTGGATAGAAAATCAATCATTGAGGAGGCTGATTGTTCCGCATCTTCAGGAAGACCAAAAATACGTAAATTGCTCCTCCGATTACTATCTTCTTGCTCTGTGAGATCTCTACGCAAAGCCGCCATTGAACGTTCCATCTGGTGGAAAGCCTTCGAATGTTGATGGGTATTATCCTCCACTACACTAATACGGGATTCTGCAGTTGTAACTCTGAGAGATAAAGCTTTAAAGTTATTCCTGATAGCTGCAACCTCAACCTGTAATAAATCAGTATTAGTCTTGGTAGATTGCGCAATATCATGGACAGCATTGAGGCGCACCAAAATAGCATCCAGAGTGGTATTAGAATCCTTCTGAGAAGACTTAGGAATGGGGGACTGTTGTTTAGACCTTTTTAGAGTCCCTTTAGAGTCTTTAGTAGTGGGGGAAGGGCCCATGGTGTCTGCCATAGGAGCAAGATCCAATAAACGCACCAAAAAATGTAGCAGAATAGGAATGCGTAGAGGGGAAAAAACCAAAAAAGAAAGGCCAAATGTGACACAAATGGCACTTCAGCAAGTCACACCAAAAATAACCACAGTATGCTCAAAAAAGCTCAGAGTATGGCCGTGACAGGTAGAGCACAAAATGGCGGCTAGAAGCAGCTGAGGTACTTGAAAAAAGCATGGAAGGTACTACAAGAGCGCAGAAGGAACAATGCCTTTTTAGTGAGAGGTAACCTCTATAACAGGTTACACAGCACAAACACTCCATGTGAGGTAAGGCATCATAAAAAGAAAGCAGAGGGAGGTAAGGAATGTCAGTAAGAAATCCACAGAAGCCAAAAAGCTTATGTCTGCGACTGCAAAAAGTGAAACACTTCCGAGGAATCAGCAATATATATAGAAGTAAAAAACATCACCTCATGCCGAAGTCAAATAGGAGTGAAGTTGTAGTACATTGCGCCTGTGAGAAGAAATACGAGCGTCGCCACCGGAAAAACAAAATGGCGGCCGCTCGCAGCAGCTCCAATAGCGAGGCTTCCACACAAGGAAAAGAGCAGTTCCAGCCTTTTTCAGCAGATGTAATGTGCAGAAAAACGTTCACGGCACATTCCGAAGCAGTATCACAGATTCGGGAGTGAAAAACGGCATCGAACGGGAGTCCAAAATCATCCCGACAGCCGCTGTGGTTCCCGAGCTCAAGCGCGATCCGCCATCTCGCAGCGGCGCGCAAGCCACGCCCCCCTTTGGGAGATACCCTTTATAATCATGGCATCGTAGCCACTCGAGTGCCTCACTATAAAGTGTATGCGCCTCCTGGCTCCTGCTGGCATTCGAGGTCATCAGCCCCCTTTCTCTGTGCAACTGATCTTTAAGTTCCCCCATTTCCTGATGCAGTTCCAGCTGTATACCTATTGTATGCCCCCAAACAATGCCCACACACCCTAGTCATATTCACCTCCCACTCCACCAGTTCTATGGATGCTGAAAATGCATTATCGGAGAAATAATTATCAAAGGAAGCACCCAAAGTTTCCCTAAAACAAGCATCCTCCAGAGCCCATGGACTAAATCGTCATAGAGGAATCAGGGTGTGGTTCCTCAACAGTTGAGAATCAAGCAGCAAAGGGCTGTGATCCGAGACTGTGCGCCCTAAATATTATGTGTGGGTAACAGAGTGGCTGAGGCTATAAGAGCATAGCAAGGCGTCCAGGTGCATATGTAAATCGTATATTGGTGAGTAAAAGATGAAATCCCTCCCGCCTATGTGATGTGTCCTCCAGATAGCCTCTGACCCCCAGTGTCCTGTCCTGTCCGAAACCCAGCTGCACAATGGTGGGCCTGATTGCAGGGCAGTGGGGGAAGTGAGCTTTCCAGAGTAACATCGGACACCATTAAAATCTCCCCCAAGTAGTATATCTGCCAATGCTGATTCTGCCATAGGGGCCGAGTGTCCATGCAAGAAGGGTATCTGATCTTAGTTGGGGGCATACACGCTGCCGAGGCCAAACAGTTTCCCGGTCACTAAGAAATATCGACTCTCCTTATCTATATGTGTATGCAAAGGTTCAAAAGAGACGCCTGCTCTCACCCAAATTAGCATCCCTTGGCAAATGCCGAAAAGGAGGTCGCAAATATCTGCCCTCTTCAACTCTGGTGTAGTTTCTCTACCTCACTTTGTATAAGATGTGTCTCCTGTAACAGGGCGATCTGTACTCCCCGCCTTTATAAATAACTGTGCACATTTTGCTGCTTAGCAGCCAAGCACATCCCTGTAACGTTCCACATCATGATGAATTCAGTGTGTAAGGTGTTGGTGCCATTAAAAAGTTCTCAACTCAGAATTCTTCCTTCCCCCATCACCCCACCCACTGTGCCCCCAGGCAAAGGATCCAGAGCCACCTATGCAATTAAGGCAAACTAAAACACATAAAGAACACCCACAACCAAAAAATCCCCATCACAAGAGCAGTCTGGCAACAACCAGCTGCCCAACCAGCTGCCCAGACTGTAAGCTAACCATCAGCTTCATCAGAAGACCCCAACCAACCTTAGGTGTGGCCCTCCGAGAGGGGATAGGCTACGGTCCAAGGGTAGCAGTCCTCCATTCTACCCGTGCTGGCCCGGATCATCAATATTGACCAGCAGGCCTACATAGTACATTATCGAATGTTTCATTTCCCAAGAGGAGCTGTTGATTCTCCCTTTGACATATTAGGTTGTTTTACGTTCTCATGGTAACTATCGGTAGCAGGGTACTGTCAGCCCACGAGACGTCCGAGTCTGAGTCACCAGTCCCTTACACAGAGGGGGAGCCGACTTCTGAAATGTCTTCTGTCCCCTTTATGATATCAGCCGCTGCTTGAAGGGCTGAAGCCCTTTCCTTTTCATTCTGTGACCTGCTTTGTTTCTTTGACGGACCTCTTCGGGGCCTTTCCCGAGTCCTTTTCCACATTATCCATTCTTGTGGTGCAGTGGTAGACTCCTACCTTAGATGTGGATTCCCAGATTTGTGGGCCTCCCGCCACTCCCAAGCTGCTTTGGGATCATCACAAAAGTGAGTTTCTCCCTCAGATATTATCTGGAGCCGGGCAGGGAACATTAAGGAGTACGGCAGGCCCTCCTCCTGCAGAGCCCTCTTAATTCGAGGAATGAGGTCCGCTTCCTTTGCACTTCCACCGAGTAGTCAGGAAATATTGAGACATTATTATCAGCCATAAACAGGCCTTCAGTTCTCACCTTCTGTGACAGTATGTCTCTGTATTTATAATGCAGGAGCCTTGCTACTACTGTGTGCGGTGGGCACCCCAGCACTGGCGGGTCAGGCTGGCACTCGATGTGTTCTTTCTAGGGAGTAAACAGTTAATAGGCCTTGCGGAGCGACCACTGTTCTGAGCCAGGATTCAAGGAAACCAATCGTGTTCCTGCCCTACACCCCTTCAGGCAGCCCAACCACCCTAATGTTGTTCCATCGGTTATGCCCTTCGGCGCTCCTGGCCCTTTGTTGAAGCGTGCAGACTCTATCTGAGAGCTATGAAATCTGGAGTGATAGTGTTTGTTGTGCAGGGTGTAGGTTCAGTGTGTGAGGACTCCACCACTTTAACTCTCTCTGATAGCGGCCTCACTGGTCAGGTGGTGCTACCATGGCCTGCGTCAAATGTGACTCACTAACAGAGAGGGGTGTGCAATGTTGCTCAGAGGTCACTGCCAGGCACATAAGTGACACCTTAGTTCTGGGGTGCCCGGAGTAACTCAGCGCGGAGTGAAACAGTTCCCACCACCCTCCAGCAGGGACTGCATTCCATCGCATGCCACGCAGCCTCATGTGGGTTGTACAGGTGACAGATTTCTCTTCTCTTCTGCCTAATCTTAAGCCTTAAATAGGCCGTGCTGAGCTGGTACCGGGTGCCAAGCCACTGGACACCGTGTGGCCTCCAGCCTTCAGCCAGGTCTTATAGTTCAAGGAAGCTCTTAACAGGGGTCAAATTTACTGTCCAGAGGGGAAGGGGGAAGTCAGGACAATGGGGACCCCTACTCAATCATCGAAAATCACCCGGCCAATCACCAGGCCCGAGCGTCTGCTCCACAGAGGTGCCCTCCACATGCCACTCTCGTTTCCCAGTGCCCAGCTCATCGGAGACTTTCAGGGCTACAACCAGCTCCTCCACCGATCACCAATGTCTTTAAGCCAGGCTAGATCGGGTATATCAGCACGAGGGCTCACAGTGGCGTCCAGCGCTGGACCCAGCCACCGGCCGCCAGCTCCTTCTTTCTCAATGCCACAAATGGCCTGGCAGGCCCACTCTCCTTTTTATGGTCCGTTGCGGCTTAAGCCCACCGCTGCCTCCCGGGACTGCACCACCGGATGTCAGAAACAGATTTAATTCCAGTGCCAGATGCACCATTTATGCCTTCTACAGCTGCGCAGCAAGTAGGGCCAGCTGCACCGTTTAGGCCTTTTACAGCTGCGTAGCAAGTAGTGCCAGCTGTGTCGTTTAGGCCTTTTCACAGCTGCGCAGCAAGTAGTGCCAGCTGCACTGTTTAGGCCTTTTTCAGCTGCGCAGCAAGTAGTGCCAGCTGCTTCGTTTAGGCCTTTAACAAATTTGCAGCAAGCAGAGCTGTTTACAGCTGCATTGTTTTCACCTTTCCAGCGGCGCGGCTATTAGTGCCAGCTGCACCCTTTTAGCTTCCTCTCCGTGGGGTCAGCTCTGATTCAGTTGGAGTCTTGCTGCAGGGACAGCATCATCGATACTATGGTTTCAGGGCATTTGAGTCACCCTCTGAGATGGCCAGTTGGCCAGGGAGTCTGCAATGACTTGTAGGGCGCCAGGCTAGTACATATATGTTGGTGCTAGAAATTGCTTTTCATGTAGTATGTTTCTCCGCACCCTGCTCTGATAGTCTTAAGATGATGAGGCTGTTGTGCACACTTAGGCTTTGCTAGTCCCAGATGGCACAATAGCTCTGATATCCTCACCTTAACGTCTGGATTATGTGCCCCCTTTATGTCCTTTTATTTCTCTTCTCCACCGCTTTCCCAGTAACATCTTCCTCTTACACTCCTACGCCACACTTTCCCATCATGGCCACCACTCGAGTTAAAGCTGGAACTAATTGCTTCAAAATCATTTATCCTCCCAGGCTGACTAAAGCTGCAACTAAACGATTGAAGCATAACACTATTGAATGTTTCCCGGATTCCCTTTTTGTTGATCAATTTTACAATAGTCGTTTTGGGAGGCTTAAAAATGATCTCATTTTCTTCACTCACGACATCCCCTCTTGGTCCAACAGTTTTTTCAATTCCCTTAACGTCACCTCCTCCTCCTCTATCCCTCATGGGAAACAACAAAAAATGTCCCCCTCTGCGTTTTTCAATGGTTACCTCACTATCTCACTCTATAACAACTGTACTGTCTTGATCCAAGGCAATGACACCTGCCTCTCGCTCTTTGACCACCTCTTCCCCTCCCTACTCCCCTCCTCTGCAACCGGGTTTCCCCCTGACTCTCCTTCCAGCTCAACCCATTACTCCCTTTCTCCTCCGCCGACCCCACCTCACTACAATTGGCTGTTCTCTCGAGAAGCACAGGTCGGCCCTCTTCCCTCCCCCTCCCTTGTAACCTCCCCTCCTATTCCTCTCCCCTCACAGTATGTCCCTTCCCACATCACTTCAGCCTTACCAATAGCCGATACGCTCCTCGTCCCATCTGCACCATCCCGATTCTCCAATCTCTTCTCCTCCCCCATATTCCTTCCCATCACCCCCCTTTTTAGTCCACCTCTCCTCCAACCCTATCCCCCAGTGAACTTTCCCTATGCTCCCCTTATCCCTCCTTCCATCCCTCTTCTCCACCCCCTCCTCCCCTTGTTATTCACCCCGTTCTCTCCACAATCCCACTGCATTTATCTCCTCCCTCCCACTTCTCCAGTAATGCTGCACTACTCCCTTTCCCCTCCTAGTAACCCTTTCCATTTCCCTCCCACGGGCCCAGCAGAACCCCTTCCTTTCCTCAACTTCCCTTTCTCTCAACCCCCCTCACTCTGCCAGATGCCCGTTCCCTCACAGCCACCTCTCCTAGCTGACAGGACCTCCACAACCACCGCACCTCTTTTCCTCCCAAACCTCCTATATTCTCATGACTCCACACAGGCCTCCCCTTACCTTCCACCCTACCGCTGTGTTCCGCCCCCCTCTCCCTAAATTTGCCCTTAATTCCTCTCCCTCTTGCAACACCAACAAAGACCTCCGTGCGTACAGCTTGTCTCAGTCGAATCGCCGCAGTCGCGTTAACTTCCGGGTCCGCAAAGGATCAAGGGAGTTGTAGTACTTGGATTCCTCGGCAATATGTACGTTTGACGATATCGTGATGCGTGTGAATTGCATTTTAATGGATTTCTACATTAAAATACAATTCACAGGCATCACGAGATCGAGATCGTCAAACGTACATATTGCCGAGGAATCCAAGTACTACAACTCCCTTGATCCTTTGCGGACCCGGAAGTTAACGCGACTGCGGCGATTCGACTGAGACAAGCTGTACGCTCCGTGCCCCGCTCATCCAAGGTACATTTCTGACGATTGATAGAACACAGCTCCTGACAGACAGAGAGCAAGAGTGGTTGACAACTTCTAGAATCTGTGACATCCTGTCTTTTTCAATTATTTGCAGGCGGAGGCACAAGAATCCCTAAATACAGACACCCGTGTCCTCCTGCCAGGTAAGACACAACCGACCCTTTTGAATGTACGGTAACCATGTCCGACCGAAATCGGTCCTGAAAGCCTCTTTCTCTCCCCCTTTAAGCGTTCAGTGAGGTAGGGACACAGTGGCACTTATAAACAACACGGACCGATTCAATCAAGTAAGTGCGAATGCACGTGCGAGTTGTGGAAGTAAGTTGTTTGATGAAGTATGACACAGACATCATCACATTATTTTTTCCTCCAGAATAACCTGTACACGTCGGGAGTCTTGGGCAGCCCCCCCGTTTCTGATTAACAAGAGGTAAGATGCAGAGCGAGTAGAATTTTGGAATAGGCAGCCTCCCCCAGGAATAACAACTCACCTAAAGAAAGTTTCCTTTCTTTCTTCACAGATAACGGTCCTGATGATAACTCTAAAATAGCAAGAGTTTGAAATGCGTAGACCTTTCAATAAGCCAAAAAATCATAAAGGGTTCCAAGAATTGTGTAATTTGATCTCTTTTAGAGAATATTAATTGCAGATGGCTTTACTGTGAATATTTTGATTCCGGTTTTTCATTTAAAAATATATTGTTATTGTTGTTTGTGGTGGTATGTATGATGAATGAATGGTGGCCTGAATGATTCCCAATTCTTGAAGTTTATATTGAATTTTGTGTATTTTTCTGTCTATGTAAATATGAATGTATTTCTTTGTGTACATAAGGTCTTAAAAATGTGAATTAGGCAAACTAAGATACCAAATAAGGGAAATATAGAAATAAAACTCAAAAAATAAATAAAAGAAGTGATAATACACATGAAACATGGTGTTTCAGCTCATATGTTTCTAAAGACAAAATAGTTCAAGTAGATTGCGGCACGCGCATCTCTTTTGTTCATTCAAAACTGCAGCACTGAAACAGCCCTACTGCAAGTGGTTGATGAGGCACTGAGGATACTCGATTCAGGGGGGTCCTGTCTTCTAATTCTCCTTGACCTTCCCGCAGCCTTTGACACTGTCAATCACAACACCCTCCTCAATATTCTTCAACAGAGAATGGGCATGGAGGGCACAGTGCTTAAATGGTTTGCATCCTTCCTTTCTGACAGATCCCAAATGATCAAAATAGCGAGCAGTCTTTCATATCCTGTGGCTGTAGGTCAAGGTGTTCCCCAAGGCTCTATACTTGCACCCACATTGTTCAATCTCTATTTAGAACCACTGGGAAATCTCCTAAGCAAATTCACGAGATTCACTATCATCTCTATGCAGAGGACACTCAACTCTACCTCAAGGTTGCCTCCACGCACAATCTCTCCATCCTAAGCTCCACTCTCGACTCCATTCAAAACTGGATGTCAACTCATCAACTGATTCTGAATCCCTCCAAAACTGAATTCCTCCTCTTCTCCTCCTCACTCTCTCCTCCCCCGGTTAAATCATGGATGGATCAGATAAATCTACTAAACAATAATCCCATCATTGTCGACAGCTCAAAATCCCTTGGTGTCATACTAGACAAAAAACTCAATCTAATTCCACACATCAATTCCATTGCAAAATCTGCTCGATACGAACTGCGCCTTCTTTGGGGAATCCGCAGCTTCTTCCCGGAGCAGGACCTTATAACCCTGGTGCAATCGCTGGTCCTCTCCAGACTAGATTACTGCAATTCTCTTCTTTTCTTACTAGCCTCTCCAATTTCAACTTGTCCCCACTTAAGTCTGTTTTCCATTCAGCAGCTGGTTTCATTTATGGGGCCAAAAGAAGCGACCACATCACACTGATGTTATCTACCCTCCGCTGGCTTCCCCTCGAGGCTAGAGCTATCTACAAGACCGCTTGTATCACCCACAAAGCCTTGCAATCCTCCTCTCCTCGCTACCTGGCGAATAAACTGAAACTCTCTGGAGGCTCTAGACCGTCACGCAATGCGGAGAAGCTACTGCTTGAACCTCCCACTTTCAAGAAGGAAAGAACGATGGCCCAATCCTTTTCAGGCAACGCAGTGAGAATCTGGAACTCCTTTCCGCCTCAGCTCCGGACCACCGCCTCCACCCAGGCCTTCAAAAGGGACCTCAAAGTTCTCCTCCTCCAGAGCCACCTCCAAAAGTAACTCACGTCCTCTCTGTTATCTGAAGAAAGACCTCCCACTACTGAAAATGTCCTCTTTCCATGACCATGGAAGTGCCTTCCCAGTGTGTTCTTGTGGCTGGAGTGTTTGCCTTTTACTGCAGTATTATCCATGTCTTGTGTTTGGTACCCTCTTGCAACATGCACTCACGACTTTGCCCTTGTAACACATAGTTTTCTACCTCTTTCATGTTTTTACCTTTGATATTTGCACAAGTGCCTCCTTCGCCTACGTAACGTTTGTTCTTCTGCCTGAGTGTCTAGCATATATTGCAGTATTATACCTTAAATTATACTTTGTTTTCTCTTGTAACCTGCACACTTGTCACTTTTTACTCTTGTGCGCTTTTTACTATCTCATGTATTTTTGGTTGCTCACAATTTTTACTACCTCATGTCGTTTTGTTTGCTCACAATTGTCACTGTACCGTATGTTACTTAACGTTTGCTTTTGTAATCTGTTCTCGTGTAATGTTTTCATCCTGTATCATTTCTGTTCCTATTGTGAAGCGCTCTGACACCTTCGGGTAAAGTCCGCGCTATATAAAATTGCATAAATAAAAAAAAAAAAAAATTCCCAGCACCTGCAATGCGGTGCAAGCCCGGTCGCTCAGCCACCTTCGCCGGTGGCTCACAGGCCACCCATTGAATGCACGGCCTGTGAGGCAGGGTAGGCCCCTGGGGCCTCCATCTTGATATCACAGGCTTACTAACACAGCACTGCCTGCTCCTGCAACCACGCCTCACACGGACCCTCAATTGCACTCTCCTGCATCTCAGCACTCTCTCCAACCGGGAATACGTTCAATGCGTCGCGGCAATCAGCCTGTTCCCGGATGGTCCAGGATAATAGTCAGACTATAGTGCGGAGCATCACAGTCATGTGTCCGCCATCTTTGGCTTCCAAGCCATGCCCCCATATATGTAATATTAATCTGATTTTAACATTAGTTTGGAATTTTATTAAGTATTAAAATAAGTGTGGTATCTTCCACACTTCAACTCCCCCCGGCGCCTCGCATGTAATGGAATGCTCGCGGTGACATCACAGAGAATGTCACCACGACCAACATTCCAAGGCGAGCGCCGAGGACTGAGAGAGCGGCGGACTTGAATGAAGGCTGTGGCTGAGGTCGCAGTGTGTAGCCTATCCTCAATAAATCCCTTTTGGTTAACTACGTGACGTCTCTTATCATCTATGCTTGTCATCACACTGGCGACGAGGGAAAACCGGGGAAGCGGTCGGCGTCGGATTAATATCTTCACTTCAAAGGAATATCGGAAGTGGTGCGGAGTGCAACTGCTGCTCAGATGGTAGCCACATGAGTAGTGAATGAAGCGAAAGTAAGGTACTCTTGTTAGCGATCTCTGGCGCAGAGTAAGCAGAAGGATGTTTGCGCGCATCTCAACAGCTTAACCCTAAACGCGAGTGTCTCACTAACTGTGCATGCGGCTTTAGTAAAATGGGCAGCCGAGCTTAAGAGAGGTGGCAATAGTGGGAAAGCTGACGAGGAATCCATTGTTCGCTCCCAGTGGGTATCCGACCGTGGTGGCAACGCCAAATTGTGAGAGACTTTGTGCTAATCAACCACCATTATAAAGAATTGTGCCAATTGCCGATTGCCAAGTAAACGGAGAGTGACTGAAAAGGCAAAGGTGTTTTGATGTAACGCGGAGATGCGCGTTTGACGAAGGCTGCTTTCTTGTCACCTCAGAGAACAATTTCTGTATAAATTGGCCAGCGACTCTCTGTCAATGCAATCAGAGCCTGACACATGCACTGCCACGAAGGAGCATGAAGTGTGCCAGTATTTGACAATCGTAGTGAGCAGAATTTGGCAGTTAAGGGGTGTTGACAGTTAACTCTTGGAAGGGTGTGTGAAAAAAGGAAGTTTTCTGTCACCACGGAGGCATTTCAAGGTGAACTGTGCTGGCGGTAGGAGAAATGGTCGCGACATAGAACACTCTAGTAATGAAGTCATGACATTTTGAAGAGGGGGGGCCTCACGCTGTGGAGTCAACATTCCCCTGCATTCAGCTTTAAGTGAAATACTGTATGCTCCATGAAGTGTGGGCCGTGCAGGCATAAACTAGAAACTGAAACTACCACTGCAGGTTAAAGTTGGACTGAGAAATTCATGTGTATTTAACCTGTTGTTAGCCCATTCAACTGGGACTCCCCCAACTGTTCCTAATAGAGAGTTATTTGCGAACTATTGCTAGAAGTAGAATTGCGCACTAATGTAGTTTATACATGTTTGCTCCATTTGGTGCAGGAAAATAGTACTCTGCCATACATTTACGTTGTGTTTATTAGAACTTGTACATTCTCACCTGGGGTGCTGCCAACCGTCTCGGAATGTGTGCTCTTCATGACTTATGCTAACATCTTTTTTCCTTTTCAGTGTCACTGTGTCTAGTGGGAGTGTTCCCTTCTCTAGGTGTAAGGAGAGTAGTATTTAGCACCCAGCATGCAGAGTGTGACCCCTCCACCTTTTTTCTTGACCACCCCAGGGGATCCCAATATCCAGTGGAAGAAATGGAAAAAAGTGTTTTTAAACTACGCCACTGTATGTGGGCCAAACCTGGGCTTAGAGAGAAAGGTAGCGTTACTGGCATATTATCTAGGCGCAGAAGGTGAAGAGGTCCTGGATCATCTCCCGGACTTAGGAGCGCAGGAGGCTAGGGGTCTGAATGAGTTTGAAGTGAGCCTTAAGAAATTAGACTTGCACTACCTTCCTAAGACTAGCACGATTATGGAGAGGTATCATTTTGGGAAGAGAGCGCAAAAAGAGGGAGAATCTATAGAAGACTTTGTATCCGATCTAAGGAAGTTAGCCGCCACTTGCAAATTTGGTGGGGAAAGTGAGGAAAGAATCAGGGATCAATTTGTTCTGGCATGTAGGATGGAACGAGTGCATGAAGAGTTATGGCTCAAGGACGACCCACCACTGCGGGAGGTGCTCATTATAGCCAAACAGGTGGAACACATGCTCCAGTGCGTCAAAGAAATAAAACAAGACGCAGGGGATAAGAAGCTTGACGAGAAGGCCAATGTCAGTGAGGTGGTGACTGAATGCGAAGCAGTGTCTGTAGTAAAAGGCCAGAAAATAGTGAGTAAAGAACACAAAGAAGGCAGGCTAGGGGGAACGTTTAAAGGCACTTGCTATAGGTGTGGCAAGCAGGGGCACTTAGCTAACGACAGAGAATGCCCTGCTCTCAGATTCACGTGCAACAAGTGTGGGAAGAAAGGACATTTCAAGCAGTACTGCAAGAGTGGGCAGGGAGTCAGCAGACAGAGTAGAGACAGGACGAATGTGGTGTGCGACGAGATCGTTGTGCAGGTACAAGAATCGTTAGCCCCCAGTCCCAGCAACCTTGAGTGTGCGGAAATAGTGGTGCAGGTCGAGGGAGGACAAGTCAGCAGTCCCAAGGACACCATAAAGGTTGGAGGAGTTGAAGTGGAAGCATTATTTGACTCTTGTTCTAGGATTACCATCATCAATGCCAAAGAGTTCTCACGAGTGTCTAAGGGAACGATAACCTTGAAAAGAATGGATCTGAGGCCAGGGGGTATGCCGGTCGCCCCATCTCCATGAAGGGGTATTTCCTGGGGAAAGTAGAGTATAGCGACAGAACAACGGTATCTAAGGTATATGTGTCCACAGTAGGAGATAACATCTTGGGGTGGCAAGCACAGAAAGAGCTAGGGGTCTATTTGAATCCTAACTGTGATCCCCAGATCCTGGTACAAGAAATTATTGAACACAAAGCAGACATTGTAACAGAGTTCCAAGAGGTGTTCAGGGAAGAATTAGGGTGTTTGAAAAACTACTGCCACAAAATAAGACTGAAAGAGAACGCCAGGCCAGTCGTGGCCAAAGTCAGGAAGCTTCCCATTGCTATCCAGGAGGAGGTGAAGGCTGAACTGGAGAAACTGTGCAAGGCCGGAGTAATCGTACCTGTGGAAGCAACAGAATGGCTGGCCCCCATTGTGGCAGCCAAGAAGAAGGACGGGTCGGTCCGGCTCTGCATTGATTTGAGGGCACTAAACAAGGAGGTTGTGGTCGACCGTTACCCCTTACCCAACATCACCCAGATGATGAGCATGCTAGAAGGTGCCAAAGTCTTTTCTACCCTCGACCTCACCTCAGCCTATTTCCAAATAAAATTGCATGAGGAGTCTCAGGAGCTCACGGCATTTGTGACACCCATGGGCGCATACAAATTCAAAAGGATGCCATTCGGGCTAGTCTCGGCGGCCGCCGTGTTTCAGAGAATCATGGGCAACATGTTGAAGGACATCCCAGGTGTCATGTGCTACCAGGATGACGTGCTAATTTTTGCTGAGAACCATAGGGAGCACGATGATAGATTGAGAAGCGTCCTGGGGAGGTTTCAGTCACAAGGCCTCACAGTGAAAAGAGACAAGTGTGTTTTTGGCTGTGCTGAATTGGACTTCCTGGGACACAAGGTGACCACTGAGGGCATATGTCCGAAAGCTGAATTACAAAACACCATCGTGAACCTGACACCCCCCAAGGGCAAGGACAAGATCAAGTCATTTATGGGGATGTTAGAGTTCTACGGAAAGTTCATAAGGAACCTGGCGGGAAGGACATATGCCATCAGGCTACTATTGAAGAAAGAGAATGAATTCCGGTGGAGTCAGGAGTGCCAGAGGGAGTTCGAGGACGTGAAGAAGGCACTCGCAGAGGCTCCCAGTTTGAAGTCGTATACACCATACCGGGCAACCATAGTCACCACCGACGCAAGTGCAAAAGGTTTGGGAGCTGTCCTCACTCAAATTGGAGAAGAAGGGGAAGAGACCATAGCTTTTGCCTCGAGGTCACTCCAGAAGTCCGAGAACAACTACTCGGTGATTGAGAAAGAGGCTTTGGCTGCATTTTGGGCGCTAGGGAAATTCAGAGACTTCCTCTGGGGAACTCAGTTCACCCTCCGAACTGACCACAAGCCGTTGGTGGAGGTATTCAGTAAGAAAGGCTTAGATGCCATCTCCAGCAGGATAAGGCGGTGGGTAGTCGGTCTTCAAGAATACACCTTTGACGTTGAATATGTCCCCGGGACACAGAACTTCGCAGCTGATTGTCTATCTAGGCTCGTTGGTGATGAGGGAGCGAGAGAGAAGTTGGAGAAGGCTGATGAAGAAGAAGAGGACCTTCAGGTGGAGGATGTCTGCACCATCCAGAGGGCGCTGGGAGAAGAAACATGGAGAAAAGCGTTAGAAGAAGACAAAATCTTGGAGGAGATTTACAAAAGAGTAAGAGGCGGTTGGAAGCACGGTGACAAACAGGATGAAGACCTGCGGCCGTACCTGGCCATTAAAGACGAGTTGTCCATAATAGACGGATGTCTATTCAGGGGTACGAGACTTGTACCTCCTGCAACCGTGAGAAACAACCTGGTCGAACTAGCCCACGAGGGACATTTGGGCATCACCAAAACCAAGCAAAGACTCAGGGAGAGCTATTGGTGGCCGAGCATGGATCTGATCACTGAAAGGAAGATCAGGGAGTGCATTCCGTGCACCAACAGCGACAAAGTCCTGAAGCAACAGACGCCCCCCATGGTGTGCAGGCCGTCCCCTTCAGGACCGTGGGTCGAGTTGGCATTGGACATCGTGGGCCCCATGTCAGGAGAACAGCAGACACCCTACATTTTGGTGCTAGTGGATCTGTACTCCAGGTGGCCAGAGATAAAGTTTGTCAGTGAAGTCACTACCAAAACTGTCATCAACTTTCTAGGGGAGGTGTTCATCCGGGAAGGACTACCTAGCAACATTTTGACCGACAACGGTGTACAACTGTGTTCGAAGGAGATGGAAGACTTCCTGGAGGAAAGAGGCATCAGACACAAGCGTTGCGCCCTTTACCACCCCGAAACTAATGGCATGGTCGAACGCTTTAATAAAACCCTCAAAGAAAGCATCCAATTGGCCAAAGCCAGCGGAATAAGTTGGAAGGAGGAGGCGTGGAGACGGCTAGAGGCATACAGGTTCATGCCACATCAGACGACGGGGGTCACCCCGTTTGAATTGCTCCGCGCCAGAATACCCAACATGAAGCTGACCCCAGGATGGATGGAGTGGCACAAGGGGCGGTCAGACCGATCTAAAGAAACAGAAAGCTTGAAGAAACAAAAGGAAGCCATGGAAAAGAGAAAAGAAGGATATGACCGTCACAAAGCCACAAAAGAAGTAGAATTCAAGGTGGGAGACAGTATCAAAATCAGAGCTTCAACAGGGAAGGCAAGTTGGTCGGAGTACACCAACCCCACCAAGATCACCAAACTATTCAAAAATGCAGTCAAGACACAAGAGGGGAAAATATGGAACCTTGGGAGGGTTGTCAAGTACCATCCGCCAGTGAATGGCCCTGTGAATTCAAGGGGAAGGGAGGGAGACCCCAGGCAGGACCTTAGTTCCACCACTAAGAGACAAACCGTGGTCCCCCACCCAAGCATCAGGTCCAGCAGGAGGGTGACTGGACCTCCTAGGCATTTTGATCAGTATGTATTGATGTAACCGGTGCTACCCTGTCTGTTGTGGTTCAGCTCCACACCAGGCCTAGAATTGATGATGTTACACACCCCTGTTGGGTGTTTCTGTGTCACCTGATGCGTTCTACAGTTCTTATGATGTTCATGTTTTCCTTTCCGCAGGGAAGGGGGATGTGTGGTATCTTCCACACTTCAACTCCCCCCGGCGCCTCGCATGTAATGGAATGCTCGCGGTGACATCACAGAGAATGTCACCGCGACCAACATTCCAAGGCGAGCGCCGGGGACTGAGAGAGCGGCGGACTTGAATGAAGGCTGTGGCTGAGGTCGCAGTGTGTAGCCTATCCTCAATAAATCCCTTTTGGTTAACTACGTGACGTCTCTTATCATCTATGCTTGTCATCACAATAAGTCTTTGAGTGAGTATGCAGCGGGTACATTTTCCTTCGTGCCAGTTACAGTCTGACCAGTGACACGTGTTCTTTGAGGTCTAGTCCAGAGTTTACATTTGTTGACTGTAGTGACGGGAACAATGAGCTAGAATGTTTGCTCTCATCACTACTGATGACAAACGAAACCTACTTCTAAAAATACTGGAGCACATTTACCTTTGCTGTCTACTGTGGATCATTACTTATCATCGTATTATACCTCAACGTTACTTTGTAACATACCTCACTTAGCAATTCATTGAACTATCATCCGTCAATATCTGACTTTAATTCTCTTCAACTATTACAGCCTTGGAAATGTCTCATTGGCCAAACACATCAGCTGTCTCTTTATCCATCACAGCTGCTCTGAATACTCATGATATCATTATTTTGCTGTTAATTGATACTGTTGGCCTTCTAGCTACAAGAACTGAAACATATCTTTTGTACATTGTTAATTGGAAATTTTCTGTGCTCACATACAACGTTTGTGATATACCCTGTCTGAAAATAACATGGAAACAAGGTCCATATCGCAGCATATAATAAACAGGACCTTACCATTCATCTCTACAACTCTCTGAGTTTATGTTTGCATACAATATTTGTAGTTGTTAATCTCAAGGTGTACTACAGACAATTTTCGTAGTTGTTTTTGGCATCATTGCTCGAGCTGCATCCTTCTCATAGCAGCATGCTATCTGACATAGCACCCTTCCGTACTCCCTTTCCTACTTTAAAATTAGTTTGTGAACTTCAGCCTGTATACCTTGTCTAGGAATGTGCACCACAACTGATGTAAAGTATGCCCTGAAACTATCTTGGTATGCTTTTATTTAAACCATAAGAAAACAAATTCCAAGATGGCTGTCACATAAGTGCATGCATGCCGATACAGAGGTGTGTTATGGGTGGTGCCATGATCATGAGAGGTCTGGAGCGACAAGTGAGCACCTCATGGGGTGGGGTAATTTCTTAATAAAGAGAGCAGGGTGCAGTAAAGGCACAGGAGGATCTAACCTGTTAACCTGTTACAGTGTACAAGCTGATCATTCTTTACACAACACAAAAAATGATTATGACACCGAAACGCTAATGGGCATTTTGCATACGTTTAGAAAAACAACTCTGAATCTGAGTAAAGTTGAAGTGCCAGCACCATAAAAGTGTGCCTGTATATGTAGAATGTAGAAATAGCAGGATTAATAAAATAATGAATTGATCATGTTTATTATGAGATTACCTATTATTTTAACAAAGTCGTTATGAAAGGTTAATGATGAAACTTTGCATCTCTATTGCCTTCATTGTAACGCACCATAACAAAATGAAAATTTGGTGCTATGTATTCATGTTACATTATACATCAGTGAAACTTTCAGCATAAATGCTTGGCATTATTAGAGTGTTAAGAGTTCCTAAAACAATTTTATTTGAATGATTTTTGAGAATAGTTTTAACATTTTGATTGTAGGTCATAATTAGAGTTAAACATTTGTATGCCATAATCACTAACATTGTTACAAATATTTTCATATACTTGTTTGATTGACTTCATTATGCTTGAACTTAATTATGAGTTTATTTCACTAAATAAGAAATAATAACTATAACATTAATCCAATTGCCGTTTTTCTTAGGCTGCACTATTTCATAGCCTGGTGTAATGGACTTTGGTTATGTTTCCCTCAAATGTTGCTGTATCTGTTCTGAGTCAGTAAGACACTTTTTCCAGTACTTCATTGTATGTAAATTGTAGGAACTCAACCTCTCAACTTAATCCATAAAGAGCAACAATGTAAATAAGCTCTTTGTCAGCTAACCTCTGAGGACGGAATGAACAGTCATTTCTAATGTGCAACATTACAAAAATATATTGGAGTATTAATTTTGTACCTGATGAACGGAAGAATGGTCACATGACGGTCAGACCATTGTATGGTTACAACTTCTATTACAAATGTACAGTTTGGAGTGTAAAACGTTATGGAGGAGGGAGCCGTCTTGCCTTCATTTTTATCCAGCATCCATTGCCGACTGCCTGACTGATTACCTTTCCACATCCCTGCTTTTTACACTTTTCTAATGAACGTACCTACTGGATGCTTTGTAGCTGTCTGGTGAGAGAGCAGACCTGAAATTTCCTGATTATCACTTCACTTCCTTTGCCCATGCCCATGGACTTTTCCATAGTGGACTTTCACTTGATCCCTTTGCCTATGCTAAGAGATCACTTTTGAACTATCCTCCTGCCTTAGTTAGTGGAAGGAATCTCTAAACTTAATCATCCTCTGGATGGGTTTTTTATTTAGCAATAGATTCACTTTGACCAAATGTGTGGTTTTATACAATACACTGTAAGACTCATGACTAAATTGCTTAAACTATTACTTATATTGATTGATTTGGGATCTTTAGTACAATAACCATTATCTAAATTTGTCTGAGTATTTTGTTGTGCCTTAATGTTCTTTCCACAGAAACTGTCCTTAAAAGATATTGATTTCTAAATGCATAATAGGGAGATTGATAGATTATTTTCAGAACTGCAGGTTTGTCTGTTTTTTTTAGCAGCCACAGCAATGCTCCTGGTTTATATAATTCTGGTTAGATTGAACTTCTTTAGAAGGTTGGGTCTTTCCATAGCAATACTCTATATCTGTAGCTTGGTTCTGAGAGTAGTGTATTGAACCTGATCTCTAATTCGTGAGTTGGCTACCAATTATTGGTCCTCATTGGGTGGCCAATAGTTAGACACCCTGATATCTCACCCCTCACTGTGACAAAGAAAGGTCCATTGGAGGACCAATGCCTCTGTGGGTGAAGTATAGAATCTGAGTGAAGTGACTTAGTTACTGTAGTAGCTGTATGGGCCCATAAAAGAAGAACAAACAAGCTTCTGCTGCAACAAAACCATTTGGTTGCCATGTTTACATTTGCATATATACATAATAGGACAGGCAAGGGCCCCCTTCAGCCTCATTTAAAAAATAAGACCCCCCCCCATATGGGGGCACGTTTCTCTTTGTCCTGGGGTGGGAGGAAGGTGTTTGTTGGTGTCTGATAATTTCTGAGCACCAGCAAACTCCCTAATGAGGCAACTCAGTGCTGGCATTCGAGCTGCTTCATTACTATGTTAGTGATGTCACTAGTGACATCAGAAACATATGGAAGGGCCTGGGAGGGATTCCCTAGCCCTTCCCAGGCCTATTTACGAATCAGTCTGGTGGGAGGGCTACAAGAGGTACTAAGAACTGCTAATACTTTTACCAGATCCTCCTAGCTGTGCCCACTATTTCAAGTCACTATTTTCTGTAGGTGGAAGGGAGGAGAAGCCCAGCTCCTCTCTTTCCAGACCACCACCTTAGCAAATAACCACCACCCTAGAAATAACCCAGGAGGTAGGAACTGTATGGCATATGGACTAATATTGTTCCTAGTCCCTCCCCTTCCAAGAACCACTTCCTGTTTCTTTTTCTGAGATCTTCTTCATCTCTGTCTAAGAGAAGCATTGGAAAAGGAAGAACCTCTATATCTTTCCCAAAGCAAAGAGTGAAGAAAAACAAACATCTGCACACCAGTGAGGTGCCTGGATTTTATTTTGATTTTTTCTTAGCCATAAACAAAAATAATACAAACATCGTCTAGCTCTTTGGAATGATGTAGAGACACACAGATCTGCACCCCAGTGAGGAGCCGGACGCTGTTTGAATTTTTTATCAGCTGTAGAAACAATCCCAACAAAGGCCAGCTCCTTGCTGGGGTATAGAACCACAGGTACCAAACATTTGCTCTCCAGAGAGTAGCGTGGGTGATAGATTTTTTTCTCAGCCACATAAAAATTCAAACATTGCTTACTTTCTTGCTAAGGAACAATTGATGGACGGAATGCTGGACAATGCAAACATTCACTTCCAGTCACAAAGATCTGGGTTCAATCCATCATTCTTTTGCTCACCACAGCACCCCAGTTTGGACCCAGCCATATGCAAATCAGTCTTGCTCCTGTTCCTTGTGGGAACAGTCCAGCCCGAACTGCCAAGCCAGGTCCTCCCTGGACAAGCATCCTGGGGCCGGTTTCAGGGCATCACCCTTCATCAGCCAGGCTAGCTTGAATCCAATGGTGTGATGAGCACTGAACCCACGTCTGGGCATACCCTTCCCACTTAGGGCAACATATGCAAAATAAACAATTGATGGACAGAATGCTGAACAATGCAAAATTCACCCACAGTCACAAGGATCTGAGTTTAATCCATCATTCTTTTGCTCACCACACCACCCCACTTTCTTGCTGAGGCACAGATATACATCCATCTGCACCCCAACATGGAGCCTGTACACTGTTGGGATTTTTTGTAACCCTGGAGTAACTTTAATTATGCAGGAGTAGTCTGAGTAATTTTAGTAATTCTGCACTACTCTTTGATACGGAAGTACCAAAATAACGGAATTATATCTGCTCACATAATTAAGGGTCATTTGGAAGAAAAAATGCTACAGCAATAGCACATTTGAGGGTGGCTGCTTGTGTTGCTGTTTATGTTCTGTTGCATTTAGCACTATTTTCTTAACGCAAAATGCTACTCAAATCCATTTTGGATATGAGAGGACATTTTTCCAATAAAAATATAGCACTAAATCAGAATTACTCTTCTGACATAATTCTTGGTGAAATTTTAAATAATTCTACAGGATTATGCTACACTGAATTATTTTTCTTAGCCCCAGATAAATTGCAAACAGCACAGACCAGAATTTGGTCACAGTACATTATTACATACCAGTACCAAACAGTACTGGTATGTAATGCCCCTTCCAAATACCAAATCGGTAGTGGGTCGGAAACCCAAACTGTGATTCGTTAACTTGTTTATGAAGCTCAAATTGAGGTTTGTACATGACAAAACGCCTTTTTGAGATTGCAAAGGCCAGATTCTGTGAATTTGCCCATTTGCATCCTTAAAAACGCTTCCATACATCTAGCTCAAACACTCTATTGGCTACAATATACCAATATTTGCCAACAAAGAGCAAAAGCTGTCTCTAGGTATAACCTAAAATGGCTTTTGTGGCATATGATTATATGGCAGCCTCTTGGAGCGAAGTCTATTTCTAATAATTTGTCATTTCTATATACCAGATTTCTTGCTCACTGTTAGAAATGTGTCCAAGTAAGGACCTTTCTTCCCAGTCAGGATAAGAGGGAAACTCTACTAAGATAACCCCTGCTCACCCCCTTGGTAGCTTGGCATGTGCAGTCAGGCTTATCTCAGTGGCAGTGTGTAAAGCATTTGCACATAACCAACAGTAACACAGTGAAAACACTACAAACGGACACCACACCAGTTTTAGAAATATAATTGATGTTTATCTGTGAAAATAAGACCAACACAATAAAAGACCAACATACAGTAATAGAAATAGGGTACTTTGTAGAAATAACTTTAAAATGCAGTTCCTTGAAGCTGGTAACTCCATCCAGAGCTACCGCAGTGCTGAAAACAACAGAATCCAACAGTTCCGGTCGACCGCGTTGGTGTGGATTGGCTTTAGTGTCAGCAGACTCCTAAATAGTACCTTTGGTACTGGCCAACCGCGTCGGTTCAGGCCAGCTGTGGCAACCATCGCAGTAGCGATGTGAAGCGTAGCAGTGCAGCGTGCAGTGCCATCAAGTCACGGTGCAGGCAGCGGCTCGGTGATGGTCATCCAGCCTTGTCAATGAGACCAGGGTAGTGGTGCGGAGTGAGGCGGTGTTCACTTCGGTGCTGACAGGTCAGGGTGCAAGTATCAGTGCTGGTTGATGGGAGCTGGTGTCGTTAGGGTCAGACTGCAGTGAGGGACAGGGCGGTGTGCCGTGTAACTTACGAGTGGCATCCCCAAACCACCTTGCAGTCACGGGTGTCGCGGTAAGTGGGCAGAGACGTCATTGGTGAGACCAGGGCGGTAGAGTGAAGTGAGGCGATGTGGTGTGTGGTGCCACAGATCGTGTTGCAAGCAGTGGTTCGGTGCGGCAGCGGACGTCGTCCTTGGTGAGACCAGGGTTGCAGTGCAAAGTGCCGTGGTGCCCTCTGTGGTGCCTTCAGGATATGAAGTCTGCTGCAGTGTCAGTGAAAGCTGCTTTTCCCCCTCTGTGACAACTGAAACCCATGGCTCTGGTGGCGGTACCCAGAGGTAAGTGAAGTCTTTGCTGTCCCTGAGACTTTGTGAACAGTAGACAAGATTTAGTTCAAGCCCTTGGAGATACTCAGCAACAAGAAGAGAAAGTTCAGTCCAGTCCTTTAACTGCCCAAGGCAGAAGCAGCAACTGCAGGCCAACCCAACAAAGCAACAACACAGCAAAGGGGCAGTACTCCTCGTGGCAGCTCTTCCACCTCTTCTTCTTGGCAGGTTTCTTGATCCAAGCGAGTTCTAATGTTCTGGGGTTTGGGCCCCAATATTCATACTGCACTTCTTTTTGTTCTCTGGAGCAGAGAGTGTCTGTGCCCCGCCCAAACCAGTTCGGTCCTCTCTGGCCCAACTTCCCAGTAGGAGGTGGGGAAAGCATTGTCCAAGGCAGACCAGGCCCATTCAGGTGAAAAGAATCCTCCTCCCACTACTCTAAATGCAGCCCAGGTCTGTTTAGCCCAGCCCTGACTCATCCGGAGAAAGGCAGGACACACTGCGACCCCCCCCAGTGACTATCTGAAGAGAATGCCCATCCCCAGCCCCCTGTCATTCCAAATCCAGACAGTCAATCCACAACCCAGCAGAGGCACACATGATAGCTAAGCAAGAAAATACCTACTTTCCAAAAGTGGTATTTTCAAACATAGAACACCTTTAAGCTGTAAGCATTGTATTTCGGATTCCGTCTAACGATTGTAGCAGTTCATATCTCTTGCATGAGATATAAGACTGTTCAATAAACCCTTTTATTGAAACGCCCGTCTCAATATATCTATGCAACTCTGTAGAAACGAAGCATGCACGATTGACTGAGTGAAATAGTTATCTATTGTTTCCACGACTCTGAAGATATTGTTCCGGTTCTAGGGGAAACAAAGTTGTCATGTTTCTGCGGTTGTCAGAGACTAATCCCTTCTTGTTTATTCGAGAACATTTCTTGTGACCTCTGAGTTAGCTGGCACACACACAGTTAAGTTTAATATACTCGATAGAGACATACTGACTTCAGTCCTATGTCAATTCTATAGTGTATATTATTCCAATGTGCAGAGCCTATTGGGAATATAGGAACTACACTACATGGTGCCCAATGGTTTGGCAAGGCACTAATTTAACGCTAGATACTGGACTAACTCAGCCGTGCTTTTCTCAGAGACCCCTTTTTCCCGTAATACTCCAATAGACGTCTGGAGTGGGTAAAGAATAATATCCGCCATAGCTGAGTAGGACGAAAAGCTCTATGTATTAGCTTTTTGGTTTGTTCAACGTTGTTTCAAAATATTGTGCACCTTATCTTTGTTCCTTGAAACCTGCTCTGCAATTTTCATTAAATAAACATTTCCCTAAACAGGGATAACAATACCGAAACCGGTGGAGCTGCGGCTGATGCAGCTTTTAACTATACAGGTTTCCAAAAGATGCGAATGCTGTAATAATTCCTCAAAATTTAAGGAAAGCAATCACTATAAAACTTATAAAACATGGCCTAACATCCAGAGGTGGTAGGGCAGTTTTTGTGATAGAGGCACATGAATATCACCAGACAGAGGTATTCTATTCATGGATAGTCTTCCCAGAAGCAAATCCATTAACATGTATGTTTCACTTCTACAAATAGATGATCCACCACAGGAATATATTCCTTTCGAGGATATTGAAATTCCACTCACTTACCAAGAGCATGAGCTCTGGTTTTACCACGCCCTAAAACATTTAAATCACATTACCAGGCTCGGTCCACTAAGCAGAGCAGGAGCAACATGGTTGGCTCTAGCCGGCTACACACCTGACCCTGACATTGAATCAATGCCGGACGAGGACTTACTTAGTAACATACAACATTTTATAGAATTATACAGTTAAAAATCTTTATTAAAAACACTCCTACTCCTTCTAAAAAGAAATGGAAAAAAAGCAAACAAACTTCTAAAGAGAAGTGTTCTCATTCCATAGGTAGGTCTCCTCAAAAGGAGCCCTCTGAAAGGAGATATATAACCTTAGGAATAGGGATAATTTGAGAAAACCTGATAGATATCAAATACTGATACACGTTCCTCTCGTACCTTTCAGACTTCATCACAGAAATCTGAAAGAAGAGGACGGTCAGATAACAAGGAAGAACCAGTGAAGTTCAAAGACGATCAACACGTTCAGAATAACAAGAAACCTCAACTTACCAAAAAGAAGGTAGCAGGTCTAAAAATTAGACATGTAGAGGTTCTTGAGGACACAACTCAAGAACGGAGAATAGGCTCAGACAATGTTGGACAGCGCAGCAGAAGTCACAATAGCTTGCCAGAACCTAAAGTGTCTTCTGGAGACAGTGGACTTGAATGAAGACATTCAAGTTGAAACTGCAGATACCAGGATTAGCTATCCACATAGGCTGTATAAAATAACACTCCGGATGGAGGGATACATACCAAGAAAAGTGAAATCACTCTTTTGGGAGCGACTTTCTAAGGGTTAGGACATACTACTAGATGAACAAGACTAGCCACCAGAATTTGTCAGGGAGTGCCCACATGGCATAGACATCAATATGCCAGTCTTCTCTAATCATATTCCAATACATTTAAAATATACCTGTGCCAGGAAATGGGCAGTCGCCAAGCCCCAGCATTATACAAAAATCATGTAGGATGGGATGAGGACTCACCGCACCATAAAATCCAATTACAAAATTGACCAACTGCACAAAGGCAGTACCCAGTTAAGCAAGAAGCTAAAAAACAGTTCAGGGAGATCTTAGATCAACTTGAATACCAAGGGGTGATTGAAACATGCACCTCATCAATGAACAATCCTTTGTTTCCTGTCTCCAAACCAGACAATACATATCGCCTAGTATTGGATTACAGACATCTAAACTCTTGTTGCAAAACATTTGAGATGCAAAATGCACACAGTACGGCATTAATGAATAACATTGTGCGTAAAAAATATAAAACCACATTAGATATTTCTAATGGTTTCTTTTGTCAAAACATTGCACCAGAAAGTAGGTATTTGACTGCTTTCTCAATAATGGGGACACATCGTCACTTCTGTCGTCTCCCTCAAGGATGCAAGAATAGCCCTGGGTTATTCTCAGCAAGGGTAACAAGGTTACTACAAACTTATGATGACGTGACATTGTCATATGTCGATGACATCTATCTGACAGACGATGACTTGTATAGGCACTTGAACAGGGTGAACACCATTATACTGGGCTTCGCCTCTGAAATGTACAAATTAAATTTTAAGAAATCAAGAATTGCCCACCTCAATGTCCTTTTCCTAGGATATGAGTTATCAAGTGAAGGTAAAAGCCTGGCAGCCAACTTTGTAGAAAAGTGTGCGCTGCTCCAACCTCCAAAAACGCTGAAAAACTTACAGTCAATTCTAGGATTCCTGAATTTCGGAATTTCGGAGGAACTTATATTCTAAATTAAGCAGAAAGGGCAAAACATCTCTACGAATTAATCAAACCTGATTTTAAAACAGTAAATTGGACGCAAAAGCACACAGAAATTTTGCGTTCACTCCAAACAGACATGTTAGCAACTAAACATTTGCAAACAAGCGTAAACGTACGCAACTTAGGGGTCAGAATAATTCCGGGTCAGTGTGGATTCACCTACTTGACTTTTAACGAAGGTGAAAAAGTACCAATTGTATACAAATCACGTTTGTACACACAAGTAGAAATGAAGTTCACTTCTAAAGAAAAAATTCTTACAGCTGTTCAAACTGCTCTAGCACAGGAAAGAGCCTTTGCACAGGGAAAACGCATTATGGTCATAACACTTGTACCTGCCTTAGAGGCAGTGACAAAAGCGAGCATTCCGAATGCTAAAGCTTTACATCCAAGATGGATACAATGGGTTAATTCTCTTGCAGCAACTGCTGTTGAATATGTTTTTGATCCTTATTTGAAAACACAAGCATTTCTACAATACGAACAAGAATGTCCTCTGCCTACTGAAATTCTGCCTCTAGACGAGTATGAATGTATCATTTATACTAACGGATCAGCACAACCCGTTACGGGGGGAAACAAGCTTACAGTGCTACATGTGTACGCGCGATGGCAAACTCAGACCCATGGTAACAAAAACGCCATCTATAGGAGATTGTACAGCTCAGCGAGCAGAACTACAAGCATTCAAAATGGCACTGGAAAATATGGATCACGAAATACCCACATTCATGGTGTGCAATTCTTTCTATTGTGTCCAATCCTACAATTAATATTTACAGAATTGGCTTCAAAACGGTTTCAAAGATGCAAAAGGTGGCACAATCAAGCATAAAGCGCTTTGGGTACAGGTAGTTCAGTTACGAGAAGGACTACAAAACACTCACGTGATACACACGTTGAGTCATCACCATGATGGTTTTCACGAAGGCAGCTGTGCAAACGGCTTCTGTAGCTGCAATTACTCGTTCAAAAACAAAAATAGACAGTAAAATAATGCTGGCTGTCAATGCTTCAATCAAAGCCTGCGGTAAAACATTACCTAAAGGGTTTTCACTCAAATACTCATATATAACTGATGCGAACAATGTTCTGTTTGCTCGAATCCCTGGAGTGGGGGATAGGGTAATTCCAAACATGGAAGATAGATTAGGACTAATCCTAGCAGCACATTAAGGGCTCGCCTCTGCTCATGCAGGTGTTTCTGCCACATTGTCATTGTAAAACAGAGATACTGGTGAGCAGGTATTAGGAATCAAACCAGAAACTATGTTTTGGAATGTGAAATATGCCAGAAGATGAAAGTCTCTACTGTGAAACGTCCCGCGCAGACGCCCCTGTTAATTTCGGATAAACCATTAGCTTGCATTTACCTGGACCACTGTGGTCCCTTACAGAGGAATGGTTACTATAATTATATCATGGACGCAGTGGATTTGTGTTCAAGGTTCATTTGGATGTGGCCTCAGCTCTCGGCTGATGCTCGAACTTTTATAAAAGATTGGCAAGTTTTTATCGGCACATATGCAATCGGCACACTACATTCTAACCGTGGTCCTGCGTTTAGCACTCGAGCTTACAAAGAAGCCATGGCCATTTTGGGCGTTGCATTGTGGTATTCTAGTCCATTCCATCCTGAGGGAAATTCGGTTGTGGAGATAAAAAAACGGGACATAAAGCAGTCTATAACAGCTAGGGTATTAGATTCAGGTGACGGGTGAGTCAAACATCTAATAAGTGTCCAACGTAGTCTTAATAACTTGCCAAGAAGTTCTCTAGGGGGTATTACTCCATATGAAGTCCTATTTGGGACAAGAATGTTGGTCCCGGACCTTGATTGTCACACATCAGTGGTGGAACAAAAAATCATCTGATATCAAAGATCGGTTGACTGTTTTACAGGACTTAAATGAACTAAGAATGAAGCAAAGCAACATGTTGCTGAAGCCAACCACCACTGGGGAAAAACCAACAATCCCAGCAAGGCCTGTCTGGATCCCAAAGCTTGGTGATCTAGCTAGAGAAAAGATCGCGGACAAGAAGGAATTTGGGCCTTTTTACAGACAACTAGTACCTGTCCTAGCAATCCACAAATCAAGAACAGTATTACTGCTGCCCCTTGTTGGTAAAAAGGAGAACAGATTTGTGTCCATTGACCTGATCAAACCACACTATGTGGCCAATACTAAGCAGTAGGCCAAGTGTACTCCGCCAATGTAGCAGACACACACCTCTAGCTACAATCCAAGAGGTTCAAACTGAGAGACTCATCACCTTTGAGGAATCTGCAGTGCGAAAAGAAGGACTATGCAACAAAGCTGAGGAACATGTACCTCTTGAGACCCAAATAACAGTTCGTCGTGAAACACCTGTCTACACCGAAGTAGCACCTGTCTACGATGAAGGAACAAGTGATCAAGTGGTTCCAGTGATTTTAACGAATCCTGATGCAATCCCAACAATTGACAGAACTGCCTCTGGCTATTTCATTAACTTTGATACGTTTTCTGAGGATCCCAGCAAACCAGAAACAACGCCAGCAAAAAGAACTTTCAAAGAACAAGCAAATGACCATTTTCATCACCTGGAAAAGACTTATTTGATTTCACCATGTATTGAGCTATGGATTGTGTGGGGAATATTTTTTCTTCTACTTTGGTTGACTCTGGTAATAATTCTGGGTATGATGATAAATGGAAGATATGTCAAAATGGACACAGCAAATAAGAACGTCAACTTACTCCTAAAGCCACACAAATCATCCCATTGTGAACAAAGAGACTTGTTGTCAGTAAACATCACAGCCGTTCCTATACCAGATGGTATAGCTTGGGACAAAACAGAATATTACATTTTTGGCCCGTCGGAGCTGTTGAAGATTCCACACTTATTCAAGATTTCATTAAGTGACTTTGTTTCATGTAGTTCTTTTCTGATGATTGGGACTTCGAGACTGTTAACAATATGATGTCAGATCTGGAAATGGCTGCAGTATTTACAAATCATGAATATTTAGAATGTTCATCAGACTATGAACAAATGTATTGTTATAATTATTATGGTCATCATTTCTTGCAGAAATATGCAAATCCTAGAAATGTATTAATGTATAACTAATGGGAACATTGTCCTACGCCACCAAAGTGTAGCTCAAAAACATTTGCTATGAAATTTCCATACTTCTCAGGGTTCATTGTATCGAATGCTGAATCGTTTTTTTTTTTTTAAATGTAAAAAAAATAGGAGTGAAAAGTATGTTGACAAATACAAAACAGATTTATTCTGCAGCCTTTTATGCCCAAATGTCTAAACTAGGTTTCCACTTTTGGAAAGACAACATTGAGATGAAAATTGTTTGGGGTATACAAGATTGGAAGGTATGGAGGGTGTAGAAGCTATGTTTAGAGCCTGTATCATACCTGAGCAAATTATGTTTTTGAATGACACTGTCCAACAGACGTCTTGCCTTGGGTTAGCCAGGATCAAAGACATGAACAATCCGTCCATACCTACACCTACACCTGATAGTGATAACACTTCACAGGGGAAGGTTGACGTACATACTATTTTGCTTCACAACAGAACAGATCCAGATTGGAATAAATGGTTAACCTGGCCCACAGACACAAACAACTGTTAAGATAGATTCCTGAATAAACCCCAGGGTTTCACATTCAATAGGCCAGACCCAAAATATGTTCAAAGACAGCATCCTGGAATAGTAACAACATACAGTGTAGGGAAGCTCTGCCTTGATTGACTACAAAGATCTACACTTAAGGTGGAAAAGCAACACTTGTCTTTACTTAAAGATGGCTCTGATCTTAGGGAATTCTTGCTAGGACCAAGAAAACTGCATCAAAAACATTTTATATATGCCGATCTATCTGCTGCATATACTGAAATATGTAAGATTACGCAATCAGAGACTGTAGAAAGGATACGAGAAATTGATCGTATTAATTTAGAGAAATCTCTCTCTGTGGTTGACAATGTGTTAACGACTCTGTCGTCCAGGATATATTCATTGGACAGCATAGTGAATTCTGCCATAGACATCATGGAACAGGACTTGGTCTTGTTGCAACATTGTCAATCGCAATAGCGTTCTATCATGCTATTAGGCTGGACGTTGCAAAAACCTTTGTTCAGGCTATGTGCCTTGGCATTTAATCAATACTAAGTCACTGTTTTCAGAATTCAATCTCACTGATAAACAAATCAAACTGGCACAAACAAAAAGGGGAGCAGACTATTTGGTGCTGAGCATTGAAAAAATGTACCAGAGAAACCAGCTACTGAATGGATTATACATGGAACAATCACTCTGCCTGGTACAATTTTTCATTTTCAGTATTGCCTAAAACACATACCAGCAGGCATATATGAAAGGTTGGGTAAAGAATACATCAAGACATCCTGGGAATTACCATACACACACAGATGTTGGAGTGGGGGACGTGAAGTGTTTCTTAGCTGTTCAAACTGTTAAAACGCACTAAGCGGTTCTCTCCTTTGTCAGGGTATAAACTTACACTGGCCTGCGATGGTTCCTCTAACAATTTATCCTGCCACCTGCAAGGTTCACCAGCTGCAGTGATTGATTCAATTTTTGGACAACTTTCAAATGGAAGTTACCTCATGTTGAACGATCACAGCTGCTGTGGCATGTTGCCAGGTATACCATATCTAGTACCTGTGTCATCCAGGGTCACTTGCAGTATGCAAGTATTGTTTCCAAAAACCAAGTTAGTCAGGGAGTCGCCACTTTGGCCTTTACTGAACATCTCTTCTATACGAATTGATACTCTAAGCAGAATGAAAGCCATTCTTTTGTAAAAAACTGTGCCACTGACCTCGGCCAAAGAAACCTATGATCTACAAGTGGCAAGGACTTCTGCCGAGATGCATGCCCTTTTGAATACAAACTGCCCTGTACATTTCCCAGAAATGTTAATTCGTACCTTAAACATGTCTGATACGAGCGGTATTGTAAATGTATTTAAGACCGTATTTTCCGGACTGTTAGCACCTTTTCAAGCAGTCCTAGGAATATTTCCAAACTTCGTGCACTCTGTGTTTTGCGTATTGCCCCTCCTTTTGGGACTCGTTGCAGGTATACTATTTTTGCTCCTAGTGCTGCGAAATGGCAAGCCAAATCACCAGCGACACCCAGTTCTCCATGGAGACAACTCTACTGGTGATGAAGTGTCATGAGCGCATTGTCCACATTTTGGGACTACCTCGTCTACGAGAATTAAATACCATATGGTTTCTGTCATTCAGACCAATTTGGCAAGATTGCATCTTACCTGTTCTACGCTGCCTGCTATGCGGAGAAGAATGTGTGCTAGACACCTGTCTGACACTCCCATCATTCATGCCAACAGATGTTGATACTTTGCTTGAACCGCTTTTCAAGCAGTTTACGCTGTACACATATTTCATATTCTAACGATTGTAGCAGTTCATAGCTCTTGCATGAGAAATAAGACTGTTCAATAATACCTTTTATTGAAACTCCCGTCACTATTTCTATGCAACTCTGCAGAAACGAAGCATGCATGATTGACTGAGTGAAATAGTTATCTATTGTTTCCACGACTCTGAAGATATTGTTCCGGTTCTAGGGGAAACAAAGTTGTCATGTTTATGCGGTGTCAGAGACTAACCCCTTCTTGTTTATTCGAGAAAATGTCGAGTGACCTCGTAGTTAGCTGGCACACACACAATTAAGTTTAATATACTCAATAGAGACATACTGCCTTAATTCCTATGTCAAATCTATTGTGTATATTATTCCAATGTACAGAGCCTATTGGGAATATAGGAACTACACTACAATACAGGGAGCCATGGTTTCGGTTCTATACACACTACCTGTAACACAAGGATAGAGACCCATGGGTATGAGCTATATAAAGCCAATTATGGTAAATGATCTCAAGAACCTATCCAGCAAGACTTAGGTGCAATTACCCAGGCAAGCACAGGAGGGACGAAGCCATATGTGCCAATGAGAAACGGTTCACGAATGGTAGAGGTAGAGGACTAACATGTAAGAGTGCACTATTGCGAAAGGGTAACCCTCAAAATGAGGTGAGAGGGATTCATATGCATGTCGTGGGAAGGACGTCAGGATAATTGCCTGCGGAGAATATCCAGGAGCAACCTACGGACTACACTGGATACAGCAGCCAAGCAAGGTACATGCATGAGAACAGTAGCCTTAGTGGGTCTGTCCAGAAACTATTGAGGGTAAATTATCAGCAAACACTAGTTACAGGAAGCCAGGGTAATTTGTGAACAAAGAAAGACTTTAGATAAATGGGACAAGTCAAACAAAAACTGAGGGACACAAATCATGTTGCTAGGGCCAAGTGTCCACCTAGAACAATAACAT
Source organism: Lissotriton helveticus (assembly GCF_964261635.1). Taxonomy (NCBI): domain Eukaryota; kingdom Metazoa; phylum Chordata; class Amphibia; order Caudata; family Salamandridae; genus Lissotriton; species Lissotriton helveticus. Next base: position 138,396,626 of record NC_136061.1, read on the forward strand.
TCACTGTATTGCTAAAAAGATTTTGGGCAATGCTTCCTAAATCCCATCTAAGGAAACGAACGCAGTCATACTTTACCTGCCAAAGAAGCTGATGAATGTCCATGGCCATAGCTATGTTAAAATTACTATTAGCAGGGATACATTTTTTTTATTGGTTACAGAGAACCAACCCATAGCATAACCTGGTTACAGGCAGTCAGGAAATGTGGGCTGTAAGATCCACCCAGGAGACTAGTTATGTCACCAGCGTGGAGAAGTGTGGCTCAGTGGTTAGAGGCGGCAGACCCGGAAGCTGAGATCAGCTGTGGACCAGGGTTCGCTTCCCCGCCTCGGCGGGTCTCGGGCTCAAAAATTCCACGGACTCGACAATTCTCGCTCCGGTGCCTACTCGACTCACGGGGTCACACTCTGCGACTCTGGGCAATAGCTTGCTTAATCTCCACTACGGCCCCTCGCGGCGGGATGCCTGGCTTTCACCTTGTGAATACCTTGCCGGGGTATCTCTCACAAGGGAATACCAGGACGGGTTCCCTAAGCAAGCGCCTTGAGACCCCTGGGTGAATCGTGCGCTATATAAATCGAAAATACAAATACAAATACAAGCATGCTCTCTACTTCCCCTTCTGATTGTGGTTACTAACCGACATATTGAGCATGGTGCAGGTAATCCCGTAGTAGCAGGGACAGATTGTCAATCTGGTTCTGGAAACACTGGTAACTTATTGCTGAGATAAGTGTCATGCCCTTCTCAGAGTTTTCTTAGTTTAGAAGAAGCTAGTGCCCAGAATGCCTATAACTTTGTGTCTGAGTTGCATCACTTTTGTGGCACAGCCCCAATGCAAAATACTTTTTTGGCATTTACTAAGTCACACAATGAATCTTTGGAGCATATTTACAAGGGGATAGTGCCACCAGAACATCAATTTTAGCAATGTTCTGGTGGTGTTACGTCATTCTCCATATTTACAATGGTAATAAGACTTGTTGAGCGCACGAATACCCAGGGGTATTTTTGTGCTATGACTGTAGTGAATTCCTCCTGGTTACTCAGTTCTGGAAGAGCCAGGTTTTCAGCTTTTTCCTAAAAAAGTGTCACTAAGCCACTATTTGTAGCTTAACGCTGCTTTGTAAATATGGCACCCTGTGAAAGCGGTGGGCAATGGGTGTCGCTGTGGGCATTCTACCACAACACCCATTGCTTTTGATGCGGCCCTAGATTTACAAGTAGGGGTAAATCTGAGGCAGCACCAAAATCTAAAGCCATGCAAAAGCAGGGGTATGAATGGCAAAACGAGGGCAAATACTTTTATTTCTCCTCATTTTTGCTTTTTCTATGTGTGCTGCAGTATGGAAAGAGCAAAATGCCATTAATGATTGTTTGCAGGAAGGTGTCCCTTCCTGCACATAAACAATCATTTAATAATGAGGATTTGCTACTTCTACGTGTTCTGCATTCTAGGAGTAACATATCACCATTAGTGATTGTTTATGTGAAGAAAGGGACACCTTCCTGCATATAAACAATAATTTCCTGCAACACACGCACCCTTGCACTATGGTGCAAGTGTGCTTGTGTTGGCGCTAGGCAGCTAAATTCAGCGCCAACACTATGGAAAACACAGAGGTGTGCCATATTCTTGTGAATACAGTGCATCCCTGTGTTTTGAAAATGTCGAAGCACGGTGATGTCAAATTTGGTACAGCGCTGAGCTCCGATATTTTCTTGTAAATATGCCCCTTTGTGTGACTTTGCATAGGTTAGTAAATGCAAAGTAACACAAAGCAGGGCATAGCGCTGCTTTGCGGTAATTCATGATGTGTTTGCATTACATGGGTAGAGCATGGGTGTTCCCATGCATCCACCCCTCTATTTTGACACAAACCCAGATTTACAAATACTTGTAAACCTGGATTTGTGCCAAAATATTGTACATACCCAAGAGAGGCATAAAGAGGAGCAAAATCTTTATTTTTCCTTATGACTTCCTCTTTCCATGCATGCTGTATTCTGCAGCAGCACGCGTAGAAAGAGGACTGTGCCTCTACGGATTGTTTTTCGCAGGGAGGTGTGCTTTCCTGCACATAAGCAGTCTTACCTGTAACTCAGGCACCCTTGCTCTATGGTGCAAGGGAGCACACAGTGCACCAACACAGAGAGAGAACAGACACGCTTCATATTTCACTTTCATGTAATGAAGCACAACAAGCTCCCTTGCTGCAGTGCATTGCGTGAAATAAAAGTAATTGTGCCCCCAGTTCTTTACTTCCTTCCTGAACTTCAGATGGTCTTGAATTTTTTCAGCAGGAATTGTGTTCTGTGGTTTTTCTATTGAGTCGTGAACACAAATCTGCCAACGCGTTTATTACGTAGTAGTGGGAGTGCGGTGGCTATAGATAACCCTGTGAAAGGTGTCGAGAGCTCTGAAGGTCCTCGAAAATTGATTGTTATTTGAGCCACATGTATGAGGCACCATGATCGTATTGTGAAGTAATATACAATTCATCAATGTATTTAATATACATTCACCTGCAAGCCACATGCCTCTAGAGTCACCAGTTTGAACATTGGCAGCAATCTCACAGACCACTATCAGGAGTTGCTGCAGGGAAATTGTCATTGTCATGGAGGGTGTTTGCCTTAGCATTACTCATGAGTTGAAAATAAATTATATGCCAGAGTTACCAATTAGAGATAATGTGTGCATTGCAGTTGAGTTCTCCAGGTACATATGTAATGTAGGTCGGGGTCAAATTGGGATAATGCTCGAGACGTTTGCAAAATTTTGCATTATGCTATTTTTCCCATTTTTTGCATGTGAGAAGTTTTTGGGAGATATTTTCTGCTGGAACAAGTCCGAATGCGACCCCTGGCTTGCCCTGTGTGACCCCTGGCAGTACCCCTGCGACCCCTGGTTTCAGTTCATCATCCAGGATCGGAAAATACTCGCTGAGTAATGTTTTTTGGCTGAAAAGAAAATGTGCTGGACAATCAATCTACATAATAACGACTGTACGTGTTTTTTTCCAAATCTTTTCTATTGTCTGGAGGGAGGTACTTTTAGGGCGAGACAGTGTATGAGTTGGAACAACTTCCCAAATTCTTCATCATATCCCATGCGCTTGGACGGTCACTCCCAGTTACATCAGTTTAGCGTTTGGTGGGGTGAGGCTTCACCCTCTGAGCAAGGACCCTGTGTTGTACACAGAGAGCCGAGGAAGGCTAGAACCTGAACCACATTTACCCGTTGGCTCCATTTGTATTGGACACTGTCTGTCAAACCGTCCCCAGTAACCGTCCCCTAGAACTGTGGGCCTCAATTACAAGGAGCTTGAGCCGCCATTGCGGCGTTTTTTGACTCATCAGTGGCGTATTCTCTGCTCCATATTGTCCTATATTTACAATGTGATGCAGTAGGCTCAATGCGTCGGTTTTTGTAGGCCTGAGTCAAAAAATACATGCGCTGAAACTGGCCCCCTCACCCAGGGCATCATTTATGAGAAATGACGCATCGCTGCGTGAAAGCAGCGATGCGTCACTTCTCCATGCGCACTCCTTGCGACATACCTGATGCGTCATATTTAATGTATGACGCATCATGTCGCAAGGAGTTACAGATACGTCAGTATTTCTGACGTATCTGTAAGCGCAAAAGTGACGCATTGCTGGAGTGTGTCACAAAAGTGACGCAACTCCAGCAATGCGTCCTTTCACATGGGGAAAGCCCCATGTGAAAGGGCTTGCGTCAGTCTTACGCCTGCTGTGAGGCAGGCGCAAGATTTTGACGCAACAGCGTCCTAAAAGTGACGCAGTGAAATCTCATGGATTTCACTGCGTCACTATTACGAGGCTTTTTGCGGGGGAACGCCCCCCCTGCATACATTATACCTGACGCAGGTATAATGTAGCGCAGGGGTTTACAAAGTGACGCATCTGCTTAGATACGTCCCTTTGTAAATAGTGCGCAACAGGAGGCATGTTTTACGCCACCGATGCGTCACAAAAAGTGACGCATCGGAAGCGCAAAACTAACGCAAGGCCTCATAAATGAGGCCCCCAGTGTATAATGTGTGCATGGTAAGCGTTCCCGCGTGAAATCCCACTTAGAACTGAAGCATTGATAATTGCAAGTGTTTCAATGTGTGACGGGTCTTTGAGATGCGTCGGACTATGCTTGGAATGCGTCAATATTTCTACGCCTCTTCAATCCAGGCATAGTAAATGACACTGTGGCTTTGCGGTAGGTATCTGACCAGCTGAAGTCACGTTATAGTTCAACTTTCAAATCTCTTTATCAGTACTAGTAATGATACAAGATCAAAACAATAGAACAGCAACACTCCACAGGACCCAAGGGGCACAGAGGCTAGATTAGTGGGGTCATATTTCCATAGAAAAAGGAAAGAAAAAGAAACAACCCCAACATCAGTCCCTCCCTCCGCACGTTTTGCTTTTCTGATGTTCATTATGCAATATACCGATCCACATTACAAGATTGTGTCTTTCTTAGAGCTAATATCGGTTTCTGACAGTCTCAGGAGGCGATGGTATTTGGAGCAAGTCAATTCCCTGAAATCTTGTGAGAGTATAGACAAGAAGGGACGCCATAGCTCTTCAAAAGAGGTGCCCTGGTCGGTGAGTATCAGGGAATTTTCTCCATGCTAATGATGTCGCATAGACGGTGTAGCCACGCGGGATAAGAGGGCGCTTGTGTGGCGCCTCATTGTGACAGTATGTTCAGCAGTGCAACTCCTAAGGCTGGGCCTATCTACCCGCCTCGCCTCGATGTCACGGGTGTGTGAGAGTGTTGGGTAGGTTAAGCAATATATATAGGCAGGAAATCTTTGGATCTGCGTGTGGAGATGTGAGACAATCTCGTCAATTATTTGCGTCCAGCGGGGCTGAAGCCGAGGACAGTCCCAGAGAATGTGTACCAACGTGCCTTGTACTCCACCACCCCTTCAACATTCGGCACTATGACTAGTGTTCATTCTGTGCAATTGATTGGGTGTAAACGACCAATACAAGGTAATCTTAATGAAGATTTTGATAATTAACGAATTGCACGTGGTGTGCCTTACCCTGTTGTAAATATATAACCATTCCCGGTCACTCAATTGTTGCCCTAGGTACTGCTCCCACCTATTCTGGCTTGCTTTGTCTATGTGTCTGTTCTGTTGGATTAAAAAGAAGTATAACTCAGAAGTGAGCCGTGCTCCTGAGGTTTTAGATAGCAACCACTTTTCAGATGGCGGGTAAGGCCTATGAATATTAGACCTATTGTTGGGATGTAATAGCCAATGATGGAGTTGTAGGTAGGGGAGTGATGTCACTGACCATGTCATGAATGATGTAATATGTGACATCATCAGCAGTGGATTGCGGGTGCGCGAAATATAGTTAGTCCAACTAACTATATAGGAGCAATTTCAATGGTTTTGTATGAGTAAAATGTCCAGCTAACTATAACACCACTAAAACTTATAGTTTTTTGAGTGAATTTCAATGGTTTTTTAAATGCTAATACCTAACTATATATGGCCTGTAACCTATGGTTTTTTCAGTGAATTTCAAAGGTTTTTTAAATGCAAATTCTATTAGCGGATAACGTTTAAATATATTAATATCCTAGTGGGACCACCTGAGCAGCCCTAGGGGGTCAGGGTGTTTCTACCCTGCCCCCTTTTTGTGTTCTACACGTTTGTTTTTCTGCTTTCTTGTGCCTAATTCCTAACTATATAAGGCCTGAAACCTATGTTTTTTTCAGTGAATTTGCAAGGTTTTTTAAATGCTAATTCCTAACTATATAAGGCCTGAAACCTATGGTTTTTTCATTGAATTTGCAAGGTTTTTTAAATGCTAATTCATAACTATATAAGGCCTGAAACCTATGGTTTTTTCAGTGAATTTGCAAGGTTTTTTCAAATGCTAATTCCTAACTATATATGGCCTGAAACCTATGGTTTTTTCAGTGAATTTCAAAGGTTTTTTTAATGCTAATTCCTAACTATATAAGACCTGAAACCCCACCCGAAATCTCCAGTATGCACCAGGGGACTGCATTGCAGAGAGGTGTAATTAAGCCACGGCCCTTTTTACACCTCTCTGCAATGCAGCCCCCGTGCATGTTTGAAGAGGGGGAACTCATTCCCCCTGCATACTGGGGTCCCCTGGGGGCCAACTAGCCCACCTGGAACCTCCAGTATACGCCAGGGGGCTGCATTGCAGAGGTGTAATGAGGCTATGCCCCTTGTTACACCTCTCTGCAACGGAGCCGCCTGGTGCGTTTGCAGAGGGGGAACTAATTCCCCTTGCATAATGGGGGTCCCTGGGGGCCAACTAGCCCACCAGGAGCCTCCAGTATGCGCCAGATGGCTGCATTGCATAGAGGTGTAATGAGGCCACACCCTTTTTTCACCTCTCTGAAACGCAGCCCCTGTGCATGTTTGAAGAGGGAGAACTAATTCCCCTTGCATACTGGGTGTCCCTGGCAGCCATCTTGTGCCTTGTTAGAACCAAGGCACAAGAAAGCAGTGACACAAAGGTGTGAAACTCGCAAAGGGGCCAGAGTAGAAACACCCTGACCCCTAGGCCTGCTCAGGGGGTCCCACAAGGACCCCCAAGGCAAAACAAATAATATATATATTTTTTTTAAAGTCGCGGGGTACAAAAAAACAATAAAAAAATATAAAACAACAATAAGAATAAAAAAACAGTTCTTTTCAGAACTACTTCCAATTTATGCAAAAATGCTACATTTTTAAAAAACTCTGTCTTTCTTTTTTTCTCCAGGGTACGCGTACCGCTACGTGTACCAATACGTGCACCGGGGCGCGCACCCCCTCAAAAAAATAAAAAAAAAATAATGAGTGTGTGTGTGTGTGTGGGGGTGGGTGTGGGGGGTGTGTGTGTGTGGGGGGTATGTGTGTGGGGTGTGTGTGTGTAGGATGTGTGGGTGTGTGTGTGGGGGGTGTGTGTGTGTATGTGTGTGTGGGGGGGTGTGTGTGGGTGTGTGTGGGGGTGAGGAATGTGTGTGTGTGGGTGGGTGTGTGTGTGTGTGAGGTGTGTGTGTGTGTGTGGGTGTGTGTGTGTGTCAGAGGTGTGTGTGTGTGGGGGGGTGAGGTGTGTGTGCGGGATGTGTGGGGTGTGTCTGTGAGGTGTGTGTGCGTGTGTGGGGGGAGTGAGGTGTGTGTGGGTGGGAGTGTGGGGTGTGTGGGTGTAGGTGGGGGTGTGGGGGTGTATGGTGTGTGTGTGGGTGTGGGTGTGTGGGGGGTTTGGGTGTGGGTGGAGGTGTGGGTGTATGAGGTATGGTGGGGTGTGTGTGTGGGGGGGGTGTGTGTGTGGGGTGTGTGTGGGGGGGTATGTGTGTGGGGCACCCCCTCAAAAAAATAAAAAAAATAATGAGTGTGTGCGTGTGTGTGTGTGTGTGTGGTGTGTGTGTGTGTGGGGGGGGGTGGGGGTGTGGGGGGGGGTGGGGGTGTGGGGGGTATGTGTGTGGGGTGTGTGTGTGTAGGATGTGTGTGTGGGTGTGTGGGGGGGTGTGGGTGTGTCTGTGTGAGAGGAGTGTGTGTATGTGTGTGTGTGTGTGTGAGGTGTGTGTGGTGTGTGTGTGCGTGTGAGGTGTGTGTCAGAGGTGTGTGTGTGGGGGGAGGGGTGAGGTGTGTGTGGGGGATGTGTGGGGTCTGTCTGTGAGGTGTGTGTGTGTGGGGGGGGAGTGAGGTGTGTGTGGGTAGGGGTGTGTGGGGTGTGTGGGTGTAGGTTGGGGTGTGGGTGTGTAAGGTGTGTGTGGGGTGTGTGTATGTGGGGGTATGTGTGTGGGGTGTGTGTGTGTATGAGTAAAATGTTCAGCTAACTATAACTGGTGTCACACCTATGGTTTTCTCAGTGAATTTCAAAGGTTTTTTAAATGCTAATTCCTAACTATATAAGGCCTGAAACCTATGGTTTTTTCAGTGAATTTGCAAGGTTTTTTAAATGCTAATTCCTAACTATATAAGGCCTGAAACCTATGGTTTTTTCAGTGAATTTCAAAGGTTTTTTAAATGCTAATTCTATTAGCGGATAATGTTTAAATATATTCATATCCTAGTGGGACCACCTGAGCACCCTAAGGGGTCAGGGTGTTTCTACCCTGCTCCCTTTTTGTGTTCTACACGTTTGTTTTTCTGCTTTTTTGTGCCTCAGTCTATTAAGACCCAAGATGGATGCCAACACTTCCTGGTTAGAAGTGTTGACAGCCAATGAGCATGCAGCTTTCTCGGGAAGGCATGCTGATTGGCTGTCACTGTCTGTCAACACTAGCACAAGATAGATGCCAACACCTCCTGGTTAGAAGTGTTGACAGCCAATGACCATGCAGCTTTCTCGGGAAGGCATGCTGATTGGCTGCCACTGTCTGTCAACACTCAAAACCAGGAAGTGTTGGCAGCCATCTTGTGCCTTGTTAGAACCAAGGCACAAGAAAGCAGTGAAACAAAGGTGTGAAACTCGCAAAGGGGCCAGAGTAGAATCACCCCGACCCCCTAGGCCTGCTCAGGGGGTCCCACAAAGACCCCAAAGGCAAAAAAAAAAAAAATTAATAATTTTTTTTTGTAAATGTCGGGGTACGCGTACCCCGCGATTTAAAATTTATTTTTTTTACTTTTTTTTGCCTTGGGGTCCTTGTGGGACCCCCTGAGCAGGTCTAGGGGGTCGGGGTGCTTCTACCCTGCCCCTTTCTTGAGTTCTACACGTTTGTTTTTCTGCTTTCCTGTGCCTCAGTCTACCGAGGCACAAGATGGCTGCCAACATTTTCTGTTTTGGAGTGTTGACAGACATTGGCAGCCAATCAGAATGCAGCTCGCGCTCTAGAGGTAAGTGTACCGGTAAGCTCACCGGTAAGCTGCTATAGATATATACATTTGTTTGAACCTAAATTATTCAAAATCCACTGGAGCACATATCTTGAGACATAGCAAAGGCACATCGGGCTACCAGTCCCTACAATTTAGCCAAGTTTGGTGAAAATCCATTCAGCCGTTCGAGCTAAAAGTGCGACCGACCGCCCTATGGAAATTAACATGGGGAAAACACGTTTTGGGACCCCCCTTTTATCTCGGCCCCCGCTTGACGGATCCCCCCAAACTTTCGGGGAAGGACCAGAGCGCCGCGAGGCAAAGTTGCTGAAAAATTCAGGCAGATTCCTCAACGGGCGCCAAAGTTATTCCCAATAGAATGTTGCGATTTCCTTATGGAAATCAATCCTAACTATATATACCTACACATATATATAATTTGTTAATTAAAAAAACATTTTTTCATTTAAATGGAATTAATTTTATATATATTTATATATATATATATATATATATATATATATATATATATATATATATATATATATTAAATATATATATTTTTATGTAGATATATATTTTTTAATTACCCTTTACACCCTAAAAAATAATTCCACCCTGGTTCCTTTAAATACCCCTGCACCCCATAATCATAACCCACCCTTACTCCTTAAAATACCCCAGCACCCTTTAACAGTAACCCATCCTGAGCCTAAAAATACACCCTGCACCCCAAACCCCAAATATAGCCCTAAACCCTAAAAATATCCCTGTGCCCCAAAACCCATACCTAGCCCTGAACCCTAAAAATACCCCTGTAACCCAAAACCCATACCTAACACTGAACCCTAAAAATACCCCTGTACCCCAAAACCCAAACCAAGCACTGAACCCTAATACCCCTATACCCCAAAACCCATACCTAGCCCTGAACCCTAAATTACCCCTGTACCCCAAAACTCAAACCTAGCCCTGAACCCTAAAAATACCTCTGTACCCCAAAACCCATACCTAGTCCTGAACCCTAAAAATACCCCTGTACCCCAAAACCCATACCTAGCCCTGAACCCTAAAAATACCCCTGTACCCCAAAACCCATATTTAGCCCTGAACCCTAAAAATACCCCTGTAGCCCAAAACCCAAACCTAGCCCTGAATCCTAAAAATACCACTGTAGCCCAAAACCCAAACCTACCCTGAACCCTAAAAATACCCCTATACCCCAAAACCCATACCTAGTCCTGAACCCTAAAAATACCCCTGTACCCCAAAACCCATACCTAGCCCTGAACCCTAAAAATACCCCTGTACCCCAAAACCTAAACCTAGCCCTGAACCAAAACCCACCCTATACCCTAAAATTACCCTGTGCACCCCACTACCCAAACCCACCCTGAACCCTTAAAATACCCCTGTACCCCAAAACATATACCACTACACCCGAAAACCATATACTTACCTTAATCTTAAATTTAAAGAACATGATTTTACCATTCATGCATTTACAACTAATTTTGTTGTAAAAGCATGCGTGGTAAAAGCATATAAAATGTAATACCATACGTTATAATGGCATTGCGGAGTGATGGTACTTTCGTTATCTTTGTATGCGGAGTGATAGTATGCGGGAAAAAAGTTTTGATGTAAAGGTGGATTACCGGACTAAAAGCCACACACAGTTGGTGGACTGGGAGTATCCCTACTTCATCAGACATATGGCCCATTCAACGATGCTCTGTTCATCTCCATGCCGTGAACTTGTTGGGGTCGTGCCCGGTGGTAAAACCTGGGTTGTCAAACAGCGACGTTATAGAAGAGGAGAAGGACGTAAGGCCAAACTTGACTCTGGATTGATCCCAGGCTTCCATCGTTACTCGTGTGATAGAGGAAAGATATATGTTTTGGGGACTATGTGATTTGGGAAGGAAGCGCACCTTCCAGAGAGATGTACCCGCTACCTCCCTGTCCTGAAAAAGCCAATGTTTTTCCGATTCGGGTTGGAACCATCCCACTAGGCATCTCATTTGAGTCGCCTTGTGGTAAGTGTGAAGATCAGGAACGACTGCTGGTGGCCCCCAGTCCTGGGCACCGCCCCCAAGCCGACAGACCACGCACGCAACCTGGGCTTCATCCTGGACTCCTCCCTCTCGATGACCAGACAAGTCAACGCCGTCTCCTCTTCATGCTTTCACACCCTCCGCATGCTCCGCAAGATCTTCCGATGGATCCCGATCGAAACCAGGAAGACGGTCACCCAGGCTCTCGTCACCAGCCGGCTGGACTACGGAAACACCCTCTACGCCGGAACCACAGCCAAGCTACAGAAAAGACTACAACGCATCCAGAACGCCTCCGCCCGACTCATCCTGGACATCCCTCGACGCAGCCACATCTCCGGCCACCTAAGGAACCTGCACTGGCTTCCCGTCAACAAGAGGATCACGTTCAGGCTCCTCACCCACGCACACAAGTCTCTCCACGACCTGGGCCCCAAGTACCTCAACGACCGTCTGACCTTCCACACGCCCACCCGCCAGCTACGGTCTGCTAGCCTCGCCCTCGCCGCCGTACCACGCATCCGAAGAGTCACCGCCGGAGGCAGATCCTTCTCCTACCTGGCGGCCAAGACATGGAACTCCCTCCCCATCCACCTTCGGCTGACCCAGGACCACCTCGCCTTCAGGAGGCAACTCAAGACCTGGCTGTTCGAGCAATAGCGGCCCCCTTCCCCCAAGCGCCTTGAGACCCTTCCGGGTGAGTAGCGCGCTATACAAGTGTCATGATTGATTGATTGATTGATTGATTGAAACCCAGTCCCCCCCATCTGAGTTGGCAGATATCTAATCTCCTTTTACATACAGGGTTTTTTCCCCATCCAGATATATTGCATTATCTCCATTTGCAATTTGAGCATTCCCTTTGGTGGGGGCTGTGGAAGGGTGTGGAATAAATACAGTAACTGGGGAAGGATAGTCATCTTTATTGACGCCATCCGACCCAGCCTGGATATCTGGAGGTGTCCCCATTTCCCTAGTTCACTCTGGATCTGTTGGAGGAGAGATTGGTAATTAATCAAGGAGGTCGACTGGAGTGTGGAGGCTAATTTGATCCCCAGGTATGGATGGGGGAAGACCTCCATTGGATGTGGTGATGTCTCTTAAGATGACTCACCAACTCGGGGGACAGAGAGAGAATCAGGGCCTGTGACTTATCCACACTGACCCAGAATCCCGATGCCTTGCTAAAGCTGTCTAGCTCAGTCAAGAATGCCGGCAAGGTGGAGGCTGGTTGATCTAGTGTCACCAGCACATCATCAGCATAAAGGCTAATGGTGTGTTGCTTGCCCCCAAAGACTCCTCCAGTGACCCGAAGGTCATCTCGGACTCTCTGGGCTAGTGGCTCTATGTTAAGGGTAAACAATAAGAGTGATAACGGACATCCCCAACATGTGCCCCTGCCAAAGTTGGTAGAGGTGTGTCTGTTGACCTAAACTAATGCAGTGGTTGAGTGATAACAGTTCAGGACTCTCGTCCTGAAGTTTTTTGCCCAGGCCAAAGTGAGGGAGGACCTGTTCCAAGGAGGGCCAGTGCACCCTATCAAAGGCCTTCTCTACCTCTATTGATAGTAGCAAGAGCTCACTCAGAGCTCGCACCACTTTTTCTATGATATTTAATATGCGTTTGGTATTGTTGCTGTTTGTCTATGGGGGATAAACCCAGTCTGATCCGGGTTGTTGACCGAAGCTAATGTGGGCCTAGTCTGCCAGCTAGGATGCCTTTGAAAAGTTTAAGGTCCACATTCAGTAGGGAAATCGGCCTGTAAGAGCCACACTGCTGTTTGTCTCTGCTTTGTTTGGGGACCACAGTGATAGATGCAGTGAGCATAGTGGAATGGTTCACACCAGGTGCTGCAAAGGATTTGAATAACCTGGTGAGGACGGAGGCCAAAGCGTGGTAAAAAGTTTTGAAAAAAATAGGGGAGAATCTGTCTGCCTGGTGCTTTTGTCACCTTTAATCGAGAGATAGCCTAGATGAACTCTTCAAGCCAGATATCCTCATCTAGGGCTTCCAATTGGTCTAAAGTAAGACCTGATGTATGAGCAAATTGTAAGTTGACTAGTGTATAATTGCACATAAAAATCCTTAAAGGCGTCTGCTGTGTCTTTATCCTTAGTGATGTGCCCTTGTTGCGTGTGTGTAGGGATTGGACTCCCGATGATTGTCGTTGGGTGAGCAATTTGTGAATTAGGAGGTGACTGCATTTGTCTTCCTCGATGTAGTAGGAGTGGCAGAAAAGGAGGACTGCATATTCCACCCGTTCTAGGTCTAGACTGGCGAACTGTGAGCGCAACACCACCAATTGGCACCAGATCCTCGGTGCTCCAGTGTGTTTGTGAATGTGCTACAACTCTCTAATCTGGGTGGAGAGAGTACCCCTCTTTTCTGTTTGCAGCTTGTTGTCAGCGACAGAGATTATTATTAATTCTCCTCTAATGACAACTTTAAAGGCTTTCCAAAGTGTTGCTATAGTAACTTAATGTGTGTCATTCAGGGTGAGATAGGTTGTTATAGCTTTTTGAATTTGAGTTACCACTGCGGTGTAGCATTGTGTTGCGTAGCCACCCGTTTCGACGTCGATGAGCCTAGACTGCAGTCAAAAGTGTAAGGGTGACTGCCGATTGATCCGAGAGTGCTGCTGGGAGGATCTCTGACTCTATGAGTAAAAGTTGTATGTCCCTAGTGCCCAAAAGGTAGTCTAACCTGGCATATGTATTGTGTGTATGGGAGTAAAAGGTATATTCACATGATTTAGGGTCTGGGATTCCTGAGTCCCTCAGCATCTCTAACCTCCTCCTAGACAGTTTACCGTTCTGTCCATGTCACTGCTCAGATCTATCCAGGTCGGTGTCCAGGACCAGGTTTCGGTCCCCACAATCATTGTCTATTGTGAACTGAGAAGTGAGGAGTCTGACTCCGTCCGACTCTGTCCCTTTATGCCCTACTTTCCCCTTAAAGGAGCAGAATACTAGAATGGCCAATCCTGCCTTTTTTGTGGAGGTGGAGGAAAGGAACTGGTGGGGGAACACTCGAGAGAGCAGCCAATGACAATCTCCATGGAGAAGGTGTGTCTCCTGGAATAGGCATATGTCTGCTCCCAAGTTCTCGTGGTATGACAGGACTGCTTTGAGCTTAATCGGACTGTTGAGGCCCTTCACATCGAGGGTGAGCACCTTAACAGTAGAAGCCGGCATTAGGGCAATGTGTAAAGTGGAAAGCTTTAGTGTAGAAGCGCAAGCAGCAAGTGGGCGGACCAGCTTATAACATTATAACCCCTCCAGGTGCAATGTATGTAATGTGGTATGATCATACTGAGGTGTAGAAAACCCCCAACTATAACTCCCTAACACTAAAGAACTGAAATAAAAAAAATATAGAGATTTAGTCCCAAGATGGCAACTGCTCTCAGTTCTGAGGGTCAAATATAGAGGGTTCAAAATGTGGCCAATGTTCCACGTCCCACCCCGCCCAGTCCAGTTAACCTCCAATGAAAAGGTGCCAGTTTCTCTACAGATCATCAGTCTGTGCCAGGACTTCAGTAATCGATTTCAGTACTGCTTTCTGTCCTTCTGCCAACTCCACATGGTCCAGGCATGTCTCCCCTCTCCCCGTGCTGTGACTACCTCCATGAGGTCTTTGTCTTTCCTAGAGGGGCGAGGAAGGTATCAGCAAGCGACCCTCTGGTTGTGGATCAATGACAAGAATCTGGCACGTTTCAGTCAAGGCCTGCAGATGAAAGAGCTTCCCTTCTATTCGGAAAATAATGCAAAAATGGGTGTCCCCAGGTGTAAGTCACTCCTTGTTCCATAGATGTTGTGTGACCAGCTGGAACTCACGCCTACGCTGTAATGTGTTTGCCGATAGGACTTGGAACAATGTTGGCATCAGGGCCCTGAAGCTGAGAGGATGCTTCTCCCGCACTCTATAAAGGATTTCCTCTTTAACCTGAAAGTCATGGAGGCACACCTGTATGTCCGCCTGGGTGGTCCCATCTGGCCACGGTTTTTCCAACTCGATGGGCATAGTCAATTTTGATAGCGGCCTCATGATAAAACGGAAGAGGTCTCTAACAAAGGCAAAGATATCCTCACTCTCTGCTTTGGTTGCCACACCTCTTATACGGATGTTGTTCCTGCGTGATCTATTCTCTAAATATTTCCCATGGGCTTGGAGGTCCAGCTGTTGATCCCGGAGGTGAATTATTTCTTGTTGAAAGGACTCCAATTCTTCTTCCCAGTTATTCCCGTGTTCCTCCAGGGTTGCGACTCGACCTCCTACAGAGTCTAGATCCCTCCTTAATGTATTCTGACCAGTTCTGTTTACCTGACTGTAGGCCTGTGATGGTTTTTGACCATCAGATGACGAAGACACAAACCAACCCAAGCTGGCCGCCGCCGTCGAGGTAAACCGGAAGTGCGGTTTGCGGTCTAGTGGCTGAAGGGGGATGGGCAGACTGGACTGTTGAAAAAGGCAGCTGTGTCCAGAATGGTGTTCAGGTGTTTTGGAGAGGCTGGAAGGAGAGGAGGAAGCCACACTACCCGAACCGGAGGAGGACCGAGGAGCGAGGATATCGTGTGAGGAGGAGAAGGAGGACACCGCCTCTACCCTCGCAGGAGAAACGACGCAGGATCTACGCGCCAGCGGGACGGAGTAAGAAAAGAACGACCGCTCAAGGAGCACTGCCCTCTGGACCACTGTTCTCCCCAACGGCGAGGAGGCTTGGTCTCCCAACACCACGGCGCAGGAGGGTCGTGGGAGCAGGCAAGTGCCAGGTGCATTCTCGAGGCTTGTAAAGGGGTTGTGGGCGCGCATAACGGGGCACCAGTGAAGAGCACCATTGTTTCCCGCAATAGGCACAAACCACGTCAGGGTCCGGTGATGGTACACGTTTCCCTTCCCCATGACCAGTCCTTGTTTATGAAAACAGTAGCCTGAGCCCTTTTCTTTTCTTTGTTTTAATTTTGGGTCCACGCTCGCCTGCCACAAGAAGAAACAGGGAGCAGAGGGACAAGGAAGTCTTCAGTAAAGGACCCCAAAACTGACCATTTGTCCAAGTTTCTGTTCAACCTGTGTTACGACTGTGTGTGTTCTCTTTTGCCAATACGACTGTGTTCCTTTGTCAATGACCTGACCCCTAAGGAACAAATAAACCAAGACCAAACAGTATAGCCTCGGAGTGAATATCTACAAAAGGGGGGGGGGGCAAGAAGGCTGTTTAGGGTGTCCCGACGACAAGGCCATCCTTGAATGATATGAATAGAGAATTGAAAAAGGGTCAGGTGCTGGTTCCTCCTCCTTAGCCTGTTCATGGGATTTCTGTGATTCAGAGGGGGCAAGTGGATTCTCCCTGGGCTCCTGGATGGCCAGAAATGCATTTCTGGAATGGTGCGGTCCTTTTTGTTGTAAGCTGTCACCTGTTTTCTCCACCAACTTATCAGATCGGGGGCTTCATGCTACTAAGGGGCCTCCTCGTCAGCGTGCCCCACACTCAGTCTCCTGAAGGTCCCACAGACCGTGAGATGGAGGGTCAGGGCTCCAGATCAACATACCGCAGATTGGACCACAAAGTGGGCCAAGTCCTCCTGGGGCTGAGTTCCACTAGGGCCCTCCTCAGTAGCTGTGGCTGCTGGTCTAGTCTACTCACAGGTTGTGCAGCCTTAGCAAATGGTGATGCTGTTGTGGCAGCTCCAGGGTCCAGGGTGTTGTCATGGACTTAATCTGATCTCTCCAGTAGGATGGTCCCTCTGCGCTAGGCGTGCCAGTTTTGCCATATTATTCCTCCATTGTGGGATCCGGCAGCCACCTGTGTTGCTTCTGTGGGGCACTTAAGTTACTGAAGGCAACACACCACCAATCTGCATGGGTTCTGGGCCAATGGCGGTGCCCAGGCGTAGCATCCCCCCAATAGCTCCATCTGGCTTCAATAGAGCAGGCTTGTTGAGGTAGGCTGCAGGGATGGATTGGGTCGCCATCTTGGCCACGCCCTTAAAGTCACTTTGCAAACTGAAATAAGTTATTAAATCACATCTTTTCTATTAGAAGTAGGGCTGCACATTTGACAATCATGTTGTAGGACCCCTTAACCAACCTGGGATCATAGCAGCTATTATCATCATCATCCACAGGCCAGGTATGTCACATCTCCATGTTGGAATGGGTTCCCAAGTCCAGCTAAGCGCACTCCAACACAGATAGGTACACACATAAGGTAGGTAACACATAAATTGCCACTTTACATAACAACATATACTTGTATCCACTCACATTCAAGTATCTCTCACTATGTGACACATTTTTAGGCCTCTACGTACACATAAGTAGATTATGCCCACTGTAATGTGACCCATATCCATAATAAATACTTGTTTGCAATGACATTTAGGACCAATGTAATTGTGTACAAGGTGACTATTCCACCATTTTACAGTTGATTTACATTGGCCCCCGCACGTTAGACTACTTACATCAGTCAGAATCGATGCATCACCTCTGTTTTGTGACGCATTGCTGAAGTTGAGCTTGTCATAAGCCCAAATTCAGCCATGCTTCACTTTAGGGGCAGATACACCTGCGCTGCGCCTTCCTTCCCACAGATGAGTCAGAATTTCTGATCCACCTTGGGACCTTACACCATGCTGCCCTGTATTGTAAATACTATGCATCCATGGCGTTGTAAACTGTCTTACCACAGCGCAAGTAATTTTAACATATTGCTGCCTTAGAGTAGCAATGCTTTATCCAAACAAAGGTTCAGAATGTACATAAATCAATAATATAGCAAAAGATCAATAAAGTTATACAGACATGGAAAAGTGAAAAGAAAGAATATCAATAAAGTTATACAGACATGGAAAAGTGAAAAGAAAGAAAATCAAAAGATAGAAAACTTTTTGGTCCAAAATAAGGAAATTACATGTGATTATAGAAAAGTACAAAATGTATTCGTATTTAAAAGATTAACATGAGGCTCAGAAAGGTTGTCGGTTTGAACAAGACATCACGTAACATATACAAGAAACCAGACAAGTGGCAAAAACATAGAGATTACATAAACATAAGAGTTCTAAAAGCATGTAAGAACTCTCATACACAAAACAATGTGTCCTCTTTAAATTTTGGCCACAATATCGTCAACGGCGTTTCGACCGTTGTCATAAGTACATGATCATCCTCAGGACAAGAATTTTTCTGAGCTTGTCAACAAACCATAAAATATTCAACTGCTTTAAATTCAGTGTAGAAATTCCACTGATTTCTGGAAATGACATCCATTACTGAAAACTGAATTAGCGCAAGCCACTCACAAAGATAGTGGTTGCCTCCAGCCGGCGAAATCGTAACACCCAAACAAATATGAATTGAGTTGAGGGGTCAATAGTTCTCCCGACAAGCCGTAACTTGGATTAGTAGCAATGAAACATTCCTTGCAAATGAGGCCCTCTGTGCCTTCTTCCTAGATCACAGTTGCGTTCGGGAATGGGAAATGTTCACTCCAGTAAAGGTTGAGTCAGGTTTCCCAGTGTCACACCTCCTTCCTGTCCTGCAGACATCAGTGTGTATCAGTCATCACTTCTTTGTAGTGACTATTGTGCTTTGAGAATAAAGTAAGACAGACTGCAGGTAGTCGGGCCTATGAGTGCATGTTGCAATGCTACCTTAGGTTCAGTGTGAAGTGTTCCACCTGTCTGTCCCTGCACTTATGGTTCTCACACAGCAAAGGGGCTGGAGGTGCCAGGGCCTGCGATCTGAGTGCAGAATTCAACTGTGGCATTTTGTGACAGATTTTGGAAAGGAGTACACGTCAGAAGGTAACAATGTGTTTTGGTAGTAGCACTTCATGCCTCAATATGGTTCTAAAGAGCTGTAGTTTACAATGGATGTTTCTAGTACCCAACGAGGCATAGTTTAGAGCGTTATTATGCCTATTGCACATAATATTAGGTCACATATTTGTATTTTTCTAACTTTATTTTTATTATTTTATCAAAGATGGTATTAATATAAATTTAAATGCAGAGTTTAAAAATGAGTGCTCAACTCTTGTTCATTACAACTTTAACACAAATAATTGTTACCCTCAATCTGTAGTTCTATAGTTCATCCCCAGTCCTAGGAGTAGTCTTGTAATGTGAGTTCCCTCACACTTCAATATACTTGTATGCCATGCTGGGCAACTAGACAGCCCTAGACTTTGAAGTGGTATTAATCCACTTAAATGGTGATGATGAATGAGTAAAAGGTGACGAGAGGGACGAAGGGTTTAACTAAGTACGGGTATAGAGGGGAAGAGGAAAAGAGTGGATGGAATGCTTTATGGGGAAATATGGATGCAGTGGGTATGGCAGCTGGGTGAGTTGGTGGTACCCGTGGAGGAAAACACTAAGAACCCTGGAATATTCCCTTGAATAGTAGCACATAATCAACAGACACACAGATGATAGACGAAATGCAGAACGAATCAAACATTCACCCCCCAGGTAAGAGATCTGGGTTCAATCCAAAGTTCTTTTGCTCTCCATGCCACCCCAGTTTAGACCCAGCCATATGCAAATCAGTCTTGACTCTATGCCTCATGAGAGCAGGCCAGCCTGAACTGCCAAGCCAGGTCCTCCCTGGACTGGAAATAAGCATCCTCGGACCAGGGGGATGTGGTCACAGATGGCCCAGCTTCAAAGGGGCTACCACATCTGATAGGCTAATGTAAATCTCACTAGAGCTTTCCTTTCCATTTATGCAGGTCGACATGTTGGTGTCTTTTCCAAATGGTTAACTCATTGCAGAACCTATTATCCAGGAGGCTTGGCTAATTATACTGTACACAACACAGGCATATGCCCATGGCTCTCTCCCATGGAAGAAGGGTTGCAATACCCTTGATTTTGGGAAGAGAGCTGCATTGTGGTATTGTTTAGTGCCAACCTCACAGGAAATGATGTACAAGAGGGTGACGGTGACTCTTGGAAATAGTAGCCCCATTAGCTAGAGAGTCCTCCCTCCAGCAAACTTGAAATTAGCATAAAAGTGGCATCCCTAGCCCCCAGCTTCGGAACAGTGCTTCACTTGGAAATAACAGAAGTCGGATGCACCAACTCAGCCTGTGGACCTCAGAAAGTCTATACTGACTGACCCAATATAAGACTGTAGAAAGAGATGGGCTGATCCTGCTGTTCAACCTGTAGAGAAAGACTCCAAGAGCTAGACCTACTCCCGCTCATGCTGAAGACCAGTGACTGGACACCAAGGACTAGCTGGCTAGCCTCCTTTTAAGACTCAGGGACACAAAAGCTGAAGCTCTGTAACTACAAAGTACCCAGCTGGCCAGTTCACCCTGGGCTTGCCCTGGACTCTGTTGATGTAGCAGAGGGATTGAGTTCTAGCCCCCTAGATGTCCCTCTCGGGTCCTATAACTTAGGCTAGTGCTGGAGTGTACTCTTTCTCACCACAGAACTGCAACTTGCCAACGTAAAGCTAAAGGTAACAGTTCCTGAGCTCAGAGTCTGAGGCTCATATATTACAGCTACTTGTTGGTGGGTAGCTACAAACACCATGAGAGACAAGGCTTACATTGGGCCTCTGAAATTCGCTGATCTGCTAACATTGAACCCAAGGCCAGGTTCAAGTTGCATGGGACTCTACTGATCTCTCTATTGACAAGAAAAAGAACCAGAAACGTTTCTAAATGTGATGGTAAACTACTGACCTGGCCAACCCGATGCCCACATCAGACCCTAAATTCCATTGCGGTTTGTACTTAAACTTTGCCTTGGACCCTCAAACTTAAGGCTCATAGACTACCACTAAGAGTGAATAGCAGTGGTGTACAAACTTCTTAAAAACCTTTCCAACCTTTTTGGAGTGAAAAGCAGTGGTTTATGAAAACCTTGCTAAAGTCATAATTACTGTTTGCTGCATCTGTTTTTTGTCATTTTGGTCTCAAATTAAGGATATAAATATATTCTATTTTTATAAATTGGAGTGGTATTTTTATTATGTTGTCTTCCTTACTTAATGACTGTCTTGGTACTGATAAATGCTTTACATTTGTTTTCCTTTCAGCATATCTTGACTGTTATGTGCCACAGATATCCAAGACTGAGCTAAGGTTTTATTTAAAGAAATTTAACTGGACCTAGTACGGAATAGTGGCATTATTGCTAAATGAGGTCTCACACCCACCCCAACCAATATTCCACTTTCCTCAAACATCCAATATGCTTTCCAGTGTGTTTTGGTAGTTATTGCATAGAAGAATAGGGGTTTTATTGCGCATCCAAGTTGGACATGTATATGTATATATATATATATATATATATATATATATATATATATATATATATATATATATATATATATATATTTCCACAAGTCTCGAAGCCCAGCTTGGCATCCGCTTTCGCTGATCGACGAGAATTCGAAAAAAGCCACAAACTCGGTGATTCTCGTTCCAGTGAGTTTATTGTGCATTCAAACGCCCACCAGTCGCCATGACGCGTTTCGCCTCAGCCGAGGCTTGATCACATGTCATGTCAAGAAGGAGGAAGTGACATATATAGTGTGATAATCACATGGGCAGTACTTCCACTTTTAAAATTTAAAGGGATATACACCAATTCACAATTAATGGAGAAAACAAAATTTAGAGCATAGTGCTCTGCATCATTTGTTGGTTCAAGAATGCATTATCAAAACAAAAACGGCATTTCATCACATGTGTCCATTTTGCTGATCGCTTTCCATAGATATTGTACAGGGTAAGAAGGCATGCATATATATAAAAGGGAAATAACCCAATAAGAATATTCAATACAAAAAACAAAGAAAAGAAAATTCTGTTTCTAGCCCATCAGGTACCTCCAGTATGCGCCAGGGAGCTGCGTTGCAGAGAGGTGTTCAGAGGCCACGCCCATTTTTACACCTCCCTGCAACGCAGCTCTGTGGCACTTAATGGAGGTACCTAGTGGGCTAGTTAGACCCTAGCGACCCTCAGGATTCAAAGGAACTTAATCTCCCAACTTAAAATGGCAACAGGGCGTGTCACAGTGGTGAAGTGAGGGGACGGGCCAGAGGTAACATGTGCAAACACTCCCTGTGGCGCGTTTTAAGTTGGGGAAATAATTCCCTTTCAATCCTGAGGGCCCCTGTGGGCCAACTAGCCCACCAGGTGCTTCCAGTAAGCGCCACTGCATTGCAGGGAGGTGGGCCAGGCCGTGCCCCTTTTTACACCTCTCTGCAACGCAGCTCAGTGGCGCTTACTGGAGATACCTGGTGGGCTAGTTGGACCCAAGGGACCCTCAGAGTTCAAGGGGACTTTATCCCCCAACTTAAAACGGCCACAGGGCGTGTTTGCGCACATGTCACATCAGGCCTCCACCTCCCTTCACCTGTGTGCACAAACGCCATGTGGCACTTTTTATGAAGTAGTTTTAATCCCCCTGCCCTATTATGTGCTCGGGTCTTTCAGGGGGAGTCATGGTAATCACGGGGGTACCCCAACGCATAGTGTTCCCTAGTTTATGTAGGTGTTTTCACTATATTCTAAGTGTCTTTTAGCATAGCACTGGCTCTAGGCCTGGTTAGAGATTCAGTTACCACCAGTACCTATCTGAAAAAGTTGTGGGCACAGGAGGACTTTCTGTTCCTCTGTTGGTTCTTTCTGTACATCTCTTCTTCTTGCACTTTTGGTCGTCTTTGCGGACTTCTGTTGTTTTTTTCTGCATTTCTTTTTTTTCTTTCTGTGCGTTGGTTCTTCTTTCATCACATGTCCTACCTCTGTAGGCATAGTTAGAAACTAGCATTTAAAAAACCTTTAAAATTCACTGAAAAATCCATAGGTTTCAGGCACATTATAGTTTGAAATTAGATTTAAAAAACGTTAGAAATTCACTGAAAAAAACCATAGGTTTCAGGCACATTACAGTTAGAAATTAGCATTTAAAAAACGTTAGAAATTCACTGAAAAAAAGATAGGTTTCAGGGGCGTTATAGTTAGTTGGGCGTTTCACTCGTACAAAACCATAGTAATTATAGTTAGTTCAGCTAACTATAACTCGCGCGCCCGCAATGCACTGCTGATCACGTCACATATTATATCATTCATGCCATGGTCCGTGACATCACTGATGACACCTCAAATGACATCACTGATTAGATCACTGATGATATGTGGGTGTACTTGTAAAGCGCACTGCGACTCCATGGAGTATCCTGGCGCTGAAGACCGCTGGGGAACCCGTCCTGGTTTTCCCTGTGAGATGGTCCCTTTCTGGGTATCTCCAAGGTGAAACCAGGCATCCCCGGCGTCTGTGGGGGGCCATTGTAGAGATGAGGCAAGCTTAATGCCCAGAGTTGCCGAGTGTGTTCCCTGGTTAGAGTAGGCACCGAGGCGAGAGTTATCAAGTCCGTTTCGACCCTGGTCCACGACCCTGCCGCGTCGGGAATTGAACCCTGGTCCCGGGCCGTTCTCTGCTTAAGGGTCTGCCGCCTCTAACCAGTGAACCAGTCTAACCAGTAAGCCACACCACTCCACAAGGATATCATCCTTGTGATAGAGTGGCAGACCTCCTCTCACCCTAATATAACCTTTGATACACAAACTCAAATATAGAAACTAACATTTTCAAACAATGGACATACCAATACCAGTTACAACACACCTATTCAGTAATTCCAAGATCTACACACACATCCACTCATTCACCAACAGTCCTATACAGTCACTCATACATGTACTCACTCATCAAATGTACTCATACACCTGTACATTCTGTTACACCTCGACACTCTTCCATAGAGTTACTCACAATCACATAGTCACAGATGCAAAGTATCAAACATCCATTTACTTGCATATACAGTTATACACACACCACGACACTTCCTTCTACAGAAACTTACACATACTTACTATCTTAATCAATCACTTACAGAAACACATACTTATTTATACAGGAACTCTTCCATTCTCTCACTCTCACATACACAATACTCACACATACTAGTTTAAAACATATGTAGTTACTCATAAAGACACTATTGAGACAGTCATTCACTCACTAACACACCCAAACACACACTCATCAACCCATACAGTCCTGTACACATGCTGTCTTCAACACATACAAACAGTTAGTCACTCATTCATGCATCTCTGCACTAAGTAATATCGCTCACCGAACCATACAGACACTCAGACACTCCTACTGATACTCAAAAAACTAACTAATAACCCATATAGACACTCATGTAGCTACTCACCAACCCATTCAGCCACTTAAACACAAAGTGAGAGACTGATACCGATATTTACATATTTAAACATTACTCACTAACCCGTGTATTCACTAAAATATACTTAATCAGTCAGTTATACAATCAATTTTACAAAAACAAATCATCCATTTAGACACTTATATACCCATTCATTCTTCCATCGACCTTGAGATATACGTATAGAAAACATATTTCATTTTCAGAAAAACACACATTCACTGCATCCAGTGATCTCATTTGAGATGTCATGAGTGATGTCATGAGTGTTGTCACTGACCATGTCATGAGTGATGTAATATGTGATGTCATCAGCAGTGCATTGCGGGCGCGCAAGTTATAGTTAGCTGAACTAACTATAACGGGGGAATTTCTATGGTTTTGTATGAGTGAAATGTCCAACTAACTGTAACGCCCCTGAAACCTATGTTTTTTTCAGTGAAAAAAATAATATATATATATATATATATGTGTGTGTGTGTGTGTGTGTGTGTATACATATATATGTATTTAAAACTCTTAGAGCTGGTGCATCTGTCACATGAGGATAGAACTCACAAAATGAACATTTCAAGAAAATTGCAGAGCACTCACGTGGTAAGACGATGGTCCTTTTAATTTAAGCAGATGTGGTTCGGTTTCAATGCCTTTCTCAATGCTTTTAAAATGAAATGCAAAATAACACACAAGACTCAAGATCTTAAGAAGTCACAACCTCACTCCCATTGGAGGGTTCCTTGAAATTGACAGCAACAGAGGACTGCTGCCGTCCTTCACTGAATGTTGTTTTCTATAGCTGTCATATTTGTGTGTTATTCCATGATAATGTCTGCAATGGAAGTCCTCGAATTTCCCGACATTAAATTCATCACTTGTCAAATGCCCAATAGTTACTCTTTCCTCAATAGGCATTGAAATATACGAGGACTGATAATGACACCCACACTTTGAATGGCTCAATTGACACAGTCTTGTCGTCCTGGACTGTGTGTCCATTATCCCTCGCTTGCCGCACTGATGGAGATCAGCCCGTAGATGTCAGTTTAATTAACTAAAGAACCTTGAGTTAAATAATTTATATATATAATTATATGGCTAGGAATATGAGCCTATGTCCAGTCCTATATTCTTTTTACCCTAATGCTCGGCTTGGTGCCTCATGATCTAGTGCTGTACTTGAGCACTTACTGTTGTGCCCAATGCATCTGCCTTCTGCCTGATAATGAAGGTTTTGTATGGGATTTAGAAGCTGTATTTAGGTACATGGAGTACATGGAGGTGTTCTTTTGCAAATGAGGCTTCTGCTTTGGCATTTGTATGGTTTCCTGGATAATTAATTTAGTTTCGGGTGGTTAAAAATGTGCCAGTAAATCTGATGGTTGTACCAAGGCACTATATTTGGAATTATACTTGTCAAGTTGGTTCTGTGTCTGAGTGTTTGGTACTGTATGTTATATAAAATAATGTGCATTCATAATGCACACATTCAACTAATGGGTATTTTGAACTGAATGACAGATATGTTTGATACCCACCCCAATGGTTTTCATCATATTGACCTCAGAAGGATGAAAGGCTGAGAGACCCACCAGGATTCAGGGCCTTTGCTGAGCATTGATGAGTGTGGAGTACTCATGAGGGCTGTACCTTGGGAGCTGATGGCTGCACATTGGTATTCATTGCTGAGTTTATTTAGTGTTGCTTCCTAAACTGTTTTCGGTGTCAAAGGTTACAGGGCATCACTCCTGTGTCATCAACATAGTCAATGTTCATGTGACATCACTTCCTGTGATGTCATCACAAGTTGCAGGCCTGTGATGTCACTTTCGCTATCCCAGGCATTTTTGTGATCTCATAATGATAAATATGCACAGGGTATGGGACAAGAGCGACTGCACCTATCCCCAAATTAGGTATAATAATTGACTTGGGTGCCCAGGACCTGAGACGCGATACCCTTCCGTCCCCTATGGAGAAATCCACACAACAATAATTCAAAAACAGTGGTCCAGCACTCCATTTAAATTCTTCTTCTTTAAATTCTTCTTTCTTTTTTTTAAAAAGAACACATGACGTAGTCATAAAAATACGAAGTAGGCTACTACGTGTTTTTATGACTACGTTGTGTGTTCTTTAAAAAAAAAAGAAAGAGGAATTTTTAATACCATGACCTGCTTCTACGATTCTTGAGAATTTGTCTCCTTGTATATTTCTCATACTGTTAAATGGAGTGTTGGACCACTGTTTTTGAATGATTGTGATTTGATATCTGATATTTCATAAGCTTATTTTAAGACAACGAGTGTGCTTGTATGAAAAACAGTAATATAACATGCATACACACGTACCCTGTCTCCTGCTCTTTCTGCTGCCTTGGTATCAGCCTGTTTTTGGTCCCTACTACCCAAGCTTTTGTGATTTGATATCTGAGATTGTATAAGCTTATTTTAATAGTAAAAAACAGGTGTGTGGAGGGTCTAGGGGAATATTTACTGACCTGTCTGCTCACTCCCCTGCCTCATGGCGATTAAGCTATTACGCTTTTTATCATGCAGAATACAAATTATTCTTGCAGTTGTGGCTATGCGGTTACTGTGTTTTAAGGTGCATGTGTGTATTTGAGTGTTGTTTAACACATTATCTATCTGTTTATGTCTTTTGATAGGAAGAAGACGCGTATCTTTTCCATCAGTAGGACACTTAAGTATCAAAAGTTTTTTGGTATAGATGTAACTTTTCGTTAGTACATTTGTGTTACTTGTCACTTCAAGACACCACATGGAGTTGCAGTAGCTATTTTACATTAATGGTCCTGAAGAAAGCTGGGCTAAATGCCCCTCAAGCTGAAACATGTTGACCGCACTGCTTAGCACCTCGATGTAGTCTTACTACCTCGCAGGTGTTTTACTCTTGACACTTAGACTTCTGTTTAAACGCTTTTCAGAGTCTGGGCAGTCATGTTTTCACTCACTATTTTTATTCGAGCACTGCATTTTTTATATCTACACCACCTTAGGATGTACATCATGTTCACATTTTTCGACATCATTTTCCATACCGGCACTTCATGGTTGGATTTGGGCTGGTATGATAAGCAATTCCCACGTGATGCAAACTCCACCATGAGGGTGGTCTGATGGTAATTGCTATAGCTTTCTGTTATCTACAGTTGCTACCTTCAACAACTGGTTCCACGCTTGCACCTTGCTGCCGCACAGTGACTTTAGTAGCTACACACTATCTGTGGACCTGGTCTGCTCTTTTGTGTTTTTTGTATCATGACTACAGGGGAGTGAGCAGACAGGTCAGTAAATATTCCCCTAGACCCTCCACACACCTGTTTTTTACTAGTATTATGTGCAACTTTTCAGTTGCGGGTCTATTTGATAAGGTGGCAAACAATGTTTTGTTCACACCCTTCAGCTCACTCAACCTTTGTGTGTTTGTACCCGTCTGTCTGCCTCTACTTACACTCAAGGATAAGATTTCCTATTCACATCATTGTGTAATCGCAACGGTTCTCCCTGTGGGTTCGTCACGCTTCCATAACAGAGTGACTTACAATGGCATACACGCCCTTCAATTGAAGGCTGTGAATCTGTTTCAGATACCTCTTCTTCTATCTATAGTAAGAGGCAGGTGAAAAGTTATCCCTTGACATGCCCCATGATAGCAGACATCCTTATGCTTAGATCGACGGAATTTTTCCATCTAGTACTGCCATTTTTGAATTAGGAACGATTTCATAATTTTCTAACACTTGATGTTACTGACGGAGTAACATTATTCACTTTATCGTATTTCCACCCGAACTGGAGTTGGATAGATCCATCAGGTAATTATCCTCTATCTATACAAATAGCAACATGCATTGCCTGTGAGTTGCGTGATATGCGGACCGCACATGCGCGGGAGATAAGTGTCTCTGCTCTTTCGCGCATGCGCAGGAAAGGAGTGGCGACTTCCATCACGACTGTTTCCAACTCCTCGCAACCTTTTACAAGTTTCCCAAATTAATGGAGGCCACACCGCGCAAGCACCGGTGTTTATTTAAGGAGGAAGGAAGACATTCTCGCTCACCTCCACTTCCGCTCGGGCCCATACACGAGGCACCGACGGACAGGTGAGCTGCTCGGCGTCCTCCGTGCATGCAAACTAGGTTGAGTCCTGTTTAAGATACAGGATTAGTCACTACCTATAGAGGTGGTGAAATTCACTGGAGCTAGTTTGACCCTCAGTGTCTATTAGATATTGTGTTTGGGTTGTTACTCTGTCTTTTACTCTGTCGTTTAACATCTCTATTTAGTCAAAGAGCTTAAATGACGCAGGCATTCACCAATTGACCTTTATGAGAACTCCTCTCTAATGCCAGATTACTGAGGTCCTGAACAAGTGTTCTGTCTATATCTGTCCTCTGTACTGTTTGTAAACACGTTGTGAACAAGCAATTAAGATGTATATAGTATAGTCAGGAGTGAGCCTAGTGACATTATCAATATCGCAAAATGCGTAATTCGTATGTAACCCCTGGGAGTCCATGGTATCGAGTCTGTGAGTGAATGGTATGGCTTGCGGGTTGCTGCCACGCGTAGGTTGAGTTCTATGTGTAGAGCCATTGGCTTGGGCACTGTAAAGTGGTGTGCTTACGGTCCCCTCTTTTTCTACACTGCAGAGCGGGGCCTCATACTCCCGAGCGGTCGCCGGGTGAGGTGAGGTCATCACCCACACAAAGCTGGGTGAGTATCACCATGAGGAAATGCCTCATGGCGATTAAGCTATTACGCTTTTTATCATGCAGAATACAAATTATTCTTGCAGTTGTGGCTATGCGGTTACTGTGTTTTAAGGTGCATGTGTGTATTTGAGTGTTGTTTAACACATTATCTATCTGTTTATGTCTTTTGATAGGAAGAAGACGCGTATCTTTTCCATCAGTAGGACACTTAAGTATCAAAAGTTTTTTGGTATAGATGTAACTTTTCGTTAGTACATTTGTGTTACTTGTCACTTCAAGACACCACATGGAGTTGCAGTAGCTATTTTACATTAATGGTCCTGAAGAAAGCTGGGCTAAATGCCCCTCAAGCTGAAACATGTTGACCGCACTGCTTAGCACCTCGATGTAGTCTTACTACCTCGCAGGTGTTTTACTCTTGACACTTAGACTTCTGTTTAAACGCTTTTCAGAGTCTGGGCAGTCATGTTTTCACTCACTATTTTTATTCGAGCACTGCATTTTTTATATCTACACCACCTTAGGATGTACATCATGTTCACATTTTTCGACATCATTTTCCATACCGGCACTTCATGGTCGGATTTGGGCTGGTATGATAAGCAATTCCCACGTGATGCAAACTCCACCATGAGGGTGGTCTGATGGTAATTGCTATAGCTTTCTGTTATCTACAGTTGCTACCTTCAACAACTGGTTCCACGCTTGCACCTTGCTGCTGCACAGTGACTTTAGTAGCTACACACTATCTGTGGACCTGGTCTGCTCTTTTTGTAAGCTTATTTTAAGACAACGAGTGTGCTTGTATGAAAAACAGTAATATAACATGCATACCCTGTCTCCTGCTCTTTCTGCTGCCTTGGTATCAGCCTGTTTTTGGTCCCTACTACTCAAGCTTAGATGCATTGACAATTTGCTGACTCAACATAAACATCTACAAACACTTTTTTTCTGTCTGTTTGAATCTGTCTAACAGGAAGACATCCAGTGTCTGACAACAAATAAATATACATTCATTAATTCATATGATAAGCTGAATTTTGACAATAGGTTAGTTGTGTCATGATATCAATATAATGAAATGTAGCAATAGTGGATATTAGAAGAGTGCAGTAAACAATGTGAGACAGCTACCCATCAAAAGTCACAACAAAGAAAATATAGCTGTGTGGTGGTGTCATTTCTAACCATGGGCAATTAACTCAGCTATGCTAACTCAACCCCGCCACGTAACAGAGTTAGCTACTGTACCCACAACCCTTTAATAAAACAACTCTACCTTTAAATGCTAAAAATGCACATAACCCATTCACAAAAGTGAACTTTGAAATATATCAGGCAAGGAGAGAGGTGATGATTTTGGGGTCCCCCTTACCTATGGGATGACCAAGCAGAACACAAATAGCATAGCATGCTGAACTATTTGGTGGTGGTCTCATCCTCCTAGGACCACCCCAAGCAAAGTTATGCACACAAATATAATGACAACCAAAGGCCCAGCAAAGCAGTATAGGGCGAGATTCGAAAGTGCAGTGAATGACTGAGCAAAAGGTAGTATATTATTTCCACGGTCCTGAGGGATAAGGGTTGTCGTGTTTGATGGTTGTCAGGAACGATTCTCTCCTGGGTAAGAGGAGATTCTAGTGGCACTGTGAGCTAGTTGGTACAAAAGGCCAACATACCCAGTGGGGGTGATCAGAGTTCATCTGACACCAATCCTACAGTGTATGTGTCTAAACACGCCAATCCTGTTTACTTTTTATTTGAACTACACAACAGTTGTTACTAGTAACAGTATTGTCATTTGAGCAAGGATTATGACAGACATTGGTCTTTTCATTTCCAGTGTCAGTGCTACTGTGTCTGTACAGGTTATGACTTACATTAACATTGCATTGATGGGCACTAGCATGGTATTGCGGCACAGATTATGGCATACATTGATATTGCATTTATTCGTATTGCTGTTGTTAGGACTGCACACATCACGTTAATCACTGACATCAAATTCATCAATACCAACACTTCCACAGAACACCTCACGCAAGCACTGATTACACGCAGATTACAGCGCCTGTCTTGGAGCGGATTGCCTGGGGCTGACCCCTGCCTCTCATGTGTAGTACACAGGTTATCCTCAAATGCCCAAGAGAACCCATCGAGAGAGAAGGGGAGTTGAGACTGCTGTGAGTGCGCTGTTGACATTGTGCCCACGACTGCAGGAGGCCCTGATAGTTTGCTGGCCTAATGTGCATTGAGAGGTGAGCAGGTGAACAGCTAAGTCGGGCCTGGCTGTTGCAGGAGTGAACTTGCAGGACTTTTCTTATCTTAAAATGATTGGCTGGGGAGGCTTTCTCCCCTCCTGCATGCACAGGCGCTGTCTCTACAATTTCTTTCTTTCAGTAGGGTCAGACAGACTTATGGCCTGATTTTGAGTTCGGCAGACAAACTACTCCATCACAAAAATGACGGATTTCCCATCCATCGTATTTCAAGTGCCATTAGAATACAGAAGGTAGGATATCTATCATGTTTGTGATGGAGTAACCCGTTTGCCGAACTCTAAATCAGGGCCTAAGTCTGGGTTGGGTGCATACTATTTTGGCACTCTCCCTGCAGTAGTTGGCACACGTTGCCTTCTGTCACTCTGCAGGGTGGGGTCACAGACTCAGAGAGAGCAGGTGCACTTGTATGCTGTTTCTAATTGTGGGCACCCATTAATCTGCTGTTTGGACTTACCGAGGGCCGATTTAGGGCTCAGCTCGGTTAGCAGGCAGCTTCCCCGGGGGTGACGACTTCGGCCGCCATCTTGGGGTGGAAGGCTAGGTGAGCGCACTAGTGGTCGGGCGAGTGGCGGCCCGAGCGCTACAAAAGGAAACTAGATTACTAGCATTCGGCTTGGAACATTGAGCTTCTGAGGCGGAAAGCCGGGAGTTAGGACCCTACCCCTATTACTTCTCTCTCCCTGACTAAGAGGCAGTTGAGATTTTTAATAATCACTTATTTTTGCATTGTACGAATAAAATTTTAAATTGCACTTGTATGCTGTTTCTAATTGTGGGCACCCATTAATCTGCTGTTTGGACTTACCGAGGGCCGATTTAGGGCTCAGCTCGGTTCGCAGGCAGCTTCCCCGGGGGTGACGACTTCGGCCGCCATCTTGGGCTGGAAGGCTAGGTGAGCGCACTAGTGGTCGGGCGAGTGGCGACCCGAGCGCTATATAATGAATGTTATTCCCCGTCCTCGCAGCGGGCGGGCACAGCGGGCGCGCCGATGGCGCGCCAGAGGCAAGCCCGTCTGGGCCCGTCCGGGCCAGACCGGGCCTAGGGCCAGTTATTATGCCAGATGCCTCTAAATCGCGAATTACTTATCCTAGGGAACATCTTATGAAGCTCCAAGATAAGGGAGACTCACTGTGCTGCCAGTTTGAGAGCCTTGACCAATTATACAGGAGGTGTATGCTGTGTACCAACTCCCTCTCTACTAGGGATACTGGTAGGCAGGCCCAGAGCAATCTTTGCATGGCGCTCCTGAATTGCAGGTCCCTACCGAAGCATGCCATCGAGATTAATCTCATGATCCAGGAAAGTAATCTCGATGTGCTGTTCCTAACTGAAACGTGGCTCTCGTCATCTTCTGAGTTCGATATTGCTGCCGCCCTCCCGGATGGATTTCTTATTCAGTCCCAACATAGACAACAAGGGAAAGGAGGAGGACTTGCTATAGTCTATAAAGACAAATTCACCTGCAGATTCGAAGACTATGAAATATCAGACTCAGAAAGTGTCCGTTTCAGTATTCAAATAACAGCTAATAAATCCCTCTCGGGACTCCTTATCTACCGCCCTCCGGGCTGTACTAGACAGTTCATAGGATCTTTATTAGAAACTACTTTAGCGGCAGCTGCCTCGTCTTCTAATTTTTTGATTTTAGGAGATTTGAATCTGCATTTTGATGATCCTAACGATAAAGCTGCCTCTGATCTCTGTGCGGATCTTAAATCCTTTGAGCTGAAGCTTATAAATACAGAGGCAACACATGTTAAGGGACATCT
The DNA here is from genome assembly GCF_964261635.1 of Lissotriton helveticus. Lineage (NCBI taxonomy): Eukaryota > Metazoa > Chordata > Amphibia > Caudata > Salamandridae > Lissotriton > Lissotriton helveticus. The sequence goes on from NC_136061.1 coordinate 138,429,570, forward strand.
TTTAGACCCTATCTTTTCCAATTGTAATCAGCTTAACTCCAGCCCCCCCCCTTCCTGTTCCATGGTCTGATCATTTTCTAGTTCCATTTTTTTGGAAAACTTGCTTGGAGACACAACAAGCAGCTCCAGCTCGCACTCTAGAAAGGGCTTGGTCCCAAGTTATCTCTAGAAGAGTTGACTCGAGTACTTGAACAAACTGCCCCTAAAAGTGAATCAGATCCATTGGTTGCAGATACTAGTTTTTGTAATTGGCTGAGCAGCGGCCTGGATGTAGTATTGCCTCTTAAAACAGTTACAAAGAAAAGTAGCAACTTTAAATCACCCTGGTACACCTCAGAGCTCAGAGACCTCAGAAAAATCTGCAAAAAATTAGAACGCAGATGGAGGAAAGACTGGGCGGTTAACAATAAAGTGGCTTATCGATCTGCCTTGAGACTCTATAAAACCGCCTTGAAAAAAGCACAGGTGACCTTTTTTGAGAATAAAATTCTTTCGTCATCTAACTCCTCGAGAGAAACCTTTAAGATAGTCAAACAACTACTTAAGGTTCCTTCTCCTGTTAGCACTCTTGATTGCACAGAAGAAAGATGTAACCAACTTGCGGACTTTTTTGATTCCAAGATATTAAGAATCCTTGACAATCTTCCGCAGAAGGCCTCCGCTGCCTATTATAATATAGACCTCGCCCCAAACTCTGGCCCTCAGCTGGACGTCCTCAGTTGTATCACCAGGGAGGATTTTTGTAAAGCCTTATCCTCCATGAAAAGTGGTTCTCCAGCTGATCCTGCGCCCATGTATATCCTTAAGAGGATCGTAGACACGATTGCCCCATTGGCTACAGAGCTTCTTAATGCCTCTTTTTCCTGCGGGGTTGTGCCACCCAGTTGGAAACAGGCCAGGGTCAAAACCCTTTTAAAAAAACCTGGGCTTGATCCCTTGGACCTGGCCAACTTCCGTCCGATTTCTTTGTTACCCGGCCTTGGTAAAATCGCTGAGAAAATGGTTAACAAACAGCTCTCAGGATTCCTTGAAGATAACCAGCTGCTGAGTAACTCGCAAACTGGTTTCCGTCCGGGGCAAGGTACGGACACAGCTCTGATAGTGGTGGCGGAGGAGGCAAGGTGTATCTTAGATTCAGGAGGATCCGCTGTTGTGATCCTCCTGGATCTGAGTGCAGCATTTGATACGGTGGATCATGAAATTCTAATCCACCGTCTCGCCAGACTGGGCGTAACAGGAATGGCCCTGAAATGGTTTACTTCTTTTCTGAGTAACCGTTCCTTCAGAGTTTGGGAAGCTGGTGTACTGTCTAAGTCCACCCCCCTCCAGTGTGGTGTCCCTCAGGGCTCTTCTTTGAGCCCTACTTTATTTAACATTTATATGGCCCCACTGGAGGAGGTAGTGGCCCCCTTTGGGATTAAAACAGTCACTTACACGGACGACACCCAACTAGTCGTCTCGCTAACCCAACAAGAGGGATGCATGGACAATCTTTCTGCTTGCCTTGCCGGAATATTTTCCTGGATGTCGGGTTCGCGGCTCAAACTTAATGGAGCAAAAACGGAGATTATGCTCCTGGGTCATCACTTTACATCTCTCCTAAAAACCGCCTGGCCCCCATGTTTGGGGGAGCCGCCCATACCAAAGGATACAATTAAAAGCTTAGGGGTGTGGTTTGAGCCTGACCTAACTTTTAAGATGCAGGCACAGAAGGTTGCAGGCATCTGCTTTGGCCTGCTGCGCTCAGTGCGGAAAGTCCTCCCTCTCCTGCCCCCACAGTCCAGGATACTGCTGATCCAGAGGTTAATACTATCCAGACTGGATTATAGTAACGCCCTGTTTCTGGCAGCCCCTGAAGCTACCATCAATATCCTTCAGCGGGTGCAGAATGCTGCAGCCAGGTTGCTTGCGGGTGCCTCAGGAAGATCGTCGGCTAGACCATTCTTGAGAGCACTTCACTGGCTGCCAATACGCGAAAGAGTCATCTTCAAATCGCTATGCATCACCCATAAGGCTCTTCAGGACAAAGGACCTCCGGTCCTCAGGAGCCTGATCTGCCCTTACAAATCGTCTCGGGCTCTCCGGTCGGACCTTGGAAATTTTGCCAAGGTTCCCAGAGTTAGGAAGGCACGAACAGGGGGTCGCCGCTTTTCCGTAAATGCTGCAAAAAACTTGGAACTCCCTCCCCAGTCTGATTCGTACTGAACCCTGTTATATTAATTTTCGAAAGGCCCTTACAACATTCCTTTTTCCCAAGGATTCCTAACTTTTGGTACTCTCCACAGTTTGTTTTCTGTTCCTTTTGTTAGCGCTGGGACGCTTTTGGGCAGCCATGCGCTTTATAAATTAAATTTCATTTCATTTCATTTCATTTCATTCATTTCATTTCACTTTCGGCCTCCTCTCTATGCATGGCTGTCTGCAAGCTGACATGCTGGGCAGGTGGCCATGGGGCATGATAGGAGTGTCAAGCAGGGACAGCAGACCCGCATGGAACAGTTTATAGGTGTAGCCAAGGGAAAGGCCCCGGCAGGCTGACCAGGAGGATGGACGGGCGCAGCAAGCAATTTTGAAGTCATCTGTACGTAGATCCTGCCAGCCACTGAAAGTTCAAAGCACTAATTAGAACATAAATTTGACTCCATTTCAATTAAGGTGCACCTGCTGCACACATATTTGCAGAAAGTTGTGGACCGTTCATTAGAGACGAAAGAAAAAGTGAAGAGCCTGACCAAGGCCATGTGTGAATTGCAGACCACAGTTTGGATGTTGTTGGAGAAAACAGAATACCTGGACACTGGGGTGGAGGATGCCAAGGGCCAGGCGATCTCCACTTTCTGGGCTTTCCGGAACGGCAAGAGGGTTACTGACCAAAGGCCTTCTTGGAACCATGGCTTAAAGATGTAATGGGCCTGGTACATTTATCTGCCCTTTTTGTGCTTGAGAGGGCCTTTTGGATGCTGGTCATCCCCACCCTCCCTGGAGGCTCCTCCAACAGCAATCACCACTAAACTTCTCAGTTATAAGGACCACAACGGTGTACTGAAATAGGCTTGCAATCACTGTGATCCTCTGTTGGAACTGGCCCTTCTTGCAGGGTCATCCTCAAACTTGTTGCTTCTTCCTCCCTTATTTTTCCTGACCCGTGGCTGTTGGCAATAGGACTCTGAGCACTTTACCACTGCTGATCAGTGCTAAAGTGCATATGCTCTCTATGTAAAGTGTTATTCTAATTGGATATACATGTTTGGCATATTTGTATCACCATGAAGTCCCTAGTAAAGTCCACTGAGTGTGCCAGGGCTGGTGATGACAAATGCTACTAGTGGGCCTGCAGCACTGATTGTGCCACCCACAGGAGTAGCTCTAAAATGGTGTCTCAGGCCTGCCACTGCAGTGCCTATGGGCAGTTTAGAACTGCCATGTCCTCCTGGTCAGTGTCCACAATGACCAGGCCTAACCCTTCCCTTTTCGTGCACATCAGCCACCCCTATGGAAGGCACAAGGTACCCCCCTGGGCAGGGTGCAGTGTATGTGAAAGGTAGAGCATGTACTGGTGCAGGTAACATGTTCTGGTAGTGAATTACAGCCATTTTCGTTTTTCACTATTGTAAGTCTATCTTGCTCCATAGATTAACATGGGGGATGCTGGCTACAGTGGTTAACAGCATTTCTTCCCATAGGAACAAGATAGGACATACGTATCTAGTATCCCTGAACTCAGAATTTAATAACACATCTTTTAGGAAAGGTTGTTTTTAAATCCTGTGTTTGAGAACAGCACTCTTAGAAAGTTGCTGTTCTCTTGTCTGACCCTTCTGTGTGCCTGGGCCTGTTTGTGTATTGACTGTCTGGTTTGTGAGTGACAGGGGCTGGGGAATTCCCCTGGAGGCTGGATGAGTCAGCACTAGGCTGAATGACTGCATTTGCAACTGGAGTGGTGGGAGGAGTTAGCACCTGGGCTGAATAGGGCTGTGCCTGCCTTCCACAACGCTGGCTCGACCCCCCTGCTGGGCGGCTGAGGACCCTGCCCCTCACTCTGAAAGGAAAGAAGCAGCCAGCAAAACAAAGTACTCAGGAAACACCCAGAACTGGTTCAGACCGGGCTATGGGCCCACATGCACAGAGAGAACAAAGACTTTAGAGGTATAAGTACAGGACCCCTGACAACAGAAAATTAGATCATCCTGGAAATCAAGAAGGAACCTCTGCCAAGGAGAAAGCTGACTCTGAAGAAGGAAGATTGTCCTGCTGTTGCTCTGCTGGACTGACCTGCTGTTGCTTTGCTGCCAAGGAGAGGGGAAGGACTTTGCTGTGTGCTGTGTCCCCTGTCTTGAAGGAATCTCCAAGGGCCTGAGAAGAGCTGGCTCCCTGTTTTGAAGTCCCAGGAACAAAAGGACTTCACCCCCAGGTTCCCTGTACTCTGCTGAGAGAGTTCTGTCCCTCCTAGAGTGCTTGATCCAGTTGTGGGGCCTCTGGAGGTTGGACCTGTGCTGGGAAGCTTGAAACTAAGCTTGAGTGACTTTTGAAACTGAAAAGTGTCGCATCGCTCGCTTGCGGAGCGCATCCCCGACAGTGCGAGAAGTTTCCCGCCGCTACGGAGGTCGAGATCGTCGCAGCGCCTGACGCCGCTGCCAGAGACGTTGCATCCTTCGTTTGCGGGACGCACCAGACCGGTGAGGGAGAATCGAACATCGCTGCGAGTATCGTCGCAGAGCCTGTCGTCGCTGGGTGAGATCGCCGCACCGCTTGCTTGCGGACTGCATCACGTCGCTGCGAGTGTCGTCGCAGAAACCATCGCATCGAGGAGCTGCGAGAGAGAGGATCACCGCTGGACCGCGCATCGTCGCCCCGGAGATCGTCGCAGCCCCTTCGAGATCGTCGCATCGTGCCTTTGCGAGAACAGACTTCCTACGGAACCTACGCACCGGAATCCATACAAGTGGCCTTCCTCCCCATACAGACCGGATTCGTCGCAACACGCCCGCTGCTGCAGCGGGGCTGTCGCAAACGCCTCCCCAGGGTCTCAGGAGCAACGCATCGCTTGTTTTCCACTGCACCAGCTTCTGCTTTTGGAACTTTGTTGCAACTAAAAGGTACTGTGAGTAAACGTGACGCAACTGTGAACTTTTCACGCAACTTAGAGAATTCTATTGCAACCTAAAGAATTTTAACGCAACCTTAAGAACTCTTTTTGAAACCATATTCTTGAACTATGTATGTTGGATTTTTGTCGTTTTGGTCTTGTGTAGTTTAGATTAAAAATACCTTTATTTTTCTAAACTGTTGTGGAGTCAGTTTGTGGTGTTTTCACTGTGTTACTGTGAGTGTTGGTACAAATACTTTACGCATTGCCTCTGGTTAGCCTAGACTGCTCGTGCCAAGCTACCTAGAGGGTGAGCAGTGGTTATCTCAGAGGGTTATCTCCTTGCCCTGACTAGAAGCAAGGGTCCCTATTTGGACAGTGGTACCTACCTCTGCCAACTAGAGACCCCCAGTTCTAACATTGGTGGTCAGGCGGTGGGATTTGAACTTGTATTTGTACTTGACCCACAGTAATTGGTGTACATCACTAGTGAGTGCAGACCACTACGCCAACTCATACCACGGTTACGTTTTTTATTTTTGGTTCTATTTTTGATCCTAACCCTGAAGGAATCCAAGCATCATGTCTCTGAATGGTAAACCAGCAAGTGATGTTGCAGAACTGGAGTTTGATATTGAAATGTTAAGTGATTACAAAGTAGGTCAACTCAGGCAGTTCCGCAGGAACTTTGGATGCCCCATGAAGCGCCGCTCCAAGAAGGAGGAGCTACAGGAGGCCTTAACGGCCTGGTGGGAGACCAAAGAGGCTGGGGCGACAGATGATGCAGAAGTGGATGAGGATGCACAAAGGAATGGTTTCAAGCCACAGGATCTGCCTGTGTCCAGAGCAGCCTCAAGGGCTGGCAGCAACCATTCAGCTGAAAGTTTTTCCCTAGAGGAGTTGGAGGAAAACCAAAGGGCTAGAGATCATAAGTTAGAAATGTTGAGGCTTGAAATGGAGCTGAAGCAAATGGAAAGGTCGGCGGAGGAGAGAAAAAATGCCCGTGCCCTGGAGGAATTTAAATTGACCTTGGCCCATGAAGTAAGAATGAGGAAGCTTGAGTTGGAGCTCATGAGGCGTGAGGCCATGAGGGTCTCAGCTGCAGAAGAAACATGGGTAGCTCAAGAGGTGAGCTTTGCTGAGTTGAAGGTGGAGTCCAGCTCAGATGGTGGCAGCATGATTATGATATCTAGTGTGGAAAGAAAGGTACAAACACCCAGAGATGTGGCGCCTGACTTGAGGGAGGGGGTCGACATACACCGGGGGGTTCAGGTTTATGATGTAGTTCCAGTGGAGTGCAGTGTCCCTGAAGTAGATTGGGGGACTGGTACAGGGGACCATATTCCTAGTGGTGGGAGGCGCACTCTACTGACTCTAGATGAGAGGTACAGGGAGAGGGGTTCCCCCATGGTAGAAACCTTGGTGTGTGTGTGTGAAGACCAGCCAGAAGAGTGTGGGTTGTATGACAGAGACAGTCAGATACTGTCTTGCCAGTCTCAGGAGAGTGGTGTGGGGTACTTGTGTGAGGCACTGGAGGGTGAGGCAAAGGGTAGCTTGGTTAACAACTGTGGGGGGCTGTGTGATTCATTTGTTGGAGAGCATTTTTCAAGTCCCTGTTTTCCAGAGCTATGCCAACACCCGGTGGAGCATGAGTTCTCTGACCCCAGAGAGCTTGCATTGGAGGCAGACCTCTTGGTGGATTCCAAAGGGTCTGAAGAGGCATTGGGGAGTGATCCCAAGAGGAGTGGCTTAGATGTCTTCCAGACCTGTGAGGTGGAAGAGGTTCAGTGTAGCCCAGTTAGGTCCCAGTGTAGTGGGAGGGGTGTAGGGGCTCATGTCCGGTCTCAGTGGAGAAGGAGTGAGTATGGGACGGTGTGTCTCACGGTGCCCGAAACCCAGTCTCAGGGCCTGGAGGGTTCCTTAAGAGAACACCAAGTTGGGGACCTACACTGTACTTTTAGGCCATTTGAGGAGGATCTCCTAGTGTCTGTTGAACGGGGAGTGCCTGTAACCAGGCCTCCATCAGTTCTGGTGTCTGGCAATGCCACTCCATTTGGGAGGGTACCGAAGTCCAGACTGAGGGGTGAGAGGGGGAAGGAGTCCCCAGTGGGAGAACCAGTGGGTCAGGGACCAGTCGGAAGGGCTGAGTCCCCAGTGAGTGACCATGGTAACCTCACTTCTGTCCTGGGGGATCTTCCCGCGCTGTCAGGTGGACAGGGGTCGGGAGATCTGCGCCAGGCAGACTGTCACAGGACACATGAGTTGTGTGTCACCCTCAAGTGGGTACTATGTGAGTCCTCAGAAGTCCTGGCGTGCCAGGCAAATGCACAACCGCAGGTTTTGGTCCCTGGGTTGGGAGACCGGGTTCAGGATTTGCCTGACCTGGAAGGAAGGACATCTGTAACCAGTGTCCTGACCAGTTTGGCTTCCAGGGGTACCTCTCCAGTAGGGAGGGTGCAGCGCTCTGGAAGGGGGTGCAGAGGGAGGGAGTCCTCGCCTCTGACCCCGGTACAACCTGAGGGGTTAAACCCAAGGTTGGGAGACCAGTTGCTGGAGGGTGGTTCTGAACTGGTAGGAAAGTTGTGTTTTTGATTGTCTTGGTGGACAGGGTTGCCCCGGGAAGGAGGGCAGGAGTCTCACCCTGGGGGTGGACTGGGCCACACCGTTGTGTTGGCCAGGTGGGTACTGTCTACCAGTGTGGGCACATCAGTGAGTGAAGTCCTGGTGGGCCAGGCAAGTGTTCCACTGCAGGGGTTAGTCCCTGGGTGGGGAAGCCAGGTTCAGGTGCTGTCTGACCTGGAGGCTTTGGAGCCTAGGTTTGAGGGCCAGGTCTGGGGTGTCCCCCCTGACCTGGAAAACCAGTTGCAGGATAGCACCCCTGAACTGGTGGATGAATGGTGCGGGACACCTGCCACAGGTGCCCTGGCTATTCTAGAAGGGAGTACCGCTCCAGGTGGGAGGGTACAGAGTCCCAAGGAAGAGGAGGACCGGGTGTGGAGAAGCCCACCTCAGCCTCCTGTCCAGCCGCCGGATACTGGTCCGGGACTGGTGGGTCAGTGCCAGAGTGTCAGACCTGACCTGACAAGAGAGGGAGTGGACAAAGGGTGCCAAGCACCTGGGGCTACTGCCCCCCACCCTCTGATGCCACAGAGGTTTGAGCGCCCTGAGAGGCATGAGGCCTGGGTCTCATCCCTGATCACTGTTGGTGGTCACTATGGCTTGCTGTTGGTCTGTTGGGACACACCTGTGAGGAAATTAAAGTTAGGTGCTGCACAGGTGGTGTCCACAGGTGAGGAGAAGGGTTCCACATGGATTGGCATGGTGGACCCTGAGAGTATGGATAGAGTGATCCAACTGGGTTTAGGACGGCGTAGAACAGGACTGCCCTGCTGTGTGGGCCAGTTTCCGTGTTCTATCGCCTTAAGCAGGAAATACCATCGAGGTATCGTTTGGTCTACCCTGGCTTTAGGCTGGAAGGGGGTTGTGTTGGAACTGGCCCTTCTTGCAGGGTCATCCTCAAACTTGTTGCTTCTTCCTCCCTTATTTTTCGTGACCCGTGGCTGTTGGCAATAGGACTCTGAGCACTTTACCACTGCTGATCAGTGCTAAAGTGCATATGCTCTCTATGTAAAGTGTTATTCTGATTGGATGTACATGTTTGGCATATTTGTATCACCATGAAGTCCCTAGTAAAGTGCACTGAGTGTGCCAGGGCTGGTGATGACAAATGCTACTAGTGGGCCTGCAGCACTGATTGTGCCACCCACAGGAATAGCTCTAAAATGGTGTCTCAGGCCTGCCACTGCAGTGCCTATGGGCAGTTTAGAACTGCCATGTCCTCCTGGTCAGTGTCCACACTGACCAGGCCTAACCCTTCCCTTTTCGTGCACATCAGCCACCCCTATGGAAGGCCCAAGGTACCCCCCTGGGCAGGGTGCAGTGTATGTGAAAGGTAGAGCATGTACTGGTGCAGGTAACATGTTCTGGTAGTGAATTACAGCCATTTTCGTTTTTCACTATTGTAAGTCTATCTTGTTCCATAGATTAACATGGGGGATGCTGGCTACAGTGGTTAACAGCATTTCTTCCCATAGGAACAAGATAGGACATAAGTATCTAGTATCCCTGAACTCAGAATTTAATAACACATCTTTTAGGAAAGGTTGTTTTTAAATCCTGTGTTTGAGAACAGCACTTTTAGAAAGTTGCTGTTCTCTTGTCTGACCCTTCTGTGTGCCTGGGCCTGTTTGTGTATTGACTGTCTGGTTTGTGAGTGACAGGGGCTGGGGAATTCCCCTGGAGGCTGGATGAGTCAGCACTAGGCTGAATGACTGCATTTGCAACTGGAGTGGTAGGAGGAGTTAGCACCTGGGCTGAATAGGGCTGTGCCTGCCTTCCACAATGCTGGCTCCACCCCCCTGCTGGGCGGCTGAGGACCCTGCCCCTCACTCTGAAAGGAAAGAAGCAGCCAGCAAAACAAAGTACTCAGGAAACACCCAGAACTGGTTCAGACCGGGCTATGGGCCCACATGCACAGAGAGAACAAAGACTTTAGGGGTATAAGTACAGGACCCCTGACAACAGAAAATTAGATCATCCTGGAAATCAAGAAGGAACCTCTGCCAAGGAGAAAGCTGACTCTGAAGAAGGAAGATTGTCCTGCTGTTGCTCTACTGGACTGACCTGCTGTTGCTTTGCTGCCAAGGAGAGGGGAAGGACTTTGCTGTGTGCTGTGTCCCCTGTCTTGAAGGAATCTCCAAGGGCCTGAGAAGAGCTGGCTCCCTGTTTTGAAGTCCCAGGAACAAAAGGACTTCACCCCCAGCTTCCCTGAACTCTGCTGAGAGAGTTCTGTCCCTCCTAGGGTGCTTGATCCAGTTGTGGGGCCTCTGGAGGTTGGACCTGTGCTGGGAAGCTTGAAACTAAGCTTGAGTGACTTTTGAAACTGAAAAGTGTCGCATCGCTCGCTTGCGGAGCGCATCCCCGACAGTGCGAGAAGTTTCCCGCCGCTGCGGAGGTCGAGATCGTCGCAGCGCCTGACGCCGCTGCCAGAGACGTTGCATCCTTCGTTTGCGGGACGCACCAGACCGGTGAGGGAGAATCGAACATCGCTGCGAGTATCGTCGCAGAGCCTGTCGTCGCTGGGTGAGATCGCCGCACCGCTTGCTTGCGGACCGCATCACGTCGCTGCGAGTGTCGTCGCAGAAACCATCGCATCGAGGAGCTGCGAGATAGAGGATCACCGCTGGACCGCGCATCGTCGCCCCGGAGATCGTCGCAGCCCCCTCGAGATCGTCGCATCGTGCCTTTGCGAGAACAGACTTCCTACGGAACCTACGCACCGGAATCCATACAAGTGGCCTTCCTCCCCATACAGACCGGATTCGTCGCAACACGCCCGCTGCTGCAGCGGGGCTGTCGCAAACGCCTCCCCAGGGTCTCAGGAGCAACGCATCGCTTGTTTTCCACCGCACCAGCTTCTGCTTTTGGAACTTTGTTGCAACTAAAAGGTACTGTGAGTAAACGTGACACAACTGTGAACTTTTCACGCAACTTAAAGAATTCTATCGCAACCTAAAGAATTTTAACGCAACCTTAAGAACTCTTTTTGAAACCATATTCTTGAACTATGTATGTTGGATTTTTGTCGTTTTGGTCTTGTGTAGTTTAGATTAAAAATACCTTTATTTTTCTAAACTGTTGTGGAGTCAGTTTGTGGTGTTTTCACTGTGTTACTGTGAGTGTTGGTACAAATACTTTACGCATTGCCTCTGTTAGCCTAGACTGCTCGTGCCAAGCTACCTAGAGGGTGAGCAGGGGTTATCTCAGAGGGTTATCTCCTTGCCCTGACTAGAAGCAAGGGTCCCTATTTGGACAGTGGTACCTACCTCTGCCAACTAGAGACCCCCAGTTCTAACATCCTCTTTTTGAAGAACACACCATCAGAACTTTTCCTAACTAGCAGGGTGCAAAAACAATGTTGCTCCTGCTTGTCGGTCAAGCAGAAGCTTCGCACTCTGAATGTTAAACATATGCTGCTTTTCCCAGCCAAGTGTTGTATGGGGGTTAGGCCCATTTCTTTACTTGCCCTGAGGAAGTATGAGACTAGATGGACACCCAGGCTGGGTTGACCGGTCATGGGTCTGGGGGGACTGTGCAGTTTATCTCCCAGAGAGAGTAGGAAATGAAGCTGTCCCAGTGGATCGAAAGAATAAGAAAGATGAGGCATTGTGCATTGAAGTGACCGATCTCGTATTACGGTGCAACCAGAATCACCCAATAAATGTTGGATGTGGAGCGCACAGAGCCCCAATCTTGGAGATTCAATTCCTGCGGATTTATGGCAGAGACTTGCCCTTGAAGTGTGACATTGGGCTGCTCACGGACCCAACTGGCAGGCAGGAGGACAGGTATGTGTGGGGTTTGCATAGTGGAGAGGGTCCTACTGCCTCTGGAGTGAACATGTGTTGAGACGGAAAGAGAATGATGGAAGATAATGCAGACTGAGAAGAGCACGGACACACAGAACACACACAGAACACACACACACACACGGACCATACAGGGTCCCATGGTCCACAAGCATATGGTAGAGTTTTCATTAAAATGATAGGATGAGTGGAGGGGCGAGGGTTAGAGGGAGGAGGATGGGTGGGCCTGATTGGGGAGGAGGTCCTGTTCCAGGTGATCTTGCATGTTGGATGTTGTGTCCATGATGTTCATGCTCGTTCATGCTACAAGGAATTCTTTTTAGCTTGTTACCTACTAAACGTGCTTATCTATCTTTAAGTCTCAGAAATGTTTATGAAACACTTACAATCACTGGATGATGTCCATTTGATGTAACTTTAAAAATCATAAATAAAGACGTTAAACAAATGGAACACCTTCCCACAACACAACAGCGCCTCCTCCTCACTATTGGAGTTTTGCAAGAAGCTGAAGACCTGGCACTTCGAATAATGCTGAGGGAACCACATGCCTTCACACCCCAAGAGCCTGGATATCCTCATAGTTCCTTTGAGTACTCTACAAATTGATATAACATAACATATAACATAACAAGGAGGTACTGTGGTTTTTCACAAATGCAGATTAGACGCTTTTGAAATAATGGTAATGGGGCACCCCTCATATGTGGCAAGTTGATTTTCCAGAAAGTTTTACTTTTATTTATTTATTTTATGGGTGATATTCTGGAAAGGTAGAAAGTTTAGCACACAGGTTTGAAAACATATATTTGCTCTAGAGCCTTTGGGCCCTTTGTTCAAGTTACAAAACCTTCAAAAAATGCTGCAGGGTGTGATCTCATCTTAATGGTAATTTTCCAAGTTTACACCATCTGGTAACTGATTTACAGAGTGCAGTATCTAGATGCATCGGGATCCAGGCACCAAGAGGCATTTCATTAGAGAAGCAATATAAATCCTCAGCTTCCCAATCTATTCCATGTCTTCTTCCACATAACATATGCATGCTGTATGCAAAGAGTCACAGGTCTGCTGCCTCTGTTTAATTTGTGTTACCGGTATAATCCTTTCGGTGGATCTTGTAGATAGAGGGATTTCTTTACAAACACCGGACCCATTCTCGGTTTGAGGCTTGCATTTTGGGTGCACATTTCCGAATAGCCCACCAAGATTTGCATTTCACAGCATCAGCACTTGGGTGATGCTCTCATTAGGTCAGCAGCTGCAGCAAAGACGAACTAGCCATTTGCGTTACAAAAGGCATGATTCTGTTGAATGATTATTTTCCATGTATATTCATCACAAATGCTAAACTATATGGGGCCGGTGTGCCCGATGCATCCAGTAACTGGTCCAAAGGAATGCCAATACATAAGATCGATTGCTTTGTTATTGTAAATAACAGGTCACAAAGAGAGGAACGTAATTATATTCAATTAGTCTGGTCGGGAAGTAGGTTTTCATGCTGAAATACATATCTGCAATTCCATTAATATAGTGTTTTCAATGACTGCAAATAAAAAAATGTATTATTACATTATCTCTCTAGGTTGCTTTTTCTAAAAAAATGTTTCTTTTAAGTGGAAATGAAGGGTGAACCATTATTCCATGTGAGCTGCAATTGTCAATAAAATTGTCCTTTTGAAGTAGCTAAGCAGGCCTGCTCTACACTTTTTATTTGTTTTATGTGCAGTTAGTTTGAAAAATTAGAAAAACAAACCAAATGATGTCATCATTCAAAAAAATATTTGTCAAGGAAATATGTAGATGGGATTCCACTTAATTCCTTGGCGAGTTTTGTCCACATTTCCTCCCAAAAGTGATGCAAAAATAAGTCTGGGATGGAGTGATTTTCAAGATTTTATTTTTGGGTGATCGGTCTTTTTTAAAAACCAAAACCATTACACCAAATAACAGTTTTTAAATAATACTACTACATATATACACATAGAATAGTTTGCTTAATCATAAAAAGATAATCAATAAGTTACTTTTATGCATCTAATATTTAAAATTTCGTTTTTTAAACAAAGTTTAAAAAGAAAAAAATCAAGCCTTTCTAGCATCGTTATTATAAAAAAAAAAAAGGAAAACAGCACTTTGACTCTTCTTAATTTTCTGGTTGGCTCTAAATGAGCGTATATTCAAATTGTTCAGTAGTGATTTTTTTTTTTTTAAGTTCAAGTTTATTGAAACCAAGCACAACAAAAAATATAAGAAAACAATGCAGTAAAACAGAATGAGATGATAATAAACCAGGTAACAGTGAAATGAAAGGCTCAAACAAATGGAATCAATAAACACTTATAGCTAAATCTTAAAGGGAAAAGGAGAGAGGGGAAAAATAAAACAAGGGATCTTGTAAAAAGGCATAATAAGAGTTATAATAAAAGTAAAACATCGTATGCAATAAAAGAGTAACAAAAAAAAGAAAATGGTAAAATAGAAAATACATCTCAATAACCACATATGGAAAAAGTGAAGTAAATAGACAACAAAAAGATACTCATGGAGGCTTTCGAACATCATCCGAGGGATTGGCGTGGGCAGCAATTGTGGTGGAAGTTGGAGAGGAAAGTGTGGAAAGGTAGGTAGTAAGTGGAATCCATAATAGGTCTCTTTTTATAGCAAGGGAAACAGGGGTGACGTAATTAGTATCAATTCTATGAAAACAGATTCCGTTCCACCAAGCAGAGTAAGTGACCTTTGTAAGGTCCTTCCAGTTGGAGGTGATCAAATGAAAGGCGACTGCAAGAAACAGGTCAAGAAGTTTAAAATGAGAAGGGGAGTGAGGTAAGTCTGGGGATAGGGAACCCAGGAGGTCATTAGCAGGGGAAAAGGGAAGAGACATATTAAAAATAATATTAATACGGGACCAGACTAAGCCCCAAAAAGTAACAATAGAGGGGCAATAAAATAACATGTGGGAGAGGTCTGCACTGGAACATGGACAGGACCAACATTTGGGAGAGAGGTCAGGGGAGAACGAGGCCATTTTGATGGGGTAAACAACAAACGTTGATAAAGGAAATAAAGAGTTTGGGTAGTATTGGCAGCTCTTGACGTTTTATGGATTTTTAACCATACTTTGTACCACAAGGGGATAGGCCAGGATATTGACAGATCACGTTCCCAAGCCAACTCAGTTTTCGATTTGAGACGATCAGAGGAGGAAATAAGACATCGGTAAATACGAGAGGCCGGAGGAGAAGTATGGAGGAGAGGAAAAAGAGTAGAACAGGACGGAGGTAAATCAGAAGATGTGGGAAGAGATTGCAAATATTGAAGAAGAGAAGGAATGAGAAGATCGTATTGTTTCCGAAAAGAAGTGGGGAGAAGAAATTGAGTTTGAAGATCCTGAAAGGGGAGAGGAACTTTATCGGAGAGAAGCTGAGAAATCCCAAATAAACCTTTGGATTTCCATGATTTCCAGAAGAAGGAACGATTGTTGATGCGAAGAGCTTCATTATGCCCGATAGGTTGTTAAGATAAAGACAAGAGAGAAGGATAGGAAGAGGGTAGAAGTGGAGATAAAAGATTATACGAGTGAGCAATAACAGGGGAACGTAAAAAAGAGGTATTAGCAGAAAAAGTGAGAGCTTCAGGAAAGTCAAAAGGCGAAATAAGGGATTTTTCCAAGGACAACCAGACAGGAGGGTAAGTGGGAGCATCCGAAGAAAGCCAACGAGAGGTCTGTCTAAGGATAAAAGAAGAGTGATAGGACCGAAAGTCAGGAAACTTAAGACCACCAATCGACTTATCCTTTTTTAAAGAGGACAAAACGATGCGTGGAGGTTTATTTTTCCAGAGAAATTTCTGTAGGAGAGAATCTAAGCGCTTGAAATAATAAATAGGTATGCAAATTGGCATCATAGAGAGTGAGTAAAGAATGACAGGAGCAAGCATCATTTTAATCGAGTCTAATCGTCCCCACCATGAAAGAAAAAGAGGATGCCATCTAGTGATAGAATCAGTGAGTTTTTTAGTGATATAGTCAAAATTAGCCTTCAAGGTGTCGGGAACAGTAGGGGAAAACCATAAACCTAAATACTTAATTTTGAGAGGTTGCCAAGAAAAAACAGTTTGATATAAAAAGTGAGGAAGACAAAGGACATTGAGAGGTAAAACTTCGCATTTATCTCGATTTAGGCGATATCCAGAAACCAAAAAGAAGGCGTCCACTTGACAAAGAAAAGCAGGTAAAGAGGACTCCGGATTAGAGCAGTATAAAAGGATATCGTCTGCATAGACAGACAATTTAATTTGATTGGGACCTGGGTTATAGCTAGCTATTTGGGCATCCTGGCGCAACTTTGTCAGGAATGGTTCCAGGGCTACAATAAACAAAAGAGGGGACAGGGGGCAACCTTGCCGGACACCTCTAGAGAGGGAAAAATAATCAGAGATTTTCCCGTTAGCGAAAATGGAAGCTCTAGGGTCTGAGTATAAAAGGGAGATAAGAGAAATTAATTTAGGGGGGAAGCCAATCCAAGTGAGGGCACGGAACATGAAATCCCAGCCGATCCTGTCAAAGGCTTTTTCGGCGTCTAAAGTAATGGCTGCAAGCGGATATTGTAACGAAGAGGCTTTACTTAGTACTTTAAAGAAAACTCTAGAATTGTCTGAAGCTAAACGACCCTTGACAAAGCCGGATTGTTCAGGACCAATGAGTTCAGGGAGGATGGGATCAATACGTAAGGCAAGCAATTTGGCAAAAATCTTGTAGTCCGTATTTACAAGGGAAATGGGGCGATAATTCTTACAAAAAGAGGGATCTTTGTTATCCTTAGGGATAAGGCAAATCATGGCGTCTTGAAAAGTACCAAGAGAAGAGTCATTCGTAAGAAAAGAATGGAATAGGAGGAGCATGTGCGGAAGAAGAAGTTTGGAAAAGTGGGAATAGAATTTGTTAGAAGCGGCTGTCTCTAGTTGGCAGAGGTATACACTTCTGACAAATAGGGACACACCTTTTCTAGTCAGGGCAAGGGGATCACACACTTAGATAACCCCTGCTCACCCCCAGACAGGCTTATCTCAGAGGCAGTGCGTTAAGCATTTATGACCACATACAGTAATAAAGTGAATACACTACAAATGGACACGACACAGTAGTATTATAAAAATAAGAATGTTTATATAAGACTTAGCACAAGACCAAATAACGACAAAAATATACCACAATCTTAATAAATACTCTTGGAAGGAAAAATAATAGTTCAAGCACGGTTTCTTCTTAGCACAAAGTCTTTAGTAACAAAAGCAACTCTTCTTCTTTCGAAAACACAGTTCTTGGCAACAATGTAACCCACACGGGAGTCACACGACGTCGAGGCAAAGGTAATCCAAAGGTTCGGCGTCGACCGCGAGGAGCGCTACATCGAGCCCGGAGTCGCACAGACCCCAACAACACAGTACCTTGGAAAAGTGAAGCACTCGATGATCAGCGGCGTCGAGATGTCCGGCGTCGCGTCTTTTGCGTCGATCGGGCCTCGGAGTCGGGGCGATCTGCAGCGGCGGCGACCGAAGTCAGGAGGGAGCAGCGCTCACGGGATGAAGCAGGATACGGCGTCATCGATGTCGATGTTGCAAGAGTGAGCAGCGCTCACGGCGTCGAGAGGGCTCGGGGTCGATGCGATCAGCGGCGGCGTCGACACAGGGTCACTTGGAGCTGGAGCCGAACTCGCTACTCACTGGCGTCGCTACTGGCGTCGATCGGGCCCGGCGGCCGGCGTCGAAGGTGCGGGACACTGGAGCTGTTACTCACGATGTCGAGCTGGATTCGGCGATGTCCGTCGGCGTCGAGATTGCTGGATTCTTCAGAGGTGCTGGATTTCAGGTTCCAGCAACAAGCACTTTTAGCAAATAAATGAAGTCCTTTGACCCTGTGACTTCAACAGGAGGCTGGCACTTCTTCCAGCCCTTGGAGATTTTCTTAGCAAGTTTGAGAGTACACACTCAGTTCCTCTCTCCTGGTTCCTTGGCAAACATAAAGAAGCAACTGCAGGATTCCCCAACAAACAGCACTCTGGCAGAAGGGGTAGACAGTCCTTGGATCAGCAGGCTTCTTGTCCTTGGTTCAGGTTTCCTTGTCAGAAGTGATCTAAATTCTTGGTTCAGGGGTCCTTCTCTTATACCCCTTTTTGGCTTTGATCCCTTTGTCCATGCAGGGGAAATTCCCCCCATCTTGGGTTTGTTGTGGGTGTTGCCAGGCCTAGGCACCTGGCCTATTCACTGTGCAGGGCAGAGTCCTCAGCCGCCCAGCAGGAGCGGAGCCAGCATTGTCACTGGCAGGGGCAGGGCCATCAGTTGCCCGGCAGGAGGTGGGGCCAGAAAAGTCCCTGGCAGGCACAGAGTCATCAGTCGCCTGGCAGGGGGGCAGAGCCAGCATTGTATCAGGCAGGGCAGGCTATCAGGAGCTACTCTTCCCCTACTCTCAATGCAAATGCCCCACTCATCCCACACTGACTCATTCAGACCTCTGGAGCCACCCAGCTCCTGTCACACGCACACCAGAACCAGCAGAGACCGGTAGACAGTTAGACAAGAAAATAGCTACTTTCTAAAAGTGCTATTTTCAAACACAGAGTCCAAAAACCATCCACACAAACGGATGCGTTATTAAACCCTGAGTTCAGGGATACCAAACTCGACATTGCACCATGCTCCCCGAGCCCGCTAGGATTATAGCATTAATAATCCTGGCAGCCCATTCTAACTGATGGAGAGCAGGTTACCTTACAATAGTGAAAAACGAATATGGCTGTAATTCACTATTAGGACATGCCAACCTTGTCAGGCTTGTCCTACCTTATGCTTACAATGCACCCTGCCCTTGGGCCTACCATAGGGGTGACTAATATGAAGTTAAGGGAAGGTTTAGGGATTGGCAAGTAGGTGTACTTGAGCAGTCCTCGTGACAGTCAGACTGCACGTGGTCTAGCAATGGTAGACCTTCAGACATACTTTTACTAGGCCGCTCTTGTGGGTGGCACAACATGTGCTGCAGGCCCACTAGCAGCATTTGTATTTACAAGCCCTGGCACTCCTGGTGCACTCTACTAGGGACTGACAGTAAACCAAATAAGCCAAACATAGAAGTCAATCAATACAGCAATTTCACATAGGGAGCACTTGCACTGTGGCACTGATCAGCAGTGGCACAGTGCCCAAAGCAATATACCAGCAAAAACATTGTAAACAGAGGAGGCAAACAGAAAAAAATGGAGGAGAGACTCATGCCAATGATGTCAGGTCTAACACGTGTCCCCTCCAGCTGAAATGTGGGGAGAACTACCCTTACCCTAGGGAGTCCTCATCACTAAGGCGGAAAAATCTGGACAGACCATCAGCATTGGCGTGATCTGTGCCATGGCGGTGTTCCACCGTGAAGTCCATCCCCTGTAGGGAAATGGACCACCTCAACAGTTTTGGATTCTCACCCCTCATCTGCATCAACCATCTGAGGGGCCTGTGGTCTGTCTGAACCCGGAAGTGAGTCCCAAACAGGTAGGGTCTTAGCTTCTTCAGCGCCCAGACCACAGCAAATGCTTCTCTCTCTATCGCACTCCATCTCTGTTCCCTGGGAAGTAACCTCCTACTGATGAAGGCTACAGGTAAGTCTCGGCCCTCTTCATTCACCTGAGCTAGAACAGCCCCCACGCCATGCTCTGAAGCGTCCGTCTGGACAACAAATTCTTTAGAAAAGTCGGTTGCCTGGAGTATGGGTGCTGTGCACATTGCAGTTTTCAGGGTGTCAAAGGCCGTCTGACAGGCGTCAGTCCAGATCACAAGTCTTGGCTGCTTCCTGGAAGTCAGCGAAGTCAAGGGGTGCACAATGTTACCATAATCCTTGACGAACCTCCTGTAATAACCCGTGAGACCCAAGAAGGCTCTCACCTGAGTCTGGGTTTTGGGCGGTGCCCATGCCAGGATGGTATCAATCTTGGGTTGCAGGGGGGCCACCTTGCCGCTCCCTACTTGGTGCCCCAAGTACACCACTGAACCCTGCCCAATCTGGCACTTACTGGCTTTGATTGTGAGGCCTGCTCTGCGCAGGGCCAACAACACTTCCTGGAGGTGGCGCAAGTGTTCCTCCCAGCTCGCGCTGAACCCTGCGATGTCGTCCAGGTAGGCGGCACTGAAATCCTCCAGTCCAGCCAAGACCTGGTTGACCAACCTCTGGAAGGTGGCAGGGGCATTCTTCATCCCAAAGGGCATAACCCGGAACTGGTAGTGCCCATCTGGTGTGGAGAATGCTGACCTCTCTTTTGCCCCATCAGTCAAGGCGATCTGCCAGTACCCAGACGTTAGATCAAACGTGCTAAGGTACCGGGCAGCCCCCAACCAATCTATGAGCTCATCAGCTCTGGGGATGGGGTGCGCGTCAGTCTTGGTGACTGAATTCAGTCCTCGGTAATCCACACAGAACCGAAGTTTCGGTGAAGCACCAGGCGCTGCAGCCTTTGGGACCAAGACCACTGGGCTGGCCCAAGGACTGCTAGAGGACTCAACCACCCCTAAGGCAAACATTTTGGAGACCTCCTCCTTGATGTATGTTCTGACCTTGTCAGTCACTCTGTAAGCCTTGTGCTTCACAGGAGTGCTGTCCCCGGTGTCCACATCATGGACACACCACTGAGTGACACCAGGAATCAAGGAAAACAGATCAGGGAATTGTCCCAACAATTGGCGACAATCCTGCTGCTGTTCAGGGGTCAGTGTGTCAGAGAGGACAACACCATCCACTGACCCATCTTGCTCTTTTGCATACAGGAGGTCAGGAAGAGGCTCACTCTCCTCCTCCATTCCAGCATCTGTAGCTAGGAGCATGCCCACTTTGGACCTTTCTAAGTGGGGCTTCAAACGGTTGACATGCAGGACCCGCAAGGGGTTCCTGGGAGACTTTAAGTCCACCATGTAGGTGACATTGTTCTTTTTCTCCACAACCTCAAATGGTCCAGTCCATCTGTCCTTGAGCGCACAAGGTTCCACAGGGGACATGACCCAAACTTTCTGTCCAGGCTGAAGCTCCACCAGAGTGGCATTCCGGTCGTACCACCGCTTCATCTCTTCCTGGCTGGACTCCAGATTTGCCTGAGCAAGATCTCTGAAGCGCCTAGTCTGGTTCCTAAAGGCCAGCATGTAACTGTATACATCCTGGGGAGGTTTCCTGGGAGATTGCTCCCAGCCTTCTTTGACCAGACTCAAAGGTCCTCTTACCGGGTGTCCAAACAAAAGCTCAAAGGGGCTGAACCCTAGAGACTTCTGTGGCACCTCACGGTAAGCAAACAACAGGCATGGCAAGAGGACGTCCCATTTACGCCTCATTGGTTCTTCAAGACCCATAATCATGCCTTTAAGGGTACGGTTGAATCTCTCAACCAACCCATTACCTTGAGGGTGGTAAGGAGTGGTGAACTTGTAGGTTACCCCACACTCCTTCCACAGAGACTTCATATAGTTGGAAATGAAGTTGGTGCCCCGGTCTGACACCACCTCTCTGGGGAACCCCATTCGGGAAAAAACACCCATCAGTGCCCGTCCCACCACGGGGGCCGTCACTGTTGTGAGAGGGATGGCTTCCGGGTACCGTGTGGCATGGTCCACCAAGACCAGGATGAACCTGTTGCCCAGGGCTGTCTTGGGGTCCAGGGGCCCAACAATGTCAATCCCCACCCGGTCAAAGGGGGTACTGACCACGGGAAAAGGTTGGAGGGGAGCCTTCTGCTTCCGCCCGCTTTTCCCACTTGCTGGCAAGTTTGACAGGTCTTGCAATGGATATCTGTATCCCTTCTCATCTGAGGCCAATAAAAATGGGTGACAAGCCTGTCATAGGTCTTGTCCTGCCCCAGATGTCCAGCTAACGGAACGTCATGAGCCAAACCCAGTAGGAAGGCTCTGAAGCGCTGGGGTACCACCAGCACACGGGCTGACCCAGGCTCAGCAGCCTTAGGCTCGCTATACAGGAGATAGTTCTCCCAGTAGACCAAATGTGACCCTGACTGATCACCTGTTGTCTGGGCTGAGGCCTGCTGCCTCATACCCACAAGAGAGGGGCACACTTTTTGTTCTGCACAAAATTCTTCCCTGGAGGGACCACCATCCTGCTGCCAGTGGGTCAGCTCGGGCAGGTCTCCCAGTTCAGCAACTTGTTCACCTGTGGGTTCCAGGGCATACCCCTCAAGGTCTACCCCCTCCTGGACCACAGGAACTATGGGGGACGGTTTCCCGCGCCCCCTGCCTCTTCTCTTCACAGCTGGGTCCTGGGCCATACTTTCAGGCTCCAGAACCCCATCAACACCCTTACTTGCTGTCATGGATCGAGTGGTTGCACACACCCACTCTGGCACACCCAACATTTTCAAATGTGTCTCCCTCTCCACCTTAGCCCAAGGGGAGTCTTCCAAATCATTGCCCAGGAGACAATCAACAGGCATGGCGGGCCTTACAGCAACTTGAAGAGTACCTGAAACTCCCCCCCATTCAAAGGGAACCTGAGCTACCTTACACTCTCTCTGGGAGTTGTCAGCAGCTATCACAGGGTAGAATGCGTGGGGAACAACCTGCTCTCCGGACACCAAGTGACACTTGACAGCTGTCACACTCGCTCCGGTGTCTCCGAGAGCTTCCACTCTATGGCCATTAATGGTCACCCACTGCCTATATTTCTTAGTGTTACTAGGCAGGGGGGTGGAGGGACCACTTCCATGTCTCCTAAAGAGACCAGGGACATCTCTGAGGGACCCTCCCCACCATGGGCAACCATCTCCTCCCCTCCCAGGGCTACACTCGCCAACTGACGGGGTGGTGCACTGGGTGGTGCACTAGAGTTCTTCAAGGAACACTGAGGATCATAAAAACGGTGTCCCACCTGCTTACAAGCGAAGCAGGTCATTGGGCCCCTATGACCAGGTTTACCTGGCGGGGCCTCTGATTTCTTCACAGGGGGAGGCTGGGAACCCTTCCCTTGGTTCCCTTGGGGATTACTTTGGGGCCCTTTCTGGAACTCCCTCTGTTTACCCTTGTCCCCCCCACTCTTCTGCTGGGGACCCTGCCCACCTTTGGCTGAGTCTCCCACTGGACCCTTGTGGACCCTGGTACTGACCCAGCGGTCCGCCTCCTCAGCAAGTTTTCTAGGGTTAGATATCTTGCTATCAATAAGGTGCTGGCGCAGCTCTGGAAAACAGTTATTAGACAAGTGCTCCCAAGCAAACAAATCATAAAGAGCATCATAACTTTCCACTTTGCTGCCCTTTTCCCAACCATCCATGGCTCTGCAAAAATATGACACATATTCCACCCACGTAGTACCAGGCAACGTCTTACATTCTCTAAAGGCCTGTCTGTACTTTTCTGGGGTTAGGCCATACCTTAACATTAAAGCATCTTTCATATGAGTATAAGACATCCTATCCTCAACAGGCATGTCTAACAGGGTATCTCTTCCCTCATTCACAAAGCGACCCCACAACCCCGCTCCCCAATCCTTCTCAGGGACCCGGTGGGCCAACAATGCTAACTCATATGCTTTAAACCATTGACCAATATCCTCATTCTTCTGAAAATCTTTGATCACATCTTTGGGAAAATAAAACCTACTTTCTGCAGGCACAGATGGGATGCTGCCACCAGAGGGATTCAATTCTAACTCTTTAGCTTTGAGCTCCAACTCCCTCAACCTGGTATCACGCTCCAAAGCTAACTTTTCTCTTTCAAACTCCAACCTTTTGATCTCCAGATCAGCTTCTCTCCTGCCTCTTGCATTCTCTATCTCCAACTGCCCATTTATCTTAAGTTTTGCCATTTCCATGTTGTATGCTCGCTCCTTCGCCCTTTCTTCTCTTTCTTCAGGAGAAAGACCTTTGGAGGAAACACTGCTGCCAGGAGGGGATATGGGCCCATTCACTGGCACCTCCTCCTCCCCTTCCCCTGTTGGTACCACCACCGGATCAGAGGGATCTCTGGCCTCTAACCAGGCCTGCAATGCTTTGAGATAATCTGGTCTCCTTGAAATGCCTGTGGTAGGAACTTTCAACTGCTTGCAAAAGGCTTTCAGCTTCTTTAACGGATAGTCGTTCATCTTACTCCTATCAAATTCCTCCACAACAACAACAGGGGCAGTGACTCCAGCATCACTCATGGTCAAAACTGGCAGTTTTCATAAATCAAGCTCCAGGAAAGCGGAGAACAAAAATAGGATATCCAACCAAAACAGATTGTGGCTGCGCTATGGTCTGCTTTCACTATGTAGCGCACACTAATCACTGCACATGGGTCATAAATGCAAAGTTCAAATCCCACCGCTGACCCACCAATGTTAGAAGCGGCTGTCTCTAGTTGGCAGATGTATACACTTCTGACAAATAGGGACACGCCTTTTCTAGTCAGGGCAAGGGGATCACACACTTAGATAAACCCTGCTCACCCCCTTGGTAGCTTGGCAAAGCAGACAGGCTTATCTCAGAGGCAGTGCGTTAAGCATTTATGACCACATACAGTAATAAAGTGAATACACTACAAATGGACACGACACAGTAGTATTATAAAAATAAGAATGTTTATATAAGGCTTAGCACAAGACCAAATAACGACAAAAATATACCACAATCTTAATAAATACTCTTGGAAGGAAAACTAATAGTTCAAGCACGGTTTCTTCTTAGCACAAAGTCTTTAGTAACAAAAGCAACTCTTCTTCTTTCAAAAACACAGTTCTTGGCAACAATGTAACCCACACGGGAGTCACACGACGTCGAGGCAAAGTTAATCCAAAGGTTCGGCGTCGACCGCGAGGAGCGCTACGTCGAGCCCGGAGTCGCACAGACCCCAACAACACAGTACCTTGGAAAAGTGAAGCACTCGATGATCAGCGGCGTCGAGATGTCCGGCGTCGCGTCTTTGGCGTCGATCGGGCCTCGGAGTCGGGGCGATCTGCAGCGGTGTCGACCGAAGTCAGACGGGATGAAGCAGGATACGGCGTCGTCGATGTTGCAAGAGTGAGCAGCGCTCACGGCGTCGAGAGGGCTCGGGGTCGATGCGATCAGCGGCGGTGTCGACACAGGGTCACTTGGAGCTGGAGCCGAACTCGCTACTCACTGGCGTCGCTACTGGCGTCGATCGGGCCCGGCGGCCGGCGTCGAAGGTGCGGGACACTGGAGCCGTTACTCACGATGTCGAGCTGGATTCGGCGACGTCCGTCGGCGTCGAGATTGCTGGATTCTTCAGAGGTGCTGGATTTCAGGTTCCAGCAACAAGCACTTTTAGCAAATAAATGAAGTCCTTTGACCCTGCGACTTCAACAGGAGGCTGGCACTTCTTCCAGCCCTTGGAGATTTTCTTAGCAAGTTTGAGAGTACACACTCAGTTCCTCTCTCCTGGTTCCTTGGCAAAAATAAAGAAGCAACTGCAGGATTCCCCCAACAAACAGCACTCTGGCAGAAGGGGTAGACAGTCCTTGGATCAGCAGGTTTCTTGTCCTTGGTTCAGGTTTCCTTGTCAGAAGTGATCTAAATTCTTTGTTCAGGGGTCCTTCTCTTATACCCCTTTTTGGCTTTGATCCCTTTGTCCATGCAGGGGAATTTCCCCCCATCTTGGGTTTGTTGTGGGTGTTGCCAGGCCTAGGCACCTTGCCTATTCACTGTGCAGGGCAGAGTCCTCAGCCGCCCAGCAGGAGCGGAGCCAGCATTGTCACTGGCAGGGGCAGGGCCATCAGTTGCCCGGCAGGAGGTGGGGCCAGGAAAGTCCCTGGCAGGCACAGAGTCATCAGTCGCCTGGCAGGGGGGCGGAGCCAGCATTGTATCAGGCAGGGCAGGCTATCAGGAGCTACTCTTCCCCTACTCTCAATGCAAATGCCCCACTCATCCCACACTGACTCATTCAGACCTCTGGAGCCACCCAGCTCCTGTCACACGCACACCAGAACCAGCAGAGACCGGTAGACAGTTAGACAAGAAAATAGCTACTTTCTAAAAGTGCTATTTTCAAACACAGAGTCCAAAAACCATCCACACAAACGGATGCATTATTAAACCCTGAGTTCAGGGATACCAAACTCGACATTGCAGCATGCTCCCCGAGCCCGCTAGGATTATAGGATTAATAATCCTGGCAGCCCATTCTAACTGATGGAGAGCAGGTTACCTTACAATAGTGAAAAACGAATATGGCTGTAATTCACTATTAGGACATGCCAACCTTGTCAGGCTTGTCCTACCTTATGCTTACAATGCACCCTGCCCTTGGGCCTACCATAGGGGTGACTAATATGAAGTTAAGGGAAGGTTTAGGGATTGGCAAGTAGGTGTACTTGTGCAGTCCTCGTGACAGTCAGACTGCACGTGGTCTAGCAATGGTAGACCTTCAGACATACTTTTACTAGGCCGCTCTTGTGGGTGGCACAACATGTGCTGCAGGCCCACTAGCAGCATTTGTATTTACAAGCCCTGGCACTCCTGGTGCACTCTACTAGGGACTGACAGTAAACCAAATAAGCCAAACATGGAAGTCAATCAATACAGCAATTTCACATAGGGAGCACTTGCACTGTGGCACTGATCAGCAGTGGCACAGTGCCCAAAGCAATATACCAGCAAAAACATCGTAAACAGAGGAGGCAAACAGAAAAAAATGGAGGAGAGACTCATGCCAATGATGTCAGGTCTAACAGAATTCAATAGAAAAACCATCGGGGCAGGGCGCGTTGCCACGTTGTAAAACGGAGACAGCAAGGGAAAGCTCCGTCAGAGTGATATCGGTTTCAAGAGGAGCAAAATCAATGTGGGAAGAAGGAGGAGAGGCAAGAGAATGAAAGTAGGAGGATAAGTCAGAGGGAAGGGGTTGAGATTCAGGTGTATAAAGAGGTTTATAGAAAGTGACGAATTCCTGTAAAATAGCTTCATCTTTAAAATGGGAAGTACCATGAGAGTCTGTGATGGAAGCAATGCGGGTGCGTTCCTGACGAGTTTTCAGATAAGAGGCTAGCAACTTCCCCATTTTATTTTGGCCACCGTAATAGCGAGTACTACTTTTCAAAAGATATGAAGCCGCAGCTTCAGTGGACATTTTATTGAAAGCAATTTTGGCAGTGATAAGTTCGTTTAAAGAAGGATCTGTAGGTGAGCGGTAATAGGAATATTCTAATTGTTTGATTTTAGAAAGGAGTTGGGAAGATTGCACCTCAAAGTTCTTCTTTTTATGAGAGACATAGTTCATTATAAATCCTCTAGCGGTTGTTTAAAGGAATCCCAAATGATAGATGGTGAGGAGTCCGAAGTAGTATTAGTAGTGAAAAAATCTTCAATAAAGGAACTGAATTGGCCTGAAAACGTAGGATCCGCAAGGAGAGAGTTATTAAAACGCCATCTGCCTGAGGAGGGGGAGAAGGAGATGAGGTCAAGGAGAACACTGACAGGGGCATGATCAGAGATAAGGATAGAACCTATGTCTGAGGAAAGGGTACATTGGGTAAGGGATTTACTACGAAAAAGATAATCAATGCGAGATTGAGATTTGTGGGGAGGGGAGAAGAAACTAAATTCTTGGAGGTCAGGGTGGCATAATCTCCAAACGTCAGTAAGAGATTTGCGCCGAATAGCAGTGGTGAATTGATTATGTATTCTAGATTGGACAGATTTAACGGGAGAATTTCTATCAAGGATAGGGTCGAGGACTTGATTGCAATCGCCACCAAAAATAATATATTCTTCATCGAGTGAAACCAATTTGTCAGAGATAAATGGCCAAAAGGTATTATCCACTGAAACAGGAGCATAAATATTAAAAATAACCAGGGGTATGTTGTCGATTAGCAATTTGATAAGCACCCAACGACCGTTAGAATCAAAATCCTGATGAATAACAGAAACAGTAAACTTTTTGTGAACTAAGATAACAACCCCATTCTTCTTACCCAAGGCTGGAGATGAAAAAACATGGCCGACCCAAAGTCGTTTTAGTTTAGAGGATTCAATGTCCGAAAGATGGGTCTCTTTCAACATGGCAATGTCTGTTTTCAATCGAGCCAAATGGGATAAAACACGTTGTCTTTTAATGGGATTATTTAATCCTTTAACATTCCATGAGGTAACTTTGAATGTAACAAATTAAAAATAATCATGTGAATACAAACAGCATACAATGCAATACATAACTGTAAAATTATGATCCGATGGAAAGAGGAAAAGATAGAATTGAAAATGGAGAAAAAAGAAGGAGGAAAGTAGAAAAGAGGAAAAACAGATGCAGAGAAGATGATACGAAAGGAAGAAGAAGAAGAACCATGTATTGGAGAGGAGAGGAGAAATAAGAAAGGGGGAGATAAGCAGATGAAAAAAGAGAAGGGAAAAGAGAAAAGGAGAAAAAACTGGAGAGGACAAAACGGGAACAATATATATGAACAACCATAGAAAAACAGGAATCAAAAACATACCTACAGAGGGAGGATTCAAGGAAAGATGGGGAGGGATGGGACCAGACGGGGGGAACAGCGGAACCGGGAGCTAGCAAAACGGAGGCATCACTTCAGAAGAAGGGGAAAACTGTGGGAAGAAAAACAACAACATGAAAAGAGGCAATGGGGAAAAAACGGAAGCAGAGGCACAAAAGGATATGTCAGGCAGTGCACCAACAAGAGAAACAACAATGAAACGGGGGGAACACATAATCAGCCTTTAGGTGAGGACGAAGAATCCATAGCGTCCGAATGGTGAGCGTTGATGATACTCTGAAGGCAGAGGGGATCCTCGTAGGTCGTCGTCCGATTGTTATAAGTAACCCTGAAGAGGCAAGGATGGAAGAGTCCGTAACGAGCGCCCATAGCTCGAAGCGCAGGTCTCATATTAAGGAAGGCTTTCCTTCTGTGTGCAGTGGCCTTGGCGTAATCCTGGGCAAAAAATAAGGTGGATCCAGACCAAGTGACCCGCTGGGATGACTTAGCTGCAGAGAGGACTTTCAACAAGTCCGTATATTCAAAAAAATAAAGGATCACCCCTCTTGGTTTCTGTGAGGGGGAGGCAGTAGAGGAAGGACGGCCCAATCTGTGCGCTCTTTGAATGTTCAGAGTGGTGCCCTCTGGCATATGGGGGACCTTAGGGATGAAAGAATTAAAGAAAGTAAGGGGGTCTGACCCCTCCTGTCCTTCCTCAAGGCCGTAAATACGGAGGTTGTTGCGCCTATTACGGTTTTCAAGTTCCTCGACCTGTCTCTGTAGCGTGAGAACTTGGGATTGAAGAGGAGAAAGCATAGCACAGATATCCGTAAGGGAAGAAATAGAGTGCTCCACCGCAGTGACTCTGTTGTCGATTTGCGACCAGTTGTCGGTGAGAACTTGGAGTTTTGCATTCGTTTCCTCCATAAAGGGTCGTAGTGCTCTAATCTCTTCCAATAAAATCTCCATAGATAAAGAGGAGGCAGGTTTAGGGGGAGAAGGAGGACTGTGCTTGAGGCATTTAGTGAGAGATTTCCCTGATGCCGTTGCAGCAGAATCTGAGGAGGAGATATCGAGTCTTGAATACGGGAGAATTCGGTAAATATCTTCGAATTCTTGATGAAGATATGCCTTGGAGAAGCTTTCAAAGAGAGAGTGCCCTTTAATCTGCCCATAAGAAAAATTGGCAAAAGCGCGGCTCAAAATGACGTATGAATTGTGAGAAGCAAAACATCACAAAATGGCCGCCAGGTTCAAAGTCAGTCAGAAAAAAGGGGAAACAAAGAGAAAATTGGAGGCATGAGGAAAGGCGAAAGCGCAACTAAAAGGAAGAGTTGAGCCAGGAAGAACGTTATCATCGGTGAAAAAGAAGCCACAGTCTTTCCGAGGAAACATAACAGATTGGCATCTCAGCACGCCAGGAAAACAAAATGGCGGTCGCAAGGCAGCAGCGAGAGAAGAAACTCACATCGTCAAGAAAGCTGTGAAATCTCTGCCGAGAGGAACCGCAAATGTCCAAGAAGGAGGAGCAGATGGTCCGACGCCCTCACAGCCAAAAAATAGCGCTGAGGGCGCCAAGCCACGCCCCCCAGTAGTGATTTTAAAAGTGCTTTCCGTTCATTAAGTAACATAGGGCATACACAAAAAATGTGTTGAATAGATTCGTCTTCATAACCGCATAGTCTGCTGTCTCGTTTTTTACTTTTATCCTTCCATGCTGGGATTAAGTCTTTTGTTTCCCACATGGCCAGACGCAACCTCATAAATTGATGTTTTAAAGTACGTGAGAAATACGCTGATAAATATTCCTGAGGCTTCCTTTTCCAATATGAATTAATAACTGTCCAGGCATGCCGTCTCTGCAGTAGGGTGTTCTCATCCTTTGAGTGAGACAAACTTTTTATTGTGATGTTAATTAATTTGTTGAATGCCTTTTTTCCTATGCTAAGATTCCAAATATCTAGGGCGGGGAGGTCCGTTATCACCTGGTTTAAGTAACTACCCCAGGATCCTTGCGTTTTCTTTCCTTTTTTGACTTTCTATTTCTTTCCAGCATAGGTGATCTATAGTTCCACTTGCAGAGGCACGCAACCTTCAGCACAATTTTATTAAAGCTCCTTTGCTGCAAAATTCCTGGTTTAATAAGCCAAACTCTAGCAGCACCTGAGCAGGCGGTGCGCTTTGCTGGGTATGGAAGACTTTTTTAATATACTTTTGTTTGTATTTTGTTTAAAACCGTGACTTCACATCCTTTCATTATTTCAGTGCCATAGGTTTCTGTTGGCATTAACTGTGCCTGCATAACTGTTAATAAGTTGCCATATGATGGACAGCTTAATTTCAGATTTTGACTTCATTGAAATGAGCTGTGATTTGTGGGTTAATGTTCGTTCTACCATAAATCCAAGATATTTGTAGGAAGCAGCTATTTTGACTTTCTTCCCCTCTATATACCATGTATATTTCTTGTTTTTGTTTTTGGCATCTACTAGCCCTACGACCTTTGTTTTTGATAAATTCTGTTCTGGGATGGAGTGATTTGATTAAGTGTCACAAATTCAAAAAATGCAGGAACTGGAAAGAAGGTGTGAGGTGTGGTTTGGTGGCAGGATCTTGAATGATCCGGATGTTTGAGCTGTCACATCTCCCCAATTCATCCATACACAGGAAGATTTCACCTTTGTAAGCATTTTTGCCTCTTTCAAGGTTGTAAACTGACTGCTTTCGGCCATTCACTGATCTCAAGATGGACCTTACTTCTCTCATCCTACTCCCTGTGGCACCTGCACCACCACCACATCACAGCCAGGACGCTCAGACCCTGGGAGGAAAGAGGCATTCTGGCATCTCAAGCATCGCTACAGTTCTCTTCCCAGCAAACCTCTGAGCTGCCAACATTGGAAGTGCAACTTTCTCAAGTTAGTGGTTTTTCCCAATTTATTCTTGGTGCTTTGGTTACCACAAGATTGCTGCTTAAACACATCCGAAACTATGTCTTGTTTGCTAGAGGACTCACTTCACATCTTGCAAAGATTATGGAGCTGTAAGGATTGCAGGCATGCTAGATGTTTTGGGGGGCATGGG
Organism: Lissotriton helveticus; assembly: GCF_964261635.1. Taxonomy (NCBI): domain Eukaryota; kingdom Metazoa; phylum Chordata; class Amphibia; order Caudata; family Salamandridae; genus Lissotriton; species Lissotriton helveticus. The sequence continues at coordinate 138,460,630 of NC_136061.1, forward strand.
TCAATAAACTGAAGCGGTGTCCTTCGTCGGTTGAGGATCTATTTCAAACTTTAAGAAAGATATCTTGCAAGAGAAGAGAGGACATGGTTGATCCAGTATCTAGTGCCAGATAGTGGCATAGGCTGTGTTAGCTGTCTTGACATTCATATGATATGTTTGCTTGAAAATATAGGGGCATATTACCAAGGGTGTCGATAGGCAATTATCGCCGGTTTAGCGGCCGTTTTCAGCCGCTAAGCGGCGATAATTCTATCGCTCTGTTAGCAAGCTGTCGCTAACTGATGTTAGCGACAGCTTTTAGGCAATGGCGAGTGGTTTGGGGACCGCTTTGCATGTCAGCGATATTTATCGCTAATGACATGCAAAGTGGGGGTACCCAACCTGTTAGCTACTGAAAGCAGTTGCTAACGTCGCTACCGCCTATTAGCAAGGCAGGCGTAGCGATGGAAGTATTCCCGCTATCGCCAAAAACCAATGCCTGCTCAGACCAGTTCTTAGCCATGTTATCCAATGGGAAGTGGATAACATGGCTAAGAGCATTTCGTCGCTAATGCGTGAATATCGCTGTACTCTCAGCGATATTCACGCATTTCGCCTGATTTTTATCGCTTTTGAGATAAACCTTGCTAATAACAAGTTATCTCAGCAATAAAAACCAGTGATGCGTGGCAATAAAAATATTGCCGCTAACCCTACTTAGCGATAAATATCGCTATTTGTTGGTAATATGCCCCATAATTCCTAGCGGGTCGTAAATTCTGAGTTTGCACAGGGATCGGAATTCTGAGATTTGTGATAAACACTAAGGTATCGCCTCAATTTTGGGTGTGGTAAACATCAATTCTGCATAAAATTCCTCATTTACAAAGAAAAACTCGTAATAGAGGTTTTTGGCGCAAATGGTAACTATCAGGATATATCAGGGTATATCAGGATATAAAGGATATTAGTAGTTAACATGTGCAGTAAAAACGCCAGTTTTTACTGGGCCAATCAGAATTAGTTTATTCTTCTAATTATAAATAGCTGCCAGAAGTTACTTCATAGCTCTTCTGTTCTGTCAATGATATCATTAAGACCTGGTTTTGTTAGTGCAGTAATATACAAGGGTGACATTTTGAAGACTGCAAGGATTGCTCGCTCGCTGTCACTGGTGAAGGGAAATTTTATATAAAGATGTTTGTCCTTAATTGCTACGCTTTTGGTTCCAACACAGAGTAGAAATCAAGCCTGCCTCATCGTCAGTGAGTTTCATTATTGTCTTCAAAGTTTGAACTTTGATGATATGTGAATTTTGTGGCAACACCATGATGCAGTGAAGATGAGGTCCAAGGATGCAAATCTCCTTCCTTCTCTGTCATTGGTTGCTTTAATGGTATCAAGTGTTCAATGTGTTTAGGTAAAGATGCTGTCTTGTTTCTAACATTTGTGGATTTCCATTACCTACTACTATGAGGCAAATATGTCAGGGTGTTCCAGCTCATGTCCAGGAGATGTTGATTATAGCCAGATTTTCTGGATATCCGGCTATGTTTAGATGCAATATAAATCTACATGAATCTAAATGCCACAGTGAACTCAATCAGAAAAAACGAAGAGGCACCCTGTATACAAATGAGAGTAGGGTTATGAAGGCCATAGCTACAACAATGATTAAATACAAGGCATGCGTAAGGTGAGAATTCCAATGCGTGAAAAGGTGCTACATGTGAGAGTGAAAACAAATAAAAAATGTGCCGAAAATATACTATGCACATAAACTAAACAGTCTTAACGAACAGGACTTACATTTATAGAGAGAACCTTAAAGATAAGCAAATAGGATGGATTGCTCAAAGCCAACTCATAAATACAAATGTGACTAAGATAGAACAGTCGATTTGTCCACTTCTAAACACAATTTGACATGGCCTTTCTCAAGACAGAATTGTAGCAAATTGGCTCAAAAGAAACAAGAGACAATTCAATGCTAAAATGAACGAGACGATCAATGTCCTACATAAACAACTACAAGTGCTGGAAGATAGAATCCTTCATGAGTATCATTAACCGCATGCGCGCTACCGGTTTTCCCGCATGCGTGCTGCGATTTTGAAAAACCCGTGTTACATGACGAGCTCAGCTCGTCATCAGCGTAGCGCAGGTTACGCTCATGACGAGCTGAGCTCGTCATGAGCGTAGAAGGGGTTAAAAGCATAAAGGCGTTGTCCTAAATGCAACCATTCAGCTTTCGGTGTGAAGTGGGAAAAACAGTAAAAAATAACCACAAGTCCACCCATGTAAATTGGGTGGGCGGAAATGTAGCCATTTCTCTGATGGTCCTTACTCCCCAGAGCTATCAGAGAAGTTTGGCCAAAGCAGAAACAGAGGAGTTTGCCCACAATTTAATTTGGCAGGTGGACCACTATATTTGCCAGGAAGCAACTTTTTCACCTTTGCAACAGAGTACCCTCTCTTCCTATATATATATCAGTCCCAATAATTGCTAGATATTGAGCACACTAACTTTTGGTAGTGCCGGCCACGGTGCTTTTGCTCTAGCACTTAGGGGCATATTTACTATTAGTGCCGTTCCTGTGGCGATATGTGTTTCGCCATATTTACAAGGCAGCCTTAAGCCACTTAACATGGCCTAACTCTGCCTTGAAAATAAGGCCCCCTTTCACGCTGTACTTAGCGTGAAAATGGTGGGCAATGGGTGTTATGCTGGGTGTTCCATCGCAACACCCATTGATTTTGACACTGCCTCATATTAACAAGGACAGCATTAATATGGGGCAGCACCAAAATTAAGACCAGGGAAAACCTGGTCTTAAACAGGCGCAACGAGGAGAAAAGTTAAATTTTTCCTCGTTTTGCTGTTTCCATATGTGCTTCATTGTGCATTGTGTGCTGATTGTTTATGTGCAGGAAGGTGTCCCTTCCTGGGCATAAACAATCAATAAAAAAAATGACGTTTTGCAACTTCCATGTGTGCTTTATTAAGCAGCACACATAGAAGTGTGAAAACGCCCTTTACAGATTGTTAATGTGCAGGAAGGGACACCATCCTGCACATAAACAATCTTCCCCCCAGCGCACGCACCCTTGCACTATGGTGCGAGGGTGGTTGCGTTGGTGCTAGGCTTCTAAATTTAGCAACAGGGCGGGGGAAAATGCAGGGCTGCACCATATTCTTGTAAGTATGGTGCAGCCCTGCGTTTCAGAACTGGTGAAGTGTGGCATTAAGCCAAGGAGGCTAACGCCACGCTACACCAATTCTAAAGTAAATATGCACCTAAGTCTTTTAAAAATTATGCATTGCATCTGCCTTAATCTTAGGTCAATTGGGGTGCACCATCACCTGAAACTCAAAATACTTTTTGAATTACAGATTAATTAACACTGCACATATTTCACTGGTCATTTGACAAAAATCAATGTTTTTCTCGCTTACTTCAGACTTAAATATTAGGTTCTTCATTTGGCAACTCACGACGATAGGCTGATGACGTATCTTTAAATCATAATAATGACCTGAAATGGTGTGATACTGGTAGAATGAATTATTTCTACTCATTACTATAATAACTACATAAGATCGGATGTAACTAAGTTTAAGTGCTTACAAGATATAGACGACTATTGGGAAACCACTTTCTTTTTCACTTATATTTATAAGTCCTAAACAAATCTTATTTTATATTGCGACTGCTATCAGGAGTGTCCCAAAGCTGAACCCAAAAGACATTATCAAAAGGCTAATGACAAATGATCAATGGAAACAGAACAGTTTGTAGGTGTTTTTGGAAGGTATGATGATTAGAGATGTACCAAATTGACATATCTTATCTAGAAAGAGTGGCCAACAAACTTTCTAAGGTTAGTTCTGGGCACCTGAAGAAAGAGCACACCATTGAATGTCAAGGAGAGAGGAGGACAAAAAAGTGGACATTGGATTAGATGCATTACATAGTGTTTTTGCAGAAGGCTGTGGAAATTAGGTAGCTTGCCTTAAAAAAATGCAGTTGATGAATGAAAGCTAATGGAGGCTCTAGTTAAGGGTACTCACAGGAGCCCGGGCAGGAAGATTAAGAATTGTATAAGCAGAAGCATTGTGAATGGTCTGAATACTTTTCAGGAGGAGTATAAGCAGGCTGAAATGTAGTGTTTAATTTCAGCCAGTGGTTATGGATGGGACCTCCAACACTCATTTGTGGACACCAGCACTTATTTTTTCACTTCAGACACTTACCAAGAGCAAAACAGAGAGAAATACACAAGAGGGGAAAGACGGTTTGAAGAGAAAGACAGAATAACGTCACAAAGAGATAAATCAGGGGCCACCAAGAGTGAGAGAAAGGGGTGTGGAGTGTCTGGTAGTGGAATAAAGAGGGATTAGTTGGATTAAAGACTATTCCGCCTTGGTCTGCTGCATGCCAATGTTTAATAGTAGCGACAGCAGGCTTCTGAGCATATATTTTGGCAATAAAACTCTTTCTTTTACAAATGAGGAATGCCAAAAAGAATATCATTATTTACAACAAGGGGTGGTGATGGACAGAGTCTCTGAATTAAGCAGAGTACTCTCACCCAGTCAAGAGAACAGGGCTAGATCCAACACCGTTTTTTAGCTCATTGCACCATCCCCGTTTCAGAACCTGGCTGTATGCAAATTAGTCTGTCCCTGGCCCAGTGCATCATGGGAACAGGGCAGACCAGACTACAAAAGCCAATTCTTACACTGGGAAGGAAACAAGCTTTCATCACCACCCCCTTTTCTGAATCGTTTTTGGCCACTATAGGTGTGGCAGGGTATACTCAGACATGAGTCCCTTTCTCACTGCTCCATCAGGATTCAAGCAAGCCGGGCCGAAGAGGCTGAAATGCCAGAAACCGGTCCCCGGTAGCTTGTCTCCTTTCTGGTGAAGAATTGGCTTGGTAGTTTGGTCTGCCCTGTTCCCATGATGCACTGGGCCAGGGACAGACTAATTTGCATATAGCCAGGTTCTGAGCTGGGATGGGGCAGTGAGATAAATAACGGTGATGGATCAAGCCCTGATCTTTGGACTGGGTAAGAGTGGTCTGCTTAATTCAGACACTCTGTTCATCACCACCCCCTTTTCGAAAAAGAATATCATAGCCGTAGATCAGATGAGACAATATACTGGCTTGGACTTCCTTTCTTCTTCCATCTTGGAGAGGACAAGAATGGATCGTTTAAAAAAGCCTTAGAAGACCAAAACATAAATTAATATTTGAATTCTATGTAGCATAAAGCATAAGGGGTCCACAAGGAGTTTAGAGTAATTCTCAGAGTGGTGACCACCAAGTGGAGGAGAAGAATGATGTGGGGAGAGGATGTGGCCTAATGGCTAGAGTAGTCAACCTCTGAACTGGTGCACTGTGATTCTGGACAAATCATTTAATCTCCCCATGCCTATCTCAAAAAAAAAGTAATAATGTGTCCATCTGTAAGGCAATTGGTGCTCATGTAAAGTGCTTCAATACCTTCGGGTCTAGTTTGCGCTATATAAAACTCCCCAAAAAAAGTAGTACATGCTAATTAAAAGCACATATTTCTTGTTCGAGGACAATTAAAAAAAAACTGCCATTCATCCAAGAAGTGACAAATAACATACATGATAACATTTTCTTCCAATCTGATCAGAAGTTGTGTGTCACAGACATAGGTAAAACACATCTGTGCTAGATATTATGATCACATCTACAAAGGTGTAGCATAAATGATGATTAATGCCGGTCTCAGAGAACAACCCTTTCTTAACTCACATGGAAGAACATAAAAAAGCTAATCTTAATGGAGAGAGATAGCCTTACTGATACCTGCCTGAAAAGACGGATTTAAATAAGTCAAATTTTAAGCTATGGCTATATTATGAATCATGTTGAGTAATAACTGATTGTTTCAGTTATCAAAGGCCATAGAGACGTTTGGTGGGTTTATTGTTAAAGAGCTTCCCTCAGTGTAAGGCCCGGGTAATTTCTAGCCTTCCCCTAGATCAAAAGTGACTATAATCCACTAGCATTTCAGTCTTAGATACCTTTTCGCTTATTAATAAGGCTTAGCTATGCGCTTTGACAGGGTTTAGTGCCTTTTTACCGTTAGTTAGGCCTGTAGGCCCAAAACCAGAGAGCAGCCATTTTGGATGGCTGTCGCATCCATTTTAGATAGTTGCCTCGTCTGTGCGAGATGCTTCCAGAGTAAGAATAATATTTAGATCTAACCTGTTATTCGCTAGCGGGAAAACCGGCCGAGACCGGCCCTTATCAGAAGAATGTATTTTGTTCACTGGTGGAAGACGCAACACGCAGGTGGCCACTGCCGACGGGGTGAGAAGCCAGAGACTGGTACAGGAATTTGGTGGGAGTCGGCCTAAGGTTGGAAATTTCCATGGTGAATGACAGAGAGATATTAGCGAAGAGCAAGGGGAAGATAGAGAGAGAGCAACGTGCGGAGGAGACCGATGAAGTTGGTCCGAGAGCTGGTGATTAATTGCTAGCTTTTTTCTGAAGAGGAGAATCCTGCACTGTCACCATGCAGGAGTGGTAGAAACAGAGCGAGTCCAGAAGAGGGTTAGAGTTTTGGAACCAAGGCAGCGTAGACGAGGCGTAGCGGTGCAGACGTGTATTCGTGAGCCATAGTGGGAGAGCGGAGTCCCGAGCGACTGAAGACCCAAGACAGAAAGAGAGAGAGGGCCCAGCCCCGCTGCTGAGATGGAAAGACGCACGTTTAAGGTGAGGCGTTCTAAGCTAGTGTAGATGACCCATAATTATTAATTCATCTTTCCTCCTTTGTTAGGTTGTAGACGATGGCTAATTGCAACTATAATTATCTTGCTTATGATGTGTCTAATTGTATAAATAAATGATGTTATATCCGATCCATATTTGAGTGTTGTTTCCATGACAGGACTAACCTTTCTTTTTAACAAGATACTGGCAGGTTAGCAGGTGAGTAGACCCTTCTAGCAGGTAACTGAGAAATGAGAGATTGTGTAGCCTATGGCTGGAAGGAACTCCCAAATGTTCTAATGAGATAGCTCTTCTAAATTGAGACTCGTAAATATCGTCGGTACACCTTAGGTGTACCACCGACCCCTATAGAACACTCCATTGGGGAATAACAGGTTCACCAGTGGGAAGTATAAATGTTATTGATCCTAAGGGTCAGGGAACCGTCTGGCGACGTTAAATCAATAGTCTGGCGACTGTAAATCAATAGTCTGGCGACTCTAAATCAATAGTCTGGCGACTTTAAATCAATAGTCTGGCGACTCTAAATCAATAGTCTGGCGACTTTAAATCAATAGTCTGGCGACTCTAAATCAATAGTCTGGCAACTTTAAATCAATAGTCTGGCAACTTTAAATCAATAGTCTGGCGACTCTAAATCAAAATAAGCTGCCCTCCGATGTAAGAGGGGGTAGGTTGGTCCAGGTCAGCTTGCCGTGGGGCTATAAAGTAAGAATCATAGGATATAATACATGGAATTCCTTAGATGCTAGCTATAACTCTAATTGTATAGGCTTGTAAATAGCCTCTTTTCACCTTCTCAGGTGAGTCTTCTAAATGTCTTGTAAATAGCGGCCTGAGAAGAGTGTGTTTGCGTGACGACTGGGTTAGCCACGGCTGGTGGCTGCCTATCCTAAAAATCCGGTCGTTACACTTGGCGTCACAAATCGTTTCGATCGATAATTGCGGGAATGCCGTTGTGATTTCTTGAGAGGATCCGTGGGTTCTCGCCGTGTATGATTTTGTATATATCTGTTTGTTGTATTATTTTTTGTTCGATTCTATTTGCTGTATATATTTGTCAAGATGTTTTCGAAGAAAGTTAAACCTCCTTTCGTATTGCCTATTGACATACCTCGTTGGGATTCTACCGCTTACGAAGCGCTTGCACGTGAATGGGCTAATTCTACTGGGCTGAGTGAGAACTGGAGTTCCTGCTTGGGGGACGCTGGGCCAGCTCAGGTGGTTGAGTGCTTGCAGAAAGTCCCGGTCGTGAAGGGCAATGAGCTTCCCATTTTGGGACGGAGAGGTTGGATGTTGTTGAATGCGTACAGGCTTGTGCATGAGAATATGACTCGATTGCTACCTGACAATAAGGCTTTGGAGGAACAGTTTGTTCCAGTTCAGAATGATGTTACTCTTTTGCGATGTCAAAATAAACTGCTCGCTGACAAACTTGAAGCATATCAGGCTGTAGCCGAAAGGGCTGCTGTCCGTATTGCAAAATACAAATATAGACACCGACGTGGAAGGGTTAACACCAGAAAAGTACGTATGGCCGTTGCGAAGGCAGGGCTTGACTGGAATCCCGATGAATGGGATGGCGATATTTGGAATTCTTCTGATGCGTTTTCTTCATCTGAGGAGGATGCTGCGCGTGCGCCGTCTCCCGTTAAATGACGTAATGCTTCTAGAGAGCGTACTGACGTTTCTGCTCATCCGATATATCGACGTAAATTACAAGGCAATCCTAATGCTCCTCATGGTATTGCGCTTGACAGCTTGGAAGATTACACACAACAGGAATTGAATTATATTTTGGATCGCTTCCGACAAAAGTCGGGTGAATCCTTGCTGACTTGGATGGTCCGTCTTTTTGACACTGGTGCTTCTGGTATCTCGTTAGATCATGGTGATGCTGTGAAGTTTTGTATCTTGAGTTCTGATCCTACTGTTCAGGAAAGTTTCTGCCATTTTAATGCTAATAACCAAACCAATCTTTTGCAGCTGGCAGTGGAAGGTTGCAATCGTAAATATCCGACTGAGTCTGATTGGCCTATGAATGAAAAGCAGTGGTATACTTTGAGAGACGCTTCTCAGCGTTTGAAAGAGGAATGCATGAAGACCGCTATCTTTTTGGGTACGGCTCATCAGTTGATGGACTGCGTGCTTAATACATCTGGGAGGAATAGGTTAATTCGTACTTCCCCTTCTGCTTATAAACAAGTGATGATGACTCTGTTGATTAATCAAACTGGTAATCCTTTGTCTGCTGTGCTTGAAGCTGTGCGTGAACTCAGCGACTTGGGTGACTGGTTTAAGCCGGAACGACAGTCTCGGCCTGAGGCTCGCACTGATGATTTCCGTTTCACTCGATGTGATATGTATACGGCTCTGCTTAAGGATGGAGTCCGTGAGAGTGAAATTCACGATATTCCTAATAATTTGCTGTGGACTATGTTACGTAAGCGTGCCTTAGATAGGAAGGAAGGTGCTAGACGGGTCCGTAAACAGGACATTGATCACTATCACTCTGATGGTGATGAATATGGTTCAAGGGTGTCCCGTGAGTACGGGGGAGAGAGAGAGAGAGAGAGAGAGGGGGAGAAAGAGAGAGAGAGAGAGGGGGAGAGAGAGAGAGAGAGAGAGAGAGAGAGAGAGAGAGAGAGAGAAAGAGAGAGAAAGAGAGGGTGACAGGACACGGAATGATTCATCTTGGCCCCGGAGCGGGAGAGACAGAGACAGAGAAAGAGAGAGAGATGAGAGAAGAGACTATTCTGTACGAGAGAGAGAGAGAGAGGGTGGTCGATCCCCAGAGGTAAGAATGAGAGATAAAAGATCACGATCACTTGAGAGACTATCGCAATACGTTGTGAATGACAAAAATCCTTTTCTTGAGGATAAAGGATATGAACGAGATGCAACATTACCTAAACGGTATGAGAGTCTGTATCCTGATTTGTCCTGGGCGCAAGAACACAGTAAACGAGACTAGGAAGTAGGTCAAGCTCCAGTGCGAAATTGGTCTCGTAAAGACTATAGGCCTTATGTAGATATTGAAATATATTGGAGACATCGAAATATACAGAGGGCCCGAGCATTGGTGGATACTGGAGCGGAGGCCACTCTAATTTCTGGAAATCCTAAAAAGTTTAAAGGACAAGGTTACACAATTACTGGATTAGGTGGTAAAGAGACCCCCGCCGTACAAACTAAACTTGAACTGAGAATTGGAAGAAATCCCCGAAAAGAGTATCATGTATTGGTGGTACCTCTTGATGAATATATAATTGGCATTGATATTTTAAAAGGTATGACATTGCACTTGGATGATGGATGTTATAAATTTGGACATGACTATTACATATCATCTAAATTCGTGAGAGTGGGGCGTCTAATGATGCCTCCGATTAAGATTCCTCAAGCCACGAAGGTGGTTTCAATGAAACAGTACCGCATTCCCGGTGGGCACGAAGAGATCAGTGCTACCATTCAAGATTTAATGGACGCAGGAGTAATAATTCCTGTTACGTCGGCTTGGAACAATCCTGTTTGGCCGGTCCGTGAGAGTGACAATTCTTGGCGCATGACAGTTGATTATCGAGAATTGAATAAACATACACCTTCTTTGACGGTTGCTGTCCCTGATGTTATTACTTTGATTGAGAGAATTCAGAAACATACAGGAACATGGTATGCAACCATTGACATTGCTAATGCTTTCTTTTCCATCCCGATTGCACCTGAATGTCAGGAACAATTCAGTTTTACATGGAATGGCCGTCAAATGACGGTCAGAAGTCTTCCCCAGGGCTACGTGCATAGTCCGACTATCTGTCATCGGATAGTGGCGGAGCATTTAGACGAGGTGACCATTGATCCTAAAATTCAAGTGTGTCACTATATTGATGACATACTAATTCAAGGCGACACACAAGATCAGGTGCAAACCCAATTTGAACAAATCATTGCACACTTACAAAGCAAAGGCTGGGAGATTAATCCTGATAAATTACAGGGTCCGGCGCAACATGTAAAATTTTTAGGTATCCATTGGCATGAAGGAAATAGAGAAGTAATCCCCCAAGTGAAACAGAAAATTGCAGAATTCGCAGTCCCTAAAAATAGGAAAAAAGCTCAAAAATTCATTGGTCTATTTGGCTTCTGGCGCCAACATATTCCACATTTGAGTCAGATTTTGGCCCCTTTATACAAAGTCACACGTAAAAAGAATGCATTTGAATGGAACAATGCACAGCAAAATGCATTTGATCTAGCAAAAGAAGCAATTCAGCATGCTTTGGATTTGTGGCCAGTGCGTGATGGTGATGTGGATTTGAATGTGTCTGTACAAGAGAGGTATGCAAATTGGAGTTTGTGGCAGAAGCAAGGCAATACTAGAGTACCTCTAGGTTTTTGGACTAAAAAGCTACCAGATGCTGGTGAGCGATATACACCCTTTGAGAAACAATTGCTTGCATGTTACTGGGCTTTGGTAGACACGGAGCAATTAACATTGGGACATGATGTGATTCTGAGACCAGCGATTCCTATTATGCAATGGGTTTTAAGTTCACCAAAAACCCATAGAATTGGACATGCTCAGGAAATGAGCATAATTAAATGGAAGTGGTATATACAAGATCGGGCTCGCGTGGGTCCAAAAGGAGTAGCAATGTTGCATGAGAAAGTGGCGCAGGCGCCATTGAAAGAGGGAGAAACTGAACACTCCGTACCGGTAGTACAGGAATCTCCTGTTAAATGGGGTATGCCATTCGATGATCTGTCCGTGGAGGATAGAAAACACGTTTGGTTTACGGATGGTTCTGCCAGGTACATAGGAGAGAAGAGGCATTGGAAAGCCGTCTCCTATAACCCCGTGACCAAAAAGCTATTGAGCACTACTGGTGAAGGGCGAAGTAGCCAGTTTTCAGAATTATATGCTGTGTACCAGGTTCTGAAACAAGAGTTACCTGGAAAATGTCATACTTTTACTGATTCATGGTCCACTGCAAATGGATTAGTGATGAGGTTGCCCACGTGGAAGTCCCGTAATTGGTCGATCCACGTAAAAGAGATCTGGGGCAAAGAGCTGTGGCAGGAGATTTGGGAGTTCCTTCCTCAAAGTGATGTAACAGTTTTTCATGTTGATGCTCATATGCCCATTGACTCTTTAGATAAACTATTCAATAATATTGCAGATGAACATTCCAAAATCATTAAGGCAGTGGTGGACCAACGAGATTCTGATTTGGCGGGCTAGGCGAAATGGGCTCACCAAAAGGCAGGACATTATGGCGAGAAAATTACTAGCAGGTGGGCAGCTGAAAGAGGCATTTATATTCCTCTTGACTTAATTAAATCAGCCATACTCCACTGTCCTGTATGTCAGCATTCCCAACATAGACAAGTGCCTCGTATAGTGAAGGGTCAGTTGCATCGTGGTAAATCTCCTGCCCAAGTGTGGCAGATAGATTATATTGGCCCATTACCCATGAGCAAAAACTGCCAATATGTTTGTACAGTTGTTGATACTTTTAGTGGTGTTTTAATTGCTTTTCCCTGTAAAAATGCTACACAAATCAATACTATGAAGACTTTAGATTTGATTACATTGTACTATGGTACTCCACTTCAGGTGCAATCTGACAATGCTTCCCATTTTAAAGGAAGATGGTACACGATTATTGTGCGGAAAACAATATCGACTGGGTGTTTCATATACCCTATTACCCACAAGCGTCCGGTCTGATTGAGCGAATGAATGGTCTATTGAAAGACCAGTTACGTAAATTGTCAGACGGTACCTTAAAGAATTGGAGAGATCATTTATCTGATGCTTTACTGATCCTGAATAATCATCCATATTTGTATTCACATTCTCCTTTAATGCGTTTATTCCCTCCTACAGCTGATGTTAAACCTAACACTGTTATACGCACAGTGTCCTATTGGGAAATCACACCCGGAGCTTTGGCTCCATGTAGAGCTACCCCTGGTTCTGCAGGCTTAGATCTGCATTCTTTAAAAAATACTGTACTGAAAATTAATGCGATTACTGTAATTGAAACAGGAATTGGTGTCCAAATACCTACTGAACATTTCGACTTGATTGCCCCAAGATCTGGTTTAGCTTTAAAAGGTATCCAGGTGCTTGGCGGAGTAATTGACTGTGACTACCAAGGAGAAATTAAAGTCATCCTGTTAAACAGTGGCGATTCTGAAGTTGCAGTTCACGAAAATGATAGAATTGCCCAATTGGTTATTATGCCTGTATTCAGTGGTGCGATTCAAAAAGGTGCAGCTCCAACTCTGTTAACAATGCGTGGTGCAGGTGGCTTTGGCTCCACCAATAATCCCGGAGCTAGAGTGTGGGTGCAGTCGCCGAATAATCCCCCTGAACAGGCCGAAATTATTGCAACAGGATCTGACAATACAGTACTAGTGATGAGGCCAGGGCAAGAAGGCTGGGACGTAGTCCCAGCTAACAAATGTTATTTGCGAGAATAAATGATACTTGTTATTTGGATTGCAGATCATTACGTGGATTGCTGCTGCCGGATGTGTCGTCGTTGGACTCCCGTGGGTCTGCTGCGACGAGAGTCAAGAGAGTGTCCGGGACCGGATTCACCATGTGGGCAGAGGACGTCGCTCCGTTGCAGCATGGGACGTTGATACTAACTTTTGGGTCAGCCTGGCCCATACACTTATTAACTCTCCTCATTTTTGCTTAACTCCTATGAAGTCCATTAATGACCTCCTTACCACATGCCTTGTAGCAGTCCCTATATCCATAGCTTCCCTTCGACATTTCTTTAATGTTTCTGGAGTTTATTCCGAATTCATTTATCCGGATTTCACACCCTACAGTTACTGTGCCTCATGTACTGTCCTGATTGACCCAGAACCCCCACAAACGTTTCGAATCATAACATTTAATATTACTGAGGGGGATACGTGCTACAGGTTTACATGTGACCCTAAATTGATAGGCAAATGTGCCCAATTACGATTGGAACATGCGACATCGTTTTCTCCCCATGAGACAATTCTGTGTCGAACTAGAACTGCAAACTCTTGTGTTTCCCTTGACAACGAAATGAACTGTAAACGTGTCATAGTAACTGCAAGTCATTATTATCACGTATCATTACCGACTGGATGGCTCTTTTCCTGTGGCAATGTATCCTGGTCCTATATACCGGCTAATATTTCCGGAGGCCCCTGTGCCCTGACAAGGTTGAGTCTTTTGTTATTTTCCCCTGATGCTGCAATTTCATCCCGTGTGACACGAGATGTCATGCTGTCCAGTGATTGTGATTCATCACTCCATCTTTATTCTAAATCTGAATACCTTAGTTTAGCTGTTTCTATTGTAGGTGTTCCTGCGTTAGCTGTGCACAATGCTAAAACTATAAGTAAACTTGCTTGTTGGATGGTGAAATCCTTTAATAGTACTTCTACAATTTTAACTGACCTATTATTAGATCATCAAGGAGAACGCCGTGCCATTTTACAGAACAGAGCCGCTATTGATTACTTATTGCTGAAACATGATCATGGCTGTTCGATTTTGAGGGTATGTGTTGTTTCAACTTGTCAGACCATTCCCAATCCATTAGATCCCATCTTAATAAGTTACATGACCTGACCCAAGAAGTGAGGGAACATCTGGACGGGGGGTGGTTTGACTGGCTTTTTAGCTGGTTACCTGATTTGCATTCTTTACGCCAAATTTTAGGTGGAATTGTTTCCATAATTTGCATCTTGATTGCCATCTGTTGCTGTATTCAATGTATACCATCGTTTTTCCATTTATTCCGACCACATGTAATGGCTAGATCTTTTAGTATTGTTTCATATTATTCATCTAACGACATACATGCAGCTTGAAAATATAATACGATCCCCTTAATTTAGTTGTCCTACTAATCCTTCAATACTAGTACTCATAGTCAGGAGTGGAGTGTAAGGCCCGGGTAATTTCTAGCCTTCCCCTAGATCAAAAGTGACTATAATCCACTAGCATTTCAGTCTTAGATACCTTTTCGCTTATTAATAAGGCTTAGCTATGCGCTTTGACAGGGTTTAGTGCCTTTTTACCGTTAGTTAGGCCTGTAGGCCCAAAACCAGAGAGCAGCCATTTTGGATGGCTGTCGCATCCATTTTAGATATCTGCCTCGTCTGTGCGAGATGCTTCCAGAGTAAGAATAATATTTAGATCTAACCTGTTATTCGCTAGCGGGAAAGCCGGCCGAGACCGGCCCTTATCAGAAGAAAGTATTTTGTTCACTGGTGGAAGACCCAACACGCAGGTGGCCACTGCCAACGGCGTGAGAAGCCAGAGACTGGTACAGGAATTTGGTGGGAGTCGGCCTAAGGTTGGAAATTTCCATGGTGAATGACAGAGAGATATTAGCGAAGAGCAAGGGGTAGATAGAGAGAGAGCAACGTGCGGAGCAGACCGATGAAGTTGGTCCGAGAGCTGGTGATTAATTGCTAGCTTTTTACTGAAGAGGAGAATCCTGCACTGTCACCATGCAGGAGTGGTAGAAACAGAGCGAGTCCAGAAGAGGGTTCGAGTTTTGGAACCAAGGCAGCGTAGACGAGGCGTAGCGGTGCAGACGTGTATTCGTGAGCCATAGTGGGAGAGCGGAGTCCCGAGCGAGTGAAGACCCAAGACAGAAAGAGAGAGAGGGACCAGCCCCGCTGCTGAGATGGAAAGACGCACGTTTAAGGTGAGGCGTTCTAAGCTAGTGTAGATGACCCATAATTAATAATTCATCTTTCCTCCTTTGTTAGGTTGTAGACGATGGCTAATTGCAACTATAATTATCTTGCTTATGATGTGTCTAATTGTATAAATAAATGATGTTATATCCGATCCATATTTGAGTGTTGTTTCCATGACAGGACTAACCTTTCTTTTTAACCAGATACTGGCAGGTTAGCAGGTGAGTAGACCCTTCTAGCAGGTAACTGAGAAATGAGAGATTGTGTAGCCTATGGCTGGAAGGAACTCCCAAATGTTCTAATGAGATAGCTCTTCTAAATTGAGACTCGTAAATATCGTCGGTACACCTTAGGTGTACCACCGACCCCTATAGAACACTCCATTGGGGAATAACAGGTTCACCAGTGGGAAGTATAAATGTTATTGATCCTAAGGGTCAGGGAACCGTCTGGCGACGTTAAATCAATAGTCTGGCGACTCTAAATCAATAGTCTGGCGACTTTAAATCAATAGTCTGGCGACTCTAAATCAATAGTCTGGCGACTTTAAATCAATAGTCTGGCGACTCTAAATCAATAGTCTGGCGACTTTAAATCAATAGTCTGGCGACTCTAAATCAATAGTCTGGCGACTTTAAATCAATAGTCTGGTGACTCTAAATCAATAGTCTGGCAACTTTAAATCAATAGTCTGGCGACTTTAAATCAATAGTCTGGCGACTCTAAATCAAAATAAGCTGCCCTCCGATGTAAGAGGGGGTAGGTTGGTCCAGGTCAGCTTGCCGTGGGGCTATAAAGTAAGAATCATAGGATATAATACATGGAATTCCTTAGATGTTAGCTATAACTCTAATTGTATAGGCTTGTAAATAGCCTCTTTTCACCTTTTCAGGTGAGTCTTCTAAATGTCTTGTAAATAGCGGCCTGAGAAGAGTGTGTTTGCGTGACGACTGGGTTAGCCACGGCTGGTGGCTGCCTATCCTAAAAATCCGGTCGTTACACTCATCAAACATCCTTTCAATATCATCTAAGACTCCTACTAGGAAGGTTTTTGTGTCAAGGAGAGGATGGAACCCAGTCACTACGAGGGTTAGGAACAAAACTCAGGAAATCTAGTGTGTGGGTTATTTTAAGCAAACTTGTGATATCAATTTGGTGGGATGGCTAACAGAGAAGCAAGTTGTCAAGTTTTTAGCAAAAGGATCTTGCAGGGCAAATTGATGGGCACTAAAATGGTGGACGAATGTTTGGGATGGATTTTGATGGTGAGAGGAGAAGGTGAGTGGCTCTAATGGATTTGCGACTAATCACAGCAACCTCATCACCCCCAGTTATGGGCTAGTATTAGGGGACTATATAGATGCCAGCAGTGACAGAAGACTTATTTTTATCCCAGAGGATTCTGTTAACCAGGACTTAGTGAGAAACATTAAGATTGCTGTCAGTCTTAAGATCATGAGTAGAATGCTTCGCTTAACAAGTTTTTGAGTATTCAGAAGTATCAACATGAGGAAAGAAGACCGCAATGGTGTAGCAAAGAGTAGTCAACAACAGTGGCATGATAGTTATGTGTCAAAATCATGGACCAGATTAGTGATTAAGCAGAGTATAGTAGTTGCACACTTGCTCTTTATATAAGTCAGAGGCCCCAACATGAGTATCTTTTAGGGCAGATTGAACCTCCATCCATGTGGCCTTACAGCATATGGAGGCAGCCAGGTTTGCCTTTGGTGCGCCTTTGGTGGTATTGGCAAACCCACTGTGCAGCCATGCTGCAGGCAAGTTCAAAATCCCAAATGGCACCAATAGCATGAAGGCATATATGTACCTATGTGGTATTGCTGTAGCACAAACCTAGCCAAAAGTCAGTGGAGTGCAGTACAGAGTGAAAGTCAAGCATAAAGTCAATGATTGATTGGTTTGTGGACTGGTAATGCATTGTGCTATATTGCTTTTTAAAGAGGTGGGTCTTCTATTCTTTCTCAAATTGGAGCAGCACTGGGGGATACTGGGAAATTGTTCCATACTGTAATGTTGTTCCAGATCCTGGGTGCCTTATTATGTCTTTTTTACACTTCTTAGTCTGTTTTCCGATGAAGTCCTGGCTGCGGGTGTGACAAGAATCACTAGAGTTGGTGAGCGCCTCTGTAACACAAGGAAGGCAGTGATGGCTTTGTAGCTGATGCCATTGAGTTTGAAGATGGTGCAGGCTGGCATGGGAAGCCAATGGAGTTCTATCAGCATGAGAGTAATTTCATCATAGTTCTCAGGACCTGTATGAGACATACTGTGGTGTGTATGATGGCCTGATGGAGTTACAATGGCATGATATTAACACTATGCATATGCAAGAGTATTACAGCTTGAACACTAGAACTGAAGTCACCTTATGGAAGAAACTTTTTCACCTCCTTTAAAATAGAGAGCTGGTATAAGACTGTCCTTGTCTTTTTGGCAATGTATTTCTTGAGGGTGAGGTTGGTGTCCAAATGACTTGACAGTTAGTGAAAGTTGTGCTTAAGAGCCATCATGGTTCATGTGACTTAGCCAGGTTTGACTGTTTCTTGTTAGTTCTTGACAAATACCAAGAATTCCGATTTAGTTGGAGGAAGTGTTTCAGGCATTGAATATCCAAAGTAGACGAGCCTATCGTGTAGATTTGTGTATTATTTCTATATATTGGTGAATTTTGATGCTGTTTTTGCCAGTAAGCACCAAGAAGCACCATAAAAACGTTGAAGATGACAGGGAACAGTATGGAACCCTAGGAGACTACACAGCTTATAGGGATCTTTTATGACCTGGAAGGGCCCAGGCAAAGCAAGTGATGTTGGCTAGAAAGACTTAGACCTGACAACCTTGCCTGGTATTCCCACAAACCTTTTGCCTTCGCCCCTCCTATTTTGCTGGATTTGCTGCTATTGGTTTAGGATTAGGACTCTGTGCACTTTCCACTGCTAACCAGTGCTGTGCTCACTCCTTACAACATGGTAACATTGGTCTATACCTGATTGCACATTTAATTTACTTGTAAATCCCTAGTTACGGGTACTACCTGTACCAAGGTGTTGTTAATTAAAAGCTACTAGTGATCCAGCAGCGCTCGTGCCACCCAACCAAGTAGCATTTTAAAACACATCTCAGGACTGGCATTGCAGCCTGTAGTTTCGTTCTAAACTGCTATTTGGACCTAGAAAAATAAACATTTTTGCCAGGCCTTAGCATTCCTTTTTAAAGGTTAGAAGTCAACTCTATTGTAGGTGTATGTAATAATCAATGTGGAGGGAATAAGAAGCTGTGATCCATTCGGCTTCCAATGGTTAGTACAGAAAATCAGGGGGAGAATGGATCACTTGTCCTGTGAAATCAGGGTCTTGGTCGTGTTGGAGCGGTATAAAAAACCTCATACACGTACACAGGCAAATGGCGGTATATCTTGGTTCTCCATCTTGGTGTGGCGTTACAGCATCGTCATAGGGTTTTTAGATAGTAAATATGCTGTCCTCCACCTGGAGGTAGACCAACTGATTTGCCAGTAGTGTCCAGAGATTAAAAAGAGGGTGTGTGTGCTCAAGTGCAGTGAAGTTAAAATTCCCTACATCACTTTACAACAAAAAAATTATTTAGAAAAACGATGATGTGAGAAATTAATAGTATTAAGGTGGTGCGTCTGTAGACCTAGCTGCTAGTCTACCGCATTAGTAAGTCAACATGTTTCAGCCTTCTTATATATTCTTAAGGCTTTCCTTAGGACCGAGTATGCTTAGGAGCTCATTGCAGCCCCTAATAAAGTGGTGAACTCACCACTTTTGTTTTTATAAATCAGATCTGTCATATCTGAAACTGAAAAAAGAAATGGATGTAATCGTTATTTTTTTATGTATTCCCTATGGTATCAACATAGTTACTGTTGTGTACTATGGTGTATTCAAAAATTGCTGATATAGTTACATTCTTAAATACCTATAATAGGCTTGACTACATTGAGTCAGAGGTTTTAGATTAGAAAATGGGTGTGCTTGGCTAGTTCATGTGAGGGTGGTAAGTCAATATGCTAAGCTATACAGAGGAAAGAAGTTGTGATTTGGCAGTCTGGGTGAGTGCGCTTAAAAATACGCTTGTAAGAGGATCGTAAATTATCAGCGATTGAGCGTCCGGTTTTTAATGGCGCTCGTTCTGTCAGATCAATCAACATAGTGAATATTAGTATATTTACAGAACGGGTATGGTTATAGGAGTGAAACATTCATGTCAGGCAAATCGCTTTAAGTGCGGTGACAATTAGGCTCCATCAAGTAAAAGAGTTTACCTTAAGAGTGCCATTTTCTGGCTTCCACGGGATGCCAATAGAGCTGTGTAAGAACCTTGTTCTGTAAAGGCAAACTGTCAGATGCATCAACGTAGCCTTTTGCTATTCCTAAATAGCGATTTTTAAGGAATCGCTATTTAGGAATAGCAAAAGCCTATGCATGTAGGAATCGCTATTAAAATAGCGATTCCTTAACATTCCTTAATTGCTACTCGCAAATTGCAAGTCGCAATTAAGGAATGCTGTCCCATTCATTCCTATGGGCCTACAGGCCCATAGGAATGTATTGGAGATTGCATGAGCAATTAGCGAGTACCAGTAGGTACTCGCAAATTGCTCATGCAATTTCAAGGGTGCAAGGGTGTCAAAATGACACCCTGTTGCACCCCTGAAATTGATCTATGCACATATGTTGCACACACACACATGCCCTATGGGCATGTGTGTGTGCAACATGAAGCTTTGAAAAATGCACAAAAGTGCTTTTTTCAAAGTTTTAGCAAATTACCATGAAGTCCAACTTCATGGTAATTTGCTCCCCCTATTAGCGAATTCGCTATTTTTTTTACTTTCATGCATTGCATTTAAGGAATCTCAATTTGGGATTCCTTAAATGCAATCGCAATTTAAGGAATCTCAATTTAGAGATTCCTTAAATTGCGATTTTTGCATTTGGGATGATGCATCCCAAATGCAAAAATACCGGGAGCAAAGGTGCAGATTCTGAGAATCTGCCTATTTACTTTGATGCATCTGCCAGAAAATGTTTTAATGCTGTGTATCTTACCGGAATTACACCTGCCTTGTGGCCTTAGAGGGCAGCTTACAGATTCTCAGAAGTCAGTGACTTGTTCTGTCTCTATGTGCGGCTCCCCGGTAGACGCGAGGCCGAGTAGAGATCCTATTTACATAGATGCTGGTGTGGAAATGGTAGAGGGATTCCTATGTTGGTGTTGGTTGGCATAACTGGTTGGCACTACAATAGTCAGCATGGAGAAAAGATTTGTATGACCGCACCTTCATGTTGCTATTGTTTGTAAGAGACATTTGCGTTCCAGGAGCGTTACATTAGATATTTACATGTTCTCTTACTAATCACCTAAAATATATTGATAGGTAATTAGTCGTTTTCTGGGTAGTTTGGAAATTTGCGCTTTTCTTAGTGGCATTCATATCGTCATACTTGGTTCATCATTTCTAGTTAAATGGTAGTTACTCTAGTTTGGAAATATGAACGTTTCCTTTGTCACATATTATCATGGTAGGCTCATAGTTTATACAGGAATGGCAGTTACTCTTCCTTATTTTTCAAGGGATGATTAAGATTAGTTCCGGACTCGAGGTCAATCTGGCCTCATGTAAAGTAGTCACATCAGTATATGTCACTGTTACATAATCCATTATTTAAATCAGTTAGAATTAATGTAGGGTTCAAGGTCTACAGGGCCCTATAATAGACAGTTACTTTAGTGTGTGCCAAGGAATGTTATCGTTCAATCCTTCACTATCAGTTTTCAAGCGATGGATCCTACGCTGTTCTTTCTCAAAAAGGACACTTTCAGCATTGTTAGCTTTCATGTGTAATGTCCTAGCACCACCCATTTGAGATCATCTGTAGAATGGTTGTTCTCAATGTAGTGCTTGCTCATCTTGGTGGTAGATCTCTTGCAATTGACGTTGCTCTTATTCTAACCGATGATTAATTTTATTTTACGGCACGTCATCCCTATGTATCTGCATTCACGTGGGCATGTAATCAAGTAAACCACATGGGTGGTATTACAGTTCGTGTGTTGACGTAATGTCCAGGTGAAGTTTGGTAAGATTTGTAATGTCTTGGGGACTTTTGTCAGATTGCACACTGTGCACGATCCGCATGGGTAGAGACCCACTATAGTACTCAGGTTACATGCTGCAGTGAGGCTTTCTTTACTGGTAACTGGTGATGGTCTTATATGTTCCAGGTGATCCTATATGTTTTGTGTTCTTTTGTTGGCAAATCTAGGTTTGGGCCAATGGAGAGTATTGAATATAAGGATCCTCCAATTTCTGTTTACAATCTTTTTTATCATATTCGATGATGTTTGTGTAATGTAGGGCCTAACAATGGACAGAGTAGGAGGTATAGTATTTAAAAGGTAGGACATGTTGGTTTGAGTTTTACATTTTCTGGCAGTGAAAAACTACAAAATTCATTGTTTTACTGTGGTAAGGCCTATCTCTACCACTGACTAACACTGGGGTACCTTATTACATTTATTACGTGCTAACTTCGGATTGGGAGAAGGCAGAAATGTGCTGCTCAAATTAATTGTAATTTAAGATCCTCTTTACTGGTAAAGTCGGATTTTATATTACAGTTCTAAAAATGCCACATGGTTCCTGCCCTTCACCTAAAACACACAGGCCCCAATGGAAGGTCAACATGCGTCATCATAGACATTGCAGTAGTCAGGAGACTGCCATTTATAAATAAAGAAAAAAAAATGCATTCATGAAGGCGAATAGAAGAATGACGCCTCTATGACCTCCCGAGCAACCACCGACTACTAAAAGGCCACGGGTATCTTTTGAATCCCTATCTTCTGAGGTCTAGATTATGTCCCTAAATAGAGGAAACATGCAACCTTGAATGGCACAAAATACCGGACAATTTCTTATGAAATTGTGATTATATGTGTTGGAAATTCATAAATGTAATGTCATCACAGTGGACTGTGTATGTTGTGTCTATATTAGGTTGAATGTGATATGTATGTAACTAATCATTTTTATCTGTGTTATATATGTTTATTGCACAAAGCCTAAGATTTTGAAATGTTAGTTTGATGTAAAACTACTCAAATCAGACAAAAAAGATCTTTCTTACTATATATGCGATGTTTTTTAACTCATGTAAAATATTGGCGTAGAGATCAAGATGAAAATGCTATGGGTGGAAACCCAGTGGTCAAAGAAACGTAAAGTTATTATTGACATTCACGGATATGATTGATAGGCGTAGCATGCTAACAGTAACACTGAGATTTATGGTATATGGAGTACACTTTCCTTAAGTACAGTATTACCTGATCCCCCACCACCTCAAGGATTACTCCCTGTCATGATATACACATTTAAAAAGTTGGCATTTTATTGTCCCAGCCAATAGTGCTTTCTGCCAGTGTCCTGGGGAACATGACTGTGAATGGGTAAGCTGTTGTTGTTTGTGTATTCCTTCCATACAGTGAAACAAAAGGGGGCTTAGGTGCGGTCAGGATGGACTATCTTGGCAAGATATATGGGGAGCGGATGTGCCCAGCCCCAATTACATATCAAAGGGCTTTGCCTGCTGCACGCACAAAGAATCTGACACCAGGCCTGACCTGAATTTTGTCACCACCAGAATTTCTGGAGTCTTGACAGGGGAAGGGGAAGGACTTTCGAGGACCAGATGTGGGGGTAGGACATGGATTTCTTCCACACAAAGGCTATCACTAGGTATATATATTTGACCTCCAGAGCCACACTTCAGAACACTCCTGGACCTGTGGAAGTTACAAAATAAGGACTGATCTGCTGCCAGAGGGCTGTCCTTCTGCTTGAAAGACTGCCTTGCTGTATGAGAAGGAAGGTTAAAACAGCTAACCTTCATTCTAGGCTAACCAAAGTGATTCCAAGGGTCAGTTGTCTGACCTCCTGTGTGAACTACAGGGATGCAACAAGCTTTAAAGGCCTCCTTGTAACTGCCCTACTGACCTGAACCAACTGGGCCTGCAGCTGGACCTGCCTGAGCCCTGTTGGCATCTGCTGGAGTAAGGTGCCTCCCAGATCTTGGAACCTTGGCTGACATCAGAGAGTAATACTCCTAAAAGAAAAAGTGAAAAGCCAGAAGGTTGAGCTCCTTGCGACCAAGAACGGGTCTGTTCACACCAAGACTCTTCTGCCCGTGACAACCGGCATGAGCTCCGGTGAGACCTGCTCTTCAAGTGACTGCCAGTGATGACAGGCAACGTGAGAACTGCACTTAGCACCACAGCAACGACAGCCCACAGTGGATGCCCACAGAAAGCTACTGGAATGACCATCTAGGACACCAGATCGGCTCCTCGCACTACAGTGATGACACCCATGATGTGCAGCCTGCTGTTCGTGCTACAGTGATGACAATCTGCAACGCTCTACCTGCTCTTCACTGCCGCCTTCCCTGTGAAACTAACTCATTGTGACAGACTCAGAAGGTAACTTTTCAGTGGAATAAACTGGTCCCTGTATTTAACCCACGCTCCATCGTTGTTTGCCTGAACTTGTGACTTTTCCCCGGTCTTGTGTGACCGGAGGACTTCAAGTAACACTTTCTGCTTTTGGATGCTATTTTCGCTAAATACATTAAAATTGGACATCTCTGGTTCTGCTGATTGGATTTTGATAGTTCTGTTATCATTTTATTTATTTGTAAGTTCCTGATGTTGTGTTTTCACATTTTACTGTTTGTAAGCAGCATAAATACTTTATATCTTGCTTCTAAATTAGTCCTGACTGCTGTGTGCCAAGCTACGAGAGGATTAAGCATAGATTAATTTAGTGACTTTAGTGGTCCACCTGGACAAGGATTGTGGTTGTTGCTGGAGTGGTGCTTCTATTTCCCTCAACCAGTAACCAAATCTCTTACGGAAAGGTAGGAATAGAACCATTAAAAGACATTGCTGGTTAATCCCATTCAAGATTCCAGCATGCTTGTGATGATGGGATGGTGTAGGCAGGTGAGAGGGCATCATCGACTGTTGGTAAGGTAGTGGTTTCTATGCTCTAGCTTCATCTGAAGCCAAACTAGTAGTGGTTCAGGAGATAGTTAGAATTAATGTGATCTTGATGTTGAAAGTAGACTATTTTTTCAAGGATCTTGCTGATGTATGGTTGATGAACGACAGAAAGATACTTGGAGAGGTCAGTTTACATGTACATCAACAGCCAGTCTTCAGTCATCGCTAGACTTTCAAAGGATGCTGAAAATTAGGGGTGTGAGCAATGTACTTAATTTACTTTTGCATATTTACATGAAAGTGCAACACAATTATGCATAATTAGGCAAAATACCAATCTGTCATTTTGTACTATATTGCAGCGCATAATATGTTCCAACATCAATTTTTGCCATGAGGATACACTTAAATGACTGTGAACAACAGCTAGTCAGCCACTTTCTGTTTCTGGGTGTTTGCTGTAAATTATTACTGCAAATGGCCCATTTCATTGTAAATTTTTATTGGGAATTGTGTGTAATTACACAAATTGGCGTAATGGCGCAATTTCGCGTAACAAGCATAATAAAAAATCCCCCAACGGAATCCACGTCTGTTTGTCTAATTTTCTAACATACTGTTTGACTGCCAAAGAAAATCCTACTAAGCACTTCCCAGCAGAATCACTGCTTTCAGCACCGCCTGCCGCAATGCCAAAAATGCATGTTGTGCATTTGCATGCACAACGTGGCAGGCACCGCGCGGTGCCTGCCCAGTTGTGCATGCAAATGCAGTGGGGTACCATATGTACCCCCCCTGTGCACCCCACAAACCCTTAAAATTCCTGGGGGGCCCTCAACAGGCCCCCAACTTCAAAATCCACATGCCTTCCCGTGGCGGCAACGCTGCCACAGAAAGGCTGTCTCCCGCCTGCATCCTGATATGGTTGGCCGTCTCTAGCAGACACCGCCACCATATTAAACCCCAAGTGGACCGGGCGGAAAAGTGGCGGACGGTCTTCCCGTCCGCCGTGGTACCCCCGCCATACTAATATGGCGGAGGGAATGGGTGGCGGCAGGGAAGAATGTAGGGCGGATCGCCACCACCATGTGGGCATTGGCAATCCGCCCTACATCCTAATGGGCCCCCAAGTAAGGAATGCAAATTGATGCACAATTAAAGTATCTGCTGCAATAGCAAAAATGAACAACTAACTTCCCTCTACACTATAAAACTCCATGCTAATAATTGACATGCCAATTCTAATAATGTTACATAATATACAACTAACTGAAACACTTGCACACTAACTCTGGGCTTCTACTGAGAAGCATGCTACTTATCAGCACTTCAACGCTTTGTCAGCTTCACTAAGTGCTACACATATACTACATATGAGAAAGTCAATTATTTGTTGGAGTGGATAGTAGTTCACCACAAGTCATAATGGCATTATTCATGTTAGGTCTAGTAAAGGTTTCAGTAATTTCAAACTGAGGTCAACCCCCGGTGCTATGGCACAGAGAAGGTAGGCTGAAAATGTGTGAAGCATTTAGAAGTAACCGAAAGCCTAAAAATCAACAACATAACACAACACAAACAGATAAATATTCCACTTCAATTTACAAACACAGAAAATAATTTACTGAAGAAAATAACACCGAAATGACAAAATCAAATATGTGGAACTGGAGAAATGATTTTTTATAGTTTTAAAATAAATTAGTGTCCAAAAGCATTAAGAGCCAACTGCAGTCATTTGGTTGCACATCACCAGGACCTAGACATGATTTAAGACTGGCGCAATGGAGCGCGGATCAGATACAGAAATCTGCTTCATCCATGTCAGAAGCTTTACCCTTTCACTTAGTCTCTGAAAAGAAGCCAAAAACCTTCAGCAGGGCAACACAGCAGGCTGTGACTGAGAAGGGCTCAAGTCCAGACAGCTGTCTTTCAAGGCAAAATGTTTTTAGCTCCATCTTTGTCAGGATGTTAGGAAGAGTACACTTTGTAACAGCCAAGGGTCCCTGGTACACATGACCAGCACTTTGGGGCTATTAAACTCCTGGAGGATATTTGGAGCTCATGTAAATGGACTCTTAGTGGCTTTAGGCAGGAAAAGGTAACTTTCCCAAAAAATCTTGTGAGAAAAATGCTCTTTTGCAGGATCACTCCCATGTTGTGTCCTTGCAGATAGTAGAACTACACCTGCTAAACTTCAGGAAGAGGACTATAAGCTCTGGAGAGAAACCTCAAGGTGTAGAGGTAGACCTTCTCATAGCTGATTCCAGAATAGAAGAATGGATTTCAAAGGCTAGTTATCCAGCCTCCTGTTAAGTAAAAGGGAAGCAAAAAGCTGCAAGAAGCCTAAAAACTTTAGGAGCCAGCTCACCAATTCCAACTGAACGTGCCCTGGATCCTGCTGGTGGGTTTTCCAGGAGTGAGTTCTGATGCCCAAGTGTGTGACTAAGGTCCTGGGGCCCTTAGATCAGTGTCAGAATGTACTCATTCTGTCTATCCTTAAAAGCTGGGATTTAGAAAACATTTTCAAGGACATTTATCTGGAGATCCGACAGACAACCGGGCCCAAACTGCTAAGTTAATTTAATGAAGGTGCCGTTCTGCTGGGCAATAAATTCCTATTTCTCCTGCTCTGAGCTTTTCCATAATAGCAAATCCATTTCAGCAGTACATCGCGCGGAGGCTATCCAGCATCATGCAATCCGATTCTCAGCCGTGCCATGCTGGAGGAATCCTATCTCTAAAACTAGTGACTAATTCTGAAGGTAAAAATCTTCACTGAGCAAAAGGGCCAAACATATCTGACCAGCAAAGTACCTTTCGTGGGCACAACATTAAAAAAAAAAATTCTCTGAACTTTCACATCAAAAGTCAATGGCTTCCTCTGGGAACCCATCTCTGCCACAGCCTTCTGCCTTGTCCTGCTGAGGATACTTGACTTCCACTCCAAAGACTAAGTCAGAGGGTAAAACTCCTGACTGGGAGGAAGTTGGGTTATATATGTGGCCCGCGCCCTATTACAGTACATTTGACCTTGACTTGGTCTAGTGTGGGCAGGCACCTATTGTTGTCAATTTCCACTTTTTTGGCTGTAAAAAACTCTAATAGTTTGAAATATCACATCTTCAGTTCCCTACATCAGATTTTTCCCATTCCGGTGTCTATTTGAACAATAAAATGTATTATAAATCAGAGTAGGATTTTTATTATGTAGTATTTTCTGCTTTAGTTTTTAATTCTTTTGGTATTGAATGATGAATGCTTTACAAATTTCTTCTAAATTAAGCATGTCTGCTATGTGGTACAGCTACCAAGGGTTGGCTTCAGGTTTAAATTATTGAAACCTAACCGGGCCTAGAAAGAATATTGTAATAATTCCTTGTAGAGGACAACCATCCACTTCAGCTAAAAATTCACTTTCTCACATACATTTTACAAAATATTTATTGCAAATACTTTACCAGTAAATTCGATTTGGCATGTAATAAATATGTGTGAAAGTCCAAGGATTAATTTGGACCTATTATCTAACTGAGTTAGCATTCTTTAAGGTAATATTGTATCCCAATGCTTTCCCATGGAATAGCTAGCCCTACTACTGTGAAATTAGATTTTGGAACCTTTCCACTGTAAAGACATGTTAAACATTAAGGGCTAGATGTAGGTAATTCCGATTTACCTACTCTTAAATACCGAATTATACCGATTCGGTATTTAAGAATAGGTAAATAGGAAGGAGGCAGATGTAGGTAATTTTAAATTCAGAATTACCGAATCTGTAACATTCGGTATTTACCGATTCTGTAAATACAGAATCGGTATTTCCCATTGATTCCTATGGGCTTTGAAGTCCATAGGAATCAATGGGAAATACCAATTCTGTATTTACAGAATCGGTAAATACCGAATCCTGCAAGGGTGCAGAGGGTGTCACTTTGACACCCTCTAGCACCCCAAGTACAGGCTTGTGTTACATGTGGCACACATACATGCCCTAAGGGCATGTCTGTGTGTCACATTGCACAGGTGTGCAAGCACAGATGTGCATGCACACCTGAATTCGGTATTTTACCACACAATAGGATTGTGTGGTAAAATACCGACTCTTGAGGGCCTGTGGCACTGTAAACTGTGCCACCTACATTTGGAATTACAGAATCTGTATATTTACCGATTCGGTAATTTACCGAATCGGTAATTTTACCGAATCGGTAAATATACCGATTCTGTAATTTTCAGCCCCCTACATCTGAAAACCCTAATGCCGGTCGGAAACGGCCGAAATCGGCCGTTTCCGACCGGTATTAGGGCTCCTACATCTGGCCCTAAATGTTTACATGCCCTACTTTTAAATATCATGCACCCTGCCTTAAGGGCAGTAAGGCCTACTTAGACGTGACTTTTTAATATTTAAAAGGAATACTCAGGCCTGTCAAAAAGGAGTTATTTTAGCATGTGGAATTTGCAGTTTAAAACTGCACACCTGCATCATGTTTGCACTGTCACTTTCGTGGGTGGCACAGAAGGTGCTGCACTCCACTTGTGACATTTAACTTACAGGCCCACACTACACTTTGTGAAATACACTAGAGATATTAAGGTAAGTTAATTTTGCGTATAGCCAGTTCTGACTTGTTCTAGGGGTCAGAGCACATGCCTGGTTAGCAGATTACCAATCCATAGAGTAAAATAAATTGCAGCATTAGTCCAAAAATGGGGGTGATCATTCAAAAGTGGCTTTTACCTACACTACACAATAAAATTCAGGGGAGATTGGAATTTTATATAGAATTAGGAATATGAAGGAATTAATCATCAAGTATGTCCTGTGTAACAATTGTCAGGCACTTGAATTAAAGTGACCTGTAGCCTAATTTAACAAGCATCCACACTTTTGAGGGCGGTCACAAATCTTCTTCTCTATGTTTAGAGTCATTGGTAGAGTTGGAGACCACAATCATATTTACAGAACCCACATTCATCCCAATGGGTATCCCTTGTAATATTTACAGACAAAAAAAGTTTACATTACTAAACTCAGTTGGACTTGTTTTATCATCCTCGATAAAACAGCGAGACTTTAGGGCAGGATTTGAACCTCTTATCATGCAACAAAACACTCTACTGTGGATAGACTAGTCTATTAAACCACCAGATGGTGAATGCATGGTCAAGGAATAGTAATGAAGATTTATTTTAGGCTTCAACACAGAGGGCGTTGAACCTCTAGGGCTGGACTAACAAGATGTCTTATAGCAAATGTAATGTGCTTTAGAACTTCCATAGCACATAGGAAGGTGCACCAAAGAATAGTGAAAATCTAATATGTATTAAAAATATGTCCTTTATTATATTTTTTCAGTAAAAGAAGGATAAAATCGAGCCAGCGGGTTTCATTCCAATTACTCCTCGAACTACATCAAGGCTGAAAATAACATGCAAACAATACAAAATATAAACAGTACAACCATTATACACATACCACAGTAAAACAAAGGAACCATTACATACAAAACTATGGTTCTATGGAGTCCTATCATAAGGTCACACCATATTTCATAGACTGGCACATACATATATAATACAACAAACATTAGACACACAACAAATGTCCTTAGTTACAAACTCTCATATGGGCCAATGCTACAGCTAAATATCAATATACATAATCCATGTTTAAAACCAATGGGTGAATGACAAACTCAAACCAACCAGCAAAATCCTCAACGTGATATCCCAACCACATAGATATCAATACCAAACAATAAGGGGAATAGAGGACACGCAGATAACATAAATTTAAGGCAAATGAAAGAATAGTTACTGCGACCCTAAACGTGAAATAATAAGTTTGCACCCTCAATGATTATTATTTATGAAAATATAACTATATGTATATGGTTGTATGGTTGTGTTTAATATATAGAGTATTTTTATCGTAAGTGCACAGTACTCGAATTCATGCATTACATTCTTAATATTTTTCTCACTTTAGAATAGGATCAGGCAAGTAGTTTCTTAGATTATTTAACATGATTGTCTATCCGTAATATATAGACTGACCAGTGTCGGCTCGCAGTGGGAGTGCTGCGGGGCAGTGGGGTGGGGGAGGGCCAAGGTCGGGGGGTAGTGGAGTCGGACATAAGACGTCCATGAGTAAAGCAAGTAAATAAATAAATAAAACTATTTACCTTGCCCTAGCTGCATCACCAACTTGGCGAAAAAATTATGCAACTTCACATTGATAGTTCTGTGTAAGGGTCATGTCGCACCACTAAATGTGCATTTCCCTATGCTGAGTAAATAACCCCCTTCCTGTTGTCATCGTATTGGGTACCCTGATAACAACCTGTAGAATGGGTCTGCCGATCTCAAAGACCCTAGGTATCAAGGCTTCTCAAAGGAAAACAAGTGTTCTTATAAATCCAGTGACTCCTTAATCTTACGTGTTCATCGCAAGTAGTATAGAACCAAAGGGCTCCGCGGCCAATGGTCATCTCTCTAGGCCAACATCCAAACAGACTTTATTCACAGATTTTCACAGAGGCAAGACCACCGAATCTTGTGCTTGAAAATAATCATACAGACGTGTGAAAAAAAAGGCAAAACAAATGCTTTATTCATTATGGGTCATATTACAGTCCCTTTTGGACCCCAAATACCCCGCAATTTGAGTTTTAAAGACTACAATAACTCCACTGACAATAATCATCTCAATGGGTTGTTACATTATCACAAGGGCAGATGTCACACAATGGCGTACTCAGAAATAATCACAAACAAATGCGGAAAAGTGAACCCCTAACGTCACAACTCGAAAAGGGGAGAGAGGGCATTTCCTATTCTATAGATCCCTGTAAAAAACAATGTAATGCCCCCATTGAGCCTCTGATTTACGTACCATAATATGTATCTCATGTGTCCATAGATGTGAGAAAAAACGGTAACTAAATCCCGTGCCATAGGTGCACATTGTTATACTTCCTCGAGTTCGATCACAGGTTTCATGAGACGACCCATAATTGCAAAGAAGGCCCTAGCATAATCAACATCTGTCGATAGTAGAAAATGGAGGCCATCTTGAAGTGTCTATTGGAATTGCACATGCAATTCTAAGTGATTAAACATAACATAACCAATTCACTTATCATAAAAGGTATTACTGATTTGGCCCATTTATGTGGGGAAACCCAAAATACAGCAATCCATATGTAAATGACTAAATATGAAAGACACCAGATCCAACAATAAAAAAGAGTTAAAAAAAGGAGTCTATTACAAAGGCACGGTGCAACCATCTTTAAGCATGGATATTAGGGCCCATATATAAATAACTAAAGCTTGGAGTCGCACAACGCTGCTTCAACAAAGAATCCAAAGGGAAAGGGACTATTTGCATAAAAATGCTGCAACCATCTTTCAGCATAAAACAAACACATTTACAACAATATTGTTCGTTCAGGGCACCCCATCCTGACAGCATCCACAAACAGAATAGCATTCACACCAATCTATTAGACCAAAGACAAAATTAAATACAGCAATAAAGTAATCAAAATTGAAAGCAGTCGTGAAGAGGCAAACGTATAACACCTGTATTCTAATATTAAAATGTACATAAAAAACGTAATGATCTCCAGGATTAACTATGTGTCCAAACTGTAAAAAACCGACAGATATTGGTTATTTGTGAACTAAAGCCAACAATCTGTAACATTGACAATAGAACACTAGAATATACAAAAAGAATCCAATTGTTGCCATCTCCGAAATCGCAAATCAAGCGGAAAGAAGGCCTTAGACTTAATCCATCAACAACACCAAAGTGGAGGGAGTCCAGGGGGGTGGAAGAAGGAAGGATACATTTGTATACTATTGGTCATACATGTAGACATACAACTATTATACTGAAATGTATTTGAAAGTCATGATATGAGTTTAAATCTCCAACTCACAAGAAAAAGGCTGAAAAAAGGGATCTTAGGAATGCTCAATAGACCTCAAAGAGCGATTATTTATAGATAACCCGTTCAAAGCAAAAAATGCTGAAATTCATTGTCCTTATTGTGTCCATACATAATCACTCATAGCTGGCGTATCCATTTGGCCTCTGTTTGCCTCAAAAGCAAATCCCTATCTGCATGTCGGGCATTTATAGCAATGTGAACAATTCCATGGAACCAGAAGCTCTGGTCATTGGGGTGGACAGCTTTATAATGTACAGACAAAGGTTATCTCATGTCACCATTGATGCTCATGTTCCTGTGTGCGGAACTTAAGGCAACAGGATGTACGGCCCACATAAATCATGTTGCATTTACTGCCTAACACATACACAGCAAAACGTGTATTGCAATTAATAAAATATCTGATATTGTATTGTTGAGATGTGTTAAAACTGAAATGCTTAGTTTTAGTCGTTCCAAAGGGACAGATATTGCAAGAATAACATACACAGAATCCACTGGGTTTCGGCGGTAACCAAGAACTCCTCTGTTGGGTTGTTGTACTATAGCTAGGACATAGGTGTCCCTTAATGTGGAGCCCATTCTATAGGCATCTAATTTCTAATTTCTAATTTCTAATTTCTAATTTAAAATACTTGTAGAGCGCAGCGTCCACCTTGCGGTTTCTTGGCGCTAGGGGGATCGGCAACTGAGGTGAAAAAAAAAAAAAAAAAAAAAAAAGAGAAAAGAGAAATACCAGGGAGAGATGAAGGGGATGTATGAGGAAGTCTAAGTGGGGAAAGCCTGGCTGAAAAGGAACGTTTTCAGATCTCTGCGAAAGGGGAGGTACTGAGTGGCAAAGCGGAGGTGGTCAGGAAGTGAGTTCCAGAAGGTTGGAGCTAGGGTGGAGAAATTAGCCCCGCCCCACTTTTTGCGAGTGAAGCGAGGGATCTGAAGGAGGGACCTGGAGGAAGACCGAAGTTGTCTAATAGGTACATAGGACTTGATTAATGAGGAGATGAAGGCAGGGGCAGAGCCCTGGCGGGCCTGGAAGACCATGCACCCGATCTTGAATAGGGCCCGTTCCTTTATGGGGAGCCAGTGAAGCTCCCTGAGAAGGGGGGTGGAGTGGTGGTAACGAGGGAGGCCGTACACAAGCCGGGCTGCTTGATTCTGGACGGTCTGGAGTCTACGCAAACTGTAAGCGGGGATACCGTGATAAAGAGCGTTAGCGTAGTCCAATTTTGATATCACGAGTGCGGCCATAATGATCTTAAGTGCCTGGGGAGAAAAGAAGCGGGAGACAGTGCGGATAGTGCGGAGAGAAAGGAAGCAGGAGGACACCACAAAGCTAATTTGTGAATGAAGAGTGAGTTGGCTGTTTATTTTGACACCAAGTGTTTTGACCGTGGTGGAGGGGGTTGGTGCAGAGCCAAGAGAAGAGGGCCAGAAGCGAGAGTTCCAGGGACTGGATGAACCACCAGTGAGAACCAACTCGGTTTTATCCGGGTTCAACTTGAGATGGTTGTGGTTCATCCAGTCCCTGATGAATGTCATAGTTGACTGGAAATTGGAAACCGAGAGAGGAGAAAGGGACAGATCAAAGATGAGCTGGAGGTCATCCGCGTAATTAAAGACGGTGACCTCCAGCTGCTGTAGTGCAAAGATGAGAGGAAAGATATAAAGGTTGAAAAGTAAGGGGGAGAGCGAGGATCCCTGGGGAACACCGCAAGTGACAGGGAGGGGAGTGGCCGTGAAGTCGCCTAACCGGACCGCCTGAGTGCGTTCCCTCAGAAAGGAGGAGAGCCAGATCAGAGCTGATCCCCCGATGCCGGCCGCCTTGACACGGGTGAGTAGGATGGTGTGGTCCACCGTGTCAAAGGTGGCGGAAAGATCAAGGAGGACCAGTGCCTGGTGTTTGTTTTCGTCCATACCCTTTCTGAGTTTGTCCAAGACTGAGACCACGACTGACTCGGTCGAATGCCTGGGACGAAACCCGGCTTGGCGAGAAGCCAGTCCCCCATTTGTCTCGACATGGGCGCTGAGCACCGAGGTAACATGGCGTTCCATCACCTTGCCCAGGAAGGGTAGCAGGGAGATGGGGCGATAGTTGGCCGAGATAGAGGAGTCAGCGCCAGATTTCTTCAGGATGGGCACTATGGTAGCTGCCTTAAGCGAGTAGGGCACTACACCCTGAGCCAGGGAACTGTTGAGGAAGGCAATGGGGGGGTCAGGGCAGCTGGAGTAGATTTGCTGCAGGACTCGTGCTGGGCAGACGTCCGCGGGAGATCCCGACTTCACTTTAGGGAGTATCTCCAGAAAAGAGTCCTGCGTGAGGGGGGGGATAGAGGTAAGAGTGTAGGGGAGGGAAGGAGGGGCGGGATCGACGAAGGCAGAGGAGGGTGGGGGGATATTAAGCTTGATGGTTGCTATTTTATCTAAAAAATAGGTATTGAGCTGGTCGCAGAGAGGTTGGGAGGGAGGGATATTGGGCGAGGTTCGGTCAGAGAATGCCAGGTCATTCACTATCCCGAAGATTTCCCTGGGTTTGTTTTCGGCAGAAGTAATTTTGGACGAAAAGTAGGTGGACTTAGCAGCCAGGATTGCTGTTTTATATTTGTCCAGTGCTGATAAGAAGTGGGTTTTTAATAGGGGATCGTAATTTTTCCTCCATTTCCTTTCTGCCTGTCGGGCGCTCAGTTTGAGATCTTTTAGGTGGTCATTGAACCATCTATTGGAGTCCTTTGGTCGGCGGATGGAGATGCGGCGTAGGGGCGCCACCGAGTCGCAGCCATCCGCCAGCCAGGTGTTAATGGCCGTGGCTTGAGAGGTAGATGTTAAGCCAGTAAGAGTAGGAGTAGAGGCGCGGAGCATGGAGGTCAAGGAGGGGTAATCCAATCTATTCCAGTTCCGTGCCCAGGTGTTTTTGGCATGCGGAGTTTTAAGCATCACGTTGCGGGGAATAGAGAAGGAAATGAGGGCATGGTCGGACCAAGGGCACGGCGAGACAGTGGCCGAGGCCACGGGGAGGTTGAGTGACCAGACCTGGTCCAATGTGTGCCCATGGGAGTGAGTGGGAACGGATATGTGCGACGCGAAATTAAGGGTTAAGAGGCAGTCTGTAAACTCTCTTGAGGCTGAGCACTCGTGTGGGTCAGAGGGCCAGTAATTGAAGTCCCCTAGCACCAAAACCGAGGCGTAGTTGACCGCTAAGTTGGCCAATAG
This sequence comes from Lissotriton helveticus, assembly GCF_964261635.1. Lineage (NCBI taxonomy): Eukaryota > Metazoa > Chordata > Amphibia > Caudata > Salamandridae > Lissotriton > Lissotriton helveticus. The sequence continues at coordinate 138,496,320 of NC_136061.1, forward strand.
GTCTTGAAAGGCCGGCAAAAATGCAGGCGAGGGCTGGGGAGGCCGGTACATTAATAGGCAGGTGATGGGGGGGGAAAATGAAAGAGAGCGGGCCACCAGGAAATCAGCAGGGGGAATGGGGGGTGAGGGAAGTGATTGGAAGTTCAGCTCCGACCGAGCAATCAGGGCAACCCCACCGCCTGCCTTTCCCGCCGGCCGGTCGGCTCGAAGGGCCACATAGGAGGGGGGTAAGGTGGCCAGGAGAACGGGGAGGGAAGTGTCACAGTACCAGGTTTCGGTCAGGAGCAGTAGGTCAGGTTTCTCAGAGTCGAGTAAGACGAACAGCTCATGGTGGTGCTTGACCGCTGACCTGGTATTGAGTAGAAAAACAGACAATGCCGGCGAACGGGGGGGGAGGTCGGGAGGAAGGGGGCAGGGTGACAAGGGAGCATGTTGCGGGGGATGAGGGGCTATGGAGGGAGAGGAGGTAAGGCCTAAAGAGGAGATCAGTCTGCGGGTGGGATCTGGAAGTGGCAATTTGCCTTGAAGGGCAATAAGATCCTTGGAAGAGTAGAATAAAGGATTGGCATGGAGTTGTGCCCCTAGCCCCGTCCGGCCGCGGACGGGCGCAGACGGGCTTGCCTTAGGCGCGCCTTCGGCGCGCAAAAGTCGCGCCCGCTGCGCTCGTCCGCTGCGCTTCCTGCCAAGACACATACTTTATGCCAGTTGGTGGGAAGGTTGGGGGGGTGTGGCCGGCCGAGGGGGCGTGTCTCGCCTCGCCCTCGGGAATGGCGGCTGAAGGAAGGGAGTCGTTGCAGCGAGAAGCGCTGTTTCTGGGAAGCCAAAGATGCAGGTAGGTGCGGGTAACAGTTAAAAGACACAGTATTAGATCACAAATGCTTTAAAAATTATAAAACCCTGCTCCCGGCTTTTCGCCTCAGGAGCCAATCAACATCTAGCTGGGAATGTCCAATAGCAAGTGCCAGTTCTTCCTTAAAATAATAAAGATCTTCTCACAGTGTGTGTTGTGTATCTAGTGATCAATGCCAGTTTGCTATTTTGAGCCTCACCACATCTGCTCTTGTTTTTCCGCTAGCTAACCTGTAATGTCACCTCCCTCTTAAGCTAATGTCTCTTTGCTTATGCATTTTTATTACACTTTTTTCTTATCCCCTTCTATAGAAACGCTTTTTAGTATCAATTATGTTAGCCTTAAAATTGATATCCAAACTTCAGTTTCTTCTCACGCGCACCATTTCACCATAGGGAATACTTCGAATTACCAATCTAGTATGTGCATATGTTTGCAGAACTCCATTATAAGCTGTTTCGTTACAGAACATGGTGCTGTGTACCACCCCATCCTTGACATAATAATGGAAATCCAAGAAATTAATTTTCTATCTGTGGTGAGCCATCATTAATCTGACATTATAGGGATTATTGTTCAAACAGGTGAAATATTCAAAAAGGGGCCTCATCAGACCCAGTCCACAGGCAAATGATACCATCTATGTACCTCCCCCAAAAGACTATATTTTTGATCCAGGGGAAGGCACTATTTCCCCAGGCATTCTCCCTCTCGTACCAGCCCATCTAGAGATAGGCGTAAGAGGGAGCAATACTCATACAAACAGTATCTAGGAGTCAAATGACCATGTAACTCAACTGTGGACACGGACACTAACACATCACAAACAGAATAGTGGATACCCGAAAGTGCAATAAATGTGACATGTGATTACCAAGTGGCAACTCAAACAAATGGGCAAATATTCCCATCAGTAACCGTCCTGTACCGCCCTTTTTAACATCATTTGGGTTCTCCTTGCCCAGGAGACAAGACAACACAACACAGCCTAATACAGGTATCAGGGCTATGTGTAGTTATTATGAAGAGGTGTTATCAATAAGGGTGGTTTGTGTAGGATATATGAATCTATGTAAGGTTACTGAATAAGCAGTGTGTATATAAGTGAAAAGGTGTGAATAAAACTAAAATTGGATAAATTGAGTAAATGACAATTTTAATATTATTTCTCAATCGTCCAAGTCTAAAAACAAAGTGAAAATACAGATTTAACAAAATATCTGTCAGCAATATTGGTCAACATGTTTCGGCATTTGGAATGAAATAGTTCATATGCCTTCTTCAGGACCTGTTGTAACTACTGCTTATAAAGTGAGAGATAAAATCAATATCACCTGCAATGTTCAGGTTTCATAATCCACCACGTACTACTTCGTATCATGTTGTAGACCAGACAACCACAGGAGAAACATGGAAAGAACAAAAACAACAATGCATGAATTGTGTCACATTCTAGACACATCCATATAATCAGTGCATCATAATGAACATCACTGGGTATCACAATCATGACATTTCATGCTTAATGGTATACCATACATCTAAGCCACTCACCCATTTGTAGTGGTGATGGCACTTCACCCCACCGGGCTGCAGCTCAGGATTAGAGGAGCACCGCTCTGAATTGGACACAAATTAAAACACAGAGAAACAATTCATTGATCACATCAACAACTAGGTTTACTTCTTTACCTCCACAGGTGTCCGAAAATGTAAAAACTATTCGTCATCTGTGGATATTCTGCATTTTTTGGCATTATGTTCACTTATCACGCCAACACCATGATATTTTCGAGTTTGTTATCTCGTTTCATTGATAACCTATTTCAGACATTCCCATTGGTTAATCTTGTCTTATCAAACAACAGGGAAACATATCATTCACACCCATAAGTCGAAACGTCCATCGACCGTAACCAAGTTATCATATGATTTTCAAATGATTTTTAAATGATTTTTCAGCAGCGTTTTTGGTTAGCAGATCACAGGCTGACACGTCTTCACAGAGCAACCCACAGCTCTATATAGAGAGATGTTCCAATTATTGTGGCAACTTCGTGAAGATGTTATCAAATCGCTAAAAATGAGGATGCTTTTCACAAATCACTGTTCGAATTATTTAAACAACCTCGTTTAGGATAATTATGTAACGCGCTAAGACGAGAGACGCTATGACCTCATATGGAAACCGCTGTATCAGACGCCCCCGCTTTTCAACATGCTTCAAAGCTTGCATTTCTACTTACTTCGAGCATATTACGGAGCACGAATTCTCTACCCCGCATTTCACTAACCTGTCCATCGGTGTCTCCGCACAGGCGTCTGTGCTGTCTGGGGAGGCACCGAGCGGCAGGAATACTCGATGTTTATCCGGAAGCAGGACTGTTACGGGGCACGTGACGATGATCATGTGATACCCAGGAATGATGGGATATGTAGTTCATTGAAACTACAATCACGTAATCATTACGGCTTGCGCCCACACTCATTATCAATTTATAGATATCTTGTTCTTAAATGATGGCTAACACAATTGTTTGAAATTAAATTCCAGGCCATCTATTTAGCGAGCTGTATCAATTAGAAAGCAGCATTTGTCTAATCTATTATGTCTCTGTTTGGGTATATTCGATATATTGATGTAAGAGAAAGGCAAGCTTATTCAACCTGTTTACAAGGTTATGGATGTCGTAACAACACTTAAAGGAGGTTGTCAGTAGAGTCAGGTCTTCTCATTCTAATTATCTCAGATATCATTTACCAATGTACATTATAGTTTTGTGGATACACTTAGTTGGTCGAACCTGGCTTATACCATCATAGAGACATCCATGGTATTGGTTCATTGAGTCCCTCTTTGTCGCTATTTAGCTTATAGACCCACTTCTGTTCCTTCGTGAAAAGAAATTTACTAACATCTGGACAGAATTCTGGTATCGTAGGTTGTTCAAGGACAGTCCAATAAAAGTCATTTGGGCTGTGTCCAGCTTCAAGGAAGTCCAGCTTAGTCGGGTCGCTTGTTTTCGACAGCGTTCCGTGCTCTTATGTTCCAGTATTCTTGTCTTGATTTTCCTTGTTGTCATGCCCACGTAACGTTTCTGACATGGGCAGACTATCAGATAAATCAATTTTTCGCTGTTGCAATTCGTAAATTTACGCTGTTCCCAAGGCCTGGTGGTACCTATGTCTACAGACGTTGATTTATATGTCTGTGGGCATGCAGAGCACGTCCCGCATGGATGGTGGCCCTGTACTGGCGGTAAATTCCACAAGGTGCCGACCTGTCTAGGTTCTTTGTTCTTAGGCCGTGTGTGGACTAATTGGTCCTTGTGACTCTGTCCTCTCTTGAATGCGAAAAGGGGCAAAGGTATCTTGTCCCCACACGCATTCAGTATTGACCAACGTTTACGAACAATCTTCTGGACCTGATTAGATCTGGTGTTAAATGTGTTCACAAACGTGATTCGATCCGATTTCTCTTTTGGTTGCCTCTTTTCCAGAAGGGCCTCTCGATGATTATTAGACGCTCTCTTCTTCGATTGGCGAACGATTTTTTTAGGGTCACCCTTTTCGCTCAGTTGTTCTTCCAGATTTTTTGCGTGGAAGTTCAATGCCTCCTTGCTTGAACAGTTTCTTTGGACCCTAATAAATTGCCCAAACGGTAAATTGTTCCGTAGGGCCCTAGGATGACAACTCTGATAATTCAGGAGGGCATTCTTAGCCATTGGTTTGCGATAAAGTTCTGATTGCAAACCATCTGGTGTGGCTAAGATCTTAAGGTCAAGGAACGCCAGTTCAGTCCTACTGTACTCGACAGTAAATTTCAAATATGGATTGCGTGTGTTCAACCATTTGTGGAATGACAACTGCTGTTCTTCAGTCCCACGCCATACTACCAAAACATCATCTATATATCGCTTCCACATTTGGAGCGATAATAGATAAGGGTTGGTAAAGGTCAATACCTGAGTTTCCTCAAAATTATGTACGTACAGGTTAGCGAGACTGGGAGCGAAGACACTACCCATGCTGGTCCCAGATGTTTGTAGGTAGGTAGTGTCTTCGAACCTAAAGTAGTGGTCTGTCATCACTATTCCTGCCAGGTCCATAATGAATGATACAGGCGTGATGGATTGGAGGTCCTGTTGTTCTAATAGGTGACCGACAACTTCAAGTGTTTCTCTTTGGGGTATCGAGATGTATACCGACTCCACATCAAGGGAAACCAGAATGTCTGTATCGATGTTAAATTGTATTTCTGGGAGTAGCCTAAGTACGTCCTTCGTGTCCTGAAGGAACGTCGGCATCTCTTTTACCATCGGGTTTAAAAAATGATCCACGAAGGTTGATAACGGTTCCAAAACGGAACCGATTCCGGAAATGATGGGTCGTCCCACAGGTGGTCTTTGAGGGTTATGGACCTTTGATAGGCAATAGAAGTAAAAAAAATTGCTAGTTCAATCTGAGCTAGAAAAGGGTCTCCTTCTTGGGTAGATACAAAGCCCAAACCTTTGTTTAACAGATTCTCGTCATCATCTGACAATGCATAAGAACTGAGGTTCATCACGATGCTGTCGTGTTGCTTGTTCCCGCTACCTCTTGGGGGATCTTCTTCCCGTTGCGTAGGTCCATGGTCAGTTGTGTCGCAGCAGCCCAATGGACCTGTTGTACTTGTCCTTGTCTCCTTCTGCCTCTGGACCGTCTCGGGCCAAACCCTAAAAAAGGCATACCCTGACCTTGTTGCATCTGTGGGGGACAGAAAGGGCCCATCTGTTGTGGATATGTAGGCCCACACATCCATGGATTCGGTTGCCACCATGGACCATATTGATTTTGGTATTGGTTATAGAATCCCCTTTTCTGGTTTCTACGATTTCCGCGACCCCTTTGTATGTTGTTATTAGTAGCGCTATTCTGAGAGGTATCAGAGTCACTCGAGCCTGCATCCGAGCTGGAGGTGGCATATGTTGAGCCTCCTCTATGCCCATTTCTGTTGTAAGCTTCACTTGTGTAGGGATAGACCTTTTCTGTGGAGAACTTTGCCAGGTCTTTTTTACATTTCTCAAAAATTACGCGGACAGAATAGTATATTTATAGTCTTTATTATTTTTGTCACTATCATCCTGTCCTTTCCTAAATAAACTACTTTTCAGTGTAGCTTTAATCTGCCCTTCAAGTATCTGTATCTCGATTAAGATCTTATCTGCTACTCTTTTGGCAGTTTTTATGATGAGAACGAGCCAATCTCGTGTGCACCTCCAGGCAATCATAGACCAGTCCTTGATGAAATCTTTGTCATCAAGGAAAAGTCTAGGAGCGTTGTTAACAATAAGGCCCGAAGGCGCACAGTTGCCACGGAGGTATTCTGCCATCGCGATACCATGGACTATTGTCCTAGAGTGAGATTTTTTGAGGACCAAAATTTTTGCCCAGCCCTCTTCATTGGTGCTGACTGCCACAGGGATGTTTTCCAAGAGTCTAGGGTTTTCATCGAGAATGCTTTGAACTTCTGCATCCTCGAATGCCAGAAATAAATTAAAATATCTCTAAGTGGAAATACAATAACCAATGAATGTCTCTCATATGTCAGTAGCGGAATTAGACTAACCAAATTGTCATAGTCTCAGCAGATTATAAGGACCCGCAGCCGAGGCTGCTCTGTCAACACAATCAAAAGCAATTAATAAGAGGGTCCAAGGGTAAGTTTAACGACCCATACTAGATACATACCCCTAAGTACAATACTCATACAAACAGTATCTAGGAGTCAAATGACCATGTAACTCAACTGTGGACACAGACATTAACACATCACAAACAGAATAGTAGATACCCGAAAGTGCAATAAATGTGACATGTGATTACCAAGTGGCAACTCAAACAAATGGGCAAATATTCCCATCAGTAACCGTCCTGTACCGCCCTTTTTAACATCATTTGGGTTCTCCTTGCCCAGGAGACAAGACAACACAACACAGCCTAATACAGGTATCAGGGCTATGTGTAGTTATTATGAAGAGGTGTTATCAATAAGGGTGGTATGTGTAGGATATATGAATCTATGTAAGGTTACTGAATAAGCAGTGTGTATATAAGTGAAAAGGTATGAATACAACAAAAATTGGATAAATTGAGTAAATGACAATTTTAATATGATTTCTCAATCGTCCAAGTCTAAAAACAAAGTGAAAATACAGATTTAACAAAATATCTGTCAGCAATATTGGTCAACATGTTTCGGCATTTGGAATGAAATAGTTCATATGCCTTCTTCAGGACCTGTTGTAACTACTGTTTATAAAGTGAGAGATAAAATCAATATCACCTGCAATGTTCAGGTTTCATAATCCACCAAGTACTACTTCGTATCATGTTGAAGACCAGACAACCACAGGAGAAACATGGAAAGAACAAAAACAACAATGCATGAATTGTGTCACATTCTAGACAAATCCATATAATCATTTCATGCTTAATGGTATACCACACATCTCAGCCACTCACCCATTTGTAGTGGTGAAGAGGGAGCAAACCTGGAGCCCATGACTGTCCCCTGCAGTTGATGTAACCCCCGGCCATCATGCAAAAAAAAGGCTCTTTGTTAAAATAAGATCCATCATGTCCAATATCATACTACTGTATTCAAAGTGCGCCGCTCCCTCCTTATCTAAGAAGGATCATGCTGCCATGAGCCCAAACTCCTTTTGAAAGCACATATACAAGCTGATCACATCAAAGGTTACACACTATAAATCATCTGACCATATGAAATTATTAAACGTAATCAAAATATCCTTACTGTCCTTGATGTATGAGGGCAAATTCATCACATGTTTCTGAAGTCTGATGTCAACAAACTCTGACAACTTCTCAGTAGGAGACCCCACACCAGAAATAAAGGTTTGCACAGAGGGAAGGATACCTCTTTGTTTGTTTGATGTATAACTTCTAAATGTGTTATGGAGAGATTACCTAAAGATGTAATTTGAATTGCAAAGTGTTTGATGTGATTGTTTTTATGAGTTTTAAAAATCGGAATTAACAATAATTTACTAGTCAATATAAATGAAGTTCGATATCCTCTATCAGCTTCTTCTCTGTGGGTGTCAATTAAAGGTAACAAGGATTATCCTCCTTTAATGGCCCATGTGTGCCCTTGGCGCCCCTGGTTGTGAAAATAGAGATAGGAATAGAAAGTAAACAGGACTCTACAGGACATATTAACTTCCCCTAAGCCTTTACTTGCGCCCCAAAAGAAGCACCCAGGAGTCGACAGCACATGCTTGCTTCCCCTTAGTCTTTCACCGCACCCCCAACAAAAGAAACTGAACTCTACAGGACATGCTTACTTCCTCTAAGCCTTTCCCTGCGCCCACAACAAAAGTAACCAGGAGGCTGCTGAACATGCTCACAACCCCTAAACCATTCTTTGTGCCACACAACAAAAGCAACCAGGAGGCTACAGAACATGCTTACTTCCCCTAAGCCTTTTTCCTCACCCCCAACAAAAGCTCACATGTGGCTACAGGACATGCTTACTTCCCCTAAGCCTTTCCCTGCACTTACTTCCACTAAGTCTTTCCCCGTGCCTCCAAAAAAAGGAACCAGGAGGCCACAGGACATGCTTATTTCCCCTAAACCTTTCTCTCCGCCCCTAAAAGAAGCAACCAGGAGGGCACAGGACATGCTTATTTCCCCTAAGCCTTTTTCTGCAACCCCAACAAAAGCATACATGTGGCTACAGCACATGCTTACTTCCTATAAGCCTTCCCTTGCACCCCGAACAAAAGCAAACAGGAGGCTACAGGACACGTTTACCTCTCCTAAGCCTTTTTACGCGCCCCCAACAAAAGCCATCAGGAGGCTCCAGGTCATGTTTACTTCCCATAAACCTTTCCCTGTGCCCCCAACAAAAGAGGCAGGACTCTACAGGAAATCCTTACTTCCCCAAAGCCTTTCCCCGTGCCCCCAACAAACGCAACCAGGAGACTCCAGGAAATGCTTACTTCCTCTAAGTCTTTCTCTCTGCCCCTTACAAAAGCAAACAGGAAGCTACAGTCATATTTACTTCCCCTAAACCTTTCTCCACCACCCAAGTAAAGCAAACAGGACTTTACAGGACATGCTTACTTCCCCTAAAGCACACAGGAAGCTTCAGACCATGCTTACTTCTCCTAAGCCTGTCCCACGCCCCCAATAATAGCAACCAGGAGGCTACAGGACATGCTTACATCCCCTAAGCCTTTCCCTGTGCCCCCAACAAAAACAAACAAGACTCCGCAGGACATGCTTACTCCCCCTACGCCTTTCCCTGTAGCCCCAACAAAAGCACGCCACAGGACATGTTTATTTCCCCTAAGTCTTTCCCCGAGCCCCCAGCAAAAGAAGCAGGACTCTACAGGACATGCTCACTTCACCTAAGCCTTTCACTGCTCACCCGACACAATCAAACAGGAGGCAGACGAGTGAGAAGCAAAGTGTGTTATAAGGAGTCAACCCTGCAAAGTCCTTGGAGTCCAAAGCACTTGCTGTAATTTGCCTGAGGCAATATGGTGCAGGATCTCCATGCCTTTGTAGCCTGCTCATATTGAGTAAATAGTTGAAGTCCAGTATTCAAAAACATGACTGCATTTGTACTGCACTGCGGACATAGCCCATTTATTACAAACTAGAATCTGTTACATAAACTCTCAAAACATATGAAAGGGCATTAGCAATAATATTTCAACAAAAGATTATATCATCTCATGTTAAAGGCCCAGGGAATATCCTGCAGCTGAACTGCACAGAAGATGGACACCATTCAGATGACTTAATGGGAAACTGGCTGTTATTGCAGTCATAAGGTTTGGCTAGAATTATATGTTCCTCCTGTTACGTTTAGGAGACAAGTCCTTTCAATGAACCTCTTTGACGATGAAAATATAATTTGCAAGAGATTGATCCAAAGGGGGAGGAATTAAATACAGAAATGTAAGTATGTGGAACGACAATGGTCAGGAAAGAATGCCTCATAAAACAAATCCTTTTTATGAGCAGACACTGGCTGAATATCGCCATCTGCCTTCATAGAACAGATGTGAACATTCCTAAATCTGAAGGGAGGCGTAAAAACGAGTTTTGTGCCTGGTTTATTTCAAGGAGGTTTTTTTTAAAGAATAATTCTGCTTTTAAGAATAGAAAATTAGTAAAGAATACTATTTAGATGCCGCTTGACAACCATAACAGAGAGGAAAGACATAGCGAACTGACTTTGAATTTCTTAAGATGCTAATGATAGGTAACAAATAATGGCTTAATAGTTGTTAGGTGAACTCTGTTATAACATGATAAATGCACATCTAACATTTGTTTTTCAGTAAAAATTGCCTACACTTTAACATATCTTATTCAATAGATGCCACTGCCAACGATAGAATATTTTTTCATTAATTGCTCAATTTAAAAAACACAGGGCTGGTACCTGGCGTGGCAGATTGTCAACTTCCTTTGTGGGACCTGTGCAAGCAACACGAGACCGTTTTTGGTTTGTGAAGTGTTATATCCCTCAGTAGCATCTTCCCCTGCCCTGGAGCATGCAGATGAACTACGCTGCATGGGAGCTCTGGTTCAATTTGACTTTATTCATCAGTATACACTCACACACACAGCATTATATCATACTTTCATTAGCCACACCCTAACACTTTTAAACATATTATGTAGTTCCTGCTAGCGCCTGCCCCAGAACCACGAGAGGCCTAATGCATTTTGAATCAATATGCTACATCTCCCCCTTTGTTAACCCCTTCCATGCTGATGACGGCCCCCATCCGTCATGCAACACGGTGGGCGTGTGCTGATGACAGCTGGGGGCTGTCATGATCCCGCCCATTCTTTAGAAGTGCCGCACAGGCGCAGAATCGTGTCTGCGCCCAAGGGGTTAAATAAAAAGTGGTAAACAGCATTGAACTTCACATCTCTTCAATTAGTCAGCGAGGTGCTTGAATTTGTCTGCCGGTTTTGGGTGAAATAATCGAGGTCCACTCTGGTCAGGCACCGTGGACTGAGGGTCAGGAGCTTGGTGTGTAAAACGAGATGCATCCCGAGTGATAGTTTGTCCGGCATGATGTGCCATCACCATGTGTCGCTTACACACTGCAACTTGTAGAGGATCAACTGCAAAAGGAGAGTCTGTTTTCCATTTCCATTTCTTTGTTTTTTTTTGTCTTGTTATTTGATATAACTCTGTCTAACAAGCACTCACATAAAGGCATGCTTCTTCACCACCCTCCTCGACCTAGAGGTAACTTAGTGGACAATATTAGTTCCCACCTCTAGACCATTGCTTGTGAAAGGGACATCACGGTACTAGGCGACTTTAACTTTCACCTGTATGCTTCATACGCAAAGACACTGCAGCTCTGCTGGATACATTGGGCTCACGGAAGCATACTCAAAAAACGAATACACCTACACACTTGTCCGAACATACCTAGACAGCCTTTTTACTAAAAATTCCCAGATCACTAGCAAGAAGGTTTTACCTCTAATATGGTCCGATCATCATGCTATGATATTTGAGATACATATGAGAATTATGAGCATTAGCCTAGCCTTTCAAGTCAATTTTGGCCTTGGAAAAAAATAAACAGTTCTCTTTTCACACACAGGTTGCTAAAACTCAAACTAATCTCCCTTCTGATGTAGATCAGGCCTCTCAACACTACACAGGCTCTCTTCAGGCCGACTTTTTCTAAATTACCCCTTTAAACCAAAGCCTCCAAGAATAGGGATATCCCCTCCTCGCCCCTTGGTTCACCAAGGCATGTAGGCTGGTAAAGCAAAACTAGAGGAGACAGGAAAGACACTGGCGCTCTCAATACAATCTGTTAGAGAGATTTTGGTATAAGCAGGCTTTGTCTAAATATGCAAATTCCTAATCAAGGAAAAGAGCAACTATTTCACTGGGTAAATTGAGACAGCTAAAGATTTTACCAAACAGCTTTTCCAAGTGCTATAGAAACTCACCACACTTTCGGGCAATAATTCAAGTAACAACACCCAAGCTTTTTGCAACACTTTGGTGCAATGATTTAAGGACAAAAGTCAATCATATAAGTTTGAGGCCACTACTCCTTCTGATGTCATTTCTGATACTTTTCAGGATACTCATCAGGTATGGTCCTTCTTAGAATCTCCCTCTGTTACTGCGGAGCAGATGGCCATCATGGTCAGCAAGGCAAAGTCCAGCTCACCTTCCAACCCTTGCCTTCCTTTGGTTCTGCAACTTTTTAAAACATTTTTTTAATGTTTTTCTTTGTATTTGTTAACTTGTTCTTCCACTGATTTAGACAGTATGTTACCATCTTAATTCCCACACTCAAAGCAACTTTTCTAATACATACATCAAGAACAATGCAATAGTTTCATTTTGTAGAAACAGCATCTATCAGATGCCATGTATTGTACACCTCCCGAAATAATGAGATCCAAAAGAACAGTATCTAAATCCTATGCAAATAAACAGAGAACTCCCACCCCTAGGGTCAACTAGATACACCCCTCCCATTGCCTATATAGCATGAAATCAATATGGAACCAGTGCGATAAGTCAGTTTAACCATGTGCCCCCTAAGCCACCACGAGCAACGTGCTCTCCCTGTTGTCTTGCACATATTGAACCTCATGCGTCCTCTCCGTATTCCATGAAGGGGAGGTGTCGACCTCCTCCCAAAGCGAAGCCTCTAAAATAATTCCCTGCCATGCACTCACATCGTCTTCTAATTTGTCTTCCCTCCGGACTCGCCTCTTGTGAACTACCTCCGCCGTCGCCCATTTAACCATGTCCCTGGCCCAATTCTACAGTGTAGGTGGCTGCACACTCATCCAATGATTCGCCACCACCTCTTTGCCAGCACTAAGCCTAGCTGTAAAAAGCGTCCGGAAAGTTTCTTGCCCTGTGCGCCTTGAAATAAGTCCCAGTAGTACTCGAGCGTTGAATTTACCACCCCGTTACTTGTTTCAAATGGTCCAATACGCCTCCAAAAAGGGGGTCAACGTACGGCAGGAATCTGGCATCATCATATCCACACCTGGGGCATTTAGAGGACCTGTCAGAGTACATTTGTGTAGTGTATATGGGGTCAGGTATGTTTGGTGTATAATATTATATTGAAGTAGTTTAGAACGCATATTGGAGCTAATTTGTTTGACCTCTGTATGCCATCATCCAGCCAGTGTATCGCATGCTGTAACTGTGTCGCAATATAATAATGTGTGAATCTGGGGACCTCTAACCCTCCCTGTTCCCAAGTCCTCTGTAAGGTAGTGAGCTTCACTCATTTACGTTTACAGCACCACATCAGGTCCACCAATATTTGATACAATTGTTTGACGTACACCCATGGGACACGATAAAGTGAGCTTTGCAAAACATAAAGACAACATGGAAGAATTACCATTTTTATCAATAAATCTGCACCAACAACGGGAAGTCCCTTTAGAACCTAATGGAATTTTTAATCCCCTCTATTCACCGGTTCACATTCAGGTTGTGGTATACGTCATGGGTATGCGCCAGTCAGACCCCGAGGTAACGGACCGAGTAAGTAACCCAACCCACTCCTACTACTGGCAGATCGTCTAGACTCGCCCCTCTCAGGTTACCCATTAGGAAAAGTTTGGATTTCCCCTGGTTAAGACAGAGTCCAGAAAGTAGACCAAATTGGGTAAGTTCCCGAAGAAGCTCCGGGACTGCCACTTCAGGTTGAATAAGTTAAACCATGGTGTCGTCTGCATACATTGACACAACATGAATCATATCACCCAATCGAACCCCCAGCACTCCATTCGTCTGTGGAGGACAGCCACCAGCGGCTCCATCACTAACGCAAAAAGGAGCGGCGACAGGGGACAACCCTGTCTCGTACCACGCTGGAGCACTAGCCTATCGGAAACCTGATTGTGGAGTCGAACCCTAGCGGTCGGACCAGAATAAAGCAGCCTCACCCATCTCATATAGGAGTCTCCAAGTCTCATGCGAGCCAGAACCCACCACATACTCAGTTCTAAAACTTGTAACACAATTGATATGTGCAAATCTTGCAGCCATTTTCAACACAATGTTTATTTCTGGAGTTTTTCCCACTCAGTGGAAAATTGCCTCTATTCTACCACTCCTAAAGATCCCTAGTCTGAACCCAGTTGATCCCAACAACTACCAGCCCATTTCATGCCTCCTGCTTCCGACAAAATGAGTAGAAAAAGTTATGAACTATTAGCTTACACAGTACATACAAGAGAATCAATTGTTGGATCTACTCAATTTCTGGCCAGGGCATAGCACAGAGTCAGCTGTGATTAAAGCAATGGAGGAGATTAGGGTCATTCTGGACAGAGGAGGAGTTGAGTGACTTGTTCTCCTTGATTTGTCAGCAGCATTTCACACGGTTGACCATAGGATGCTGATCAACCATTTCGGTACCTTAGGTTTCAAGGATAAGGCCAAGTCTTTCCTGACTTATTTTCTCTCTGATAGGCTACAGTCAATAGCATTGAGTCAATGTGAATCCTCTTCCTTTTTCCTCCCGTGCGGGGTTCCGCAGGATTTGTTTTTCATTCCAAAATACAGATCTTTTACACTGTTTAACATTTACAGATTTGGCCCTATTGGTTAAATCTTTTGGCCTCTCGCTAACCTCGTATGCGGACGATACTCAAATTGTCCTGTCATCCTTCAAAAACGGTATTGAGGTATCTGGCCATTTTCATGACTGTATGTTGGCAATCATTTCTTGGATAAACAGATATTGTCTTAAAATGTATTCAAATAATCCCGAGGTTCTTCTGTTTGGTAATCTTTCTGCGGCCTGGTCTGCTATTTTGTGGCCAGATGAAATGGGCCCTTCCCTATTCCAGTGACCAAGGCAAAAAATGTAGGAATCAAAATGGAAGAAAAGCTAAACTTTAAACAGTAAGTTGCTTCTATGGTCTCGTCCTGCTGTACCTGCTTAGAATGATTAAGAAATAATTTCCTTTCACTCCAGATCATTCTAAAAAGACAGTAACTACTGGGTTTGTGCTATCACATTGGATTACTGTAATTGTCTCTATGTTAATATGCATGAAAAACACCTTAACAAGTTGCAGTTTCTAAGGAAAGACAGCAATTTCATTGTCTTCTACTGGAAGTCGTATCAAATGTAAGGCCCTCTGCACCACCTGCAAAGCATTGCATAAAATTGGCCCTGAGTTCTTGAAGTACTCTTTTGAATGGTACGTCCCTAGCGGATGGTTGCGTTCCTTAAGGGCCAATCTAATGATGGTTTCCAGACTCCGCAAAGTTTATTGGGGAGGCAGAAGCTTTATCACTAGAACCACTACGCTTTGGCACGACCTTCCCCTCACATCAGACCTATGCCCATGCTGATCTCCTATAGGAAGGTGCTCAACACCTGTCTCTTTTACATTTAGGCACCTTTCCTTGCTCATTAGAAGTCAGTACCAAGACCCTGATGGTAGGTGTGTGCTTAATAAATTGTTGTAACATAACATTTAACCAGTATAGAAATGTCATCAAAGACTGTTTCTTAGGTGACACTGGTCAGCATAGGTTCTCATTTTCATTTTCCGAGTCATGTTAGTGTCTCAAACCTGGTCAGTGCTGACCAGTGAGGTAGTTTTGCTCTGAAGGCTATCCCAAATAGCAAGATGGCTGGACTCTCTCCTGTTGTGCAGTGAAGAGTTGATTGACAATCCCGGAAAGACTGACACAGAGTTTGGTTCAGTTCAATTCCTTTCATGGACGGTGACTACACCGCCGTCTTGGGGCCAGACGGATGTATTCTTTTGGTGTTTGATGTTGAATCGAACAAAAATGTATTTGAACTCTCCGCTATGAACATGCAGGCATTTGTCAGATTTGAGAATTTCAGGGATGCCCCACGTTGCCTAGATGTCATCAAGTCGTTCGATTACTTTGTCATGAGTTGTCGAGGACAGGTCTTCCACCAAAGGAAAACGCTAATATTCGTCTATGACTACTATAAGATGGTGTCCATTTCCTAAAGGTCCAAAGAAGTCAACAGCAACCCTCAGCAGGAAGGGTCAGATATTATCACTGCTTGCTGTGTCACGTTAGGAGACAAACAATTGCAAATGTGGAACTCCTTCTGCTCCATATCGACTCACTCATCTAGCTGAGGGAACTACACTCGATCTTGTAGGGCTCTTTTGGTGGCTACCATACCGGGGTGTCCTTCATGAAAGAGTTTGATGACCCCCTGTCAGGTATGATGATTCTCAAGCCTCTTAGGATCACTCCTTTTTGGGTGACTGATAGCCCATCCTGTACATTTTTTATTTTTGAAATTCAACATCTTTGGCAAGGGGCTAGGCACTTCTCCGTGATTATGTAGCAATAGTTTATTTGATGACAATTATGTCTTCATCAATATTGGTGGCAGCAATGATTTGTTCCAGTGACAGAGACACTGTTGTGCTGGATCTCACAATAAAGTTGAGATATACTATAGCTGACTTGTACGTCGAGCTGTAATGATGTAGTGGCACTCGTGAATCTGCTGGGTTTTGATCTTTCCCCAGTTTGTGCACAGTCTCATAGTCACATTCTTGAAGTCTCAACTGCCACCTCTCAATGCTATGGGGCATCTTGGCCTTCGGATTTCCAAAAATTGCAGGTAATGCCTAGTGATCTATGGTGTGTTGCACCACAATGAGGAAACCCAATAATCCACCGGACCTAGGTCAATAACAGTAAAAAACAAGGTGGTCACAGTGGACGTACAATCATATTAATCGCAGCATCCATAACATTATTCGAACAGTATATTTATATCAGTATTCGAGACATGCATGTAAACTATACATTTGTAAATAGGTGCTCCAAGGTGCATGCTCAAAGAGGTGCTCTTGGGAGGATTTTGGAAGTGGGAAATACGGGTGTTTATACAGTATTAATAATGTGTCTTAATAGCAGACCTGTCCAACTGCCTAATAGGCTAGAAACATATCAAAATATTTATTTTTATTTATTTTATTTTAGCAACTTATAAAGCGCCTGGTGACCCGAGGGCATCCCCGCGCTATAAAGATTAAATCCTGCTGAGGGGGATAAGGGAGAAGGGTTTATTTAGGAAACAGGAGGGTTTTAAGTTTTTTCCTGAACGTCAGGTAATTTACACAGTCTAAAGATACAGTGAAGAAATTGCTGTTATCTTTAGTGTGAATTAAGGTCCAGAACAGGTACAAATTGATAGTCGACTTTTCTACCCCATAAATCAAGGGAGGTGCATTAAGTGCTTAACCTTTTGGATGCTCATGACAAGGTCAGCTCGTCATGCAGTACACTGGAGCTGTGCTTATGACGAGCTGACCTTGTCATGAACAATGGGAATTCTGAATAGTCAGCACCCAGCGGGAATTGCCTTAGCAGCCAAGGTGTTAAACCGGGGACTTCATCAGGACATGGGGAGCCCACTTATGTCCACCGCAAACAAGTAGGTGGAAAAGAGACGCATTAATGGGCCCGTAGGCTCGTATGGCAAAGAGACAATTGACATCAGCCCAGTACATTTTGTAGACTTTGGAGGTGGATACAAATCAATCGAACAATCAATATGATGTACGGCCGTAAGCATCAATGACTGAATTAATCCAGGATAATCTGGAGGCACGGACGAATCCTGATACATGTCAGGATTTATCCCCACCTCCAGATTATTCCAGATTAATTCATTAGTTAAGTGGCTTAACGCTGCCTTGTAAATTTGGCAAAGCCCCTATAGCCACAGGAATGCCGGAAAAAGTAACGTTCCCCTGGCGATAGGGGCTTGTACATATGCCACTAAGTCTCTTGTATTGGAACAAACCAACATTAGTCAAAAAGATAGTAATATACCTGCAGTTCTCCTCCAATTCAAGTCGATGGTATCTTTTATATAGGTCAAGAAGGGAATACACTTCGGCTCTGTTCAATTTAGCATGATCCTATCTGCTATGCGAGGAACCAGGGTGTCTCTTCCTCTCAATGGTATTGTTTGTTGTGCGTTGACATCCTGCTATCATTTTGAGCACTACTAGAATGGGCAAATCCCATGGTGTGGGATTTGTGGAGCGTTCAATGATGCCATGCTTTAGGAGTGCTTCCAGCTTTTTTTAACACCTTCTTGCTGATGAAAAGCAACTCTACGGTATTGCTAAGCAAGAGGGCGAATTTCCTTATAGAAATGAAGTTGTACTTTTATTTTCTTGAAGACATGGAATGACAATGGGAATCTGCTCATGATCTCAGACTGAATACAGAGGTTGTAGTTGAGGGATATCAATTCCATGTCTGCAGCGGTGTCAACACTGAGCAAACATGCACTTGATGAAGTCCCTTGTAGAACATGAATGGTGGCTTGCACCAATGCCATTTCTGGTTTGCATTGTTGCTGTGAACGACCGTTGACTTTGCAGTAGTTTAAATACGGCCCAGGCATAGACCTTTATTCCTTATGGAGTGAGGCATGGCACAGGGGACATGCTGTTAAACATTTCCACTGTCATGATATTATTTGATGCACCGCTATCTATGATTAAAGTTATTGTGTGATCGTTCACTTTCAATATGACTTTGGGACAGTGTCTAAATGAAGTTTGTTGTTTTATTTCATGAATTTCCTTTGAACTGTAGTCTTCTTTACAAGGAGCTAACCCTACATGCGCATGCCACACTTTAGTAGATACATCAGCGCACTCCCATCCTCTTCATCGGTACTCAATAGTGATGTCAAAGAGATTTTATATAATGAGCTTGAGCCTTTCTTCTAGTTGTTGTAGGTGATGTTGCCTTTTGGTTTTTGGGACGTTGTTAGAGTGCTTGAAGAACTTTCTCACGTTCATATTGTCTTTCCATTGTGACGATTTTTTTGAGCTCACATGCAGTTATGAAATGGTTCTCTTTTCCACAACCTTTGCAGATCTGTTCAATGGCTGGACATTCACCTTATTGGGGCAACGAAAATCCACTTTCGAAGCATAACTTTGATTTCTTTAAAGTGGTCAACTTACTTGCACCTTTCTTTTCACAGTCAGGGGCGCTTCATTGTGATCTTTTACCGCTTCCATGTCAGCAGCTTGTCGGTATGCTAGTTCTTCTGCTCTTGCAGCCATCAGCATTTTCTCCAAACTGTGTGTTTCTCTCAACATGCGCCTTCTAAACAAATTCGAAAGGCAGCCATTGATGATTCTGAGGTGAATGGCTTCTTCGTTGGTGAAATCACAGAACTTGCAATATTTAATGAGTATTTCAAGTCTTACCACAAACTCATCCATTGTTTCACCAATCTGTTGTCATGTTTGGTTGAAGATCTATCCTTTATAGTCGACATTCGGCATTGAGTTAAACTCGGCCCCAAAGCTTCTTTTACCTTTTTGGTACAGATTTGCTTCAGCCTTTGTGAAAGCTTCTTGAACACTTCTTTTACTGCATCACCTGCCAGATGTTTTAGGTATTTGATAATCTTCTTTTCATCTTCTTCTAGCTCATCTATGAAATCTTTTAATGTTTCGATACACGCATCCTACCTGGCACCAGGATCTTAGTTGTGTCGAATGGCGGTGGTGGTTTTAGAAACACAGCAGCATCATACTTCACACTTCCTTCTGCCGCCACTGAGAGCACATCTGATCAACGGTCGTAACATGCTTTATTTGTCCGTGATGGTGAGTGGGTATCTATTTCTCATACCTAATTTTCCCTCCTGTTGTCTTTGCTTCATCTGAATATTGGTTTGCGTTCAAGACGCAGTGCAGCATCTTTGCCAGTAACCTCACCGGTGATTTCTTGGCAGGCATTTCAAATATGCTCCTCTGCAGGGCCTTTGAACAATTCTGTGGCCGTGTAAATGTTGGATTCTTTGCATCTACTTGAGGCACACGTGGCACACATAAGAAGTTTGCTGTACTTTTGCAATCTCTCAGGGAGAGCAGTCTCATTTTCTTCTAGGGACTTATCCCTGAGGGTCCTAGTGCATATAGTCTCAATATGCTATACCCTCTATGGTCTACCATGGCTAGTCAAGATCCTTTTTGGGACCACATCTACAAAGGCATTGTGTGGTCGCAAACTGGCCAATTCCCAGAATCGGCCCTCTTGCGAATGAAAAAGGTATTTTTCATTTGTGCAAAGCCTTGTTTGCAATTCAGTAATCTATTACCGAATTGCAAATTGGGTTTGCGATTCAGCATTAGGAAGGCACGTGTTTAGAGCGTCACTTACTTATACCGAATCGCAGTGGTATCTGTGAATGTTTTGCGACCGAAATGTCCATATATTACCAATTTTTAGTAGGTGGCAATCCATTCACAAATTAGAAGGGGTCCCCCAAGATTTCTTTTCCCCTTTGTGAATGTATTTTAAAATATTTGTGGAGAGCAGGCAGTGGTCCCACAGACCGCTGCCTCCTCCTATAAAAGGAAAATATTTTTTTTTTAACACAATCTTTAAGGAAAATGTGCCGCATTTAAAAAATAAAAAAACAATTGTTTTATTTAAAAGTAATCATAGACATCGTGGTTTGCTGACTCCAGCAGGCCACCATCTCTGTTATCCTAGAGAGTCCCAATTGGTTGCATACTGAGATCTACTTCATTAATATTCAGGAGGTAGGTCTATTCGCGACCCAGTGGGAATTGCAAACTGTGTCAAATATACATTTATACATTGGTGTTTGTGGTAATCGCAAATGATTACCTTTGCACATGTGGCCCATAATTTTTACTACATAATTAGTAGGAAGGAAACTGAACTATACCCGTTTCAGAATGTTATGCTGCGCTATGTTTCTACAATTTGTGCACACATTTCCATAATTTTGTGTATTGGTAGGTTGTGTGAGAATGGCCCATGGAATGCCTTACCTGGTGGTGGCTGGGAGCGTTTAAGTTTTATAAATAAGGAATGTGTGTGGTGTTATTGGTGCATGAGCCGCAGGACCTTGACGTTTATTTTGTTCCTTGACTTGAATCAATAAGATGTAAAAAGCTGCTATTGCCGGCAACCTCTTATGATGAGCCCAGAGTGCCCATTATCTGCAAAATAGCCGCTGCTCTGGAAGAAGTAACAGCACACTACACACAATGCACGGTCTCTAAGTGGCGCCTTTTACAAGGCATTTGCAATCACAATGCATTCACGTTCTTGGATGCACACGTTATTAAAAGGAAAAGATTTCCATTTCCAAGAAATTTCAATTGATATTGAAAAGTGCAAGCCTCATTTGCCATCAGCATGTCTGACTCATTCTTTTGTTGTTAAGCTTCTCATTTTAGATTGCCACTGCCCTATAATATCAGTCATTCTGCAAAATCTCAGGCAAGGCACAAAACAACCTTGATGAAATGCATTGGATGCCTAGCAAGGACTTCTAGGCGGGATGCCGAACAGTTTTGCTGTTTAGCAGACACTTGTGTTGCTGAGCTCCCCATTCTTGTTGCAAAGGGTGTCCCTATATATTGATGTATACGCCAATTGTGTAAAACTCCTGAAAATATGTGTATGGGAAGACAACAATATTTATGATGAACTATGACAATGAGTTGCCTGCTCTCTGGAAATAGGTTACAAAATGAAAGATATTAATGAATGAATTATCTGAAGTCTAAAAATACCTACATGGATTGAGTGGGTATATAGAGTGACTGTATGCAGAAGTGCAACCGCAATCAATGAATCAAACAGGATTTATAAAGCACTGCTATTCACCTGCATGGGTATCAATGCACTGAGAGCCAAGCTGTTTGGTTGGACTAAGTTGAACAACCAGGTCTTGAGTCACCTTCTGAATTTCTCAACTGGGTTTGATGACATGAGTCGAGTAGAAAAAAGTAGTACAGAAAGACTCCCAACAGGTCACAGCAAGAGCCTTCCATTCATAGGTTCAGGGAACCAAATGTTCCATGGCTCTATACACAAGCACACAACTTCTATCCTAAAGAATCAGCACCAGCTGCCTCTTGGAGGAAGGCTGATCTTCAGATCCTGGTACATTGCCCTCAAAAGAACACAATGGTGAAGGTATAGTCAGACTCAAAACAGAGAAGTGCAAACAAGAGAAACTCGGGACCAGAATCTTTTCCCTGTTTGCACTCTGGAGCTAGAATGTCTCTCCACATATAAAGCTTGTACACTCATACCTGCAATCTAGAATGGAGGCAAAGCACACCTCTTCAATCAGCATCAATACCCATAGACCACTGGTGACTGGAATGTGAAAAGAAATTCTGCTTGTTGCTGCTGTTACTATTATTCACAATCTCAAATTCTTCTATTCCCCTCTCCCTGTATGCCTGCTATGTTCTCTTACTATTACATGAAGCATGTCATTTATAACAAGCTATCTTTGACCTACATAAATAACAATATATGTTCATTGTGTACCAAAGGGTGCTTGAATGTACATGGGGCTCAGACAATTTCAGAAAATACTGTTGACAGAAATGCCTCTTAATGTTACTTCAGTCTAGAGGATTTTATACAATTGGATGGCTATAAAGAACGTTTTTTAATGTCAATGCCCAATGTACATGATCTTGACTAAAACTGACACCATTCTGAACTTTATTGGTGTAGTTTGGGCTGCATGGGTACAAAACTAAAACAGAGACTATTTTCATAGTTAAATCCAGAAGACAGAACAGTCTTGAGGTGTCTGTGGGGAACAGAGCACCTTAGGGCCTTATTTAGAACGACTTGTCCTCTGTATTACAATATCATTATAGCTTGTGGCACTCGTAATTTGGTTGGTTGGGCCGTCACCTTTATTGCCTCACTGCCCCCATTGTAATTTGTAATTAGGACACCCACACTCACGTCACCACACGCACTGCGTGGTACAGTTAGGATCCACACGTCGTTGCTCAGCAACGTACGCGCGCGACGTACACGAGACTCAGGAACTGCCTATACCCGTTTCGGTTAGACGAGCAGGCAGCCCTAGAATTATGCAGCAGAGAGGAGGGACAGAGCGCCTCCGATGATCGTCCAACTGATTTAAACTACACGGGTAAGAGATGCAGCATTTGCTTAGACCCGATCGACTACTTCCTCCTACCGATCGGCGGTGATCACAATCGAATGCCATTAATCCCTTCATCACGAGTCGGCATTTTTCACAGCGAGTTCCAATTTAATAACGGGAATGCGGTCACCATAGGCCATGTTTTCAGTGCACGCTTTTTTAAACATCACGGGTGCCTTTTCTTGGGCGCGAGTCTTTCTTAACTTGGGGTAACTTTTCGTAGTGGATTTCACCACAAGAGGCAACTTACCCGTGCCTTCTAGTTTTGCAATAATACAGGCGGATATATATTAATTATTTTATGAGTTTGCGGCCTCCCTCAGAAAGCTTAGTGGCCCGAAGGATTATACACACACCCACGTACCTTGTTAATACGCAGCTACCCACTTTGGGATAAGCCATCACCCCTAATCCGCATCATGACTAGTCCAACTAGGCACTCCCAATTGAAGGCCCTCACGGCCATTCACTTGAGATCATACCATACCTTACCATGCCAACTCAATCACACACTTTCTTTGGCCACAGGCAGTGTTGAGTTGGGGCAGGTCCTGGTCTACAGTCATGCCCTGCACTCTACCCCAGTGCAAATAGAACAGCTGGTGGACAGATTGCAGAACAATGTCATACATTCACCCCAGTACAGACATCTGGGCCTAAATCCATAGTTTCTTTGCTCCCCATGCCATTCCAGTTAGAAGCCAGCCATATGCAAATCAGTCTTGACCCTGCCCCTATGGGAACAGTCCACCCCGAACTGACAGGCCAGGTCCGCTGTGGACGGTTCACTGACAAAATATAGTTGTAAAAAAATATAGAACAAAAAATATCGATGAAAAAATATAGAATGCAAAAGTATTGACTCCCTTTTCTTAAACAATATACAGCTGATGTAATTTGAGATGTCATCAGTGATGTCACTGACCATGTCATGAATGATTTAATATGTGACATCATCACCAGTGGATTGCGGGCGCGAGAGTTAGTTAGTACAACTAACTATAACAGGAATTTCAATGGTTTTGTATGAGAGAAATGTCCAGCTAACTATACCACCCCTGAAACATATGGTTTTTTCAATGAATTTCTAAGGTTTTTTAAATGATAATCCCTAACTATAACAAGCCTCAAACCTATGTTTTTTTCAGTGAATTTCAAAGGTTTTTTAAATGCTAATCCCTAACAATAACATGTCTGAAACCTACGTTTTTTTCAATGATTTTCTAAGGTTCTTTAAATGATAATTTTTAAATATATTTCTTGTTCTGTTTTTTTATATTCTTTAAGTACATTTTTTTAATCTGCTTATTTTTAGATATATGGCATTTTGTTAAAGGATGCCCCAAAAAACATTCCTCAATGAGTGTACTGAGTAATGTTTTCAAATGTACACTGCGATCAACAGAGTTTACCACTTGATACCAGTGGCGAATTAGCACTACAGACAACATTGAATTCAGTCTCGATTTCTTTAAGGCAGAGACATTTGTACCGTGTCCTCAGATTTTGTTAAAGTATGTCACAAAAAAAGCATTCCTCGATGTCTGTGTCAACTACTGCCTTCAATTTACACTGCGGACAGCAGGGTTCACAGCTTGAAGTCAACTTTGCATGTGGACTATGGTCAGTAGGGACAGTTGTACTGTATGTGTTCTGATGTTAAAATAAGTGACAAAAAACATTTGTCGATATTTCTGCCTTCGAACTACAGTACGGACAGCAGGGTTCACATTTTGAATTCAGCTTTTAATCTATACTACGCACAGCATGAAATGTAGCCTTGTTTTATTTTAAGGTAGAGTTAATTGTACTTTATGTCCTCAGATTTTGTTAAAAGATATGACATAAAGAATTTCTTGATGTCAGTGATAACTATTGCCTTTGATCTACATTGTAAGGTCTCACCATTCAGGTAGAAAGACGATTGTACATGGCGCATACCCATAGACAAGAGATATTATAACACTGCGACCTCCCTGAACCTCAAATCATCGCAGGGTACGCACACGCTGAGTTCTTCCGGTACCACTAATTCACTGCACCAAAAGTCATGTCTCTGTAGCCTTATTAAGGCAAAATTCACCAGGCAAAAAACGTTGCTCCCAGTTTGCCGCCCCTGCACTACGCATTATCGCAGGATACGTACAAGCTCAGCGCCAAAGATACTACTAACTCAGTGCACTATAAATCATCGCAAAAAAGAGTGAACAGTTTTATGTCACAGTGAGACATACTATCCCTTTTAAATGGAATTTATGCTAAATTCAATCAACAAAACAGATTAGTACAATTACTGAACCCCCCGACCACGCATCATTGCAGGATACGTACACGCTAAGCGCCAAAGGTATTAGTAACTCAGTGCAAGAAAAATCATTATCACGTTGCCTTACTAAGGCAGAATTTACAATACAAAAAACATTAGTATCAGTACGGCCTGCCCGCACTAGGCATCATCGCAGGCTCCACAGAACCTTGTTGTTTCAGATATCACTAACTCAGTGCAAACCAAACTAAGTATAACAACTACCAAATCCTACACAATATTCCTTTAGTATGCTTCCTTCAAAAACTTCTTTTCTATCACTTCTGGATTTAGTTGAATAATAAAATTTACGCTGCATATATCTTCTTTCCTCCACTTTAATCATGATTACAGATAATGCAGTCCACCCTAAGATCTACACTCCGGACAACAGGGTTTACAACTTCAATTCAGCTTTTCATCTACACTATAGTCAGTAGGGATTTCAGCCTTGATGTATTTAATGCAGTCAATTATACTGTATGTATTCAGATTTTGTTAAAATAAGTGAAAACAAAGCATTCTTATATAACTGTGTTGAATAGTAGCTTTGATGTACACTGCGAATAGTAGGATTCACAATTCAAATTCAGCTTTGTATCTACACTACAGACAGTAAGGAATTTAGCGTTGATTTATTTAAGACAGACAAAAAATATTCCTGTGGCACTGCTAGTATGCACAAGCACCTTTAATCCCTACAGCCTGTGAACAATGTTTACAAAGAAAGTACAACACAGCGTCAAAATGTACCTGCACCACCAGCAATACCAAGTACCTCTGGGATATCACCTTCTATATCGCAACCAGAGATACGTCCCCATTTTGAGACAGTTAGAATGCACTGCGTGAAATGCAATAGTTTCATTTCTTATGGAGAGCAATTAGTAGACATAGTTTGCAGAGCGATTGATAACCATTGATGATACTTTTTTCTTTTTTAACCTCAAAATTCATGCAGACCAGTATGCAACACTCAATATTTTGAGTACAGACCGCTCGAACCACACATCATCGCAGGGTGAGCACACGCTGAGCACCACATGTACCACTAACGCGGTACACCTTAAATAATCACCACGTGGCCTTATTAAGGCAAAATTCAGTTGCCAAAAGACATTCTTACCAGTTTGTTCTGCTTGAACCACACATCATCGCGGGCTCTACATAAACCGCCCCTACCTCAGTGTACCACAACTCATGAACACTTACGATAGAATCTTCTGTGTATTATTTGACATATAGTGCTCCTACCTTAGTACAGCAAAAGTCATAAACCGTTTACGATTGAATATCTGTGTATGATATCATGATTACTATTCTACTTGTTACCAATAGCAACGTAATAAAATGGATTTGAGCGCATGTGCCCGTACCCACTTCAACTATCTATCTGTGTCTGTGTACTTATTATGTTTCTAAAATGCTGCTCCTGCGCCCTACCACATTATACTGTGCTATAAATAGCGTATGCAACCATCTGACAGTAAGTGAGTGACACTAAGTGAGGACTATTCCTCCTTTTTTTTAGCATATTTATATAGCGCAAAATCAACCCAAAACTATATCAGCAATTTACATGAGCACCGTATTTACAGTACATTTTCAGGCACGCGTACATTACGTCATTACTCTACAATAACAGGATGTGGACGCAATTCCAAGCCTCGAACACTGATTTCCAGCACCATGTTCGACAGTGTACCTAAATGACCACATACGTATATATATTAGCTGCCCTTCATGTGCCAAAAACTGCAACTTAAACCTTTCACAGCCCTGTATTACTACAGCTACAACACTCCAATGAATGTACAACAAACATTCATAATCACAGAAATGCGTCATGTCCACCATCTTTTATGTGTGCAACTATGAATTAATATACAGTCAGTGATACCCCGTACCTTCCATGTTGGCCATGTTGTGGAAATTTACAGTCATAATGATACATTTGCAATTAAGACCCGGGTGACGTCAGCACTACAAAACGGACACCCGAATCACTTGATTTTTCATATAGCTAACGACGGAACCAAGCCCATAGCTCCGTAATCATGGTTGAGAGCCTCGCGCAGCACTGCCATACGTCAGGCCAGCACACTCCACTTACGCTTCCAGGAAGAAAAAAAACGCAACATTGCCCAGATTCCCATTGTACTGATTTCTTACTTCCAGGTCTATTTGTCAGAACGGCACACACACACTCCCTCATGGCTGGTATACATCCACACCACACTCATCCAGCACAGGCGTCACTACACACGCACCCTACCAATAGAAAAGATGCTGCGAACGTGCTCTACGCAGAAAATGGACTTCAAAAACTTTTGTTATCTTACCGGAAGATTTTCTCAACATTACTGTTTGCTGTGCAAGAGTGAGAGCCACCCCCCGTTCTCCCATAGCAAACTTGGTTTGCATTTTGAAAGACAGAGCAGTGAAATCTGTTCTCACTTTCAAAAATCCAAACCAGATAGCTTTTCCACATGCAGGTTAGCATCTCCCCATGTGAAAAAGCAATACCGGCTCCCGAAGGATAAGGTGAGCTGGCTGGGACCGTGGGGGGATTTTGGCTCCTCCCACGGTCCCCAGCATTTTATATAAGCCCCGGGGGATGGGGTCCCTAAGGATATTAGAAATTACTGATAGGGGCTATTTTTTTACGGTAAAATTAGAAGTCGGCACCCATCGCGGGGCTCAGAGTGGCCCCCTGGTGTGCACGCGCTGGATGCACGATTCATAATCTGTAGGGTGCACAACTCCAGCACCTTTCGTGCACAACTTCTACGCGTTTGGGAGCCGGCATTGCTTTTCCACATGGGGAGCTACTAACATGCAGCTCCCCATGTGGAAAAGCAATCTGGTTTAGATTTTGAAAGAGAGAACAGATTTCCTTAATATGGGTGGGCGGGATGGGCACCCTGGGACACTGCACGACCCGAACCTCCCACAATATATAAAGCCCCGTGGAATGGTGGTCCCTGGGGTTTTAGGGACCTTTGAACCCCCCAACTATTTTTTTTTTTTTAGCCCCGGGGGATGACGGGCCCTCAAGTGCTCCAGGAGGGGGGCCACACAGTCCCTCTCCCACAATACATATAAGCCCCGGGGGGGTGGTCCCCCTGGCTTAGGGGACCTTGGAGCCCCCCCACCATTTTTTTTGTAGCCCTGGGGGTGACGATCCCCGGGGCTCTGGGCCCCACATTAAATGTAATAATTTTTCCCCGGGAGTTGGCCCCCTGGGGTCTAATAATGAAAAAAGGTCCATTTTATATTTTTTACAGCAGATTCCGCGCACCCTACGCCACTTGCCGTTTAAAAAAAAAAAAAATTAGTGGGCCCTGGGGGTCCTTCTGGGACCCTCTAAACAGGTCTATATGGTCAAACTATTTCTACCCTGCCCCCTTTCTACGCACACTTGTTCCACTGACTTCTTCAGCCTCGCTTCTACCGAGGCATAAAATGGCTGCCAACAGTTCCTGGTTTCGAATGTTGACAACCATTCAGCCCGTGATCGGAAGGGTGCGCTTATGATACACTCACGGTGCGCTTATAGTCCGCGGATCCACCACGCCCATAGATATATATATATATGCTTTTAACTGTAATTTTCTCAGGAACTACTGAACTGATTGACACCATTTAAGCAAAAGGCACTAGTTTAAACTGAGGACTACATCTCTGCCAAATTTGGCGAAATTCCGTTCAGCAGTTCGGTCTGTAGCTGTGGCTAAAGGTCTTCTGGAAAATTGCATGGGAAAAACATGTTTTGGGACCCCACTTTTTCTCAGCCCCCGCATCACGAATCTACCCGATACCTTCAGGGAAGAAGCAGAACAGAGCTAGCCATTAGTTTTGAAAATTTTGCAAAGATTTATCAACCAGCGCAAAAGTTATTCTAAACAGAATGTTGCGGATTTCCTATGGAAAATAGGTCCTAACTATAATTACCTACTGGCGACCGCCAGTAGGCAAGATATATATATAGTTTAAAACAATCCTTTTCTGCAATGATCCCTTGAAACGAGTAATCAGGAACGGGACCTACTCCACTTTTTTGTGCACATTTGTTTATTTTGTGCGCTGTGCTGTGTTAAAAACATGATAAATAAACGTAATTAAAAATAGTCAAACAAACATATATATAATTTAAAACAATTAATAAACTATAAATTGTAATTTATTTTATCATTTTAAAATTATATAAAAAATATATATATTTATGCACCAATAACATATCTTAGAATAAAAAAAATCTATCATACATTAAAACATTAACCTATTTAAAAATCTCCAAACTTAAATTTCCCACTTCAGTGAGTGCTGCTAGGGAAAGTGTTTAATAGCGGAGGGGTAAAAATTACTATTCGCACTCCAGTGAGTGCAGCAGTAGGTAAAGTGTTGGATAGCGGAGGGGTAAACATTACTATTCCCACTCCAATGAGTGCAACGGTAGTGAAAGTGTTGGATAGCGGAGGGGTAAAATGACTATTCCCACTCTAGTGAGGGCAACAGCTGGTAAAGTGTTGGATAGCGGAGGGGAAATAATTACTATTCGCACTCCAATGAGTGCAACAGTAGGGAAACTGTTGATTTGCGGAGGAGTAACAATTAATATTCTCACTCCAGTCAGATCAAAATGAAAAACAAACAAAATAGTAACTACAAAAATATTTAAAAAATACATAAATATGTTGAAAATTTAAATACAAATATGTTCAATATTAAAACATTTCAAAAAAATACTATAACGTTAAATACATATGACAGATGTCTAAAATATTATAGTAAATAATGTTTTATTTCTTTTAAATCTCTTATAAAGTTTGTGCACTTGTATCTGTAGTTAGCTGCATACATGGTGTCCCATTGATTACAAATACAGATAAGATCATGTCAACTGTTCAACAGAACATTTGCGGAATACTCGGGCAGGAATTCTCAACGTAGTCTCTGTGACTGGTGTCCAAGTTGCCAAAAGATCGACTACGAAGTTAATCAAATTTGTTTGCGTAACCATTAGTTGTTGTTCGCATTATGTAACATACACAGTTTGGGGCTTGTAGGTACGGATAGAGCCAACTACAACCTACGGCAGATTTATTTCAATTCTAACAAATATTACAAAAGGCAAAAACTAAACCTTAAAGTTAAACCTTGACCTTCCCACAGTCTCCCCTCTACCCCACTACATACACTTGTGTGTTGCTGCCCTATTAGTGCAGAGCCCCCATCCTCCAAGCTGTGTCACGTTAGCCTGTGCGAATCATGACAGACATTTATTTGCTAGCATGGGAAGATTGAACATACGCGTATAACGCATCTATGTGTGCCGGTTACCCGTGCGTGTCTCAGACTGTGGGGCCCCCCAAGTCCCCACTTGTGTGTTGTTGTAGCTCGGCTAAACACGTGTTCCAGTATGTGGCTATGGGGACCTGCCTCAGACTCAAGGTTTCCTCACGCCTGATGGCGAGGCCCTCTGCCTTACCACAAGCATGCATTGAGTGTTGCCATGCCTGCGCATGTGGTGGATCCTCTGCTTCCCATCTTTTCATGAGCAATCTCTTGGCCACTATTATCCCCAAGTCCAGGAACCTAGATGTCACTTTGGTGGCCACCGTGGTCCGGAATTTATGTAATAGATATACTTGCAAAGCGAAAGGTAGTTTGCTCCCTGTGCAGGCGTGCAACAGACGAGTTACTGGGTTCCAATACAAAACGATCCGGGGGCTACTGCATAACATATGTATTATGTCAGTTCCCACCTCAGCGCATCTGGGGCATGCCACATCCGTTGTACTAAAGTAATAATTAATGTTGGCAGGTGTAAGGTAGGACCTGTGTATTATATACAGTTGAATTTGTCTGAACTACATGTTTCTTGGTATGCGTGTTGGGCTTTTTAGTATCTGAACCCATTCGTTGTCAGTAAGTGGCCTTCCCAGGTCTAGTTCCCATTTTTTGCGGAGGGGGGTCAAGACTCATTGGTGCATGAACTCTACACGACGCAGCAAGCCAACGTGTGAGATGCCTACCACTCCCCATGACGTGTAAATATTGCATTACAAGAGATGTCTGAAGTTCTGTAGCCATGTCTCCCAATTTGGTCGTTAGCGTGGCTATCAGTGAATGATGTGCGAGAAACTGCCCTGGCAGAAACCCCTCCTCTTCTACCAAGGACGTGAATGGTATAAGTGCTCCGTCTCGGTAGAGCTCCCCAAGGGTCTGGATGCCTTTCTCCTGCCATCCCTCAATTGTTGCACTGTCAGCATTGCATAGCCACTAGGGGACCCCACTAATGGTATTGCCGGTGCAAAGGGAGTCATTGCCAGTGTGGTATATAAACCTCTACGGAAACATTTGTATACCACGGCTAGCAACAATGGCCGAGGTGTCTTCACCTTCACACTAGGATGAAAGAATCCAATAATTTGACTCAGTGTATATGGAGGCTGTGTAGTTACCGTATCTGCGTGGTGTCTATTGGCCAACCACTGGGCTATCCATTGCAGCTGAGCAGCTAAGTAGTAGTGTTTGTAACATGGTGCGGCCAACACCCCCTGGTCTGTTGGTAAGTAAAGCTTTTGTAACTGCATTCTGTGTCATGCCGTGCCTCATATGAAGTCCCTAACTTGTTCCTCCAGCGCAGCAAAGAAGGAGGCTGGAATGCACAGGGGCAGGTTCGCAATGTCATACAGAAGCCATGGGAGGACTACCATTTTGGACAGTGCCACTCTACCTGGTACGGTAAGTGGGAGTGTGCCCCAGAGTTGCATTAGTACTCGGATGGCCGTCAGCGCTCAACCCAGGTTTCCATCAAATAGATCTTGTGGCTGGCGATAGACAAGATGCTTAGGTAGCGAAAGCTGCCCTCCCACCACTGTATCACTCCACCAATAACGGTAAGGCCTGGGTTGATACATCCTTCATGAAATGCGTATAGGCAGGACATCGCGGCATTGACCCGGAGCCCAGAGATGGCGGCAATTTACTATCCAATAACCTTCCCTGCTATCCACGGGGACTGGAGTTGGAATAGTAAATTAAACTATTCACTATCCAGCGCCCAAAAGCACTATGCGTTGTAATGGTATGCATTGTAAAAACCGCGTAGTAAAAGCATGCGATGTAAAAGCATGCGTTGTAATGTCGTACATCCCATTTGCACCGGAATAGCAACTAACAGATAAAGTCCCAGTAGTACCCGACTTTGGGGTCAATGTACAGCAAATTAACGAGCTGTAAAAGAGCCCTGGGCCTAGGTCATATTTCTGCAATGCCGGGAGTGGGTAGTCCCACTCTAAGGAATTAAAGGCCTTTTCCAGGTCTAGAATGAGGCAGCCTGCCCTCGGCCAGTCCTGCACAGCGTCTGTTGCCACCCTAAAAAAGCGCATCAGGTTAAGGAAAGTGTTCCGGTATGGCACAAAACCATTTTGGTCAGCAAGGACCAGCGTGGGGACCATCGCTACCAGTCATTCCGCTAACACCTTTGCCAGAATTATTTAGCCCGTGTTGAGCAGGGCGAGAGGCCTATAAGAACTAACCTCTGCAGGATCTTTGTCCGGCTTTATTAGGGATAACAGATAAGCCTCTCGCCAGTGGCAGCTCCTAGAGAGAGTGCTGCAGGGTAGTGGGGAGGGGCAGGGGAAGGGGAGGAGCAGGGTGTGGAGTAGTAAACTCCTTTATTGGGCCGAATGGAGTTGAGTAAAGAAATAAAGAAATAAAACAAATTACATTGCGCACTGCATAGCCGATTTGGCATTGCAGCAATCGCAATGTAATTTGTTTTGTTTATTTATTTCTTTACTCAATTTGCTCGGCCCAATTCCGGAGTTTACTACCCCCCACTCTGCCCCTCCCCCACCCCACAGCACTCCCTCGAGGAGCCGCCACTGCATCTTGCATTGAGGGAGGTAGCCCTCACTCTTCTATGGCAGTGTTGTATAGGTCCTGGAGACGCGTAGCAAGTAGATTTCTATATGCTTTATAAAATTCCATCTAATGGCATTCTCTATCTCTTCCAATGAGAGCTGCTCATTCAGTGCACCCTGGTGTTTGTCTGTTGGTGCGGGTAATTAATTGGATGGAATTGAGAAACTCATCCATCCTCTGCATGTCGCAGCGCCAGCAAGTCTGATAGAGCTGTGTGTAATGCTGCACCATCGATTGGTGTATTTCATGTTGCGTATACAAAATGTGCCCTGTGCTTGTGCGTATGGCCCAGATGGGAATGCGGGCGTACTCCTGCTTATTCAGCCAGGCGAGTAACCGGCCAGCCCGATTCGCCGATGCATGTGTACGGGCTGCGTGCACTGCATAGTTGTGGCATTTCAAGCACTCTGACAGGTCAGCATGCTCAGCTCGCAACAGTTCTAGGTATCGTGGGTCTCTGCCGTGTCCCTCACCTTCTTGCTCCTGACGCAGCAGATGAGATTCTATTTTCGTAAGGGAGGTGGACAGGTGTTTGCGGATATACCATTTGGCACCCATAAAGTGCCCCCTGATCGTTGTTTAAAGGCTTCCCACTCTATTGCTACGCTAGTCGCCGTGTCTTCATTGAGCTCAAAATATGTGAGAGTGGCCATCGCTAGCGATGAGTGGAACTCTGGGTCTTTCAACGACTAGTTTGAAGTCGCCATGTCGGTATTGGGGGACGGTCTGATTCCAACCCGAGCTACAACCACAGCTGGTTATGATCGGAGTGGGTTCAACCTAGATATTCTGTTTTTTACATTAGCGGTAATAATGAGGGGGGAGCCCACTAGCATGTGAAGGCACGCATGCAGCCCATGGACCACTGAGTAATGCGAATAGAGTCACTCGACAAGGTTAAGGGTGCACCAGAAGTCCACCAGGGTCTAGTGCACAAGACAATCTGTGAGAGCCTGAGCACTGGACGTGGCGAAAGTTTTGTGAGGAGGCGGAAATGAACTAGCTAGGTCCACACTGAGCACTGAATTAAAATCCCCTCCTATCAACCATGGGAGTCTAGCCCATGGAGCTAGCTTCTCTGAGAGACGCACAAGGAAGGATGCTTGGTCCATATTGGGGGCATATATGGAACCCAATAACATTGGCTGACTGTTGGAAATGGGATTTCTGGTTGGCTAGGGCTTGCTCCTAAGACAGGCAGACAACATCACTCTAGTCAGGGCAAGGGAGTTGCAAACTGAAGATAACTAGAATGGAGCAAGCCTTACAGGGAGTAAGGACTGTTCCTAGGCACTCTAATCGGCACGGAGGTGCGTAATTCAGATAATTGTAGTGATGCTGTTCACATTTCAATCATATTACGTCATATGATAATTTTGCATATAAATTTCAATCATAAATCACAAGGTCATGAGGGTAATTTACTCCAATGGTTTAGTAATCCCCGATGCATTTCGTGCAAGATTGCACTTCTTCAGGGGGAATCTGTGTAACAGAGAAAAAAAGTCTGTAGGGCGCTAAAGATTCAGGAGTCTAAGATACAGTGAACCCAAAATGAAATCTGTGGGATTAGTATCTGTGGAAGATGCCCGCAAGCAAAACAGATGTGAGGTGCTTTAAAAAAATAAAGAATCATGCATGTGCCGAACGGTTTGGGATAAAATGCAAAGTGTCTGAAAACGAGGAAAAGAGAGGAAGAGACCGAGTATGTTATCAATAGTGTACAGCAAGCAATAGTGGCGTGCCTCAATTATTCCTGGGAGTGACTTTAGAGATGTAAATACCGATAACCCAGGATAAGGGAATATATTCGCGGCATGGGAATACACTGAAGATAACCCCTGCTCACCCCATTGGTAGCTTGCCACGAGCAGTCAGTGTTATCCCAGGGGCCATGTGTAAAGCATTTGTGCAACACACACACAGCATCAACACACTAGGGACACCACAAAATAAATTCCACGCAAGGTTATATATAATAATAGCCTTTGTATTATCCAAAACACATTAGAATAGTAATCAAACAATATACACTGTGCCAACTGGCACTAGGCAATATTTACGGGGGATTATATACACATGACAGGGCCAATTGAGCCACTGTCAGAACCATCACAAAGCACAAATAGTAAATGTAGAACACAACTAGTAATTACTGGCAAAACACGTCACTCTCCTTTCCGGCCCAACCCTCAGTCAGGCAGACTCTGCCTGGCTTCCGGGTTGGGCCGGCAGCTCCCCTTCTCGGCGGCAATGCTGGGTGGGCACCCGCATGAAAATAATCACATAAGTGGGGTGGGCATCCACCAACGAGACCAAATGACGAGTGGGCACCTGCTGTTTAAATATGCACAAAGCGGGGTAGGCTCCGGCTCGTTTGGGAAAAACGCGGGGTGGGCTCCCGCTGAGGAAAATGGCAAATGCGGGGGAATCCCATGTTGGGATTCCCTCTAAAAGGGCTGCAGCTCTACGCTGCGAAGCCCACGCTCTTCTTTTGGCCAAATTAAAATATTACACCCGCAAGGTGCTAGAAGCAAGAGTCCTTAGGGATTAAGGGGGCAAAGCTGGGCCCAAGTAGGCCAATACAAAGAGCCCTCCAGCAGGGAGGCAGTCCCTTGTGATGGTTCCTCCTGTGGCACAGCAGCAGCAAGCCCCCCAAGCACAGGAACAACAGCACTTTCTATATATTCATATTACCCATTCTTTTGTCTGCCTTGGCACAGGGCTTGGGGGAACCAGCCAAAACTGGCTAAAGATAGAATTGGAGCACTTTGTTTACCAGACTCCTCTTCCCCTTTGTCAGGTGGGGGCTTGTCATCAGACACAACACAGTGGGGCGGTGCCAGCATTGTACTGGGCAGGCATAATCCTATTCAGGGTCAGGGGACTACTCCTCCCTCTACTCCAAATGCAGATGTACCATTCAGCCTAGTGCTGACTCACCCTGCCCCTCCTGGAGCCACTCACACCTCACCAGCCCCTGTCACTCAAAAGCCAGATATGCAATTCACACCAGGCAAGCAGACACATAGCACACAGAAATGCGAACTTCTAAAAGTGTCATTTCTAAAATAGTTATAACAAATCTGCGCACACCATTGCGCAGCATTTATTACCATTCCAAATGTACCAAACTTGACCACGCTGCTCCTCTCATATTAGGAATTACCACTGAAAGACTTATCAGGGAATCTCCAATGCTTTGTTTATGAGAGGGCAGCCTCACAGTAGTGAGAATCCAAAATGGCTGTTGGTCACTACCAGGACGTCCCTCACTTAAGGTACATGTTCTACCTTTCACCTACAATGCCCCCTGCCCATAGGGTTAGCTAGGGCTTACCTAAGGGGTGACTGACATGCAGTAAGAGGGGGGGTCACAGACATGACATACACTTTAGGTGCCACGTCACAGCAGCAGTAACACTGCGCACACAGGCCTTGCAATTGCAATAGCAGAGGGCTGAGATAGATTTTAAAGGCTACTTTGGTGAGTGGCGCAATCGGTGCTGCAAGCCCTCCAGGAGCATTTCATTTACCAGCCCTGGGTATATGAGATACCACTTTACAAGGGACTGACAGGTAAATTAAATAGGCCAAACTAGTGTAGACCACTATTAGCATATTTAACACAGAGAGCACACTCACTCTAGACTGGACAGCAGTGGTAAAGTGCTCAGAGTCCTAAAACTACCAACACCATGTCAGAAAAAAGGCTAGGAGAAAGGCAAAATGTTTAGGGATGACCCTGCAAAAAGGGCCAAGTCCAACACAACCCCCTTCCAGCCAAAATGCAGGGTAGATCAAGCACCACCTTGATGGGCCTCCCTGCTTTGGGTGATAGAACACAGACGCGGGCCACAACTGCAGGGACATCTTCCAGTTGTACGCCACTCTGAACCCATGTGGTTCCCGCTGTAAAAACTCTCAGGACCACCTAGGTTACCTCACTGGTACTCCCTAGCTGTCCGCGGCCGGACAGATGTCTCTGGTCCTTGCCAATCCACAGAGTGTGGAGCAGTAACCCCCGGCACATAGTAACCATTCTCCACTCTTCCTCTCAGTGTAGTTACAAACTGCCACTGATCCTCCAACCTAGGGTCCCCACCCTCAGGCTGATCCGAAGTCATGGGCGAGGCTCTCCTCCCTCTACCTCTTCTTCTGGGATCCCGCACTCTCCTCCTACGAGAGGCAACCTCAGAACACCAATCACTAATCAGCTCAGGACCTCTCTCCAGCAACTGGTCTACCAACCTGGGATCTAAATCCTTAGGTTGCACCGGGGTCAGAGGCAAGGACTTCCTCCCTCTGCACCCCCTTCCAGAGTGCTGCACCCTCCCAACTGGAGTGGTACCCCCTAGTAGCTACATCAGTCAGGACACTGACAGTTACAGTTGTCCTTCCCTCCAGGTCAGGCATACCCTGAACCTGGCCTCTCAACCCAGGGACGGAACACTGTGGTTGAACAATTGTCCAGCGAGCCAGGACTTTCTAGGGAGCACATATGCCCCCCAAGGGTGACACATAACTCATGTGTCGTGTGACTGTCTGCCTGGCGCAGATCTCCCAATCCCTGTCCATCTGACAGTGTGTGAAGATCCACCAGGACAGAAGTGGTGTCACCATGGTCATTCATTGGTGACTCAGCCCTTCTGGCTGGTCCCTGACCCACTGGTTCTTCCACTGGGGACCCCTCTCACCACTCAATCTGGACTCCCGCACCCTCCACTTAGGAGTGGCACTGTCAGACACCAGAACTGATGGAGGCCTGCTTAGAGACACTCCCAGCTCACCTGACACGGGGAGAACCCCCTCAATGAACGATCTATCAGGACAGACTTGGCTCCCTACCTGATGTTCCCTTAAGGAACCATCCAGTCCTGGACACTGAGGTTGGGGCACTTCGGGACACAGCCCAGTCTTACTTCTCTTGCCAGACAGGATGTGAGGCCCTACAACCTCCTCACTATAAGGGGACCTACCTGGGCTACTCTGAACCTCTCTCACTACTCTGGGTTGGAAGATAACTGAACTACTCCTCTTAGGGTCACTCCCCACTGCCTCTTCAGAACCTCTGGCACCCACCCAGAGGTCTGCTTCCCATGCAAGTTCCCTGGGATCAGAGAACTCACACTCCAACAGGTGTTGGCTTAACCCCGGAAAACAATTACTGAACATGTGCTCTATGACAACCAGATTGAACAGCCCTTCAAAATCATTTGCCGTGCTAACCATCACCCAATCGTCCAGTGCATCATAACATTCATCCATAATCTCTCCCCAAGTCTGGTGAGACAGTTTCTTACTGCCCTTGAATCTCAACCTGCACCCCTCTGCCTGGGAAGCAGGTATCATACTCTGGGAACTGGGAATGGGACGTCCTGCATTGAACTCCATATTGCTGCCACCACTGGACCCCGCCCTTACTGGTGAATCCAGACAACTAATACTGCCCTCAGGAGATTATCTATACTCCCAAGCTAGTTTCTCCTTGCCAAATAAGTAACCACTGCAGGCCAATCCCAGAAATAGCAAATAGCACAGGGGGAAGTTACCTCCCCCAGCTTCTACTGCAGGCCAACCCCAGAAATAGCAGCCTGCCCAAGGGCAGTTACCGCTTCCAGCTTCTACTACAGGTCAAACCCAGAAATAGCAAACAGCACAGGGGCAGTTACCTCCTCCAGCTTCTACTGCAGGCCAACCCCAGAAATAGCAGTCTGCACAAGGGCACTTACCTCCTCCAGTTTCTTAGGTTTCTATCCTTGGCAAGATACACAACCAATAGTGTAACAAGACAACACATTTCAAAGAAATTATACTTTTAGGAGAAAACAAACTCAGAAAAAATAATCCCCAAACTTGTGATTCTTCTAAATGCAGAGTTTGTAGTGTAACCAGTTGTTGCTGTGGTACTGCGCAAACGCAAGTCCTATCGTCACCGCTGACAACCAATGTTAGAAATGGGATTTATAGTTGGCTAGGGTTTGCGCCAAAGCCAGGCAAGGGAGTTACACGCTGAAGATAACCTCTGCTCACCCCCTTGGTAGCTTGGCTCGAGCAGTCAGGCTTATCCCAGAGGCAAAGTGTATAGCGTTTGCACAACACACACACACAGCAGCAACACACTAGGCACACACAAAAGAAACTCCACACAAGGTTATACATATAGCTGTTATATTATCCAAAACACATTAGAATAGTAATTACACAATATACACTGTGCCTACTGGCACTAGGCAATATTTACAGAGGGTTATATACAGATGACAGGGCCAATTGGGCCACTGTGAGAACCATCACAAAGCACAAATAGTAAATGTACAACACAATCAGTAATTACTGGCAAAACACTGTACTCAGCAGTATATCCTGCAACATAAATCACATTATGCAATCAGCATCACACAAGATGCACCAACCACCTAAGTATAAGCACATTATGCAACAATATCCTCACCAGCACTAACACATTATGCAATAACCTCATAAGCAGAAATCACACAAGAGGCATAAATCAGGGTGCATACATCACATTTATCATAGGCACCACATAAATCACATTATGGCCTGGCGCCCTACCAACCAAACAATGTCGCCCTGGCCTTCTCAGAGGGCTCAAATTTCCAATGTCGTAAATGTCAGGGCTGGCTTCTACTGCAGCAGAGAAAGTGCGCAATTGTCTGGGCACCACTGTGCCACCTGGGTCCCCACTGGGACTCCTCAAAATGCTATGTCCTAAATGTTGCAGCTGCAGCTAATTGCGGTGCAGCTGTGCAGGTAACTGTGGGCACTGGCACTCACTGTGCCCTCTGGGCCCCCACTGGGGCTTTAACAACAAATATTCCCACTGTTGCAGCTGCCCACGCTGGTGCAGTGGAGCTGTGAACAAAAAATGCACTGGCACTATTGTGCCTGGGGGAGCACTACTCTGGGGCTCCTCTTCATGCCAAATTGCCCCCACGTTGCAGGCGCAGCAAAAATAATGTAATGCACCGGGGGCTGACACTGCTACCAACCGGTAGCGCAATGCCCCAAGGGCGGGAGGACCTCCCTCGGTCCCTCCCGCGTAGGTGAGTCCTCCTATGGCCAGACTCACCGGGCTATTCTGGAGAGGCTTGCCTCTCTTCTGGTGCTTTTTCCTGCCAACTGCGGGGGTCTCCTGAATCAGGCCCCCCTCACAGGACTGCTCTCCGAGCCCAATCGAGAGAGTGCTACGATTGGGCTCGGAGCCTGCAAGACTTCGTTCGAGCCCCTCCTCACGTCATGCTCCTTTCTGGCCCCGCCCACAGTCAGGCGGATTCTGCCTGGCTTCTGGGTCGGCGACTCCCCTTCTCGGCAGAGAGCGGGGTAGGCTCCCACTCGGTTGGGCGAAATGGGGGGTTGGCTCCCGCAGAAGAAAACGGCAAATGCTGGGGGAATCCCCATGTCGGGATTCCCTCTATAAGGGCTGCAAAGTCCACTCTGTTGTTCTTTTGGCTAAGTTAAAATATAGCGCTCACGAGGTGCTAGAAGCAAGAGTCCTTAGGGTTTGGGGGCAAAGCTGGGCCCAGGTAGGCCAGCACAAAGGGCTCTCCAGATAGGCCAGCACAAAGGGCAGGGAGGCAGTCCATTGTGGTCTTTCTTTCTGAGGCCCTGCAGCAGCAAGCCCCACGAGCACATCGCCCGACACACGCTCGGCGCCATCTTCTCCTCAAGCCCCCATGTCTCCTTCAGCCACGTCTCCGAGCCCACCTAGACCGACCACCACTGCATCCACTTCACCTTTCGGAAACCCGTCGCACATCACCGCACCCCAGAGTAGGTATGGGCGGAATTTGCGAATTAGCGTTCCGCAAATTTGAGCGAAAACAAATTCGCAATCCGCAAAATCCGCGAATTCGTTCGAATTTGCGGATTTTTGTTTTTATGCGCATTCGCGGGGTTTTTTGCGTGTTTGCGGCGCTTTTTGCGTGTTCGCGGGCAGCTTGCATGGCGAAGTTACCCATGCAGTCGTGTATGGGCACAGCACTCTCTGGTTCACCACTGCCACCCTCTGGTTCATCACTGCCACCCTCTGGTTCACCACTGCCACCCTCTGGTTCACCCCTGCCGCCCTCTGGTTCACCCCTGCCACCCTCTGGTTCACCACTGCCACCCTCTGGTTCACCACTGCCACCCTCTGGTTCAGCACTGCCACTCTCTGGTTCAACCCTGCCACCCTCTGGTTCAACACTGTCACCCTCTGGTTCACCACTGCCACCCTCTGGTTCACGACTGCCACCCTCTGGTTCATCACAGCACCTCTGGTTCACCACTGCCACCCTCTGGTTCACCACTGCCATCCTCTGGTTCACCCCTCCCACCCTCTGGTTCACCACTGCCACCCTCTGGTTCATCACAGCACCCTCTGGTTCAGCACTGTCACCCTCTGGTTCACCACTGCCACCCTCTGGTTCACGACTGCCACCCTCTGGTTCATCACAGCACCTCTGGTTCACCACTGCCACCCTCTGGTTAACCACTGTCGCCCTCTGGTTCAGCACTGCCACCCTCTGGTTTACCACTGCCATTCTCTGGTTCACCACTGCCACACTCTGGTTCACCCATGCCACCCTCTGGTTCCCCACTGCCACCCTCTGGTTCAACCCTGCCACCCTCTGGTTCACCCCTGCCACCCTCTGGTTCACCACTGCCACCCTCTGGTTCAGCACTGCCACTCTCTGGTTCACCACTGCCACCCTCTGATTCACCCCTGCCACCCTCTGGTTCACCCCTGCCACCCTCTGGTTCACCACTGCCACCCTCTGGTTCAGCACTGCCACTCTTTGGTTCACCCCTGCCACCCTCTGGTTCAGCACTGTCACCCTCTGGTTCACCACTGCCACCCTCTGGTTCATGACTGCCACCCTCTGGTTCATCACAGCACCTCTGGTTCACCACTGCCACCCTCTGGTTAACCACTGTCACCCTCTGGTTCAGCACTGCCACCCTCTGGTTCACCACTGCCACCCTCTGATTCACCCCTGCCATCCTCTGGTTCACCAAAGCCACCCTCTGGTTCATCACAGCACCCTATAGTTCACCCCTGCCACCCTCTGGTTCAGCACTGTCACCCTCTGGTTCACCGCTGCCACCTCGGTTCCAGACTGCCACCCTCTGGTTCATCACAGCACCTCTAGTTCACCACTGCCACCCTCTGGTTAATCACTGTCACCCTCTGGTTCAGCACTGCCACAATCTGGTTCACCACTGTCACCCTCTGGTTCAGCACTGCCACCCTCTGGTTCACCACTGCCATTCTCTGGTTCACGACTGCCACCCTCTGGTTCACCCATGCCACCCTCTGGTTCCCCACTGCCACCCTCTGGTTCACCCCTGCCACCCTCTGGTTCACCCCTGCCACCCTCTGGTTCACCACTGCCACCCTCTGGTTCACCACTGCCACCCTCTGGTTCAGCACTGCCACTCTCTGGTTCAACCCTGCCACCCTCTGGTTCAACACTGTCACCCTCTGGTTCACCACTGCCACCCTCTGGTTCACGACTGCCACCCTCTGGTTCATCACAGCACCTCTGGTTCACCACTGCCACCCTCTGGTTCACCACTGCCATCCTCTGGTTCACCCTTCCCACCCTCTGGTTCACCACTGCCACCCTCTGGTTCATCACAGCACCCTCTGGTTCAGCACTGTCACCCTCTGGTTCACCATGCCACCCTCTGGTTCACGACTGCCACCCTCTGGTTCATCACAGCACCTCTGGTTCACCACTGCCACCCTCTGGTTAACCACTGTCGCCCTCTGGTTCAGCACTGCCACCCTCTGGTTTACCACTGCCATTCTCTGGTTCACCACTGCCACACTCTGGTTCACCCATGCCACCCTCTGGTTCCCCACTGCCACCCTCTGGTTCAACCCTGCCACCCTCTGGTTCACCCCTGCCACCCTCTGGTTCACCACTGCCACCCTCTGGTTCAGCACTGCCACTCTCTGGTTCACCACTGCCACCCTCTGATTCACCCCTGCCACCCTCTGGTTCACCCCTGCCACCCTCTGGTTCACCACTGCCACCCTCTGGTTCAGCACTGCCACTCTTTGGTTCACCCCTGCCACCCTCTGGTTCAGCACTGTCACCCTCTGGTTCACCACTGCCACCCTCTGGTTCATGACTGCCACCCTCTGGTTCATCACAGCACCTCTAGTTCAGCACTGCCACCCTCTGGTTAACCACTGTCACCCTCTGGTTCAGCACTGCCACCCTCTGGTTCACCACTGCCACCCTCTGATTCACCCCTGCCATCCTCTGGTTCACCAAAGCCACCCTCTGGTTCATCACAGCACCCTATGGTTCACCCCTGCCACCCTCTGGTTCAGCACTGTCACCCTCTGGTTCACCACTGCCACCCTCTGGTTCCAGACTGCCACCCTCTGGTTCATCACAGCACCTCTAGTTCACCACTGCCACCCTCTGGTTAATCACTGTCACCCTCTGGTTCAGCACTGCCACAATCTGGTTCACCACTGTCACCCTCTGGTTCAGCACTGCCACCCTCTGGTTCACCACTGCCATTCTCTGGTTCACCACTGCCACCCTCTGGTTCACCCATGCCACCCTCTGGTTCCCCACTGCCACCCTCTGGTTCACCCCTGCCACCCTCTGGTTCACCCCTGCCACCCTCTGGTTCACCACTGCCACCCTCTGGTTCATCACAGCACCCTCTGGTTCACCCCTGCCACCCTCTGATACACCCCTGCCACCCTCTGGTTCACCCCTGCCACCCTCTGGTTCACCACTGCCACCCTCTGGTTCAGCACTGCCACTCTGTTGTTCACCCCTGCCACCCTCTGGTTCAGCACTGTCACCCTCTGGTTCACCACTGCCACCCTCTGGTTCATGACTGCCACCCTCTGGTTCATCACAGCACCTCTGGTTCACCACTGCCACCCTCTGGTTAACCACTGTCACCCTCTGGTTCAGCACTGCCACCCTCTGGTTCACCACTGCCACCCTCCGATTCACCCCTGCCATCCTCTGGTTCACCACAGCCACCCTCTGGTTCATCACAGCACCCTCTGGTTCACCCCTGCCATCCTCTGGTTCAGCACTGTCACCCTCTGGTTCACCACTGCCACCCTCTGGTTCATGACTGCCACCCTCTGGTTCATCACAGCAACTCTGGTTCACCACTGCCACCCTCTGGTTAACCACTGTC
Organism: Lissotriton helveticus; assembly: GCF_964261635.1. Classification (NCBI taxonomy): domain Eukaryota; kingdom Metazoa; phylum Chordata; class Amphibia; order Caudata; family Salamandridae; genus Lissotriton; species Lissotriton helveticus. Next base: position 138,540,661 of record NC_136061.1, read on the forward strand.
ACCCTCTGGTTCAGCACTGCCACCCTCTGGTTCACCACTGTCACCATCTGGTTCAGCACTGCCACCCTCTAGTTCACCACAGCCATTCTCTGGTTCACCACTGCCACCCTCTGGTTCACCCATGCCACCCTCTGGTTCCCCACTGCCACCCTCTGCTTCACCCCTGCCACCCTCTGGTTCACCCCTGCCACCCTCTGGTTCACCACTGCCACCCTCTGGTTCATCACAGCACCCTCTGGTTCACCCCTGCCACCCTCTGGTTCAGCACTGTCACCCTCAGGTTCACCACTGCCACCCTCTGGTTCACAACTGCCACCCTCTGGTTCATCACAGCACCTCCAGTTCACCACTGCCACACTCTGGTTAACCACTGTCACCCTCTGGTTCAGCACTGCCACCCTCTGGTTCACCACTGCCACTCTCTGGTTCACCACTGCCACCCTCTGGTTCACCCATTCCACCCTCTGGTTCCCCACTGCCACCCTCTGGTTCACCCCTGCCACCATTTGGTTCATCACTGCCACCCTCTGGTTCACCCCTGCCACCCTCTGGTTCACCCCTGCCACCCTCTGGTTCAGCACCCTCTACCGAAACCTTTTGTGACGCAGCGGCAGCACAAAAGATGCGCCATGGTGCTGGGTATTAACAACGTGACGCATCTCTCTGTGAGATGCGTCACGTTTTAAAGCCCTGCGCCATCAGGAGGCGTTCCGACTCAGCCTCCTAAAAGTGGCTGAGTGAAATCTACAAGATTTCACTCAGTCACTTTTAGGCCAATGCTGCGTCAAAACCCTTCGCCTGCTTGAAGCAGGCGCAAGGCTTGATGCAGCATTGGGGAGATAGGGCATCCCCCAGAGCATTGCTGGAGCTGCGTCGCAAGTGCAATGCGCTGCTTTTACGGCACAGATGCGTGATGCGGCGCACAATAACTGGCGCATTCCTGGGGATGCACCAGCTATTGTAAATCTGCCCCTATACATTTAGCCAACGAGGGAGCACTTACTGATTAGACAGTAGGAAGTACTCCAGTTGAGTAGAGGTATTGCACAAAAAGGTGGCATCTTCGTGGACAAACATGCAGGGCGGGATTCATTCTGCCCCCTGTTAGACTCGTTTTTTTGTGCCTTTCTGCCCTCTGTTATTCCCTTGTTTTTGTACCCTTCTGCCCTCTGTTAGACTCGTTTTTGTGCCCTTCTGCCCTCTGTTAGACTCGTTTTTGTGCCTTTCTGCCCCGTTAGAGTCGTTTTTTGTGCCCTTCTGCCCTCTGTTAGACTAGTTTTTCCCTTGTTTTTCTGCCCTTCTGTCCTCTGTTAGACTGTTTTTTTGTGCCCTTCTGCCCTCTGTTAGACTCGTTTTTCCCTTGTTTTTCTGCCCTTCTGCCCTTTGTTAGACTGCTTTTTGTGCCTTTCTGCCCTCTGCATCACCACATCATCACTCAGCGCTACCCCAGCATCACTCAGCTCCACCACATTATCACTCAGCACCACCAGATTAACACTCAGCACCACCATAGAACCACTCAGCACCACCACAGCATCACTCAGCACCACCACAGCATCACTCAGCACCACCACAGAACTACTCAGCACCACCACAGCATCACTCAGCGCCACCACAGCATCACTCAGCGCCACCACATTATCACTCAGCACCACCACAGCACCACTCAGCACTACCACAGCATCACTCAGCACTGCCACAGCATTACTCAGCACCACCACAGCACCAATAAGCACCCCCACAGCACCCTCAGTGCCACCACAGCATCACTCAGCACCACCACAGCATCACTCAGCACCACCACATTATCACTCAGCACCACCACAGCACCGCTCAGCACCACCACAGCATCACTCAGCACCACCACAGCACCGCTCACACCACCACAGCATCACTCAGCACCACCACAGCATCACTCAACACCACCACAGCACCACTCAGCACCGCCCCAGCATCACTCAGCACCTTCCCAGTATCACTCAGCACCACCACAGCACCACTCAGCATCACCACAGCACCACTCAGCACCACCACAGCACCACTCAGCACCACCCCAGCATCAATCTGCACAACCGTTCAACAACAACTGGTTCAAATATGTTCTCTCAATATTTCAAACTTTATTACAAATGTCACAAAAAGATGTTAATATTTCACTTCTGTTCTTGGATTTTCGTCACAATAAAATACACTGAACATAATCTTCACAAAAGTTATTTACAAAAGTTTAAGCTATTGCCATTATAAATTAAAATCACTTTTATTTAAGTATTAATTATTTAAAAAATAAAAGCCATTGTAATTTGTAATATCAATACAGCTAAGTCACGTAAATACAAAACATGCGAGACCTATTGCATTGCAAATGCTTGTTTGTACTTTGTCATCTACGAGATCTTTGCAATGTTTCAAAAAAGAGAAAGAGAGAGAGATGGAGAGAGAGAGGGAGTGAGAGAGAGAGTGAAAGAAAGAAAGAAAGAACGAAAGAAAGAAAGAAAAAAGAAAGAAAAGAGAGAAAGAAAGAGAGAGACAGACAGAGAAAGAGCAAGAAAGGGAAAGTGAAAGGGAGAGTGGGAAAGAGAGGGAGAGAAAGAGAAAGAGAGAGTAGGAGAGAGAGGGGAGAGAAAGAAAGAAAGAAAGAAAGAAAGAAAGAAAGAAAGAGAGAAAGAAAGAAAGAAAGAAAGAAAGAAAGAAAGAAAGACAGAAGGAAAGAAAGAAAGAGGGAGAGAGAGAATGAGAGAGAAAGAAAGAGAGAGACAGCGAAAGAGCAAGAAAGTGAAAGAGAGAGAGAGAGACATGGAAAGAGAGAGAGAGAGACATGGAAAGAGAGAGAGAAAGAGAGAAAGACACACAGAGAGGTAGAGAGAGAGAGAGGATGAGAGAGAGAAAGAGAAAGAGAGGGAGGAAGAGGGAGAGTGAGAGAGAAAGAGAGAGCGAGAAAGAGAGGATGTGAGAGCGAAAGGGAGAGAAAGAGAGGGAGAGAGAAGAGGAGAGAGGGAGAGAGAAAGAGAGAACGAGAGAGAAAGAAAGAAAGAGACAGAGAAAGAGCAAGAAAGTAAAAGAGAGAGAGAAAGAGAGAGAGAGACATGGAAAGAGAGAGAGAAAGAGAGAAAGACACACAGAGAGGGAGAGAGAGAGAGAGGACGAGAGAGAGAAAGAGAAAGACAGAGAGAAAGAGGGAGCGTGAGAGAGAAAGAAAGAGAGAGAAATAGAGAGCGAGAAAGAGAGGATGTGAGAGAGAGAATGAAAGAGAGGGAGATAGAGAGAAAGAGAGAGAGAACAACGGAGAAAGAAAGAGATAAGCAGAGAAAGAGGAAGAACTTGAAAGAGAGAGAAAGAGATAAATAGAGCAAGAAAGGAGAGGAAGAGAGAGATAGATAGAGAGAAAGAGAGAGAAAGAGAGGGAGAGAGAGAACGAGAGAAAGAAAGAGAGGCCGGATCTCTGAAGGGCCAGATTCCTGAGTTGCCCCTACAGAACATACAGCTTTTTATTTTTAGCAAAATGTATATGAAAATTGTGCTGTAAAGGTCTCTTTTAGTGACAACTCAAAATGGGTGTATTTGCCATCCTCTCCCTTCTTCCTGTTTTTTTATATCTGTAAGTGCTTCCTGATGAGGTTTAATTCCTGGGACAGGTGCCTTGTTGCCTACTTGTAACTATTCTCTGACCCTGCTTCAAGGGTCAGAGCAGGGTCAGAGAATAGTTGCAAGTAGGCAACGAGGCGCCAGGAAGCACTTAGCAGCAGGTGCCCAAGTTGAAGTTAATTTCTTTGTAACCCTTTTGTAAAAGGTTACAAAGAAATTAGATTCAACTTTTGCACCTGCTGCTGTAACCCTTGCTTGGCTGAAAATTCGTCCCCGCTGATTCGCGGATTTTACCGCGAGATTCGCGGTTCGCGAAATTGCAGAAAATCCGCAAATTTGCCCGCGAAACGGATTTTACGCCCACCCTTACCCCAGAGATCACCGGTCGCTGCTGGGTCTAAATCACCGAAGTACAACCACAGAGAAACCTCGCACTCAACCCACCGTCCAACCCCTCCAACCCAGACGATGGTGCGCACACCCTCAGACGATGGATGGACGACTGCGCTAACACCTTAGACTCACTGAATAAAGAAACCCTCAAAGACACCAGCATGAGAGCCAACTGGTTCACCCCGGAACTCCTAGCATCAAAGCGCACCTGCCAGAAGTTGGAGAACATATGGCACAGCGAGAAGTCGCAGAGAAGCCGCGCAGCCCACAAAGACATCATCCGCAACCACCACCAACTCATCAGGACCGCCAAGAGAACCTACTTCAAAGACCGCCTCAACTACAACGCACACAACAACAAGGAGCTCTTCAACGTCCTGAAGGAACACTCCAATCCCAGCTCCAACACCAACGATATCCCGCAGTCGCAAGCCCTGTGCGACTCCCTCGCCACCTTCTTCCACCGCAAGATTGCCGACATCCACAACAGCTTCAACCCCCGGACGACCCTAATAGGCCCCAACATGCCGGACCCACCACACCCCACCGACCACGACCCCCTGACAACCTGGGCCAATGTGAGCATCAAGGACACAATCAAGATCACGGGCACAATCCACTCCGGCTCACCGTCTGACCCTTTTCCATACCACATCTTCAAGAATGCTGGCAGCTCCATCGCACCCTACCTGCGCAACATCATCAACCTCTCCTTTGAGACCGTGAGCTTCCGTGAGAGTTGAAAACACGCCGAGATCAACGCCCTACTGAAGAAACCCAAGGCAGACCCGAGCAAACTCAAAAACATCCGGCCCATCTCCCTGCTTCCGTTCCCAGCTAAGGTCATCGAGAATATAGTCAACATCCAGCTCACCCGCTACCTCGAAGACAACAGCATCCTGGACCCCTCCCATTCAGGAATTCTGCAGCAACCACAGCACCAAGACCGCCCTCATTGCCGCCACAGATGACATCAGGATCCTACTGGACAACGGCGTGACGGCGGCCCTCATCCTTCTGGACCTCTCTGCCGCCTTTGATACCATCTGCCACCGCACTCTACGCACATGTCTCCGCGACGCAGGGATCCGAGACAAGGCCCTCGACTGGACCTCCTCCTTCCTCTCTGACAGAACCCAGAGAGTCCAACTCCCCCTGTTCCGATCCGAAGCCTCCGAGATCATCTGTGGCATTCCGCAGGGATCCTCCCTCAGCCCGACACTGTTCAATGTCTACATGGCGCCCCTCGCAAGCATCGCCCGACATCACGACCTCAACAGAATCTCCTACGCCGATGACACACAACTGTTCCTCTCCCTCACTAAGGAACCCCTCACCTCCAAATCCAACTTCCACCAGGGAATGAAGGCCGTCACCGAATGGATGGAGGACAGCCGCCCTAAGCTGAACACAGACAAGACGGAGATCCTCATCCTCGGGCCCAACCCATCAGCATGGGATGACTCCTGGTGGTCGGCATCACTAGGGAGACCCCCCGCACCCATCAACCACGCACGCAACCTGGGAGTCACCCTCGACTCGAAACTCACCATGACCAAACAAGTCAGTGATGTCTTCTCCGCCTGCTTCAACACCCTCCGTATGCTCCGCAAGGTCTACAGATGGACCTCGACAGACACAAAGAAAGCAGTCCCCAGGCCCAAGTCAGCAGCAGACTTTACTACGCAACCTCCCTCTACCGCGGCGCCCCGACCAAGCTCATCAACAGACTGCAAAGAATCCAGAATGCCTCTGCACGCCTGATCCTCGACATCCCACACCGCAATCACCCCCCACCTGAGGAACCTGCACTGGCTCCCTGTCGACAAAAGAATCTCCTTCAAGCTCCTGATCCACGCACAAAAGGCACTCCAAAAGACCGGCCCAGCCTACCTCAACAGTCGACTTGTAGTGTATTTCCTATATTCCCAATAGGCTCTGCGCATTGGAATAATATATCCTGCAGCTTAGACGTAGGACTTATGTCGACTATGTCTCTGCCGAATATATTAGACTTAATTGTGAGTGCCAGCTAGCTCAGAGGTCACTAGAAACTTTCTCGAATAAACAAGAAGGGATTAGTCTCTGACAACCATATAACACGACAACTTTGTTTCCCCAGAATGAAATGTATCACTAGAGTCGCGGAAACAATAGACGGCTATTTCACTCAGTCAGAGGTGCATACTTCGTTTCACCAGAGTTGCTTAGAAATATGGAGACGGGTGTTTTCTTTTTTTTTTTTTTTTATATTTTTATTGACAATTTTTACAGCAATTTTTACCCCCCCCCCCCGCACCACTCAAAATCTTTCAACAGCAGGTACGTTTCTAGATAATCACATAAAAATTCCATTGCATACTTCCATAATATATACATCTTATAGCAAAACAAAAATAAAACATGAAAAGCAGTAAGTAAAACAGAGATAAAGAAAGAAAATCAATAATCAGTAATCAATAGTCACAGTTCCAAAATCAAAATCAAAGAGGGAGAGAGGACAGAAGATACCCCAGATGACATATATATATTTCATCACATCCAACTACTCACCCCCTAAACACTTGCCATCCTACTTTTCCATTCTGCAATAGGCTTCCACAACTGTAATCCAAGCGCTCTACCCTTTTTCCCCCTTCTGGCATAGATAGCTTTCTCCGAATTATACATATACAGTAACCTAGCCAACCAGTGCTGGAACGGGGGTGGTATCTTATCTTTCCATGCAGCTGCTATACATAGGCGCAGAACAGCCATAGCCACAAAAATAAACCCCCCCTCTTGATATTGCTGTGAATTACTCCCCTCTAATCCTAATGGTATTACTTCTTGTGTCAGCTTCAGTTTATATGCCAAGGATTTATCGAAAAATATTTCGATACTTTTAATTAGCGGAGAAAGGTTTGGGCACCCCGCAAACATATGCAGTATATCTGCCTCCGTACTGTCACACCTAGGGCACCTAGCCCCCTGTGTTCCTCCCCACTGGGCGATTCTGGCTGGGGTGTAATAGAGTTTGTATAAGGTCTTGTAGTGTTGTGCCTGCAGCGCCGCTGAGCAAAGGGTTTCCCGTCCTAACCTTAGTGACTTTAAGAATACGCCCTCTGGTACTCCTAGGGATTCCCTCCATTTGGTCTCATATTTTTCCAGGTCATCCCCTCGGTGTTCTATAAGTTCTGCATACAACCTTTTAATTGAGCATGATTGGCCCCCCTCAACCATCTGTAATATCGAATTTCCTTTAAAGCCCATCGGTCCGCCTCGTTTATTACCTAGGAAGCTTCTTAATTGCAAATATTTAAAAAAAAGTCCTATTGCTAACACCAAATTCCTGCTGGATCTCTGTGAATTGCCGTACCCCTGCCTCCCCTATTAAATCCCCCATATTTTTAATTCCCGAACGAGCCCTGTCCTTAAATATAGTATCTGCAAATATTTCTGGTGGCAGCATAGGATCCTCCATTAATCTTAAAGAGAAATTTTGAACGATTGCCCCTTTCTACTAACAGCACCTGATCTCCAGTCCCCCCTTAAACAAATGTAACTATCCCTTAAATTACAGTAGGGATTTGTGTGCACACTGTATGGCACCCATCGTTACTGTGCCTTTTCCCTAAGGAACTTGAAACCATTAAACAAACACTCAGGTGCACCACACAATCGTTTTAAGTACAATTTATAGTTAATAAAATGAGCGAAGATGATGTCTTTTCTTGTATTTTCAATCTTTATTTTCCAACATAAGCAGCAAACAGCCGATGCGTTTCGTCCCTAAGGGACTTCTTCAGGGCTTATAAGTTGAGAACTAATCCTTCCAATTAGTGTCTTCAATGTTGGAAATCCGTATGGCACCTTTCCAAAGGCGATAACCCCAGAAGAGATAAGTGCATGTACTTGTTAGTGCCTGGGCTGTATCTTCTTATTTTGTATATTTAAAAGTAGAGATTAGAAGAATTTGAAGATTTCCACATAATGGGAACCAATATCTGTTACGGAATTTTACTAATTCCTGGCCATATACGGTGTAGCGACCACACGGATTTTTTATGTGGGCACTGGAATACCAGCAGGTCGATCGTGATAAGTCGACCTGCGCACATCCACATGGAATTCGTCTCCGCCGAGATTCGAGAACCGAGCAGCCCCATTAATCTAGTGTATGCATGAAATCTCCCCAAGCCAAAACTTTTCTTAAATGCTTTCCATATTTTATCAGCAGCTTCTAGCGTCTTGAACCTAGTTCGCTTAAAATAACTTGGCTCCGAATATCTAAGGAAAGCATTGTTTGTCTCCTCGCCAAGTATTATCCCATACACCTCCATTGACCCTGTAGGATTTTCAGTTTCCCCCTCAGCCCCTTCCAATAAACCCGTCATCTGCTGTAAGGCTGCCGCCCAGTAGTACATTTTAAAATCTGGCAACGTCCATCCTCCCCTATCCCGTGGTAATGACATGTATTTCAATGCTCTTCTCGTCTTCCCCTGGGACCACACAAATCGATTTACCATATTCTCCAACTTATCAAACCAAATCATACTAAAAAACAGCGGTATTGTTCTAAATAAATACAGAAATTTCGGCAACAAATTCATTTTTACGTAGTTTACTCTACCTACTATGGACATATGTAAATTATTTACCCTATCCAAATCTTTCTTTGCTTTTGTAATAATGGGATTAATATTAATTTCCACCAGTTTTTCCAGTCCAGCCGTGATCGTAATACCAAAATACATCCCCTCATCAACCACCCGTGCATCTGTACATATTGTGTAAGCGTTCTTTATAATTTGTGACTTGCTTTTATTCAATGCATACCCCGTTATTCGTCCAAACCGATCTGCCTCTAGTTCTATTTCCCTTATTGCATCTATTGGGCTAGGTGTGATGACCGCAATGTCATCTGCATATGCTAGGACTTTAATATCTCCCCTGCTAGTAGTTTTTTTTAAACCTTTATTTATCATTTTCCAAAAGAAAAGCAAGAATAAAGGAAAACATACATGATAAAAACATACAGGGTTATCATAGTGTGTCACTCTAGTCACATGCATATAATATACAATAATTAGAACATACTCAAATAACATACTTGGGCCAAGGCGAACGGCACAGGGGGGGACACAGAGCCTGCGTTGTACATCGGATGGAGCGAGACCATACATTTGGATTAACGGGATATTACCACCGCCTGATTCTCCCAACCATCAAAAAAGAAAAAAAAGAAAGAAAGGGGTAATGTACCATGCATTACACAGATCAAGTGACAAAGTTTGTAACCCTGCACAATCCTTCAACCAATCCCCTCAGGTACAATATTATGAGTAGGGCTGGTCTGGCTCTTGGCCGTGGCACCGGCAATATATGTGTGGGATGGGCCCCAAATATCAATGGGTCTGGAAGCAGAGGGAACCATGGTGGAATACTCTTCACTGTTGGTGTTGCAAAGTGCCAGACTCCGGAGCCAAGAGCCGTGTGTCGGAGGGCGGCGGTCGCACCATCACAATGCCACCTCGCACTTAGCCAATAACGGCCACATAGCCCAATAGGGCAATCTCAGGGGTGGGAACCAGATTCAGGAGTAGCATATCACTGAGTGTGCGGTGCACCCGGGACCAATAGTCATGGATCAAAGGGCAGGACCACCAGAGGTGCGCAAAATCTGCAAAGGAGCCACCGCACTTGGGGCAAGCGTGGGGTCTCGCCGGGTCTATCCTATGCAATCGCACTGGTGTGTAGTATAATCTACGCAAGAATTTAAAGTGCAAGAGCTTATGTTTACTATTGAGGGAGATGTCTTTGGTCGCCCTACAGCACCACTGCCACTGTTCGTCCGAAATAGGGTAACCCAAATCTGCCTCCCATGCGGTACGCACTCCCAGATCCGGGGAAGGGAGAAGTTGGCAACACATACGATATAACTTAGATACCAAATGAGTTGCCGAGGGGTGTTGAATGAGAAAGGTGAGGGGGAACATCTCCTCAGGAGTGAGGGGGAACGTGGGGAACGAGGCGCGCAGTAAAGAGCGCAGCCTGGTCAGCACAAAGGAGTCCATAAATGATCTCTCCGTGATGCGTTGATCTTCTGTGAGTGAGAAGGCATGGCCGTCAGGGAACAAGTCCCCAATGGTAGAAATGTGGAATTTGGTTAAAGTTTGCCGCACCACAGATTCCCCAGTTATTGGTAGCCAGGTGGGGTTGGGCAATGGGAGGGCCGGAGAGTACAGCTGGTAAAGGCCAGTAAGTCGACGCAGTCTTCCCCACGCCCAGCACGTCGATGAAACAGTTTGAATATCCCGCGGGTCTCTGGGAAAGCCTGACGGTAGAGTGGTGGATAACAGCCCTGGCAAGACCAAGTCGGCCTCCGGTTTCAGATAAACAATCCGGGCATCAGGGTGGAACCATGGATATGCGTAGGAGCATTGTGCTACCGAAAAATAAAGGTAAAAATCAGGGACACTAAGCCCACCACGTTCATATGGGAGTGTCAACACGCGCCAAGACACATGTGGATTCTTATTTCCCCACACCAGCTTTAATAATAAGGAAAGTAACTGTGTGAAGAATATTTTGGTAAGGGGCACAGGTATATTATTGAAAAAATATAAGAACCGTGGCAGTACTATCATTTTAATTATGGCGATACGCCCAGCCATGGACAATGGGAGTCGAATCCATCTCTCAATCTGGCGCTCTAGGGCAGTCATCGCAGTACCGTAGTTTAGTCTGATGACGGATTCAGTATCTAAATGAACGTGAACTCCCAAGTATTTCACCGAGTCCCACGCCTTGCTCGTTGACGTGTCTACGGAATGGCAGCTCTGGTGGACTCCACATATGAGGGCCGAGGCACTTTACACAGTCGTGACTCCTCCAACCGGTCCCATACCTCCCTGGGCGACCCGAAGAAGCGGATCACGCCCTTCGCCACTACTCTCAGCTTAGCAGGGAACAGGAGGGAGTAGGTGATTTCTAGTTTGCTGAGCTTTTGTTTCACAGCCATATAGATACTCCTGTGTCTTTGTTCTTGTGCCATGTAATCCGGCACCACTGGGCTGCTGCCAAACTTAAGATCCATGATTTTTACATGTTTCACGTAGAACTGCATCCCTATCCCAATAGTTTAGGAGCTTGAATGGGAACGGACGTGGCCAGGCTCCCGGGGGTGGCCTGTGCGCTGGCACTCGATGAGCCCGTTCAACTGCAAAGTGCGCTGACACTGTTCCCGGGGGTAATATGTCTTGGAGCCAATGTTCAACATACTGCTCGGGCTCCGGCCTTCTTCGCCCTCTGGGAGCCCAAGGATGCGTAAGTTTTTGCCGTGGCAGCGCCCCTCCGCATCCTCAACCCTGTCCTCTAGTGCATGCATGCGGTTGAGGAAGTCTTGTAGTGCTGTTGTGTGGCTGTGGTTGATGGGCTTTAGCTCTGTTAGTGACTGATCCTGATGGTGCACCTTTTCAGATAGTTTATGATGGTCGGCGTGCAGTAGGGTGAAGTCTGATGTGACCTTGTTGATCTTGTATTCGAGAGATGACTTTGTCTGATCCACTGTAGTCTCAAATTTTTTCTACTGCTGCCAGCACCTTGTTGCGTGGTCATGCGCAGATGGCCCAACGCTAATTGTGTAGTGTAGTCCTAAAAAGTACCCTGTCATGCAGGACCTACTACGATTACAGATAACATATACTGTGGGTCTGGTGGCAGACTGACTCTGTGTACACCCCGTCACATATATTAGCTTATGGTTTGCATTAGCTAGCTTGCAGTGCCACTAGAATCTCCTGTTATCAGAGAGATTAGTTTGTGCAACTTTAGAACACAATAACCTCAGACTCGTGGAGCGATGTCATGCCCGAGCCGCAGCGTCTCTGGTCAGTGTGTCGGCCTTGAAGTCTTGGGTCCCTCCTGCTTCCTGATAGCAAGAGGTGCTGTATTTATGTAGTCTATGTACGTGTGTTACCCATTGTTCAGTATGAGGATGACATTTGGGGATTAAACCTTGTGCGTCGATGGAAGAGGTGAAGTGTACCTCCAGGAGAGTGTACTCGTTAATTATTCATATGTGCTAAGGATGATGTCTTAGCAGTATCGATCGGGCAGAACCCACCCTCGTCATGAACTAGGTGAAATGTTTAGTCCATAAAAGGCAGCAGACCCTATAAGGTGTTATGTCCATACAAGGCAGTCTTTCCTTATTTGGAGTTATGTTCTTATAAGGGTCGTTCATATGAAATGACGAGAGCTGATGTAGGGAAAGTGTACAATGTTCCCTGGACATATATTAGGGTTCCGATATCTAATATAACAGTTGTTGCGTGGTAGGCATTCACCTGTATCGGGCAGGTTCTATGCAGTAATTCCAGCGTAGCGACGCGGCCCCCAGGCCAGTGTTGCTCACCACCCATATGGGAAGTAATCCAGTGGTGATCGTCCCAGGTGAGCTTCTTCAACTGATGTCAACTTGGTAACAGAGGAAGAAGAAGAGTTGACGGAACCAGTAAAAAAGAAGAAAGACTCTATTGTTTGGGCTTCTTCACAGTTCCTGACGGGGAGAAGAAGGTCAATTCTAGAAAAGTAAGCTGCACTCTATGCCTGAGGGTGCTCTCACACGGAAGCGAAATAAAATATTCCAGTGGCAGGTCCAGTATGTTAAAACATCTGCAGACACTACATCCTCGGCATCTGGCCCGTGAACAACATCGTCACCCCCAGGAAACTGCGCAGTATGATGACCAGGCTGCTGGACCAAGCACATCAGGAGCAAAATGTAGCCCGGTCTGGTGGCTTAGTAGACTAATGCATCTACTGCAGGGGCCTGTGTTCGACCTCTTGGTCACAGGTTCAAATCCCGGCCTTTCATCCATCTGAGGTCGATAAATTGAGTACCATTGAGTTGGGTAACCATAAACATCTGTTATTCAGTGCCTTGAGACCCACGGGTGATAAGTGTGCTTTACAAATACACATGTTATGTTTATGACCTGACATCAGTCCCGAGTTCGCTAATCTTCAACAACTCTACATCAAGTGCAAAGCTGTCGTGTGTTTCGGCGAGCAGTCTGTTGATGCAGTGGTTTCTGTTGCAAGAAACCACAAATTTTCATTTTGTTGTTGTTGGATTTTTCCCTGCAATGACTGTTCAATTGCAAAGTTGGACACTTTGTTCTGTTGTTTTTCATTTTTTTTTTAAAACACCCCAAAAAAGTTACAAAAAGTTAAAAAACACAAAGAAATTAGAAAATTGAAAAGAAAAAAAAACGGTTCTGTTCAGAACCACCTATTTGGTTTAAAAAAGAGCAATAAGTGTATGAAACTCCCTGGATGATTGCATGGGTACATATGTAGAGCTTGAGTGATTGAAAGAGTGCATGGGTAGTGCATACGTGATTGAATGAGTGCATCACTAGTGCTTGTGTGATTGGATGAGTGCATTGGTAGTGCCTGGGTGTTTCCATGAGAACATGAGTAGTCCCTGTGTGATTGAACAAGTGCATGGGCAATGCCTGACTGATTGAAGGAGTGCATGGATAGTGCCTGGTGATTGGACGAGTGTATGGGTAATGCCTGGCCTGGCTGATTGAAAAAGTGCATGGGTAGTGCCTGCATTATTCTAAGAGTGTATGGGTGATGCCTGGCTGATTGTATGAGTAAATGGGGAGTGCCTGCCTGATTGCATGAGTGAATAGAAAATGTGTGGTGATTGCATAAGTGCATGCGTAGTGCCTGCACTACTAGGTTAGTGCATGAGTAATAATTGGGTGGATGCTTGACTGCATGAGTAGTGCCTGTATAACAGGACAAGTGTATGGGTAGTGACAGGGTGATGGCTGGAGTGCATCAGTAGTGCCCAGGGGATTGTAGCGGGGCATGTGTTACTGCCTAGGTCATTGCATGATTAGATGGGTACTGACTGGATGATTAGAGTACTGCAAGGAGAGTGCACAATGAATTTATAACTGCTTGGGTATTGGTGAAGTGACTGGATAAGTAGCGGACGCGCTACAGGATTTTAGCCTTTGCTCTCAGACTAAGTGGACGGAGCGCCTGGTAAAGGGCTCCTAACGTTTTCAACATGCACTGTATTTTATTGAATTGTTGCTGCTAAAACTTTTGCGCTGCTTACTGCCCAAATTCGTTTTAAAAAACCTACAACTTGCACCTTTAAAACTAGCATGCTTTAAACCTTTCTCGTCTGTTTTAAACACTTACCTAGTGATTTCTTGTATTTTGCACACTCGCACCAGGTCTACTCAGCGTCTTCCCCGGTCCAACACGGATTGTTCCGGTTGAGTGGAGGGAAGGGTGACGCAGACAGGAAGTGCTGTAAATTGACACAGGGATGGTTAGCAGTCTAGCTGCTAACCCGGTGCTATAAAAAACGTTGCCTGCCTCGACGTGCAGCGGAGACGCAAAGCGGGCGTGACGCTGGTGCGCCAAAGGTAAGCCTGTCTGCGCCCGTCCGTGCCAGACCGGGCCCAGGGCCCAGAACCCCTGTACGCACTCACTCAGCCCCCCTCCGATACTCTAGGGAAACACTAATCCACATAAAGAAAACCCCTAAGCCGTCATGCACTCACTCCATCTCTATTGAGAAATGGCAGGACAAGTGCATACTACCCATACAAACTACCTTTAACGGCAACCTACCACTTCGCGGTAAGGAACCCATTTAACATGGCTCTGCTAAATTGCAGATCCTTGCCGAATCACACCTCGGTAATCTCAATACTCGTACAAGAATCAGAAATAGATGTTCTGTTCCTTACGGAGACCTGGCTATCTCCGAACTCTGACCCTAACGTTGTTCAAGCGCTCCCACCAGTCTACTTGATTCAGCGCCTAGATAAAACAAGTAGTAAGGGCGGTGGGATCGCAATCATCTACAAAGACCACTTAATCTGCCGCATCCTGGACAGCCTCCTAATAGATTGCGAAAACACTCACTCCTCTATTGAATTCACCCCCTCATTTACTCTTGCCGGCATTCTCTTATATCGCCCCCCAGGAGCTCAGGGACAATGCTGTAGCTCACTAGTGGAAAACGTCCTAAGACTTGCCAGTGTCTCGCCCAATTTTAACATTCTTGGAGATTTTAATTCACATTTTGATGACCCACTAGATAAAGTGACTGACGATTTAACACATGATCTCACAGCCTACCAGTTGCACTTAAAGATTCATCTAGCCACACCCATGAAAAGTCATCTCCTTGGCCCGATTTTTTCTAATATAACAGAATTAAAAGGGGAAGGAGCCTGTCTCCCTTCCCAGGTCAGACCACTTTCTAGTCCTTTTTTTGTGGTATCGACCTAACACGGGCCCCCAAACGCTAGCTTCACGCATCCAAGTCCGCCTTTGGCCCAAATTGATTGTAGAGGACTGGACTTGTGTACTGGAATCAACCATACCGCCCCACAATTCTGATCCCTCTGCAGCCTACAGAAAATTCTTCTCTTGTATTGAGAACGCGTTGGACGCAGTACTACCCAGAAAAACCATACTAAAAAAATGCGGTCCTAATAAATCCCCCTGGTTTACTCCAGAACTTCGCAAAGTAAAACAACAATGTAAAATATTAGAACGAGCATGGAGGAAAGACTTTGCAAGCGAAAAAAAATCAGACTACAGATCATCCATTGCCTCTTACAAAATGGCACTAAAAGCAGCCCAGGCTACCTACTACGAGAAAAAAATTATATCTCTTTCCAAATCCTCCAGAGAAATATTCCAGATCACAAAAAAAACCTCATAAAAGTCCCTGACCCACCCACAGCCCCAGACCCGTCTGGCCATCGATGCGAGGAATTAACAGGCTTCTTCTCCACCAAAATCCTAAATATCCTCAACCACCTCCCACTCAATAACAATGAAAACCATCTCGAACCCCACAAAGCAGATCCTCAGAATATCGCCCATTGCCTAGAATGATATGCTCCACTCACCGAGGTACTACTCCCTCCTATCCTAGACTCGATCAAGAGCGGTTCTGTGCTTGACACCGCCCCTTTCAAAATCCTGAAAACGGCAACACCCTCTATCATCTCCCCATCACCAAAATATTCAACGGCTCTTTAACATCGGGCATAGTTCCCCAAGACTGGAAAAAAGCCATGGTAAAGACGTGCTATAAAAACACACCTAGATCCCATGGAGATGGGCAATTATTATCGCCGACTTTCCTTAATTCCGGGAGTTAGTAAGGTCGCAGAAAGATATGTCAACCGCCAACTCTCTGCGCACCTTGAGACCTCTGGACTGCTCCACTCCTCCCAGACTGGCTTCTGCCTTGGCGAGGGCACAGAGACTGCTCTGATAGAAGTGGTAGAGGAGGCTAAAAAGATTCTTGACTCTGTAGGCTCCTCTGCCATCATTTGCCTGGCCCGAAGTGCAGCCTTTGATATTGTGAGCCACTGCACTTTGGTACACCGCCTCAAAAAAATGGGAGTGACAGGCACGGCCTTATCCTGGCTGAAATCGTTCCTGGAAGATAGATTCTTCCAGGTATTCAAAGGTAGTACCCGGTCCCAACCAGTGCCGCTACAATGTGTTGTCCCCCAGGGCTCGTCGCTGAGCCCCACACTTTTTTTAACGTGTACATGTCCCCACTGGCAGAGATAGTAGCCCCTTTCGGAATTGAACTAGTTACCTATGCAGATGACACCCAGCTATTTGTGGCATTGAACCAGGTGGAACAGTCCCCTATGGACCTGTGCTCCTGTCTCAAAGAAGTCGCCGGCTGGAGGAGCGCATCCCACCTCAAACTCAACTGTGACAAAACGGAGCTCATGTTGCTGGGCAACCAAGCAACCTTTAACTCTAACATTCTGTGACCGACCTGAATGTGGCCTGCCCCGACGCCCAAAAAAGAGATAAAAAGCCTGGGCATCTGGCTTGACCATGATCTTATTTTAGAACCCAAGCCAGGAATACCGCCGCCACCTGCTATGATCTGCTCCGAACCGCACGAAAAATTCTTCCTCTCCTACCCGGCCACTAGAGAAAGCTTCTGATTCAGGCGCTTATCCTCTCCAGACTAGACTATGGAAATGCCCTTTACCTGGGTGCTCCCAGTGCAGTCATTTCTAAACTGCAAGTGGTTCAAAATTCTGCAGCCAGGCTTCTCACAGGTAAAAAAAATGTTACTGAGCCAAACCTGCCCTAAGATCGCTCCACTGGCTTCCGATACAGGAGAGAATACATTTCAAGGCCCTCTGCATCGCGCATAAAAACCTTCAGGACAAGGGCCCTCCCATTATGAAAAATCTGATCAAACCTTACAAAGCGACCAGAAGTCTCCACTCGGATGAACTCTACCTGGCTGAGACCCCCAGAATCAAGAGGTCCCGGACAGGTGGTCGCCTCTTCTCTTACAACACCTCCAGGCTCTGGAACTCCCTTCCTCTCTTTATTCTCCAGGAAGCCAATCACCTGGCATTCCAAAAACCTCTGAAGACATGGCTATTTCCGTAACCTCATTTTGTTTGCCTAGCCACCTCCGCAGCGCTGGGATGCCTCCGGGTAGCCATGCGCTATATAAAAGCTTTTTCATTCATTCATACATGATACTTCTCAGCGTGGAGATACCCCATGTGGGGTGATTCAGGCGCTTAACAAATGACATAAATAAAATAAAATAAATACTGGCGGGGTGATTGGAGCAGTGCATGGGTAGTGACAGGGTGAAGGCTGGAATGCATGGATAGTGCTGCTCAGGGATTGTAGCAGTGCATATGTTAGTGCCTGGGTCATTACATGAGAACATGGCAAGTGACTGGATGATTAGAGTACTGCAAGGAGAGTGCATGGTAAATTTATAACTGCTTGGGTATTGGCGGAGTGAGTGGATAAGTACATGGTACTGGTTGGGTGATTGGAGGAGTGCATGGGTAGTGACAGGGTGATGGCTGGAGTGCATGGGTAGTGCTCTGGGGATTGTAGCACTGCATGAGTTAGTGCCTGGGTCATTGCATGAGTACATGGGTGTAGGAAGGTGGAATCTGACTACATGGTTGCCTCCACTTTTCTTTACGGTGTTCTGGCTGGGATCCTGCTATTCAGGGCCCCAGCCTATCTGCTTTCCTCTCTAAATATATTGCAAGTACTTTAGGTACACTCCAGTTTGGGTACTGGGGACCCTTGTGAGTCCCTAGTATATGGCACACCAGATGCCTACCAAGGACTGCAGCATGTATTATGCCACCCCCGTGAATCCTTCCAAAATGACACCACAGGACTGCTACTGCAGCCTGGGTAAGGTGGTGCATGCACCCCTTACTAAGATATAGGTTACCTATATCTACCTTTAATCGCTGCACATAGAAACATATCAGTCACCCCTATGGCAGGCCTTATCAATCCTGAAGGCAGGGTGCTTGGTTTCGTGTGAGAGGGTGCTCATGCATGAGCAAGACCCCTCTTCAGCTTTCAGAACCTATTCTCTGGGGCTGTTCTGTGATGAAGCCAGACCATATACTCTTAATGTTAATGGGAATTTATTGAGCGCACTAACACCGGGTGGCTTCATGGCGCTGACCAGAGAGCAGAAAAGTACTGAAGGCGGACTGAAAAGACTACAGCTGTCAATTATCCCAAATTATAAGCGAGCCGAAACGACCAGGTCTTGAGGAACCTCCTAAACTGCATGATGTCGTTACAAGACCGAATCTCCAGAGGAAACGAATTCCAAAGTTTAGGCGCCAAGACCGCAAAACGGCGGCCCCCCTGACGCACACGTTCAAACTTGGGTACAGAAAGCAGAGAAAGATGGGCAGAACGAAGGGCCCGGTTGGGCACATATCTGGATAACAGGTTAGTAATAAAAGCAGGGCTTTTGGCATGCAAGGCCTTAAACACCATGCAGCCAGTTTTGAAAACACAGCGCTGAGAGATGGGGAGCCAGTGAAGCTTCTGAAGCGCTGGGCTGATTGGTTGCCTTCTGGGTTGACGCATGACCAACCGAGCAGCCTGATTTTGGACTAACTGCAATCGCTTAGATAAATAAAGTGGCAACCCCAGGTATACAGAGTTCGCATAGTCCAAATGGGATATGACAGTGGCCTTATAACCCGGACCAGAGCATCCTGAGTGAAAAAGCGGTGGGTTTTCCGGATCTTGCGCATCTGAAAGAAGCACTTTGAGATCACACTGCCCACCTGAGATTTCAGTGTTAGTTCCTTGTCAAGGGAAACTCCTTAGCGTTTTTGCCGAGCTGGCAGGGGAGGGGGATGGACCTAGCTCCGTGGGCCAGTAGTTAGGACCCTAGAATTTACCACTGTCCCTGGTCAAGACAAGCTCTGTCTTGCCCGGGTTCAGTTTCAGATGGTTACCGTCCATCCACTGTTGTATAAACAGCAGTGTTTCATGGAGGTCTGCCACTGAGCGTTCGGAGCCATCGATCTCAAGGACCAGCTGCAGATCATCTGCATAGTTGAAAACTCTCCCGTTTCTCATCTTGATTGATCGAATCAAAGGGGAGATATAGATATTAAATAAGTGAGGTGACAGTGCTGAGCCCTGAGGAACCCCACATATGGTTTTTTATGGGGGGGGGGGGCAATGTAGGGCCCTTGGCAGACAGCCTGAGACCTGTCATTCAAGAAAGACGACAGCCAACAGGCGGCCGCCCCCCGGACACCAGCCAGTTCGACACGGTCCACCAGAATTTCATGGTCGACCGTGTCCAACTCGGCTGAGAGATCTAATAGTACCAGTGCCCGAGGGGAGCCCCCATCCACGTGTTCTCTGAGAGTATCCAACACCGCCACTATGACCGCTTCCGTCAAATGAGCTGGCCGGAAGCCTGCCTGGTGGGGGTCAAGATATCCAGACTCCTCTAGAAAGTCAGATAGACAGTTTGCTACATGAGTTTCCAGTATCTTTGCGACAAAAGGCAGCAAAGAAATCGGGTGATAATTGGATAACAATGTGGGGTCTGCCCCGAGTTTCTTCAAAAGGGGAACGACTATAGCCTTCTTAAAGGCCGGGGGGACTTTCCCCTCGGAGAGAGACTCATTCATTAGAGCCAGTATGGGGCTGGGAAAAGCCAAAAAACAGTCTTTGAGGATATACGGCGGACAACAGTCCGATGGAGCTCCTGATTTTACCTTCATTAGGAGCTTATGAAAAGTTTCCAGGTCAATATTGGGAAATTGACTTAACGTATGAGTGTTTTTAAACTGATCATCAGAACTAGGTACAAGGGAGCGTTTGGGAATATTATTTTTAATAGTGATAATCTTGTCAATGAAATAATCATTGAGGGAATTGCATAATTCCTGTGATGGTGCCACCTTCAATAATATCCTCTCTGAATTGGAGAGTTCATCGACAATATTAAAAATCTCTTTTGAATTATTATTTGAATTGGTAATGCGACTAGAGAAATGGGCAGCTTTGGCTGCCAAGATGTTTTTTTTTATACTCTTTCCTAGCATTCACATAAATCAGTCGTTCTTCCTGGCCATACTTTACACGCCACTGTCTCTCCAGTTTGCGGAGCCGTAGCTTCTGATCTTTAAGTTCAGTAGAAAAACATCTGGTAGCATGAGAGCGTCGGGAGGTTTTTAATCGTGTAAGAGGAGCATGTTTATTACTGGCATTCATGAGCCAGTTCGAGATATTTGTTTCCATCGTCTCTATGTTAGGCCCAACCTGGGGCAGCGTGTTGGCCAACGAACTGAGAAAATCACCCTTATTAATTGAATTCCATCTTCTGGCGAAGCCACCCTCCATGGTGCTAGATTTCACAACTGATGGAAGCCTTGAGGTAAATTTCAGTAGATGGTGATCAGACCACGTACAGGGGGAAACGATAGGGATGGAAATCTCCACCCCATTCATCCAGATATGGTCTAAAATATGTCCCTTCTGATGGGTAGGGGACAGAACTTGCTGGGTAAAGTCCACATTTGTAAAGCGCACAATCACCCGTAAGGGTCTCTAGGCGCTGGGGGGCGTCGGGAAGATTAAGCGAGCTATTGCCCAGAGTCACATGGTGCTGGGCTAACCTGCCGCCGGAGCCGGGGATCGAACCGTGGTCCCCAGATTCCAGCGTCAGTCGCCCTGGCCGCGGCGTTCATGAGCAGGTCAGCCGAGTGTGGTCCCTCCTCAGGGTCTTTATACCAGTAATTAAAATCACCCATAAGTAGTACCCTGGCATGGTCAGTAGCCAATTTAGGTATTTGTTCACTAAGTTCCAGAGGAAAGGAGGGAATATTATTAGGGGCCTATAAATAAGTACACAGACTAAGGATTCATGTGAGAATTCAAGTTTTAATACCAAGTTGTCAGTATCTTTAAGGACAAGGCTAGGCAGGGAACTGAACCTATAATCACTATGAATGATAGCTGCCACGCCACCCCCTACCTTATTAGAGGGACGATCTGCATGTATAATATAATAGTTATTGGGAATGGCTGCCAACATGTCCGGACTAGAGTCCTCCGTGAGCCATGTCTCAGTTAACAATAAAAGGCTGGGGCTGTCTGAGAGTAATAGGGAGAAAATATCTAGCTGGTGCTAAACAAGCGAGCGAGTGTTCAGGTAGTATACCATCAGGTCCTGACTAGTTCCTGACCTGTCATGGATTGATGAAATCCCAGCAGGGACTGTCCGAACTGACATTTCTGGAAAGAGGGTACTGTTTGCAAGAATATCATTTATAGACAACAGGTCCAGCGTATACCTGTTTGGGATCGACTTGGATGTGTACAAGTTTTGTAGAAATGCTGCGGAGTAGGTAATAATCCGGGCATTCTGGCTGGCCCCTGGTTCCGCCCGGGAGCGGACGGGCGCAGACGGGCTTGCCTTTGGCATGCCTTCGCTCCCGTATGACGTGTTGCATTTGAATCCCAGAACCCATCTCTGACACCGCCCACTGGGTGGGGTAAGTAGCTCCCAGAAAATCTGTATGAGGGTGACAGGGTCTAGCGCGCTCGCGCAACGTCCCCGTTTAAGTAGGGCAGCGTGATGGCGTGAGGGCAAGGAAAACAACTAGACCACACCGTCTCCCAAGGTGGCGGTGCTGGTCTAAAGTGTACTGCGACTCAGGGTTCGATTCCCCCTCCCGTTCCGATAACGCCCACCCAAAGCAAAATACTCACAAAATGAACACAAAGATCTCAATCATCAATGTAATCAAAATTTTAAAATAGTTTCTCAATTCAACTTTTTAAAATGCTCGATAGTAAGCAAGTTGGTCTGCAAGTGTTTGGCAAGTATAGCAAGCAGGTCGCCTGTCAATTGCTCTCTGGGTCTAGCGCGCTCGCGCAACATCCCCGTTTAAGTAGGGCAGCGTGAGGGCGTGAGGGCAAGGAAAACAACTAGACTGCACCGTCTCCCAAGAAGGCGGTGCCGGTCTAAAGAGTACTGCGGCTCAGGGTTCGATTCCCCCTCCCGTTCCGATAACGCCCACCCAAAGCAAAATTTCCACAAAATGAACACAAAGATCTCAATCATGAATGTAATCAAAATGTTAAAATAGTTTCTCAATTGATTTTTTTTTTAAATGCTCGATAGTAAGCAAGTTGGTCTGCAAGTGTTTGGCAAGTATAGCAAGCAGGTCGCCTGTCAATTGCTCTCTGGGTCTAGCGCGCTCGCGCAACGTCCCCGTTTAAGTAGGGCAGCGTGAGGGCGTGAGGGCAAGGAAAACAACTAGACCGCACCGTCTCCCAAGATGGTGGTGCCGGTCTAAAGTGTACCGCGGCTCAGGGTTCGATTCCCCCTCCCGTTCCGATAACGCCCACCCAAAGCAAAATTCCCACAAAATGAACACAAAGATCTCAATCATGAATGTAATCAAAATGTTAAAATAGTTTCTCAATTGATTTTTTTTTTAAATGCTCGATAGTAAGCAAGTTGGTCTGCAAGTGTTTGGCAAGTATAGCAAGCAGGTCGCCTGTCAATTGCTCTCTGGGTGCATTATAACCTTGCGCTAAATGCTAACTTTGGAATGGCTGCCGGAAACATGTCGTGTTTGGTATCAAACACTTTGAAATCCTACCCCCCCGCCCCCGCCAGTCCTGGCAGCGGGCAAAGAAATCTACCCTTCTAGATGGAGAGACATGTACACACCGGTATACCCGGTACCTGTTTTAAAGAGCCCTGGCATCACAAAATGGATGCTGCAGCCACAGACACGAGTCTGGCCTGCTGCTTCTGACTGAAACTCCGGCAGGGGAGGCCTGGACAATAGGTTTCCTGTCACAGGGAGGTGTAACCACCTCCCAGACAGGCTTTAGTGTATTGGAGCTGGGTGGCGGGGTGGCTTTGAAGTCTGCACTGGGGGCACATTTGGTGTCCCTGTGCATAGTCCAGTTCAAACCAGTTGCAGAGGCTACCAGCCCCTGCTCTGGTGAATCTGGACAAAGGAAATGGGTGTAGCCACCCCTCTTTCCAAAACCCTCCCATAGATGGGTCCCCAAAGTATGTCCAACCCCTTTCTTGGGTATAAGAAAGGAACCCCTGACTCAGAACTTGAGATTACACTTGGACGTAACTCTGAAACTGAATCCTGGAACTTCGACGCTCTACTCAAGATTAGAGGATGCTAGAATCTCACTTGGCGTCAAGGAGTGACTCTCCTGCTTGGCAGGCACCAACAAAGCATTTGCCGGTCTGCATATCCGAAGCTCCTGCCGTACTCCAAAGTATTTGCAGCCCAGGAAGAGGATTTCCGGACTTCTCAGTGGCTGACCTGAGTCCACAGTACAGCTGAGACCCATAGCCCTCATGAGTGACGTGGAACCGGAACTCCTGGACACCGTGCATATTTGCAAGTGCATTGACTTCTTGACGTCTCTTGGAGTTGTACTTTAGGTTACTTGTAGCCCAAGCCCCGAGCACCGTTCGCACTGAAGATTGTGGGCCTACACTCCACGCGTGTTCTGTGTGCCTGCATCTTGCATTTCAGCTCGAGGATACTTCGCGATCCCTGGTCTGTCGACTGGTGGGTCCCTGTGAAGGCAACTCTGATTTTCCTTGGGCATCCCTGGTTGCTCGAGACGTGCCCTGACTCTCCACTGTGAGGTGAGTCATTCGGACCTTGTTGGTTCACACCAAAGCATGTCTTTACTTTCTGCGTGGTTTGCTGTTGACAAGGCTTGTTGGGTCCAATCCGGCCATCCTTCGTGGGACAGATCGAATCCAGCTCCTGGTTGTCGTTGACGTCTCCTGGTCCTCGTGGCTGAAGAGTCAAGCTTCACCTCCTTTACCTGAAATTACACGACATCGGTGGGCATTCAACTATTGTGCCCCTGGTCACTGGCTAGTGACCCAGACTCTGTCCCCTCTGCTTTCAGGTTCTTCTCATCTTCGATACAGGTTTGGATCCCACCGGACACTTTCCTCTACGACAGTAGAAGCAATTTGCAGCAGATCGCCATTGAAAACGATGATTCCCGACACCAAAAGACACCTAGGCACCCGGCTTCCCCGGTTGAGGTAACTCGAGTACTCCAGTGCTCTCATGGGTGTTGGCCCTAGAGCCCCTTAAGTGCAAAGAGGTTTGCTCAAAGTCCTCTTCCAAGTGTCCTTTATCTTTACATTTCCAACCTCGACTTTTCCCATAGAAGCTAACAGTGATTTGCGGTTGTGTTCTCACACTGCATGCGTCCCCCGTGGGTCCCCTGTGTCACTACCGTGGGTGGTTCCTTGTGGGCCCAGCGATTCTACGGGCTCTAGGCCTTGTTTCTAGTCAAGTCGTGATTGTTATATCACTTTCTTAATATATGGTTTGGTACGCCTAGGACTCAACGTATATTTTGCTAATTTACTGTGTGCTGTTAAGTGTAACTTATGTGCTTTTACCTCTAGCCTCATAAAGAGACTAGTAGGGTGTGTTTAGAATAAATAAATATATTATATATATATATATATATATATATATATATATATATATATATATATATATATATATATATATATATATACCTGGTGTGGTTCTCCTTTCATTTGGTCATTCAAGAGATTATAGACTGGTAAAACAACTGCTTTACATTCCTTCAAGACTTAGCCTGAGGCTGCTTTCTATCGCTACCACTAGGATAGCTTTTAATAAAGGTTGTTGTAGTAATCTCTCTCTACATAGCACCTATGATGTCATCCCTATAACAACAGAATGTTGATGTTTGAATGCTTGCTGTACTTTTACTGCCTCCCAGTATCCCGGGAGCTGTGGAGGCTAACGGTCAATAAACTAAAGGTCTACATAACAGTTGGTGACAGCTTGATCACTTCAGTTGTCTTTAACCTATCACCTCTAAGGGGACTGGTGCAAGGTGCCCAGTATAACTAGTGGACAGCATAAGCCAGGCCAACGTCTCACAAAGGGTAGTGACTGGATGATTATAGGACTGCAAGGAGAGCTCATGGTGATTTTATAAGTGCTTGGGTTTTGGCGGACTAATTCGATAAGTACATGGGGATGGGTGATTGGAGGAATGCATAAGTAGTGACAGGGAGATGGCTGGACGGCATGGGTATTGCTCAGGGAATTGTAGCTGTGCATGAGTTAGTGCCTGGGTCATTGCATGAGTACATGGGTAATGACGGGATGATTAAAGTACTGCAAGGAGAGTGCATGGTGAATTTTTCTGGGCTTGGGTTTTGGCAAAGTGATTGGATAAGTACATGGTGCTGGTTCGGTGATTGAGGACTGCCTAAGCAGTGACAGGGAGATGGCGGGAATGGATGGGTAGTGCTCAGGGGATTGAAGCAGTGCATGAGTTAGTGCTTGGGTCATTGCATGAGTACATGGGTAGTGACTGGTTGATTAGAGTACTGCAAGGAGTGTGTATAGTGAATTTACAAGTACTTGGGTATAGGCGTAGTGATTGGATTAGTACATGGTGCTGGCTGGGGATTGGAGGAGTGCACGTGGAGTGACAGAATGATTGGTGGACTGCATGGGTAGTGGTCTGGGGATTGTAGCACTGCATGAGTTAGTGCTTGAGTCATTACATGAGTACATGGGTAGTGACTGGATGATTAGAGTGCTGCAAGGAGAGTGCATGGCGAATTTATAAGTGCTTGGGTTTTGGTGCAGTGATTGGACAAGTACATGTTAGCGGCTGGGTGACTGGAGGAGTGCACGGGGAGTGAAAGGGTGATTGCTGGACTGCATGGGGACTACCTGGGGAATTGAAGGAGCGAATGAGAAGTGTGTAAGTGGTTAGATGACTGCATGGGTAGTGCATAGGGGAGTGCAGCAGTGCAAGTGTTAGTGATTGGGTCATTGCATGAGTACATGGGTAGTGATTGGATGATTAGAGTACTGCAAGGAGAGTGCCATAGTGAAAAGTTTTTCGGTATTGGCAGAGTGATTGGATTAGTACATGGTACTGGTTAGGTGACTGGAGGAGTGCACGGGGGTGACAGTGTGAATGCTGGAGTGCATGGGTAGTACCTGGGAAAATGAAGGTGCAAATGAGCAATGTGTAGGTGGTTAGAGGACTGCATGGGTAGTGCACATGTGATTGTAGCGCTGCATGTGTTGGTGCCTGGGTCATTGCATGAGTACATGGTTAGTTACTGGATGATTAGAGTGCTGCAAGGACAGTGCATGGTAAATTTATAAGTGGTTGGGTTTTGGCAGAGTGTTTAGATAAGTACATTGTACTGGTTGAGTGATTGGAGGAGTGCACTTGGAGTGACAGGGTGATTGCTGTACTGCATGGCAGTGCTCTGGGGATCTTAGCACTGCATAAGTTAGTACCTGGGTCATTACATGAGTACATGGGTAGTGCCTGGATGATTAGAGTGCTGCAAGGAGAGAGCATGGCGAATTTATAAGTGCTTGGGTTTTGGTGCAGTGATTGGATAAGTACATTGTGCTGGCTGGGTGATTGGAAGACTGCACAGGGAGTGGCAGGGTGATTGCTGGACTGCATGGGTAGTGCTCTGGGGATTGTAGCACTGCATGAGTTAGTGCTGGGGTCATTGCATGAGTAGATGGGTAGTGACTGAATGATTAGAGTGCTGCAAGGGGAGTGCATGGTTAATTTACAAGTGCTTGGCTATTGGCGGAGTAATTGGATTAGTACATGGGACTTGCTGGGTGACTGGAGGAGTGCACAGGGAGTGACAGTGTGATTGTTGGAGTGCATGGTTAGTACCTGGGACAATGAAGGTGCGAATGAGTAGTGTGTAGGTGGTTAGAGGACTGTATGGGTAGTGCACATGTGATTGTAGCTCTGAAAGTGTTAGTGCCTGGGTCATTGCATGAGTACATGGGTACTGACTGAATCATTAGAGTACTGCAAGGAGAGTGCCTGAAAGTAGGAGAGTAGGATCTGCTCTTATAGTTACCCCCATTTTTTGCTTGCTGATGTTTCACTGTTTCTCGACTTTAGTCTGGCTGGGGCCCTGCTATTCAGGACCCCAGCCTAGCTGCTTCCTCTCTAAATTGATTCCAAGTACTTTAGGTACACTCCAGTTTGGTAACTGTGTGGTAAATAAATAAATAATACCTCTATTTTTGACTGGATATAACAATAACGGATAGCTCAATAAATAAGAGTCAAGATTCGAGGCAGTAGGAGTATGCAGGTTTAATACAGCATAAAGGACAGGAACAGGACAACCTGCACGGGCAAGATCTGGGATGGCTAGCAACTTTTAATAACAGTGCACAAGCATATATACTAAAACAATTGCATTACAGTACATGCAGGAGGCGTAGCAGTGGGTGGGGTTCGTAGCAGTCGCGAAAGATAAGGGAGAAAGTAGGTGTAACAAGAGGCGTGAACAGGGCGTATACATAGACATGTGATGTAAACGTAACAGAATATGTCATAAATGGGGCGGAAACATGGAGGGGGCTACCTAAGGAGCCGGGACCTCTAACCTAGTGGTGCGCGCAAGCTGGCAATGACGTGTTACTAGGAGAAGCTGGGGGCTATGACTTCTGCGCTAGGAGCAGAGACTGAAGTCTGGAGAGTCAGAGCGACATGTACCTAAACACTATCTAGTATCTGATGTTTAGAGAACATGTTGATAGATTCCAAAAGTTATCAGGGTAAAGGCTAACAGACTCTAAGACTGGTGCATGCATTATTCTACATGTAGTGTGTGTTGAGGAATATTAAATGACCATTAATACAGTATTTCTCTTACATGGAGACGTAAAGGCTAGACTGTGACGGAAACTATTGATGCGATTCAGTAGCTTAGGAATGCAGAGAAGGAGGGCTGGACTGATAACTAGAATCATAACATACTCTTGGCAGACTGGCAGGCAGAGCCAGGACGAGCCGGGCACTGTGAGGCAGGAAGTAAGTGAAGGGTCAGGGATACAGGTGGGGGCTGTATCGCTCCTCAGCGAGGGTTCAGAAGACAGGAGCTGAATCTGATGTCCGGGCCCTTTTGAGGCCTAGAAACGGGGATTTTACAATGAAATAACGTGCACACTGTGAAACGTGGCAACGTAGCTTTACATAGGCCTGATATTCGTTGTATTCACAAAAACTATGAACTGGCATACTAGAGTTGGACACAACTGTAATTGCGTCTTTAATCGATCATAAGGGAACACATATGCATATTAATCATGCACATATAACATAAGATGGGGAACACGTAGGGACACAGAACATGGCAAAATTTACTTTTCCACATTCCCTCCTTGTCACTACGTTTCCATCAGGAAACATCAATATTCATGATACCATCTATCATTTCATACAGTATCATTTGCTCGTCTCGAATTGTCTTGGAACGGGATTTAGGACGGGACTTAGGACTAGGAATACAAGAGGTAGCACAAATGCCGCAAATCGCAGGGCCACATTGTATACAGAGGCAGCAACTGAATATGATCGCTACTGCTATACCTAGAAATGACAATACTTTCCATCCCCAGGCAGAAATTATACTCCAGAACCAACCGGACCATGTCCAGGTGCCTGGATTCTGGTGTAACTGATGGGCAATTTTATGAAGTCTGGTTATAGCTGAATAAACAGACGGCGCGTTATTAGGAATAAAAATGCAGCAACTAGATCCGATGACCCTACATGCTCCTCCTCTATCGGCCAGTATGACGTCAAGAACGAGACGATTTTGGAGCACGACAAATCTCATAGCAGATTGCTCTTCGGTTAAGTTACCTAGGGCAGAGGCAGTCTCATTAACTACTGCTTCAAGGGTTCTGGTTAATCTACGTATTAACTTACTATTCTGGATAGGGCCTATAAAGAAGAAGAATCCTTTATTGAAATCCGTATACTGTTCTAGAGCAGTTTCAGTTTGATCGACAACCGGGGACTCGATCTCCCTTCTATGTCTAATGTGTACTAGATGTGTGTTTCTGTGATAATCGGACGGGGCTAGGAAAACTGGTGGCAGTAGGAAGGCAATGTAACAGGTTCCCTCCCAATCGAGGGGCAGACGAACATATGCGGTCTGACCACAAACAAAATAAGAATGACGTGAAGCTTTAAAAATAGATTTCCCACTGTCACTATACTTGACAATAGTAGTACAATCACTATGTCCTACATGTGCGGAACCATTATTTCTAACACATAATTCGCCTTTGACTGGTAGTACTGAAATAGCAGGTAAGTCTGGAGTAGGATCAGACTGAACATTCAGGACCATGAAATTCGAAGAATAATTACCCAAATTATAAACTTAATTTTCTAGATCTAACCCTGTTCTATGGGGAAGACCTTGCTTGTCTGGAAAACATGTACTATTCAGAAAGGACATATCTGTTGTGGATGACGTTAACATGGACCAGGCTCCACACGAACCATTATGTGAAAATGGATAAGGAAAGAGTGGCAGAACTCCCTTCGGTGTCTGGAAAGGGGGGAGTCGACCACACACCCAACAATTAGTGGCATTGCTGGTCTGGTGTGAATAATGTAACATACGGATAAATGAATTGTTGCGCATAGCAAGACGATAAGATAGTTCATGAGGAGGCAGATCACTAAACGTGTGCTCTACTGTAGCATTAGAAAACTTATTTATATGAGAAATTGGAAAACATAAATGAAATGCATAACTCGTGCAGGTAACCATCAGGCTTAAAAATAATATGAAACTTAGAAAAACGATACATCGGATTGAGTTTTGACTAACTCTCTCACTATGGGGGTCTATTTCATACATGTCAGATACCTGTCTAACCGTTTCACCTAGGGGAGGACTTAGACAATTAAACTGGCTGACTTATTTTACTAGACCGTAACTTCTTTTTATACTCCTGCTGCGGAGTTTCCTCTAACAGGGGAGGCTTGGTATCAATGTCATTTGCGGGACAGTCCTTGAGAATAGTATTTTGGCAGTCTTTAGGTAAAATGCAGTCCTTGGCAAAAGTTTTAGGTTTTAGTCCGTGAAATTTCTTGACGTGAGACAGTTGGACCCACCCCTTACGGCCCTCCAACTTCACGGCCGTACGGGTGGTCAAAAGGACTTGCTTCGGTTCCTTCCAACGAGGCTCCAGCGGACTTGAACGATCAAAGTTGCGGACGAGGACCAGGGTGCCGGGAAGGATCTCGTGTGGCTTGACTTCAGTATTGTCGGGAAATGCAGCGGCAACCTGTGAACGACAAGAGTGTAGGGCAGACATCAAGGAAGCTAGGTAATCTGTCAGCATATTACTGGAAACATCGGTAATACTTCGGGGTCTAGGTGTACCCCACATATTTGGGGGGCGGCCGAATACGACCTCGTACGGGGACAGACCTGATCTGGAATGTGCGACCATGCGCATATAAAATAGGGCGACTGGCAGAGCTACTAGCCAGTCCACACCTTTCTCTTTACATATTTTAGCAATACGTATTTTCAAGGTTTGATTATGTCTCTCTACGAGACCGGCTGCTTCAGGATGGCGTACACAATGAAACTTCCACTGGTACCCTAACAAAAGGGAAACGTGCTTCATGAGTTCAGATGAGAATGGCTGGCCGTTATCAGAATACACGACCCTAGGGAGTCCATAGCGGGGGAAGAATTCACGAACCAACTGCTTGGCAGTGGTCGCGGCTGTGTAATCTGGAACTGGATATGCTTCTGTCCACCTGGACAAGGCACATACAACTACAAGGACATACTTGAAACCTCGACATCGCTCCATCTGAATATAATCCATCTGGAGGACTTCAAAAGGGTGGTCAGGGGGTTGGAATCCACCTTGTTCCACCGGGACACTTTTACCTGGATTGAACTGGCAACATATCATACAGGTACGGACTTTCTGCTTGGCTGCAGCTCGTACATGCTTGTTGAACCAAATGTTCTGGATACTGTCTAACATGGCTTTTTCCCCTAAATGTGCTGGACTATGTGCGGTATTGATAATGACTTGAACCATTGAGTCGGGGAGAAACCATGTGGCTTTTCCCTTCGTCAACCATCCTTGATCTGTCTGGACCCCTCCTTGTTCGGACCATTTCTTGATTTCACCGGGAGTGGCATGTAACTGGATATCTATGACATCTTGAGTGGGGTCCTTAACTGTCATACAAGTAGTCTGTTCTAGAGTGGATGTCAGTGTCTTGTTAACTGGTATGTCTGGAGTCTGGGCTGTGAGCTTGGCTGTTCGATCTGCTAAATCATTACCTTGGGAAATAATGTCAGTGACTTTCGTATGTGCCTTGCACTTCATAATAGCGATAGCTGTCGGTAAATGTATTGCATCTAATAGAGCTTGAATAAGGAGACCATGCTGAATCTTGGTTCCATGAGAAGTCATAAAACCTCTCTCCTGCCAGAGCACTCCAAAGTCGTGTACGACTCCGAATGCGTAACGTGAATCTGTGTAAATATTAACTTTCAGGTTCTTGGCGTGTATGCAGGCTTGAGTCAGAGCAACTAGCTCTGCTGCTTGGGCAGACAGGGTGTCAATACGGTGTGTTTCAATAACTTTAGTGTCAGTGGTCACTGCATACGCGGCTACTAGTTCTCCTGTACTTGTTCTCATACATGAACCATCCACATAAAGTGTCAGGTCAGGATCTGGTAATGGAATATCTGTCAGGTCTTGTCTTGGCTTGGTCATGGTGTTAACTACTTCCACACAGTCATGTGTGGCAGGACTGGAAGTAACTGACGGTAACAGTGTAGCAGGATTCAGAACATTGCAGCGTCTGATTTCTATGTGAGGCTGGAAAAGTGTCAATTCATAACCTGTTAAACGTGCAATTGTCAAGTGCTGAGTCTGTGTTCGGTTTAGAAGAACTTCCACGGAGTGTGGAACTTGTACTGTCAAGGAGTGTCCTAATACTATGGAATCACTTTGTCTGATAGCTAGTGCTGTGGCTGCAACTGACTTGAGGCACGCAGGCAGAGCCTGGGCTACAGGATCTAGTGTGCTTGAAAAATAAGCACAGGGCTTGTATTGTCCTGCTTGATCTTGTGTAAGAACAGATAATGCTGTACCATCACGTTCTGTGACAAAAAGTGTAAAAGGCTTATTGTAGTTCGGTGTTGCTAGAACAGGCGCTTGGCATAAAGCTTTCTTTAGCTCATTAAAACTAAGTGTATGTTCAGATGTCCAAGGGAGAACAGTCGATACGGCTGCCTCCTGTGTCGTTAACTGTATCAGTGGCTTGGCTAGAAATGCATACTGAGGAATCCATTGTCTGCAATAAGAAGTAAGGCCGATAAAAGCACGTACCTCCTTCTGTGTCTTGGGTTGAGGGAGACTCGCTATTAACTGGATACGATCGGGTGTCAACTGCCTACCCCACTTGGACAGTAAGTGGCCTAAGTAGATCACTTGCTGGACACAGAATTGAAGCTTCGAAGGGGACACCTTGTGCCCCATCTCGGCTAGGAAATACAGAACTGTAAGTGATGCTCGCTCGCAGTCACGTTCAGAACGGGCTGTGATCAGTAGATCATCGACATACTGGAGCAGGGCAGTGTCAGTTGGCATGTGAATATTGTCTAGTTGTCTCTTAAGTGCTTGACTGTAAATACTAGGACTTTCTGTGAAACCTTGAGGAGCTCGTGTAAATTTATAGCTCCTTCCATTTAAACAAAAACCGAAAAGGTACTGGCTGTCTGGATGAATGGGGACACTGAAAAATGCGTTCTTGAGGTCTATAACTGTGAAAAACGTAGCTTCAGAATCAATGGCTGTCAATAAAGAAGAAATATCTGGGACTACTGGGTACTGGGGAATGATACATTTATTGAGTTCTCGAAGGTCAATCACTAATCGATATACTGGGGGTGCATTTGGATCAGTACGTTTCATGACTGGAATGATAGGAGAATTACATACATTGGAGTCAGTTTCTACAACTACTCCTTGAGCCATAAGCTCGTCAATAATTTTGGATAAGGCTGCTACAGCCTCAGGTGGCAGTCTGTACTGTCTGATTCGTGGTAACACTACATCTTGCTTGAGAGTCACACGATGGGGTGTGATTTGCATAAAACCAACATCAGTTGGACCTTGTGCCCATAGATGCTGGGGGACATTCAGTAATCTTGGATCAAAATCTCGTAAAACATAGTGACCCTTGAAGTCACGTAAAAACAAACGTATTCCCTCTGGGGAACAACAAATAACTGCACCTAATTCTTTCAGTGTCTTAATGCCTAACAAATTTTCTGGACATGACTTAGTAAGTAACAGATCAGTAGTTCGGGACAATGGACCTACTTCTAGAGTAACTGGTTTTGATATCTCGTTTACAATAGGCTTTCCTGAAAATCCAAGGGAAACATTTCTTGAGCCTGAGAGCGGAGCCCCTGGAACCTCGTCGTGACTAATAGTCGTCCTACTTGCCCCTGTATCAATCAGAAACTTTCTGTCTTTCCCTAATATTTGACTGTGAACATAGGGACCCTCTTGATCTACAGGTATCTCGATGAGAGGCAAGCCTACCTCCCTCTCTAGGCTGTTTCATGAATACTGCTGGTACTCTGGATACTCGGACTGTGCATACTGATACATCTGCTGTGTAACATGCTGAGTTGCAGCGATAGGCTGCGGTGCTGGAACTGTCTGCTGTGCATTCTGTGGCTGAGAAGTCTGTGAAACTTGTTCTTGTCTAGGCGGACGTGGTCTTTCTTTAGTTTTACCGGTAGCTATATTGTGTTTCAGAACTGCACACTCGTTTATAAAATGACCTGGCTGTTTACAGTAATTGCATGTCCCTTTAACGGGAGCTGCAGGATGACTGGCTTGATTCGGACCCCTCTTCTGACTGTCTTGAGGAACAGATTGTGCAACTAGTACTTTCATTTTCGTGTCTTTCATACGTCTCCTTTCATGATCTTGTTCTTCTCTGATTCTATTCTGATGATACTGGAGCATCTGTAACATTTGGGACGGAGCATTAGCTTGCCAGGTACTTTCGACTTTCAAAACTCGATTTTTAACTTGTGGACTCGAATTCTCGACTAGTTTAGTAACAAAAAGATGAGGGTATGACTCACTACTCGTCTTGAGACCACTGTTAATGCTAAAGCATTTCTCAAATCTAGAATAAAAATCACTAGTATCTTCGTCTGGTTTCTGTTTACAGGCTGAGATTGCATCCCAGTCTTCCTTTTTAGTGGCTAATAATCTAGGTAAAACTTGTATTAATAATTCTGGTAATTCTTTACATTTCTCTCCTAGACCGGTACCTGGTACTCGTATCTTATCTTCAGCTTCTAGAGCTGCCCAATCTATCTTTTTCTCTCCCACCTCCCAATCTTTTTCCTTGAGTTTTTCGTATATGCCCGCAGGCAACAGGACTTTTAGCATTTTAATTATATCTGGATAAGTATATTCTCCCATACGGAGCATGTCTTTTAATTCTCGGTGGAACCCTGCTGGATCTTTGTCGTGACAGGGAATTAATTTCTTCATTTCTAAGAGTTCCATCTTGGTAACTGGGGTGTAAACAAATACTCGTTGCATTTCACCACCCGCTGTCCTAACTGGGTGTACTTCTCGTAACGGATTCTGTCTGTCTATGTAAAACGGTTTGCTTTCTGGAGGTGAGACATGAACAAAATACGGGTTCAAAAACGTTCTATATTTATGGCGTTGTTCTAGAATGACACTAATTAAATCGGTACCTAAACCTTTCCATCTATACTGGAGTAACTCGTTCAGGACATCATGTAACGGACCTGGATCGGAATGTTGACCCTCATACAGAGTAATGAGGTGCTGGATCATATACATACCCACCAGTCGCTGCTCGGCTGGGGGCAATTTCAGAAACATTTGTGCCACTATTTCGTCTGGAAAAGTGGTAGAATCAGTAGCCCATCGGACTGCTGATCGGGCTAGTTCTTGTTCATGCATGGTACTAAGTTCACTATAACCGATTCGTGATTTCAGAATTTGATCGGTAGCTTGAAATACTTGTTCTAGGGAGCCTTGCTCTGGTGCTGGAAGATGAAAGGCTTTCTTGTGTTCTAGGCGTGAGTGTCGGTCTGGAAATCTAGATTTACCTACATACGCTATTCTGGCGGTATTCTCGTCTACCTCTTCAGTAGGAGAGTCATTTTCTTTCTCGCTTCCTTGTGCTTCTCTGCGTTGTTCGTGTAACCTTATTATTTCTTTACGTATTTTCTTGTACATATTCTCTATACTATTGAGTGTCTTGTGCTTACCCTCGGCTATATTATCACTCCACTTTGTCAGAACTTTCATTTCGACCGGATCTTTAGTCGGGGAATCTTGTTCCCGTATTAAACAATTGATCAGAAACTTTAATAGCATGAACTGGATCTCAGATTTTCTGTGAGACATGACTTCACCGATACTTTCTGGATCTTGTCCTGTACGAATGAATCGATACATTCTGTCTAGATCTTCTTTCATATTTGGTAGGGTGACCAAATACTCGGACACCTGCCTTATACGTACGGAATATATAACCATACTATCCTCGCCTGGGACTGGATCATAACAACATTCAGTAAGAACTCGCCTGATTTCTGCAATGGACTGATATTTGGGCGTACGCTGTAACGCACGTTCATGTAACTCGACTGCTCCTAGACGTCTACTTGGCGGATGGGTACCAGGAGGACCTCCTCCTGCGGCCCCTATACTGGAATCATCGACTGATACTCTTCGTGCTGGCAGAGTGACTGATGTGGCGGGGATTTGTACTACGGGCTGGACCGGGGGTACCGTAACAGGTACTGCAACAGGTGCCCCGGTGGCTGGAGGACCATGATTTACATTATTTACAGGAGCTGGCTGAGCAGGATTTGCATATTCTGGGACTGTGTCGTCCAAATAGGACGAGAGAAAAATATCAGCTGCGGTCGGTTTGTGACGTAGCTTGGTCGGAACTAAAGGTGGCGGAAAATTACTGGATGCTTCCGGGGTTGCTTTTGGCAAGCCCTCGGCAAGAAGAGGGTACATACCCTTAATGAGGGCATTCCTCTGTCTGTCTGACTGTTCGGCTTTAACTCTTTCACCTATCTCGATTAGTTCCCTTTCTTGGGCTCTCTCTGAGGATTCCCTACTTAATTCTGACTTTCTGATTTCTTTTTCTGTTCTTTTATGAGATTCTTTGCGCCATAACTCGATGGCATCTTTCTGTGACTGTCTGGCTTTCTTTTTCCATAATACTTCTTCTACTCGCATGATGCACTCGGCATCCCACGTACCTGATACGGGCCATCTATACTTTTCCTCTAATTCCTTGGTGTACTCCACCCATAAATCTAGATATAATATGGCACTTATGCCATGCTTTTGATACATAAAATGACCTGGACTGTCTCTAGGCGGGACAGGAACTGCTTCTTCTAACAGACCTTTTCTAGTTCTTAACTGACGTAATTTAGAAAACAAAGGCATGACTGGGCTGGAGCCTAGACACAATACAATACACAATGAACACAATAATGACTTGAAAAACACCACTTTCATACCACGACATTGAAATACATGAATGACATTTAAAATAACAGTTCGGACAAAATACTACCTGGAATACTGAAAACAGAATACATGAATTTCTCGAGAACAGAACGGACTAGAACAGAAACTAGATGCACTGCTAAAACAGTACGAAACTTACCGGTCTCATAAAGAGACACGTCAGGACCCGCATCCACCTAAGTGGACACTTCGTGTTGGATCTGTGTATCCCAAACCCACGGACCAGAGACAATGCAATTGACCCTGTCTAGATACTACCCCAGCAACGGTACTCACCGGGCAGCAAGAACGGAAGGCCTCGGACTGGACTGGACTGCTACGACGCCGGACGGACGAACTTCGGACTTCAGTTACGGGTGGGCCTCCGGATACCTCGGACCTTGGACTCTCGGCTTGGGCTCTGGTCGGGACTCGCCGCGTTCCTCCACCGCCTCGTCTGGACGCTGGACCGCAACCTCCGTCTCCTCCGTGGGCCTGAGGGATACTTGAAGCAGAAATATCTGCCACTGCGCAGGATGGTTCCGTCACGACTGCAGAGGATCAGGGGGCTTGCGTGGCTTCTCCGGCGCGTGGGGAAAGGGCAAGTCCCTATTCGGGCGCCATTATGTGGTAAATAAATAAATAATACCTCTATTTTTGACTGGATATAACAATAACGGATAGCTCAATAAATAAGAGTCAAGATTCGAGGTAGTAGGAGTATGCAGGTTTAATACAGCATAAAGGACAGGAACAGGACAACCTGCACGGGCAAGATCTGGGATGGCTAGCAACTTTTAATAACAGTGCACAAGCATATATACTAAAACAATTGCATTACAGTACATGCAGTAGGCGTAGCAGTGGGTGGGGTTCGTAGCAGTCGCGAAAGATAAGGGAGAAAGTAGGTGTAACAAGAGGCGTGAACAGGGCGTATACATAGACATGTGATGTAAACGTAACAGAATATGTCATAAATGGGGCGGAAACATGGAGGGGGCTACCTAAGAAGCCGGGACCTCTAACCTAGTGGTGCGCGCAAGCTGGCAATGACGTGTTACTAGGAGAAGCTGGGGGCTATGACTTCTGCGCTAGGAGCAGAGACTGAAGTCTGGAGAGTCAGAGCGACATGTACCTAAACACTATCTAGTATCTGATGTTTAGAGAACATGTTGATAGATTCCAAAAGTTATCAGGGTAAAGGCTAACAGACTCTAAGACTGGTGCATGCATTATTCTACATGTAGTGTGTGTTGAGGAATATTAAATGACCATTAATACAGTATTTCTCTTACATGGAGACGTAAAGGCTAGACTGTGACGGAAACTATTGATGCGATTCAGTAGCTTAGGAATGCAGAGAAGGAGGGCTGGACTGATAACTAGAATCATAACATACTCTTGGCAGACTGGCAGGCAGAGCCAGGACGAGCCGGGCACTGTGAGGCAGGAAGTAAGTGAAGGGTCAGGGATACAGGTGGGGGCTGTATCGCTCCTCAGCGAGGGTTCAGAAGACAGGAGCTGAATCTGATGTCCGGGCCCTTTTGAGGCCTAGAAACGGGGATTTTACAATGAAATAACGTGCACACTGTGAAACGTGGCAACGTAGCTTTACATAGGCCTGATATTCGTTGTATTCACGAAAACTATGAACTGGCATACTAGAGTTGGACACAACTGTAATTGCGTCTTTAATCGATCATAAGGGAACACATATGCATATTAATCATGCACATATAACATAAGATGGGGAACACGTAGGGACACAGAACATGGCAAAATTTACTTTTCCACAACTGGAGTGTACCATTTGGTACCCTTATGAATCCCTAGTATATGTACCTTAGGTACCTAGGGCATCGGTACCCCGGAGGCCTACCAGGGGCTGCGGCATGTATTATGCCACCCCTGGGAAACTTTCCAAAATGACACCACATGACAGCTACTGCAGCCTGGGTAAGATGGTGCATGCACCCCTTACTTAGAGATAGGTTACCTATATCAACCTTACATCACTGCACATAGAAACCTATCAGTCACCCCTATGGCAGGCCTTATCAATCCTGAAGGCAGAGTGCTTGGTTTTGTGTGAGAGGGTGCCCATGCATGAGCAGGGGCCCTCTACAGCCTTCGGAACCTATTCTCTGGGGCTGTTCTGTAATGCAGCCAGACCATATACTCTGAAGTGCATTATAACCTCGCGGTAAATGCTAACTTTGGAATGGCTGCACAGAAACATGTTGTATTTGGTGTCAAACACTTTGGAATCTTATCCCCCGCCAGTCCTGGCGGCAGGGGTAGAATTCCACCCTTCTAGAGGGAGAGACATGTACACACCGGTATACCTGGTACCAGTTTAAAAGAGCCCTGGCATCACAAAATGGATGCTGCAGCCACAGACACGAGTCTGGTATACTGCTGCTGGGCGAAACTCGGGCATGGGAGGACTAGACAATAGGTTTCCTGTCACAGGGAGGTTTAACCACCTTCCAGGTAGGCTTTAGTGTATTGGGGCTGGGTGGGTGCACTCTGAGAGTGCTTTGAAGTCTGCACTGGGGGCACATTTGGTGTCGCTCTGCATAGCCCAGGTCAAACCGGTTGCAGGGGCTACCAGCCCCTGCTGTGGTGCAAAACTGGACTAATTAAATGGGTGTAGCAACCACTTTTTCCAAACCCTCCCATAGGCGGGTCCCCAGAGTATATTCAACCCCTTCCTTGGGTATAAGAATGAAACCCCTCGCTACAGGTCTTTAGATAAGACCTAGACGAAACTCTGCTTCAGATATCCTGAAACTTCGACGATCTACATGACTAGATGACTGAAGAATCTCCCTTGGAGTAAAGGAGTTACTCCCCTGCTTGGCAGGCAACAAAGACGCATCTTGCCGGTCTGCATCTCTGAAGCTCCCGCCGGATTCTGAAATTTTGCAACCCGGGAGGTGGATTTTCAGACTTCTCAGAGGCCGACCAGAGTCCCCAGAAAAGCTGAGATCAGCAGCCCTCATGAGTGACGTGGAACCGGAACTCCTGGACACGTGCACATTTGCAAGTGCATCAGCTTCTCAACGTTCTTTGAGGCTGTGCTTTGGGTTACTTGTAGCCCAATCCCCGAGCACCTTTTCTACCGAAGGTTATGGGCCTACACTCCATGAGTGTTCCATGAGCCCGTGCCTTGCATTTCAGTTCCAGGTACCTTTGCGATCCCTGGTCTGTTGACTTGTGGGTACCTAAGAAGGCAACTTTAACTTTCCATGCTCTAGAGGTGTCCTGACTCTACACCACTTGGTGAGTCCCTCGGACCTTGCTGGTCCGCACCGAAGCATTTCTTCACTTTCTGCGTGGGTTGCTGTTGCGAAGGCTTGCTGGTTCCAATCCGGTCACCGACGCCGCAGCACTCGACATCCTTTGTGGGATAGCCCGAATCCAGCTCCTGGTCATCGTCGACACCTCCTGGTCCACGTGGCTGCAGACTCTAGCTTCACCCCCTCAAAC
Organism: Lissotriton helveticus; assembly: GCF_964261635.1. NCBI lineage: Eukaryota > Metazoa > Chordata > Amphibia > Caudata > Salamandridae > Lissotriton > Lissotriton helveticus. The sequence continues at coordinate 138,580,974 of NC_136061.1, forward strand.
TGAAATCATCCGACATCGGTGAGCATTCGACTATTTATTTATTTATTTTATTTATTTATTTATTTAAAAGGTTTTATATAGCGCTACTGGACCCAAGAGTATCAGAGCGCTTTTCAGATAGGTAAATACATCAAGACAAAAATTACATTGTGCATTAAACTAACATAGAAAGAGGCATTTCAGTTAGACGAGGGAAAGGAGGAAAAAATTTAACTAAGACATAAATAAGGGAGCCGAGAAAGGTTGATAAATAGGAGAGAGATGGGAAGAAGGAGAGGGGGAGCGAAAATAGGAAAAGGAAGAAAGAGGGGGTGGGTCGAGGAGAGTACAAAATAAGGACAGTGTCATTACAGCGACGTTAGGTACCCCAGTATTTGTTGAGAAGAAGCACCTTGAGTCTTTTTTTGAAGATTTGAAGAGAGGGTAGGAGGGGTTGCAGCGAAGATCTTTGGGAAGAGAGTTCCAAATCGTAGGGGCATTACTAGAGAATGCACATGATTGGGTCTTCTTACATTTGAGTCTCGGGGGGATGAGGACAAGGGCGTTAGTGCTTCTCAAGGACCTGGAACAACCAGCTTTTTGTAGTTTGTCATAGAGGTAGGAGGGGGTGTTTTGGTGAAGGGCTTTGTGAGTGATACATGCCATCTTGAAGGTGGATCTACCTTCAATTGGGATTCAGTTGAGGTTTTTGAGGACAGGAGAGATGTGATCAAATCACTTACAGTCAGCGATAAGCCTGGCAGCCAGGTTGAGAACAGATTTTATCGGGGCAAGGTGCACTTTAGGGGTGCCTACAAGGGTGGCATTGCCATAGTCAATTCTGGAAAGTACAAGAGATTGGACAACGATTTTGAAGTCATCAGCTGGAATAAAAGGTTTGATTTTTTTAGGGTGAATAAGGGTGAAGAGAGCACCTTTAGCAGCATTTTTAATGTTGGGGACGAGAGTAAGATTCTGATCAATGCTGATGCCCAAGGCTTTGACAGAGTTAGAGGTGGAGAGGGAGCAGTTGAGTGCTTTGATATCATTGATCCAGAGTTGGATAGGCAAAGCACTGTTTTTGGGAGTGAAAAGGATGATTTCAGTTTTTTGAGGATTCAGTTTGTGATGATTAAGATGGAACCAAGCTTGGACTTTGTTCAAGGTATCATTGAGGTGAAGGATGTCATGGTGGGACTTGATCTTGTAATATAGTTGCGTGTCGTCAGCATAGAGGTGGTAACTGATATTAGCTTGTTTGAGAATGAGGGTGAGTGGTTCCATGAATAGATTGAATAGGGTTGAGGAAAGGATAGAACCTTGTGGGACACAAAGTGAGACAGGTTGGGGTTTGGAGAGTCAGTGACTGAGTTTAATTTGTTGGGATCTGTTTTGAAGATATGAGGTGAACCATTGGTGAACAGTGCCCTCAAACTCAAAGCGGTCTTTTAGAGTATTAAGAAGGGTGGGATGGTGGACAGTATCGAAGGCAGCAGAGAAGTCAAGCAGGATAAGGAGGGAGTATTCGCCTTGGTCAAGAGAGCGATGAATATCATCAGAAATACTGAGCATTGTAGTTTCAGTGCTGCATCCTTTTCTAAAACCAGATTGGAAAACGTCAAGGAGATTGAAGGAAAAGATATGGTTGTCTAATTGGGACAGGGCACATTGTTCAAGGGCTTTAGAGAGGAAGGGAAGGTTAGAGATAGGGCGTAGATTGTTAAAGTTGTTAGGGTCAGCGGTGGGATTTTTGAGGATGGGGGAGATTTGACCTAGTTGAAGGGATGCTTGGACACAACCAGTGGCTAAGGAGGAGTTGATGATATTGGTCCAAATGGGGGCAATGATGTGTTTGAGTTCCTGAACCAACTGGGAGGGAAGAGGATCGTTGGTGTGTGAGGATGGTTTGAGTTTAGATATGATGTTGAGTACAGTAGATTCAGATACTGGACTGAATTCACTCCGGGTGTGGTGTTGGGTTCAATCAGGCCTACATACTCTGCTAAACTCTCGAACACCTTAGTATAGAAGTTGGCACGGACACTGGAAAATGCAAAAGACAAGTTTATTAAGACCCCATGGGGTGGTGGTACATTCCTACAGCACCCTTCGGCAATGCAAGAAGTAGCACACCGAACATCGGTGCGCGACCCCTTTTATACAGTTTAATGACAATAAAAAGGTAGGCGTTTACAAGTTACATATTTAGGTACATATAAGGGCATTTTTGGAACACAGCCAACATGTGGGAGGAGTTCGGTAGTACTGGTCAGTTTGAGCTAACATTCCTGAGAGGATGACCAGTCGATGTATAATGCGCATGTGCGCTTGACCAGTACTAAAAATAGCCTGTTGCCGGGCAAAGTAGATGACCATAGGTGTCGAGAAAGGACAAGAGGGCATGCTGACCACGAGGCAGCATGTTCATACAAAATGGAAGCAAAAAAGATTCAAAATGGCCCCCGTATACTTTAGTCAAGTTAATGGAAAAGACCGTGTAGCTGAGCTAAACGCTAACTCAGGAGCTGCCAAAATACGACAGACGACCCTTTTAGCGTTTAGCAAAAGCTACCTCATAACAAAAGTAATCAGGGTATTCATTATCAATATTGATTGCCATTATCTTCATTACTTCATCATTAACTAGTTTCTCTTGCTTAATAATAGCTCGTTTGGACGGGATGCAAGCTGTGATACATACAGAACATAAAGTAGGGCCACATTGAATACATAAACAAAGAGAACACAGTATTCCGATAATAATACATAGAATAGTTAATAATTTCCAACCCCATGTACTAAGTAGAGTCCAGAACCAACTAGAAAAGGTCCATGTTCCATTTTCTGGGTGAATCTCAGCCGCTATTTTATGTAGCTTAGTTATAGCATCATACACAGAAGGTGAATTATCTGGCACGTACACGCAACAACTACTGCCGATGACACGGCATGCTCCTCCACGATCAGCTAGTATCACGTCTAGAACCATCCGGTTCTGGAGCGTCACAATTCTAGTAATCTGCAATTCTTCAGTTATATTTCCAAAAGCAGAGGCAGTTTCGTTAGCGACTGCTTCCACGACACGTGTAAGCCGCCTTATCTTTCTACTGTTTAATGCAGCTCCTACAAATGAAAATAATCCTAAATTGAAGTCTACATATTGTTGTAAGGCGGTATCGGTCTGATCTATTCCATCAAGATCTAATGTTCTTTTAACTCTGTTTAGTACAAAATCATGATATAACACATAATCATTATGATACATAGGTGGAGCAATAAACACAGGCGGGAATAAAAAAGATATGTAACAGGCTCCTAACCATCCCAATGGAAGACGATGGTATCCCTTATTTCCACAAATGAAATATGTATTACGTGAGGCTACAAATGTAATTCCGTTTGGTGTATCAAATGTGAGTGTAATATTACATTCGCTTCGGCCTACAGGGATTGTACCTTTATTTCTAATGCAAAGATCTGCTTTTGTATCAATAACAGTTATCACGTGTGAGTTCGACACATTTATAAGTCTTTGATTCGTAAAAATGCGAGGTGTAGATACATTGTCCGGACGATATTCTTCCCACTCAAATTTAGTTCCTTCAGCTTGTGGATAGCCATCTTTATCATTGAAACAAACTTTATTTAGTCGAAAGAGCAGTCCACCTTTCGTTGGCCATCGTAAAGTGAAAAGAAGAGTGTACAAAGCGTTACAAGAACCATTATGAGAAAACGGGAGAGGAATGAGTGGAGTTCCTCCTCTCTTCTGATGTCCAGGCAACATTCCACATACCCAACAATTTGTCGTATTGGTCATGTTGTGAGTGTGATGCAAAATCTGAATGAAACTGTTATTCAAATAAGTCTGCCTATGTCTCTCTTCATGATAAGGCAAAGTGAAATGAAAATGTTCGGATGGGCTTGGAGTGGTAGGCAGTAAATGTTCTCGTGCAGGAAACAATTGTTCTATAGTCCAAGCTATTACTGCTATTACCACTATAGTCAAAACAAACAGTACGGCACCACAAATTCTCCCCTTTCGTGACGGAGGAGGTGCCATAATTCACGAAACAATGTTCTCTAGAAACAAACTAAAAAAATAAAAAGGTAGTTCTGGACTGAGGCTGCCGTTGGTTTTTTCTCCGAGATTCAAGATGGGTGTCGCTACACTGGACAGAACTGATCCCCCCCCCTTGATATTCCCGGCTTCCGTTTCACAAACCTCAGAACGGTTACAAACCAGTTCAAAAATGCAAGAAAAAATTATCTCCTGGGGCGTAGATTGTACTTCACTCCATCAGGTACAGTGTGGTCCGGGAAGGCTCCCTCCAATTCGCTGGACGTAACAGCTGGGCTCTTTTCTGCATCCAAAATATTTCTGTAGTCGGATAGCACCACTGGGCTCCCAAGATCCGGGGAAACACGACGACAATGGGTGGAATGAATCCACCGTTTCTTGTTGGTCACCCTTACTGCCGTTCGGGTTGCAAGCAGCACCTGCTCAGGGCCATGCCATCTTGGTTCCAAGCTGCTGGATCTCTCAAACACTTTGATCATCACGTGGTCCCCAGGACGAAGAGCGTGAGCCTCACCGGTGGAGTTATCAGGGAGCGCTTCTCGAACCTGTTGATGAATAGAAAGTAAATCATTTGTTAATCGTGCCAAATAATCGTTCATCATTATACAAGGCACATCATGTATCAATCGAGGCTTAGGAACTCCCCAAATGTTCATAGGCCTTCCAAACACCACTTCATAGGGTGTGAGGCCAGATCGGGAATGTGGCACTGATCGGATAGACAGCAATGCCAAAGGCAAAGCGTCCGGCCATTTCAAAGATGTGGATGCCACGATCTTTGCTAGCTTCAGCTTCAGAGTTGCATTATACCTTTCCACTGGACCTGCTGACTGCGGGTGGAATACAGCGTGGAATCTTTGCTTGATTCCCAATCCTTTCAGGACGTACTCCACTACTTTCCCAATGAAATGAGGACCATTATCATTCCACATAAACTTACAAACACCATAGCGAGGGAAGTACTCCTTGAGTAACACCTTAGCTGTTGTTAGTGCTGTATTATCCTTCGTGGGGTAGGCCTCAATCCATTTACTGAAGGCACACACCACCACTAAGACATACTTGAGGTTATTACAGCGCTCTAGCTGGATGTAATCCATTTGCAGTACTTCAAATGGTGCAGTAGGTGGAACAAACCCTCCTTTGGGAGTATAAGTCCCTTGTCCAGGATTGTGCTGCAAACATATCAAACAGGTCTGCACTACTCTCTTAGCTGTAGAAGCAATCTCTGGATTTTCCCAAACCCGTGTAAGCAATTGAGTGATTGCAAGAGCTCCAACGTGTGCCAACCCATGCGTCATTTGCACCATTGTTTGTAAATAGGCCGTAGGTAGTTTCCATCTTTCCATGTCTTTACTACGCCAGCAACCCTCATCATCCAATACTCCTTCAGTGGCCCATCTCACAAGTTCTGCTTCAGATGCCGACCTCTGTATTTCTAATATTTCTTCTCTAGCATCATGCCATCGCTCAGCTTGTGACTTCACCACGTACATGGGAGAATTGTTTTGTAGCATAGCAGTTTCTCTCGCAATGCGATCCGCAAAAGCATTGCCTTGTCCTATTTTATCTGTCACCTTTTTATGTGCGCTGCATTTGACTATCGCTACTTTCTTCGGACATAATAGTGCATTCAGGAGATCGCGTACCAATTCTCCATGCATGATGTGTACTCCATGTGAAGTCAAAAACCCTCGTTCCTTCCAGAGTAGGCCAAAATCATGCACTACTCCAAAAGCGTAACGACTGTCCGTGTAAATGTTCACACATAATCCAGCACTTAACTCACATGCTTTCGTTAAGGCTATCAATTCCGCTGCTTGAGCTGATTTCTGGGGTATTCGTGCTGTTTCTACCACTGTCTTAAGTGTCGTGATTGTATAAGCTGCGGAAGTCGTACCATCTGGTAACCTCACACATGATCCATCAACCCACAGTTCCCAATCTACATCTGTAAATGGCGTATCCTGTAAGTCGATACGACCCTTTGTCTGGTCCTCGGGCAGAAAAACACAGTCATGTTGTTCTTCCTTCTGGGTCTCAGCAACAGGATACAGCAATAAAGTAGCGGGGTTCAATGTAGCACATCGTTTTAGTGTGATGTGCGGTGCCAACAATGTTAGCTCATATCCTGTTAGGCGTGCACTAGTTAGATGCTGTGTTTTCGTTTGATTCAACAACGCATCTACCGCATGGGGAACTAACACCAACAATTTGTGTGACAAAACTATTCCCTCACTTTGTCGTATAGCTACTGCTGTTGCTGCAACTGCTCGAAAACATCCAGGCAACCCTCGAGCCACAGGGTCGAGTACCGCCGAGAAATATGCACAAGGTCTCTGTTTGTCTCCGTGTGTCTGCACTAAGACTGACAATGCGCACCCATCCTTCTCATGTACATACAATGTAAAGATCTTCATGTAATCAGGTGTACCTAACACTGGTGCAGAGCAAAGAGCTTGTCTCAATTGTTCAAAAGCATTCTGACATTCATCTGTCCATTCAATGGGAATCGGTGTATCTTTGGACAACAATACT